>NW_027507787.1:194367540-195078165 GCF_037356315.1 Lithobates pipiens | reverse complement strand
ATAAAATGTATAGTGTCTACAAAATAGGGGATAGATTTATGGCATTTTTATTATAATTTTTTTTTTTTACTAGTAATGGCAGTTATCTGTGATTTTTATCGGGACTGCAACATTGCAACAAACACATCGGACACTTGTGACACTTTTTTGGGACCATTGACATTTATACAACGATCGGAGCTAAAAATAGCCACTGATTACTGTATTAATGTCACTGGCAGGGAAGGGGTTAACACTAGGGGGTGCGATCAAGGGGTTAAATGTGTTCCCTATGTGTGTTCTAACTGTGGGGGGGGGGGGGGGGAATGTGGCTGACTAGAGGAGGAGATTGATCCTTGTTCCTAGTAGTAACACACGATCTGTCTCCTCTCCCCTGACAGAACTGGCCATGTCACAAGCGATAGCCGGTGCCCGGCGGGGACACACTGTGGGGGTGCGCATGCACCTGCTACATCATCTTAAAGAGCCGACCTACAACTACGACGGCAGTCGTAGCAGTGCCATCCTGACCAGCAGGGTTGGTCGGGAAGGGGTTAAAAAAAAAGACCCATCTATGGGCAGCCTTAATGGGAGTACTAACTCCTGCCTGCACTATGCCTTTCCCTTTTGTAGGATCCTATCACCTGAACCGTCTCCCGCTAGAGCATATATTAGTATTGCTATTGTTCTATCTGCTACCCTTACTTATGGCATTACCTGTAAGTGCTCATTAATGTTTGTGCTTTAGGTGTGTGCGTTCATGCAATAACCTCTGCGTCTCTGCACCACGTGAAAACATTATTTACAAACTTCATTAAGTGAATTTATGTAAAAAACGAATTGGCCACACCAATATCTGTGAAGTGGGAATTCTAGACTAATAATACAATAATAAAAAATAATTCTAATAATTGTATGATCTTTTCTATTTATTAAAAAAAAAAATGTATGATGTACTGTCTGTTTTTGGGGTCTTGTGTATTTTAGCAAACGATTGTTTTTTTTGGTTTATTTTTAAATACATGTTTATATTACCACTGAATTGTGTAGTAGTAAATATCCTTTTTTTTGTTTGTTTGTTTTTTCTTATATGTCATGTGTATTAAATTTATGTTTAGTGTTATAGTTTAAAATTTCTCTATTCTGCATGTTTGAGATATTGTGCAGGAGATAACTCAAAAGTAACAAAAGGATACATTCATAAAAGGATACATTGAGATACTTCTGCTACATTGACATATTTCTGCATAATAAAAGGATACCTTGAGATGCTCTTGCTATATACAAATGACAACATCAAAGCCCGTGAGATACCCCATACCCATTATGGTGGCCATAGGCTTCTTTATCCAATCAATGTGCAAGTCAATAAAAACAATCCAATCCACAATTAAACAAAAGCCTTTTACACACGATCAGATTTTCCAGACAAAACCTCTGACTTTTGTCTGAAGGCGTGTGCCTAGATTTTGTCTTGCATACAAACGGGAAGGAATTGACAATAAACACAATGAACACAATTACCAATAAACAAACGTAGTGACGTACTACGTGTTTTTTCAGCTCTTTAGTGCCACCCTTTGGGCTCCTTATGCAAATTTTGTGTTAGTAGAAGTTTGTTGAGTGTTGATTCGCGCTATTAATTTTGTTCTTTTCATTTCGCGCTTTTCAGTTCACGTTTTTCATTTCATGTTTTTCATTTCATTCTTTTCAGTTAGTTTCTGAATGGCCGTTCGTCAACCAGACATGTTGCGGAATCGGAGGAGATAACTTGTTATTTATTATTGGCCTTGGCGTTATTGCTTTGACCCAAGTCCAGTCCAGGAACAGGAGGAGGAGGATTTCTTTGACCAAAAATTGGTTGCTTTATTAATGGTGACCAATTATGTCATAAGCCTTTGCTTCGGGAGCTCCAGGAGAATAATCCAGATGATTTTCACCTACTCTTGGCATCGCTGACCCCCTATACTAAGAAGCAGGACACATGCGTGAGGCTTTTATTTTATTTTTTGGTTGAAAAATAATGATTTGATTTGTTATATTTTTCTATATTTTTGGATGCATAGAATGCACTTTTTGGTTAACCACTTCAATACCGGGCACTTAAACACCTTCCTGCCCAGACCAATTTTGAGCTTTCAGCGCTGTCGCACTTTGAATGACAATTGCGCGGTCATGCTACACTGTACCCAAATGAAATTTTTATCATTTTTTTTCCACAAATAGAGCTTTCTTTTGGTGGTATTTGATCACCTCTACGGTTTTTATTTTTTGCGCTACAAATAAAAAAATACGGAAAATTTTGAAAAAAAATATGTTTTTTTTGTTTCAGTTTCAAAACTTTGTAAATAAGTATGTTTTCTCCTTCACTGATGGGGCTACACTGATGGGCACTGATAAGGCGGCACTGATGGGCACCAATGATGTGGCACCAATGAAGTGGCACTGATGAGGTGGCATTGATGGACACTGATATGTGGCACTAATAGGTCGCACTGATGGGCACTGATAGGCGACACGGATGGGCACTGATAGGTGGCACAAATTGGCACTGATAGCTGGCACAGATTGGCATGGGTGGGCGGTACAGGTGGGCACTGATAGGCGGCATGGATGGGCACTGATAGGCAGCACAGGTGGGCACTGATAGGCGGCACAGGTGGGCACTGATAGGCGGCATTGTATTATGTTATACTGTACTAATGGATGCCAATCAGTGCCAAACAATAATGCATGCCAATCAGTGATGCCCATTGTGGGCACTGATTGACATCCATTATGGGCACTGATTGGCATCCATTGTGGCACTGACTGGCATCCCTGGTGGTCTAGGGAGGATTACCTTTTGCTGGGCATCCCTGGTGGTCTGGTGGCGTCCCTGGTGGTCCAGTGTGGGCATCCTCGGGGGGGCTGTGCTGATAATCGATCAGCACAGACCCCCCCTGTCAGAGGAGCAGCCGATCGGCTCTCCTTTACTCGCGTCTGACAGACGCGAGTGAGGAAAAGCCGATCACCGGCTCTTCCTATTTACACTGTGATCAGCCTTGATTGGACACGGCTGATCACGTGGTAAAGAGTCTCCGTCGGAGACTCTTTACCGAGATCATAGTTGCCGGGTGTCAGACTGACACCCCGCAACTACGGTCGCCGCGAGGGGGCGCGCAGCGGCTCATAATCCTGATCACGTCATATGACGTCCGATCAGGATTATGCAACCACTTTGCCACCGTCTATTGCCTATAGGGCGGGCGGCAAGTGGTTAAGTTCTATTGGCAGATAGCATGTCTAATTGTATTTGTTTTCTTTTTTTAATTCACAATAAAGAAAATTGGAGAATAATACTTGGCTATGTGTTTTACTTCAAATGACAGTTTGGGAGTAGGCAGTTACATTTAAAAAATACAATGTAAAATTAACAAGGGACACCAACATAGTTGTATCTTTGATCTTAAAAACTACGGGATAATGGTGTTGTGGTAACTTGCTCAAAAAAAACAAAAAACATAAAAATATGATATCACTCGAAAAAAAAAGGATTTGAAAATTTGTTTGCAATAACTCCACCAGAACCACCAGCAAAGCAGCTTCATTATTATCCCATTAAAGAAGAAGAGAATGTGCGCTGCATTTGGAGATTTCATAATTTGCTGCATCACGAATGTTAATTCTCCATTACGAATGCTAATTTACAAGACTGACCGCTTCCGGCTCATCCTTGCTTCTGAGCATGCCTGTTTGTACTTTGGACTTTTGTCCGACTGACTTGTGTACACACACTCGGAAAATCCAACAACAGACATTTGTCCACGGAAAATTTTAAAACCTGTCATCCATCATTTGTCCACGGAAAATCCGACAACAATTGTCCGATGGAACGTTTTTCCGCCAACAGCCTGTCATCACACAATTCCCATTGGAAAATCCGATCGTGTACACGCGGCTTAATAGCCATACCCTTTTTTCCAATTGATTAAGGCTAGGTTCACACTAGCTGCGGCTGTGGCTCTCAGCAGGGGGTCCGGTGCGTCCCTGTTCACTGATTCAGGTGAGAATCAGGTCTGAATTTTTGCCTGAATTCGCACCTGAAACAGAGCCAAAGACACACAGGACCATTTTCCAACGTGGATCGCAGCCGCCCGGAGCTGGGTGAACTGGCTCCGTTGAGAACTGGTAGCACTTTCCTGTTATGTTAATTGGATGCAGGGAAACCCGCATCCAATTCACATCAGCGAGACTCAATTTATAATCAGTTTTCTCAGATCTGATCAATCAGCAGGAAGCGTTTTGCATCAGTCTGCAGCATCAAGATACTTTTTCAGGATCATATTTTGATGCTTAGATTATGAGATTACACGATGCAATGGATAATGTATGATTGTGAGTTGTGATTGCATCTAAACTATTTATTGAAATCCACTTCCTTGCCTGTGGTATATTGACGGAAACAGTTGTTGACTATAAGTCGATTATTCCTATTAAAAGAGATCAACTGGAAAATAAATCAATCCTTTATGGAAGGGTGTATGGCCACTATTAAAGCGGGAGTCCGCCGGGACTCCGCGTTTTTTTTTTTTTTTTTAAAGTCAGCAGCTACAAATACTGCAGCTGCTGACTTTTAAAATAGTGACACTTACCTGTCCAGCGCGCCCGCGATGTCGGCACCCGAAGCCGATCTCTAGATCGACACTCGAGTGCTGCCGCCGCCATCTTGGGTATGGGAATCAGGAAATGGAGCCTTTCGGCTTAATTTCCCGGTTCCCTACTGCGCATGCGCGAGCCGCGCTGCGCAATGAGGACGGTCCCCGCTGCCTCTGGGATCTGTGTGTTTCCCAGCAGGCAGCGGGGCACTTGCGGAAGGGGGCGGGCACTTGCGGAAAGGGGCGTAATGTACGCCCCTTTCCGCAGAGAGCTAGCCCGGAAGTGGGTGCAGTTACCTGGATTATCCAGGTACCTGCACCCCCCTCCCCCCTGAAAGGTGCCAATTGTGGCGCCGGAGGGGGAGAGGAATCCGATGAGCGGAAGGTCCATTTTAGGGTGGACCTCCGCTTTAAGCTAATGACACAAAAGTGATTTTTTAGAGATGAATTGCTGTTACAAATCGCTAATGGCAGCAGTTAACAGCAATTTGTAGCTAGTGATTTAATCACTAGAGTCGATGGTGATTAATTGCTACAGAATTGAGTTGTGCCCTTTGTAAATCATTTTTCTTCAGTGATTTGTATCTAAGCATAGAGATTGCTGTAAAATTTATTAGAAAAGCATTAAGAGTGATTATCGCTACTGATTTTTGAGCTGAATCCCAATCTCTAAGCAACAGAGCTACAAATCACTTTGCAAAAATTTGCTGTAAAGCTTAGCTGGCCATAGATAGACTGAAATTTGGCTAGTTCAGCAGGGACCTGGTGAATTTCAATCCATCTATGGCCAGTCCTGTTCCAAGAGCAGTGGATCTGCTTATGACTGGGTTCGCTGGAAAACTTTAGTTTGATCAGCACTACAGCCAATAGGTCATTGTATTCTGATCAGTGTATTCTGACACCAGAGGAGTCTAGCTGACCACTCAGAACCAGGGGCGGATCCAGAGTCTAGTCTCGGGAGGGGCACTGCCAGAAAATACTTTTTTTTGTGGGGAAATGGCTGGTGTCGGCGCTTCATTCATCCTGACACCATGGTTGTTATGGTGTCAGGATGATTGAAGTGCATTATTTCTATTATTACATTGTTATATAAAATGAAATAGTTCAACTCACCATAATGCAGAATCAGTGGAAGCCCTTGCCACAAGTTGCGGATTGTCACTTGCCATGTCACCTGCCACACGTTGCGGATTGTCACGTGCCACGTCGCCTGTCACCAGATGCAGACTGTCACTTGCCACGTCACCTGCCACAAGTTGCGCATTGTCACTTGCCACATCACCTGCCACATGATGCAGATTGTCACTTGCCACGTCATCTGCCACACGCTGAGGGTTGTCACTTGCCACCGCACTTGCCACACGTGAATGGTCAATAGCCACGTCACCTGCCACAAGTTGTAGATTGTCACTTGCCTGCTACAGTTGTTGGGGAATTGTCACTTCCTGTGTCCCAGAGTGAAGTCAAGCAGCAGAGAGATGATGTAATCTCTCTGCTACCCGTGGCTGCCTGCACACTGAGGGGAGAACTGCAGGGATGGCCCCTAGGTGGTGAGAGATGATGTCATCTTTCTTCTCCCCTGCCCGCTGGCCCCCTGATTGGCCAGCCGCCCGCTCACCTGCCGACTGGCCCACCCGCTCACCCAACTAGCTGCCTGCCCGCTCACTCACGCGCCCGCCAAGCCGCCCGCTCACTCACCCGCTGACTGGCCCGTCGCTCACCCACAATTCATTTCCGGGGGGGTGGGGGGTGGGGGGGGCAATTGCCCCGTTGCCCTCCTGGATCCGCCCCTGCTCAGAACTCAGAATACAGTGACACAGCAGGGAGGATTTCCATGTCCATTTTGAGGCTGGGTTCACACTTAAGCACGGAGCAGTTCACAGCAGGGGTCCAGTGCGTTCCCATTCACCTTTTCAGGTCTGATTTTGGCACAAATTTTGGGCTAAATTCGGACCTGAAATGGACCAGAAGACGCACTTCACACTGGAGCCACTCAGGAGATGTGTGGACTGGCTCCATAGAGAGCCGTTCACAATCTCCTGACATGTGAATTGGATGCGGGAATTCCCTGCATCCAATTTGCAATGTGTGAACCCAGCCTCAATGTGTTGATGGGGGGAATGGGTTAATTTTTTTGTTCCATGCACTGGCTGAACGTAAATAAAGCACTAACGAAAAAAAAAAAGACCTATGTATGGCCAGCTTTAGTAATCCCATAAAAAATCATTATGATTCTCTTAGTGACAAATTGAGGGGGCAATCACTGCGAGAAGATCATCTGTGTGTCATCAGCATTTGGGAAGCGCCGATGAGCAATAGGAAGTATACTGGCCAATTCTTTTTTCCACCTGGTGTATAGATAGAACAATATAAAGCTGTGACAAAAATATTGCTACTGGATATTATGCAACTTGTCCTTGTGCAATACTATTATTCTTTATTCTATTTAAATTGCCTGGACCACAATGTAAATAAAAAGCCCTATTGTTCAGTGAAAGCTCGGCACGTACCCTGGAGTGTAATATCTAGGGACATGTTTAGTAATAATAATTAGAACGCTAGCTCCTTGCCTCCAGGTCCCCACTGACCTAGATATCATTACACAAGATTCTTATCTGCTACTAACTAGACTCTCCTCTGCTCCTCTGTTGGTAATGAAATAGGTGTTTATTGTCAGGCTGTAAAATCATTCCAATTAACACAACTCCAGCCATCCTCCAAACCTGCTCTTACTTTTCACTGCTGTCACTAAAAATCAACAAAGCCAAACTGCCACTATTCATTTCCACATTCTGACAAATTTGGTTTTTATAAAGGAATGCAGTGAAAACCTCATATCTGAAAGTTTTTCTTAATCCTTTAACAAGTCAAGGTACACATATGTGGAAAAGTTTAAATTCATTGTACTTGAAACTTTTTGTTTGTATCATACAGTGGGGAAAATAATTATTTGATCCCCTGCAGGTTTTATAAATTTGCCCACTTACAAAGAAGGGTCTATAATTTTTATCATAGGTGTATTTTAAATCATAGAGACAGAATATCAACCAATAATACAGAAAAACACACGGTACAAATGTTATAACTTGAGTTGCAGTTCAGTGTGCAAAATAAGTATTTAATCCCAAAGCAAAACATGACTTGGTGGAGAATCCCCTGTTGGCAAGCACAGAGGTAAGACCTTTCTTGTAGTTGGTTACCAGGTTTGCACACATCTCAGGTGGGACCACTGGTGCTTAAAGAAAAAAAAAAATTCCTGCAAGGCAATGACATAATGTGCTAGTACGCATCACATACTAGCATATTATATGAAACTTACCTTAGAACGAAGCCCTCCTGCGCCGAGATGTCACTGCTGAGATGGCTGACATCTTCCCCCAGTCTTCCTTCCAGGTTTGTAACCTCCAGCAACATTAGTGGCCAGGGGGGGCAATGATGTCACTTCCCACGCGTGGGAGCCGCCATGTCCGGCACTGTAAACCGGACCTTCACAGCGCATGCTCAGATGATGTCCTTGGCTGCGTGCACTCTGAATATCTCCTAAACTGTGTAAGTTTAGGAGATATTCATAGTACCTACAGGTAAGCTTTATTATAGGCTCACCTGTAGATACAAATGGTAGTACAGTGTTTACTACCACTTTAACCACTTGCCGACCGCCGCACGACGATATACGTCGGCAGAATGGCACGGGCAGGCATATGGGCGTATATATAAGTCCCTGCCTGCCCGCGGGTGGGGGGCCCGATCGGGCCCCCCCCCGGTGCCTGCGGCGGTCGGCATTTCTTCGAGAGCGATCCGGGATGAGGGGGCGGCCATTCATTCATGGCCACCCCCTCGCGATCGCTCTCGACGAATGGAAATCCCCGGTGACATCACTTCCTCTCCTGTAATGTAAACACAGGAGAGGAAGTGATGTATTCTCTCCTCCGTGTCGGTATTTTCCGTTCCGACACGGAGGAGAGCGGATCGGTGAGTTGCACCAACACTCTACACACACAGTAGAACATGCCAGGCACACTCACACCCCCCCTTTACCCCCCGATCACCCCCCCAATTACCCCTGCCCCCCAGTCACAGTGACACCAATGTCATTTTTTTTTTTTTTTTTTTTTTTTTGCATTGGTGTCATTTGTGACTGTAATAACTGTTAGGGCAGTTAGAGTTAGCCCCCTTTAGTTCTAATGTACCCCCTAACCCCCCCAATAAAGGTTTAACCCCGTGATCACCCCCCGTCGCCAGTGTCACTAAGGCTGGGTTCACATTGCAGCGGTTTATGAGAACGAATGTGATTCGCACCGCACTGCAGTGCAAATCACATCCGATCTCTGTGCGATTCGAGTTCAGCCATCCGCCACACCCGCCGCACCCGCCGCAAATTCGCACGGGACCCTTTTTTTGGCCCGCAGCAGAATCGGATCGCATGGGTGTTCACACCATGCGATCCGAGTTTGCAGATCGCACTGCGATATGCGAACTGATCTGGGGGTGTCAGTAACATTTCACTGACACTCCCAGCAGTTCGCATAGGGCAGTGTGAACTGCCGCCGGGAGGCATGCGATGCGGGAACCCGCCGCGCATTCGTGGCGTTCCCGCATCGCTCCAGTGTGAACCCAGCCTAATAAGCGATCGTTTTTCTGATCGCTGTATTAGTGTCACAGGTGACGCTAGTTAGGCAGGTAGGTATTTAGGTTCGCCGCAGCTTTTTATAGCGCCAGGGACCCCCATATACTACCGCATAAAGCCCCCTGATTGCCCCCTAGTTAACCCTTTCACCAGTGATCACCATATAACTGTTACAGGTGACGCTGGTTGGTTAGTTATTTTTTTATAGTTTCAGGGCACCCGCCATTTATTACCTAATAAAGGTTTAACCCCCTGATCACCCGGCGGGTGTCATTTGTGACTAATAACTGTTAGGGCAGTTAGGGTTAGCCCCCTTTAGTTCTAAGGTACCCCCCTAACCCCCCCAATAAAGGTTTAACCCCGTGATCACCCCCCGTCGCCAGTGTCACTAAGGCTGGGTTCAGATTGCAGCGGTTTGAGAACGGATGTGATTCGCACCGCACTGCAGTGCAAATCACATCCGATCTCTGTGCGATTCGAGTTCAGCCATTCGCCGCACCCGCCGCACCCGCCACACCCGCCGCACCCGCCGCAAATTCGCACGGGACCCTTTTTTTGGCCCGCAGCAGAATCGGATCGCATGGGTGTTCACACCATGCGATCCGAGTTTGCAGATCGCACTGCGATATGCGAACTGATCTGGGGGTGTCAGTAACATTTCACTGACACTCCCAGCAGTTCGCATAGGGCAGTGTGAACTGCCGCCGGGAGGCATGCGATGCGGGAACCCGCCGCGCATTCGTGGCGTTCCCGCATCGCTCCAGTGTGAACCCAGCCTAATAAGCGATCGTTTTTCTGATCGCTGTATTAGTGTCACAGGTGACGCTAGTTAGGCAGGTAGGTATTTAGGTTCGCCGCAGCTTTTTATAGCGCCAGGGACCCCCATATACTACCGCATAAAGCCCCCTGATTGCCCCCTAGTTAACCCTTTCACCAGTGATCACCATATAACTGTTACAGGTGACGCTGGTTGGTTAGTTATTTTTTTATAGTTTCAGGGCACCCGCCATTTATTACCTAGTCTCACTAGTGTACCCCTAAATTTAGGGGTGTCTACTTTCCAAAATGGGGTCATTTGGGGGGGGTTTGTGCCATCTTGGCATTTTATGGCCTTCAAAACTGTAACGCCCTTAGAAAGCCTGAAGGCGGTGCTTGGTTTTCGGGGCCCCGTACGCGGCTAGGCTCCCAAAAAGTCCCACATATGTGGTATCCCCGTACTCAGGAGAAGCAGCAGAATTTATTTTGGGGTGTCATTTCACATATGCCCATGGCATGCGTGAGCAATATATCATTTAGTGACAACTTTGTGAAAAAAAAAAAAAAAAAAAAAAGTTTGTAATTTTCCCGCAACTTGTGGCAAAATATAAAATATTCCATGGACTCAACATGCCTCTCAGCAAATAGCTTGGGGTGTCTACTTTCTAAAATGGGGTCATTTGTGGGGGTTTTGTGCCATCTTGGCATTTTATGGCCTTCAAAACTGTAATAGGTAGTGAGGAGTGAAGTCAAATATTTACGCCCTTAGAAAGCCTGAAGGCGGTGCTTGGTTTTCGGGGCCCCGTACGCGGCTAGGCTCCCAAAAAGTCCCACATATGTGGTATCCCCGTACTCAGGAGAAGCAGCAGAATTTATTTTGGGGTGTCATTTCACATATGCCCATGGCATGTGTGAGCAATATATCATTTAGTGACAACTTTGTGAAAAAAAAAAAAAAAAAAAAAAAGTTTGTAATTTTCCCGCAACTTGTGGCAAAATATAAAATATTCCATGAACTCAACATGCCTCTCAGCAAATAGCTTGGGGTGTCTACTTTCTAAAATGGGGTCATTTGTGGGGGTTTTGTGCCATCTTGGCATTTTATGGCCTTCAAAACTGTAATAGGTAGTGAGAAGTGAACTCAAAAATTTACGCCCTTAGAAAGCCTGAAGGCGGTGCTTGGTTTTCGGGGCCCCGTACGCGGCTAGGCTCCCAAAAAGTCCCACATATGTGGTATCCCCGTACTCAGGAGAAGCAGCAGAATTTATTTTGGGGTGTCATTTCACATACGCCCATAGCATGTGTGAGCAATATATCATTTAGTGACAACTTTGTGTAAAAAAAAAAAATAAAAATTTTTTTTTGTCATTATTCAATCGCTTGAGGCAAAAAAATAAAATATTCAATGGGCTCAACATGCCTCTTATCAATTTCCTTAGGGGGTCTACTTTCCAAAATGGGGTCATTTGGGGGGGTTTTGTACTGCCCTGCCATTTTAGCACCTCAAGAAATGAGATAGGCAGTCGTAAACTAAAAGCTGCGTAAATTCCAGAAAACGTACCTTAGTTTGTAGATGTGACAACTTTTGCGCAAACCAATAAATATACAATTATTGACTTTTTTTTTACCAAAGACATGTGGCTGAATACATTTTGGCCTAAATGTATGACTAAAATTGAGTTTATTGGATTTTTCTAATAACAAAAAGTAGAAAATATCATTTTTTTTCAAAATTTGCGGTCTTTTTACGTTTATATCGCAAAAAATAAAAATCGCAGAGGCAATCAAATACCATCAAAAGAAAGCTCTATTTGTGGGAAGAAAAGGACGCAAATTTTGTTTGGGTACAACATTGCATGACCGCGCAATTACCAGTTAAAGCAGCGCAGTGCCAAAGTGTAAAAAGACCTCTGGTCATTTACCAGCAAAATGGTCCGGTCTGAAAGTGGTTAAGCTTTCTTGGCTGTTGCTTGGCAACTCAAAGTTTCAGCTCCCTTCATACGTTCTCTATAGAATTAAGGTCTGGAGACCATGACCTTAATGTGCTTCTTCTTTGTTGTCTTGGCGATATGTTTTGGGCCATTGTCATGCTGGAAGACCCATCCACCACCCATCTTCAGTGTTCTGGCTGAGGAAAGAAGTCTCTCATCCAAGACTTTACAATACATGGCCCTGTCCATTGGCCCCTCAATGCGGCAAAGACAGCCTGTACCTTTAGCAGAGAAACATCCCCAAAGCATAATGTTTCCACCTCCATGCTTGACTGTAGGGATGGTGTTCTTAGGGTCATAGTCAGCATTTTTCTTCCTTCGAACACAAAGAGTCGCGTTAATGCCAAAGAGCTCAATTTTGGTCTCATCTGACCAAAGCACTTTCTCCCAATCCTTCTCTGAATCATTTAGATGTTCATTGGCAAACTTCAGTTGGGCCTGTACATGTGCCTTATTGAGGAGGGGACCTTGCAAGCGCTGCAGGATTTCAATCCATGTCGGTGTATTGTGTTATCAATGGTTTGTTTGGTGACTGTGGTCCCAACTGCCTTGAGATCATTCACAAGCTCCTCTCATGTAGTTCTGGGCTGATCCCTCACTTTTTTCATGATCGTCCTTACCCCATGAGGAAATCTTGCATGGAGCTCCAGACTGAGGGGGATTGATAGTTATTTTGTATTTCTTCCATTTGCAAATAATCACACCAACAGTTGTCTCCTTCTCACCAAGCTTCTTTCTGATGGCCCTGTAGACCATTAGAGCCTTGTGCTGGTCTACAATCTTGTCCCTAACATCCTTTGTCAGCTCTTTGGACTTGCCCATGATGGTGGGTTTGAAAGGAAGAAAGATTCTGTGGACAGGTGTCTTTTATACACATAATGAGTTGTTGTTAGGTGCACTTTCTTAAATTGACAGGACTAATCTGTGTACCACATGAGCACATACTGTAGTTAGTCTGTGGGAGCCAGAATAGGGTTAGTAGGGAATTAAATACTTATTATACTCACTGATTCTACTTATTCTACTCACTGCAACTCAATTTATAACATTTGTATCTTTTTTTGGGGGATTTTTGGTTGATATTCTGTTTCTATCATTTAAAATACACCTTTGATAACAATAATAGACCCTTTATTATATTGTAAGTGGGCAAACGTACGAAATCTGCAGGGGTTCAAAAAATTATTTTCCCCACTGTATGTACTGGATAGTGGTCAATGGCCATTTAACGGACATTACCACCAACGTTGAAGGGAAACATTATCCAAAATCTTCAGTCTGTGTAGTTGGGTAAATAACACATTGAACATTTATATCTAGGATTCCAGTTGTGAGATATCCCAACCAAAAATCACAATTATGCTCAAATGATGGGCAATCTTCCCCAATAACCGTGATAAAAATAAAAATACATTTAAAAAATATATATATTTTTATGAAGGTTTTTGAGGTCTTATTCACCTTTACAGCAGCAGCTTCAATGATCACCTTATTGATTATTTGATTGTTACACACACCATTTAATATTTAGTTTTCAATGAGAACACAATACATAACAATAACGCGGGTATACTAGCATTTAATTAATCTCCCCCGATAAACTAGAGTAAACAATTTTGGGACACAGTGGTGACTATCTGGCAGACACCCACAGACCTATACCTTCCCACCCAAACAATTTTATAATTTCATTTGGTCTACCTTATACCAAGCACTGCTCTGGTAATTTTCAGTGTTGAGATCTGAATGTCAAGAACTAGTATAAATCCTTCCCTAACCTATGATATAAACGGTCTTTAACATTAAAGCACTCCTTTAACCCTAAAGCCGCGTACACACGGGCGGACTGTCTGGCCAACTTAGTCCGTCGAAACACATTTCAGCGGACAGTCCGCTCGTGTGTGGGCTTCAGCGGACTTTTTCAGCGTGCAGTCTGGCGGACTAAGTATTTCGGAATTTCCGTAATATTGTCCGTCATACTTTGGTTTCAGCGGACAATCCGCTCGTGAGTAGGCTAGTTCGACGGACTAAGTATGGCGCATGCTCAGAAAGGATTTACACGGCAAAAGGTTGCATTGCTGTGTATTGGACTTCCTATTTCTAGTCCCGTCGTACGTGCTGTACACGTCATCGCGCAAGCTTTCGACGGACTGTTTGTCCATCCGTGTGTGGTCAAGTCCGTTCATTCGAAAGTAGGACGGACTGTCCGTCGGATTGTCTGATGGACTAAGTTGGCCATACAGTCCGCCCGTGTGTACGCGGCTTAACACTTAGCCTCACTATTACAGTGCCCTAACTCCTACCCTTCCCTTAAATCTTAAAGCAGGACTATATACCAATGTATCTACAGTTCTATATGACAGATGGCTCTTCTGCCATAAATGCTTCTGCCGTGCCTGATAGAATTTTATTTATAATTATACACAAAGCTAGCCATACAGTTTTAGATTTCTCTTGTTCAGTCTGAGGGCTGAACGAGAGAAATTTAATAGATCATCCATCCATGCCCCATATTCATCTATCCTCCATCTACTGTCTGAATACCAGAAGAGTGACTGTATCTGAGGCTTAAAGTGAGACTAAATGATATCCTTATTCTCCAAAAATAATTCATACACATTCATTACTTAATGGCACTGTAATCTATTTTTCATGAAATCATTTCTTACTGTTTTTCTGCCTTCTTATAATGTCCTCCATGAGTTCCCGAACATTTACTTTTCCCTGTCACTTTAGGATGTTTGGAATGAGAAGTTCATGTTAGCTACAGTTATGTGTCACTACAAACCCCATAGGCCAGGCATGTCCAAAGTCCGACCCGCGGTCCGGTTTTGAACGGCCCGCCTGGTGTGCTGCGGGATCAGGGCTGTCAGATGAGCCTGATCCCAGCACTGTGAGAAGCTCTGTCGGCTTCAAAAGTGAAAGTAAAGTGCAGAGGAGTGTGCTGTGCTCTCTGCTTCCCCCTACAGTGCAGTACCTGGCTGAATGAGGAAGCTGGAAAGGTACTGTACTATGCTACAAGCTAGATTCGTTTTAAAAAGGCTTTATGTGTCTGTATGTGTGTGTGCATGTGTGTCTGTATGTATGTGCATGTCTGTATGTATGTGTGTGCATGTGTGTCTGTATGTATGTATGTGCATGTGTGCCTGTATGTATGTGTGTGTGTGTGTGTCTGTATGTATGTGCATGTGTGTCTGTATGTATTTGTGCATGTCTTTCTGTATGTATGTGTGTATGTATGTGTATGTGTGTCTGTATGTATGTGTGCATGTATGTGCATGTGTGTCTGTATGTATGTGTGCATGTGTGTCTATATGTATGTGTGTTCATGTGTGTCTGTATGTATGTGTGTGTGTGTGTATGTGTGTCTGTATGCATGTGTGTCTGTATGTATGTGTGTGCATGTCTGTCTGTATGTATGTGTGTGTGTGTGTGTGTGTATGTGTGTCTGAATGCATGTGTGTCTGTATGTATGTGTGCGCATGTCTGTCTGTATGTATGTGTGTGTGTGTGTGTGTGTGTGTGCGCATGTCTGTATGTATGTATGTGTGTGAATGTGTGTCTGTATATATGTGTGCATGTGTGTCTGTATGTGTGTGTGCATGTGTGTCTGTATGTATGTGTGTGTGCATGTCTGTCTGTATGTATGTATGTGTGTGTGTGCATGTGTGTGCATTTGTGTCTGTATGTATGTATGCATGTGTGTCTGTATGTGTGTGTGCATGTGTGTCTGTATGTATGTATGTATGTATGTGCATGTCTGTATGTGTGTGTGTACATGTGTGTCTGTATGTGTGCATGTGTGTCTGTATGTATGTGTGTGCATGTGTGTCTGTATGTATGTGTGTGCATGTCTGTATGTATGCGTGCATGTGTGTCTGTATGTATGTGCGTGTATGTGTGTGTGTGCATGTATGTGTGTGTGTGCGTGTGTGTATGTCTGTATGTGTGTGTGTGCGTGTATGTCTGTATGTGTGTGTGGGCCTGTATGCATGTGTGTGCCTGTATGTGTGTGCCTGTATGTATGTATGTGCATGTGTCTGTATGTATGTGTATGCATGTGTCTGTATGTATATGTATGCATGTGTCTGTATGTATGTCTGTATGCATGTGTCTGTATGTATGTGTATGCTTGTGTCTGTATGTATGTAAGTATATGCATGTGTCTGTATGTGTATGCATGTGTATGTCTGTGTGTATGTATGTGTATGCATGTGTGTATGACTGTGTGTATGTATGTGTATGCGTGTGTGTGTGTGTGTGTGCATGTGTGTGTGCATGTGTGTATGTGAACTGCTTTTGTGGGGCTTGTGTGTGTGATAGCAGCCAGGACTGCTGCTCCTCTGAAAATCAATCCATACACAGATCACTTTTCAGAGGCACTTGAAAGGTGTTAAAGAGGCATTATGTTGCCTCCTCACCACCTGTTTTAAGCCCGTAAATGCAGCATCACTATACCACAACTGTGCAATCCACACAGTTGCGGGGTAGTTGAAGTGCAGGCCCATTCACCCTGTGTATACCTCCAGCTGCAGCCACAGCATGTGTACACCCCCAGCTGCTCCCTCTGCAGCTAAAGGTGGAGAAGTTGGGGGTGGTAAAAACAGCCTAACCATGTGGTTTACTGCCCCTCCAATAAGCCCTTGGTTCACATCTGCGTGGCTGCGTGGCTGCGTGGCTGCGTGGCTGCGTTCTGCGTATAGGGCAGCCACATTCATTTCAATGGGCTTCCCTACCCACAAAAATGCAGGGAAAGTTGTCCCTGAGCTTTTTCGTTTTTTTAAATTGCACTGCACCAAAAACACCCCACGTTTCCAATGTGTGGGGTACCATTAAGACTTAACAGTACCCCTAAAGAGCAGAGCATTCGTCTGTGTGTCGGGAACGAGTGCAGAAAAGGCAAGAGAATTCTTGTTGGGCAGTGTATGAGTGCTTGTACAACCGAATTTTAATGGTTCAAAGAATGTCAGACAAAATGGTAGGCCCTCACACATGTTCAGTTCATCAAATCTGGCCCTCTTTGAAAAAAGTTTGGACACCCCTGCCATAGGCCAAAGGTCCCCAACCCCCAGGCACGGCAAGGGTTGGGGGCGAGCAGAGCGAGCTGGTACAATCTGCATGCCCAACCCTCTGACTACCAGAGGATGCCTGCTCCCTCTCCCTAGCATCACTACTCTCTTCCCTCTCTGTGGACACAAAGAAGAAGAAGGGGAGGGAAGAGAACTGGGTTGCAGACAGAATTTCACAAGGTACACTCCCTACCCCACTCTGGAGGTGACAGGCTCCAACCACCACCCCCTGTCCATGGAGGGGTTGACTTTTGTGTGGTTGTTGGTGCCAGGAAGGTTGGGGACCACTGGCATAGTCCATAATTATTAGTCCATCACAAGCATGAAAAAGAGAATGTGGCTATATGCATACAGTGGGACCATGGAGAACAATCGTAGCCACCCTCCAACAGAAAGTCAAATCACAGCATCAGACGGTAATTTTTGCCTTGCCTGTACAGCTCAATGTACAATCTAGGCATGCCTTTGGCGCATGCTAGGAGTTGCACTATTCCAGCCAAGCCAATCAAAATGATTTAGGATGCTGAACACAGAAGAAGACAGGGAGAAGATGTAAATGCCAACAATGGAGCAACAAGTGTGTTTTGCAAGGTAAGTGGGCCACAATGTGCATATTTGCTGAGCATACTTGCACATAAGCACTTCTGAGGGCCCTATACAAGCCAATAATAGATTCATATTTTACAAATCTGATTATGTCACTTCCACTCCTTACAACTTGTCAGATTGATGACATTAGACTTTAATATAAATGCATTCACATTGCTTTACTAACCCTAAATTAATGCATACTGTTTTGTTTTATTTGGCAACCTTTTTGTAATTAAAAACATTGAATAAAAACATTACCAGTTGCTTGGTAATTATTCTGCTCTGACAGATTGCAGGACAGAAGAAGCCTGAAGCTTTCCCTTGAATATAAGGGCATGTCTCTGTCACTTGGAAAAGAACATTTGGAACTGCCGGCTGGACAGTCTTCACTCACAATAATCACTCTCAGGAAGTCGAGCTGTGAGATGGGACACAGGGTGCCCCACAGCTAGAAAGGCTTATTTTGGGAATGTTCCAAGGACGTTCCCAGGCAGAAGCACAAAACCTTGGTTCTTGATGCTGGTAGTTTTCAGCAAGTGTAAACACCACAGCTCTCCTAAGGCCCCTTGCACACGGGAATACAACATTTTTAGTTTTTTATTGATCTGAAATGAGATGCATTGTTGTCTTTGAGACATTGCACACAGTTGAGTAAAGATCAGTAATACAGTGTTAAATACAGAGCAGTAAAACAAAAATGGGAAATTTTTCATTTGAGTGCAGTAATTTACTCGCATACACATGTTTACTCATCTATAACCATGTTTACGTAAGTATAAATGAGTATTTTACAATACTGGCTATGAAGAAGAATTTTACTCGTCTATATGCTTACGTACCTTTACTCGCCTATACTGAACATTATGCAGTTGTCGCAGGTGCAGGTGTCACAAGTTCCCGAGTAAACATCAGTAAATTATGATGCCTGTGTGCAAGTGGCCTAATTGTCCCTGTGTTATAAAGCAGCCCTCAAAACTTCCACTCGCCTGCTCGCATTTGGCGAGTGGAAATAACCTGGAGATGGAGCGCTGAGAGCAGATGAGTGCTCAGCTCTCCAGCTGCCTGAATGACAGGATTGATGCTGCCATCACTCCCGTCATTCATAACAGCACACAGTGAAGGCTGCGATGGCCTCTGAATGGAGAATTTTGCTCTCTCCTTCCTCCAGCTTCAACACAGGATCTCCTCCGCCTTTTTCCTGGCTCTGGTATAGGCGGGATAGGGATACGGCCAGGTTCTGAGATCCAGCCCACAGCCTGCTCGCCTGCCTGAATCACCCACCAACCCGCTCGCCTGTCTGTCCGGCTACCCGCCTGCCTGAACTCCTGGAAGAAGGAAATTTGAGCTTACCAGAAGCGAGTGTCATCTGAGGTAAGCTCAGCTCACTGTACTTGATTTCATTGCTCCTGCTCCCTGTCCAGCACCATAGCACTAGAGGAATGAGACTGGAGTAGGCTGAAATTGAGGAAGGGGTTAACATTACCGTGTCCACCAATGCAGATGGAGGATGGGGTGGGTCATTGGCAGTGAAAGTTAACTCCATCATTCCCCCTCCCTCAGCCTTGCATTGGTGTCAGAAACCACGAATCAGACCGAGACAGAAGTACAGTTAAATGTTTAATAATAAAAGTAAATAGAACAAACGTAGTGAAAACATAGCACAAGTTCGGTAACCGGAACGGATAGTCAGACAAGCCAGAAAGTCAGGAAACCAGGGATCGGTGTAGTAGGACAGCAAGCAGGATCTGGAGCCAGAAGGAATGTCAGCCAAGCAAGTCTTTAACAAGAACACAGGAGATAGTCTCTGTAATGTTGACCAAAGTGAAGGCAGAGATCATCTGGGCTGGACGGCTTAAGTAGACAGAACGGGCGAGCAGAATATCATCAACAGGGGAATCACTGTGGAGAAATAGGAGCTGGCAATTAGCTGACAGCTAAGCGGCCAGCTCAGAGAAGGAAGGGCTGAGCCCAACCCTGACAGTACCTCCTCCTCAGCGACCCCTCCCCCTCAGAGGACAGGGGCATGCATGTCTGTGGATGAGACCCAAGAGCGTTCCTCTGGATCGTACCCTTTCCAATGCACCAGCTACTGAATGTGCCCATGGAACCTATGGGAATCAACAATGGACTGTACTTCATACTCCTCATGGTCCTCAACCTGTACAGGGTGGGGACGTGGCACTGAGGTGGTAAAGCGGTTGCAGACCAAAGGTTTTAATAAGGAGACATAAAATACATTTGGGATACGCATATTAGAAGGAAGCTAATGCGTAAGCCACTGGGTTAATCCTGCGTAGAATACGGAAAGGCCCAATAAACTGAGGTGCGAACTTCAGAGAGGGAACAAGAAGTCTGAGGTTGCGAGATGACAGCCAGACCCTGTCCCCAAACTGGTAGGAAGGCTCAGGCTGGTGTCTGCAGTCAGCATGGAGTCTATACCTATCATTGGCATGTCTCAAAGCCTCCTGAACTTGTGCTCAAGTGGAATGAAGACCACAGAGATGCTCCTCTAATGCAGGAATACTCTGCGGAACAAAAGAGTCAGACAACATGGAAGGTTGGAAACCATAGTTCGCCATTAATGGGGACAATCGGGAAGCAGAATTCAAGAGACAGAAGAGCGCAGACACCAGTCTCAGAATCATCAACTTCAAGGATAAAAGGTAATGTAGGAGACCAACTCTGTGGGTTACCTTCCTCTCTGGTCATATCGGTCAGGGGCTTGACCAGAGACGAGAAGTTACAATAAACTTCCGATAATAGTTGGCAAAGCCAAGAAAACGATGCAGAGGACGTAAATCCACAGGACGGGTCCACTGTAGGACTGCTGAAAGTTTCTCTGGGTCCAGCGAAAAAAACAGCAGTGGAAATGACATACCTCAGGAATTTAACCTGTTTATGATGGAATTTGCACATCTCCAATTTACAATAGAGATTGTTCTCAATAGTTTCTGAAGCACACGACAGACATCTGTGTGGTGGCTCTCCAGGGACTTAGAAAATATGAGGATATTGCTGAGATAAACCACCATACATAACTGCAACAAATCTCAGAGGACATTGTTAATAAATTCCTGGAAAACTCCCGGGGCATTACAAAGGCCAAAAGGCATTACAAGGTACTCATAATGGCCTGTTCTGGTATTAAAAGCAGTTTTTTACTCATTGCCCTCCTTAATCCTCACGAGATTGTATGCCCCTCTCAAATCAAGCTTCGTGAAAACTGTTGCTCCTGTGAGGCGGTCAAATAACTCCATAATCAATGGAATCGGATAGGCATTCTTAATCATGAAATGATTGAGACCCCTATAATCAATACAAGGTCTCAATTCACCACTCTTCTTCTTCACAAAGAAGAAACCAGCACCAGCAGAAGATGAGGCTTTGTGGATAAAACCTTGGCAATGTGCGTCTGCAACATACTCCTCAATGGCCTTATCCTCCAAGACCGACAAAGGGTAAACCAGGCCACGAGGGGGTATGGCACCAGGCTATAGGTCAATTGCGCAATCATACAACTGGTGTGGAGGCAAACTACCAGCTTGACCTTTTTCAAAAACATCTCTAAAATCGTGGTACTTCTCTGGCAGGTAGGAGAGTGAAGAGGTGCACAGGACCTTGACTACCTTCTGGAAGCATGTCTTACTGCATTGTGGTGACCAGGAGAGCACCTCAGCACAGAGCCAATCAAAAGAGGGGTTGTACCTCTGTAACCAAGGAAAACCAATAATCAGCCGAAACTTAGGTGAGGAAATAAATTGGAATTGGATTATCTCATGGTGAAGAGCCCCTACGGCCACGGACAACGTAACAGTCTCATGAGTCACATGGGCAGGCTGTAGAGGTCTCCCATCAAGAGCCTCAATGGCATGTGGCATGTCGTGCAGCTGCAGTGGAATTGAGTGCTTCGATTACAAAGGCAGCGTCAATGAACAGGCCTGCAGCCCCAGAGTCGATTAGAGCCTGTATCTCGATGAACGACTCAGCCCAAGAAAGGGTAACCGAAACAAGGGGCTTATCCTTCTGGATAACTGAGGACGAAACAATGCCACCTAAGGTCTGTCTGTGACAGGACCTCAAGGTTTGGGCGTTCCCTGGATGGGTAGGACAAGACTTCAAAAAGTGACCTGCTTGGCCACAATAAAGGCACAATCCCTCCCTCCTCCTAATAGAGACCATTGAAGCCCACGTGCATGGGTTCAACTTCACTGACAAACTCGGTACCAGAAGGCATGGGAGGTGAAGGAGGCTAGGGTGGGATTGCAAAGCTTGGAAAAAAATGTACAGGAGGCTTCCGCAAGCGCTCCTTAAAAGAGAGTCTCTCTCTGAGTCTGGAGTCAATGAGGATGGCAAAAGTGATCAACTTTTCCAGCTCAGTGGGTATATCTCATCCTTGATGGTATCCAAGAGACCATGAGAAAAAGCAACCACGAGGACCTTATTGTTCCAAGCAACCTCTGCTGTCAGAATTCAATGGCGTAATCGGCAACAGTTCTCATAATCTGTTTGATGGACATGAGGCACTTGGCAACAGAAGCAGAGTGTGTGGGAATGTCAAATACCCTTCTAAAAGAAGCCAAAAACTCAGGGTAACTCAAGACAGCAGGCTTTTGCGTCTCCCATAGAGGGTTTGCCCAGGCCAAGGCTCTCTCAGAAAGCAAAGATATCATAAAACTGTCAGAAACCATGAAATCAGACCGAGACAGAAGTACAGTTAAATCACACTTGTTTAAAAGAATAAAAACATAGCCGGAGTTCAGTAACCGGAACGGATAGTCAGCCAAGCCAGAAGTCAGGGATCAAAGTAGAGGAACAGCAAGCAGGATAAGTAGCCGGAAGGGATGTCAGCAAAGCTTGTCTTTAACCACTTCAGGACCGCCGTATTGCCAATGTACGTCAACACAATGGCACAGGCAGGCACAATCACGTAAATGTACGTGAATGCCTTCTAGCGGGTGGGGGGTCCGATCGGACCCCCTCCCGCTAGATACGGCAGTCCCTTTCGGTGCCGGAGCGATCGGCGATGAGGGGATGGCCGTTGGTTTCCGCCCATCCCCTCTCGATCGCTCCTGGCCAGTGACGAACTTCCTCCCCTGTGAAAATGTAAACACAGGAGGAGGAAGTGATGTCACACTCCTCGTGGCGGTCTTTTTGAACCAGACAGCGAGGAGTGAAGACGTCTAAGTAAGTGCACCAACAGTCCACTGACACATAGGTACACACAGGCACACATTTCACCCCAGTCACCCCCCCCGATCGGCCCCCCGCCCCCCCCCAGTCACAGTGTCACTAATGCAGTGTTCATTTATTTATTGATCACTACATTTAGTGTCAGTTGTGACTGTAAAAAGTGTCAGGGCAGCTAGTGTTAGGCCCCTTTAGGTCCAGGGTAGCCCCCTACCCCCCCCAATAAAGGTTTAACCCCTTGATTGCCCTCCCAGTTAACCCTTTCACCCTCTTTTACCAGTATCACTAAGCGATCGTTTTTCTGATCGCTGCAATAGTGTCACTGGTCCCGCTAGGAAGCTAGTTTTTTTTTAGGTTCAACGCCAGGTTTTTATACCGTTAGGTACCCCGATATATAACCTAATAAAGGTTTTAACCCTTTGATTGCCCCTAGAGTTAACCCTTTCACCAGCGATCGCTGCATAAGTGTCACTGGTGACGCTGGTTAGCCAGTTAGTTATTTAGTTATTTAGGTTCCCCGTCAGGTTTTTATAAAGCTTCAGGTACCCCCATATAAATACCCAATAAAGGTTTTAACCCCTGATTGCCCTTAGTTAACCCTTTCACCAGTGATCACCGTATAAGTGTTACGGGTGACGCTGGTTAGGTAGTTCGCTTTTTATAGCATCAGGGCACCCGCCATTTATTACCTAATAAAGGTTTAACCCCCTGATCCCCCGGCGGGTGATATAAATTTGGTTTTAGGGTCAGAAAGGGTCTGCGTCGCCCCAGGCAGTGCTAGGTTAGTGCCAGCACCGCTAACACCCACGCGCAAAGCATACACCTCCCTTAGTGGTATAGTATCCGAACAGATCAATATCTGATCTGATCAGATCTATACTAGCGTGCCCAGCAATTTAGGGTTCTAAAAAAACGCATTGTTAGCGGGATCAGCCCAGATACCTGCTAGCACCTGCGTTTTGCCCCTCTGCCCAGCCCAGCCCAGCCCACCCAAGTGCAGTATCGATCGATCACTGTCACTTACAAAACACAACACACATAACTGCAGCGTTCGCAGAGTCAGGCCTGATCCCTGCGATCGCTAACAGTTTTTTTTGTAGCGTTTTATACAGTCGCTGACAGGCTAGGTGCTTTTTTACCTGTGAGTCTCACTACTGTACCCCTAAATTTAGAGCCCAAAATGGCAAAGCGAAGGTACACTAGTGAAGAGGCCTACACGTTTCTGAGCATGACAGATAGTGAAGAGGAAGACACTGATCTGTCAGATTCAGGCTCAGAATACGAACCTGTAGAGGACAGCGCCTCCATGTCAGATAGCTCTGACGACGAAGAAGAGGTCCCTGCTATTGTCAGGCGTACCCGACCCCGATTTTCTGATGTTGTTGAGGTGCAGGAACCGCAAGTCCCTCGTATGGAGTATAGAGCCAGTACTAGCGCCGCTCATCCTTTTGGTGAACTGGCAAGCACCAGCGGCCTAGTACACCCTGGACGTACATCCAGCACTGCAGTATCACGTGGTGACGTGGCGAGTCCCATAAGTGCAGTTCAAGCTGGCGAGGTGGCAAGCACAAGTAGTGTCCCGCTGCCACCAAGAAGAAGACAAAGACAGGCCCGTCGTACCCATAGTGCCCCTCCTGCAGAATTCGCCTATCCCAATTGGGTGCCCACCACTTCTGCAGAACCCGTACTTCCCCCATTCACTGCCCAACCCGGTATTCAGGTGGATACAGATGATTTTACGCCACTCGATTTTTATTCTCTGTATCTCACGGAAGATCTCTATAGATCTATTGTGGACCAAACCAATTTATATGCTGGTCAACGCATCGCCGCTAATCCCCAGTTGCCGTCTCTTGCCAGAGATTGGAAACCAGTTACGGTTTCCGAATTTAAGACGTTTTTGGGCCTTTCCCTCAACATGGGCACACATAAATTTATGCGGATGCGGGCTTATTGGTCCACGCATCCGGCTGACCACATGCCCGTGTTCTCTAACTCCATGTCCAGGAAACGATACGAGCAGATCTTGCGGTTCTTGCACTTCAGTGACAATGAACTTTGTCGTCCACGTGGAGACCCTGAATACGATCGGCTCTACAAAATTCGGCCCCTCATAAACCACTTCAACCAACGTTTTGCAGACTTGTTTACTCCCCAAAAAGTTGTCTGCGTTGATGAGTCCCTGGTTAAGTTTACTGGTCGCTTGTCATTCAAACAGTACATTCCCAACAAGCGTACCAGATACGGGGTCAAGCTCTATAAGTGCTGTGACAGGGCCACAGGCTATGCATGGAGCTTTATGGTTTATGAGGGTAAAGATAGTTACGTAGAGCCGGAGAACTGCCCTGATTACATAGGAAGCGCTGGCAAGATAGTGTGGAAATTGGTGTCACCCTTATTCGGAAAGGGGTACCACTTGTATGTGGACAACTATTACACCAGCGTGCCACTGTTTAGTCATTTATTTGATAATCAGATTGGAGCATGTGGCACCGTGCGACCTAATCGCCGGGGCTTTCCCCAGCGGCTTGTAGATTCCCGTCTTAGGCTGGGGGAGAGAGCCTGCTATCGGTGTAATAATTTGCTCGCTATGAAGTGGAGGCATAATAAGAATGTTTTCGTTCTTACCTCCCTTCATGCAGACACGACGGTCCAAATTTCTACGGCGACTGGTATTGTGGAGAAACCCCTCTGTGTCCACGAATATAACAAAAATATGGGAGGGGTGGACCTCAATGACCAGATGTTGGCGCCGTATCTAACTTCCCGTAAGACCAGACGCTGGTACAAAAAAGTGTCTGCTTACTTATTTCAATTGGCTTTGCTGAATGCTTTTGTGCTATACAAAACTTCAGGCGGAACATTAACCTTTCTTTTCTTCCAAAGAGAGGTTGTCACAGAGCTTCTGTTTCCAGACGGTTCTGTACCTCACCATTCCCAACCAAATGCAGTAAGCCGGCTGCATGAGAGGCATTATTCTTATGTCCTCCCGAGTACCCCTACCCAACGAGCCCCCCAAAAAAGATGTTGTGTCTGTAGCAAGCGCGGATATAGGCGTGACACCCGTTCTTATTGTCCACGCTGTCCTGGCAATCCTGGTCTTTGTCAGGGTGAGTGTTTTGAACGCTACCATGAACTAGTGAAGTATTAGCGTAGGGTACAGCATTTCACAGGCTAGGCACACTTACACAGGGTCTCCCAAGATGCCATCGCATTTTGAGAGACCCGAACCGTTACAGTTACAGTTTACAGTTCAAAAAAAAGTGTATAAAAAAAAAAAAAAAAAAAAAAAATATAAAATATAAAAACCAAAAATAGTTGTCGTTTTATTGTTCTCTCTCTCTCTCTCTCTCTCTCTCTCTCTCTCTCTTCTCTCAAATTTTTTATACTTTACTGTTTACTGTGTTATTGTTAACCATTTTTCATGTTTTCAGGTACGCCATTCAGCTGCAGCGTGGATTTATTTATCTTGACAGCAACAGCGTTTGCTCCCACGATACATAAAGCCGCGACTCCAGTGCTGTAGGAGGTGATTTCACCACCACAGTTAAAAAAGAGCATATATGCCGAAGCATGGGGGCATAAGGGGTGGAGGAGCGATTTTGCTCCTAATGCCGCGTACATACGGTCAAAATTCCGACGGAGGGCTTGCCCGTGGAAAAGTTTGAACGTATGTACGCAGCATAACTTTTTTGCGGGAGGATGCCCCCATGCTTCGGCATATATATATTTTAGGCACAGGTTGTGTTAAAAAATGTTTTATTTTTTACTGTTTTTTTTGGCAATTGCTTTGCAGGTATGGTATGGTAAGGTTTTACTGGGATGTTACTTTGTTTTAACGTTAACCATAATTTGCTTAGCAGGTACGCCATTCAGCTGCAGCGCGGATTTATTTATCTTGACAGCAACAGCGTTTGCTCCCACGATACATAAAGCTGTGACTCCAGTGCTGTAGGCGGTGATTTCACCACCACAGTTAAAAAAGAGCATATATGCCGAAGCATGGGGGCATAAGGGGTGGAGGAGTGATTTTGCTCCTAATGCCGCGTACATACGGTCAAAATTCCGACGGAGGGCTTGCCCGTGGAAAAGTTTGAACGTATGTACGCAGCATAACTTTTTTGCGGGAGGATGCCCCCATGCTTCGGCATATATATATTTTAGGCACAGGTTGTGTTAAAAAATGTTTTATTTTTTACAGTTTTTTTTGGCAATTGCTTTGCAGGTATGGTATGGTAAGGTTTTACTGGGATGTTACTTTGTTTTAACGTTAACCATAATTTGCTTAGCAGGTACGCCATTCAGCTGCAGCGCGGATTTATTTATCTTGACAGCAACAGCGTTTGCTCCCACGATACATAAAGCCGTGACTCCAGTGCTGTAGGCGGTGATTTCACCACCACAGTTAAAAAAGAGCATATATGCCGAAGCATGGGGGCATAAGGGGTGGAGGAGCGATTTTGCTCCTAATGCCGCGTACATACGGTCAAAATTCCGACAGGGGGCTTGCCCATGGAAAAGTTTGAACGTATGTACGCGGCATAGCTTTTTTGCGGGAGGATGCCCCCATGCTTCGGCATATATAAATGGTGCATGTATGTCCATCATTAGAAGTGGGTGGATGAAGGGAGGTATCTAATGGTGGGCATACCCACCGATCAATCTCTTTTTTTTCGTTCAGACAACATGACTCTCAGTAAATAGCTTGGGGTGTCTACTTTCCAAAATGGGGTAATTTGGGGGGGTTTTGTGCTATTTTGGCATTTTATGGCCTTTGCACCCTTAGAAATCCTGAAGGTGGTGATTGGTTTTCGGGGTGCCGTACGCGACTAGACTCCCAAAAAGTCCCACACATGTGGTATCCCCATACTCGGGAGAAGTAGCTGAATATATTTTGGGGTGCAATTCCACATATAACCATGGCATGTGTGAGCAATATATCATTTAGTGACAACTTTTTGTACATTTTTTTTTTTTTTTTTTTTTTAGTCATTATTCAATCCCTTAGGACAAAAAAAATAAATATTCAATGGGCTCAACATTCCCATCAGCAGTTTCCTTGGGGTGTCTACTTTCCAAAATGGGGTCATTTGGGGGGGTTTTGTGCCATCTTGGCATTTTATGGCCGTCAAAACTGTGATAGGTAGTGATAGGTAGTGAGGAGTAAAATAAAAAAATTATGCCCTTAGAAATCCTGAAGGCGGTGCTTGGATTTCGGGGTCCCGTACGCGGCTAGGCTCCCAAAAAGTCCCACACATGTGGTATCCCTGTACTCAGGAGAAGCAGCAGAATGTATTTTGGGGTGTCATTTCACATATGCCCATAGCATGTGTGAGCAATATATCATTTAGTGACAACTTTGTGCAAAAAAAAAAAGTTTGTAATATTCCCGCAACTTGTGGCAAAATATAAAATATTCCATGGACTCAACATGCCTCTCGGTAAATAGCTTGGGGTGTCTACTTTCCAAAATGGGGTCATTTTGGGGGGTTTTGTGCTATTTTGGCTTTTTATGGCCTTCGAAACTGTGATAGGTAGTGAGCGGTGAAATCAAAAATTTGCACCCTTAGAAATCCTGAAGGTGGTGATTGGTTTTCGGGATGCCGTGCGCGACTAGACTCCCAAAAAGTCCCACACATGTGGTATCCCCGTACTCGGGAGAAGTAGCGGAATATATTTTGGGGTGCAATTCCACATATAACCATGGCATGTGTGAGCAATATATCATTTAGTGACAACTTTTTGTACATTTTTTTTTTTTTTTTTTTTTAGTCATTATTCAATCCCTTAGGACAAAAAAAATAAATATTCAATGGGCTCAACATACCCATCAGCAGTTTCCTTGGGGTATCTACTTTCCAAAATGGGGTCATTTGGGGGGGTTTTGTGCCATCTTGGCATTTTATGGCCGTCAAAACTGTGATAGGTAGTGATAGGTAGTGAGGAGTAAAATAAAAAAATTATGCCCTTAGAAATCCTGAAGGCGGTGCTTGGATTTCGGGGTCCCGTACGCGGCTAGGCTCCCAAAAAGTCCCACACATGTGGTATCCCTGTACTCAGGAGAAGCAGCAGAATGTATTTTGGGGTGTCATTTCACATATGCCCATAGCATGTGTGAGCAATATATCATTTAGTGACAACTTTGTGCAAAAAAAAAAAAGTTTGTAATATTCCCGCAACTTGTGGCAAAATATAAAATATTCCATGGACTCAACATGCCTCTCAGTAAATAGCTTGGGGTGTCTACTTTCCAAAATGGGGTCATTTTGGGGGGTTTTGTGCTATTTTGGCTTTTTATGGCCTTCGAAACTGTGATAGGTAGTGAGGGGTGAAATCAAAAATTTGCACCCTTAGAAATCCTGAAGGTGGTGATTGGTTTTCGGGATGCCGTGCGCGACTAGACTCCCAAAAAGTCCCACACATGTGGTATCCCCGTACTCGGGAGAAGTAGCGGAATATATTTTGGGGTGCAATACCACATATAACCATGGCATGTGTGAGCAATATATCATTTAGTGACAACTTTTTGTACATTTTTTTTTTTTTTTAGTCATTATTCAATCCCTTAGGACAAAAAAAATAAATATTCAATGGGCTCAACATACCCATCAGCAGTTTCCTTGGGGTGTCTACTTTCTAAAATGGGGTCATTTGGGGGGGGTTTGTACTGCCCTGCCATTTTAGCACCTCAAGAAATGAGATAGGCAGTCATAAATTAAAAGCTGTGTAAATTCCAGAAAATGTACTCTAGTTTGTAGACGCTATAACTTTTGCGCAAACCAAAAAATATACGCTTATTGACATTTTTTTTACTAAAGACATGTGGCTGAATAAATTTTGCCCTCAATGTATGACTAAAATTTAGTTTATTCGATTTTTCTTATAACAAAAAGAAGAAAATATCATTTATTTTAAAAATTTTCGCTCTTTTTCCATTTATATCGCAAAAAATAAAAATCGCAGAGGCAATCAAATACCATCAAAAGAAAGCTCTATTTGTGGGAAGAAAAGGACGCAAATTTCGTTTGGGTGCAATATTGGATGACCGCGCAATTACCAGTTAAAGCAGCGCAGTGCGAAATTGGAAAAAGACCTCTGGTCCTTAAGGTATTTATTGGTCCGAGGCTGAAGTGGTTAAACAGGAATACAGGAGATGTTTCTTGTAAAGTTGACCGAGGCGAAGGCAGAGCTCCTCTGGACTGGACAGATTAAGTAGGCAGGACTGATGAGCAGGATCACCAACAGCCAAGTAACTGTGGAGAGAGATGGGAGCTGGCAATCAGCCGACAGCTGAGCGGCCAGCTCAGAGAGGGAAGGGCTGAGCCCAGCTCTGACAAAACCTACTTTGCTTCTGTCCATGGGAAACGCCTGGGGCAGCATCTCAAAGTATATCTCAACCTGGCTGAGAAACACTCTGCATTGGACTGGATCACCCCTAAATCGCCGGGGAAGCGGAGCGGAACCAGACATACCTCTTATAGAGGTAATACTCAAGGCGGGTGCCTGCACAGAGACTGGAGCAACAGCAGGGACGGCCTTCAACACAGGTTGTACCGGAGCAACCACAGTGGGAGATTCCAGGTGAGCTGTGCGACTCAGGAGCATTTGTAACGCCATGGCAAACTGATCCATGCTGTGATCCAGCTCATCCAATCTGGAAAAAATATTCCCAACAAGTGCATCTTCTGAATTCACGGCCTTCGCCTACTGTCAGAAACCATGAATCAGACCCAGACAGAAGTACAGTTAAATCACACTATTTTATTAATAAAAGTAAATAGAACAAACGTAGTCAAAATGTAGCCAAAATTCGGTAACCGGGATGGATAGTCAGACAAGCCAGAACGTCAGGAAGCCAGGGATCAGTGTAGTGGAACAGCAAGCAGGATTTGGAGCCAGAAGAAATGTCAGCCAAGCAAGTCTTTAACATAAACGCAGGAGATAGTCGCAGAGGAGGAAGGGCTGAGCCCAGCTGTGACAATTGGTCCTCATGGCAGTGACATTTTAACCCACCACCCCCCTTCTGCATTTGTGGGGGTCATTGGAGGGGTTAAATTTCAATACCACTGATCACCAATGTTGGAGAAGGGGTTAATAATACTGGTACCTGTGCTAACAGTTATTAATGCAGCCACTGATATCAATGCTTGGAGTTATTAATGCGTCCTCTGATGCCAGTGTTGGGGGTTATTATGGCATCCACTGGCATCAATGCTGGGGGTTATTAATGTGTCCGCTGAGGATTTTCTATACATCCACTAACATCAATGCTAGAGGTTATTAATGTATCTTCTAATACCTGTGATGAGGGTTATTATGGCATCCACTGGCACCAGTGCTGGTAGTTATTAATGTGTCCACAGACATCAATCCTGGGAGTTTTTAATGCTTCCTTTGGTACCTGTGTTGGGGGTTATAAATGTGTCCACTGACATCAGTGATGGGGGTTATAATGCATCCTCTCATACCTGCGTTGGGGGTTATTAATGTGTCCTCTGATACCTGTGTTGGGGGTTAATAATGCATTCACTGACATCAGTGCTGGGGGGTTATTAATGGGTCCTCTGATACCTGTGTTAAGGGTTATTAATGTGTCCTCTGATAACTGTGTTGGGAATTATTATGGCTAGGGATGCTGGGGGTTATTAATGCCCTAAAGAAACTAAGGTACTTTTTTCAAGATTCATGCAACGGGCAACAGGTAACACAATGCTGATGTGTTAATGGGCCCGTTGAGAAATCACCAGGTGAAATTAAAAAAAGGGAAAAAAAAATATAACAGTGGCAAAATCATTTTTTCTTCTATTAAATTATACATGTGCCCTTACAGCCCTTACTTTAGTGTAACCAGTAAACTAAGCTCTAACAGTAAACTGACCTTCTTCTGTGTCCTGGTATCAACTGTCTCGAATTCTTTTCCCTGTACTAACAGTTCCGCATTGAAAGATTGCAGCTCCAAGCTGTTACCATTGAGAACACTGGTCCAGACAGTATCCTTTGTGTCTCTGGCAACACCGTCAATATTACAATCTGTACAATCAACTTTGGATTTATCAAAACTATGTAATATGGGGACCTACCAAAACGATCTAATCAATCTGTATCCAATGAGGGAGGTACCACGTAGTTGCCAGTGGATCTAAAGGACACTGTAGATTCACATAGTAGTGTGTGTGTGTGTGTGTGTGTATGGGGAGCTTTACAGAGCAGTTTACCCTTTTGGAGTAACAGCAGATGTCACTATTTAAAGCTTGGTACACACTATTAACCTGAAGAGCTCGGAAGGAGCTGCTGCACTAACTATGCAATGTTAGTGCAGTGATCTCCCCCGCTGAGCTATTGTGCTCTGACAGGGGAAGGGCCCCCTGCCAGAACACACTGGTCAGCGCTTTCAGCCATTGGCTGAGAGAGCTGATTGGATGGCGGTCAGCAGACCATTTTCAGTCATGCCCCTTCAACAGGAGCCAGCCAGCTTCTTTTGGACCAGCTTCCATACCCATGGGCCAATGTTGGCCAGTTTCCATTGAATCGGCCGATGTCGCCCAATATTTGACCCATGTGTATGACCCTTGAGTGTGCATCATTACACTTTCCAGACACCCCCTGCATAATGGAAGCACTATATTGATTAATAAGTGCACTTTCATTGGACAGCAGATTGGAGGGTCAACAAGGCTAAGACTACAAACCCAAGCAAGTCAAGCCCTTAGACCCCTTTCACACTGGGGCACGGATGCTTTTAACCTCAGCAAAGGGGTTAACAAGAGGTTAAAAGTGCCCAAAAAGCGCCGCTGCCAAATCACTTTGCAGGCACTGCTCCCGCAACACACCAAAGATGCTGCTTGCAGGACTTTTTTTACCAGTCCTGCAAGTGCACCGCCCCAGTGTGAAAGCACTCAGGCTTTAACACTGGGCAAGCTTGAGAGGTGCTTTTCAGGTGCTTTACAGGTGCTAAACTAATTCAGAGAGGTTCATAAACACTGGCATTCTGGCTAAGGCTAGGTTTTCCCTATTGCAACCCCAAAGTTGCGCGATTTACAGTGTGACTCTGCAATGCAATTTTTGATGCGATGTCATGCAACCGGTGAGGTCCAATGCGAGAACAAGTCGCCCCGAAGTCAGAACAAAGTAGTGCAATTGAAATACATGGACTTTGACTTGACATGTTTCAAGTCGCACAAAAACCTGCAGTAGTGGAAACAGAGCCTTATAATGGTAATAGCATGCAATACAATTGTACACAAGTGAGGCTGATTGTCTAACAAACTGGAGTAGAGATGGAGGCAAGCAGTTGGATAATACCTGTCATTATTGTAGCTTATGGCCAGTTTCACCATGAGGATCATTTTCTGGCTAGATTGCTTAGTCAGCAGCATTGTGTCAAGTGATGAAATGTAAGAATTATATCTGCTGATTTCACATTTCACAGTCTTTACAGAAACTGAGATCCCAGCCATCACCCATTGTATTTATTTACAGCCCGGGCAAACTGAACATCTAACTCCCTGCCCATTTGTAACACTAGCAGTGCTGGGCATTGCAGTTTTATAAATGGAGAAATTAGATAACTTCTAGGGCTAGAATTTTTTACACATTTTTCAAATTAAATCTTACATGGAAAATGTATACATCTTTGGTAAACTTGTGTTCATCTCAGTTAAAAACATTGATAACTAGACCTTTATAAATATATAAGATGATGTTTTACTATTTAGCAGGTCAGAGTCCCAGCATCTATTTGATCAGCCTTTACTCTTTGTAATTTCCTTGCCCTAATATGGAATTGTTAAACTTTTTTATAGTATGTTGCAAGGAAGTACATTATATTCAATAATATCACATTAGCCCAGGCAAACCCCCAGGCCACTCCCCACTATGGAAGTGCTTTGTTTTAAGAAACAATAAGAAAAATAAACATTTCATACCTACCTGACAGTAATTTTCCTTTCCTGATGCAAAAGCATGACAGCATATATACATATGGCTAGGCTCCACCCCCCCTGCCCTATATTATATAAGTGCAGCGGCCATAACCCGTTGGGGGCGGCCCTGACTTATTGGGCTTACCGGTTACCTTCTCTTGGCCTGCTCGTCCACGTCTAGGGGTTCCCAGGGTTGATACCCAACAACTTGAACACTGACACAGATGAAGCCCTCTTTAAAAGGTTTTATTTTGCAGTAAGAACTTTCAAATTCAAAAGTCTCTTAGGGAACAGAGGGCACAGGTGAAGAACGCAGGCACCTTGAACTGCAGGTCTAGCAAAGTCTCTATTTCCACCCAAAGAGTAGCCACTCGCAGCTGGGTACTTCAAGGCTGAACAGATCTCTAGCCAGAGATCATGGCAGTCAGTACGTTGACTTGATCAATCAACTAAGGGTGAACAGGAACCATTTCCCGCCTTACCTGGAACGTTTCCCGTCTCCTCAATGGTACTGGAAAAGTGTGAATTTGCCAATGTCCTTCCCAACCCAGTAGCCAGGCACTTCTCAGGATGCCTCTTGTCGGCCCTCCTCAGAAGAGTCCTCCCCCGGTCACTTCCACGAGCTGTGGTGTCCCTCCAAGCCGAGAGCACACCCGGACACCTTGAATCCTCCCTCAGTTAATGCGCCTCAGACCAGCAGGTTCCGAGACCCGGGAACAGACGGATCCCCACCTAAGACCAGGCAGGTCCATCAGGGGCCACTAACAGGAACATGATGCGGGCTGTCGAACACCCCGGGACCCCTCATGGGGCTACCCCGGTCCTGGAACCAGAACAGACCACACGGGTCTCACAAACAACTCACCCGCACCGCTTAAGTATCCCTTCCCAGACTCCTCAGCGGTCCCCGGCACTCCAACTGATTGGCTCCGAGAAGGCCTATACCCAAACATCCAACTAGACCTGGTTCTGGCCTGTCATGTGCACCTTAATGTCAATGTGACCAGGCAGAACTTCTAAACACAGCCTGGCCAGACTGGTGTTAAGGCCCACCTATATAATCAACCCTCAGAACCTTTTTTGTTCTGAGGCAAAAACTAAATTTGCATGCGTATGACATTTTGTCCAAAATGTCACCCACTACATAAGTAAGTTGCCTCCCCTAGGCAGTATTCTTGTAGCCTATCATCACTATCATCACTGTGAAGCATTCAGGGAGGGACCTATATGCTGTCATGCTTTTGCATCAGGAAAGGAAAATTACTGTCAGGTAAGTATAAAATGTTCAGTTTTCCTGACACAAGCATGACATCATTTACGTATGGGATGTAACAATCACCAGACGACAAGGGTGGGTGATGCTGCAGTGTTTATTATATATATTTCTACTCTCTTTTCTCTCTTTTTATTTATTTATTCATTTTAGCAGCTAGCCCCCTCCAACACCGAATGCCCAAACTGCACTATAGTTAAGACTGAGGGTCCACTTTAGAGTGTATTGAAGGTAGCTCAAGTTGTGGCCCTACAGATCAATTCTGGGATGAGCCCTCTGAATTCCACCCACAATGCCACCATACTTATGGTGAAGTGAGCCCTTACAGTAGCTCTCCTGGGGGTTCCAGGCCCTTTGCAACATAAGCTCTCTGTATGACCTTGATCAGCCACGATGCTAACGTCCTAGCGCTGCCAGCCCTTTTCTGCTCCCTCCTGGAATGATGAACAGATTATCTGTTTTCCTAAAGGAGGCTGTCAATTCTATGTAGGTTTTTAGGATGGATCCAACGTCCAGACTGTGAGGTGTTGCTGACTAGTGATGGCCGAACGGTTCGCCCGGCGGTCGTTTCGCGGCGAATTTCCGACTTTCGCCGTCCGCGGGTTCGAACGCCTTTTTCCGTCGTTCGCCCCGGCGGACTTACGTGTTTAATGTATACAAGAACTTTAACCTTTCGTGACACGTTTATCATGTGTTACAGGACAACCAATTGAGACATGACAGCTCATGGACACTTGGACATTCCCCCTAACCTATAAATACACCCGATCCGGTGGCCATTTTACATTCTTTCTTCTGTCACTGTAGGGAAAGGATCCTGTGTGGAGTAGGGACAGAGAAAACGCTAGCTATTTGGTACACAAAAGTTCTTTTCAGGACTGGTATAGGTGTTAGGTCAGCAGCCTGAGTTTCTTTTGTCAGTTTAGATAAAGGGACAGAGCGCTGTATGCTGCTATTTTAGGGACAGCTCAGCCAGATTAGTCTTTCTTCATCATCATCATCATCATCATCATTAGCTGTTACTATCAGGTCCACAAAAGAGCTGTTCCAGCTAATCGTTCCAGCCTACTCTTTTTTGCCAATTTGTATAGGGACAGGCAGGAAGCAGTGTGTCAGGCAGTGAGGATAATTTTAAAGACTTGCTGTTACTATTAGTTCCACAAAGGTTCTTTTCAGGACTGGTATCAGTGGTACGGTAATAGGCTTGTACACGTATAATATTCTTTCTTCCAAATATAGAAAGAATATTATACTTGACTGCTGCCCTTCTGCTGCAGTCTGCTAATCATTCACAACTCACTTGTTCCACAAAGCTCTTTATCAGGACTGGTAACTTGGTCTGTCTAGGGTGCTACGGTACATAGGCTTGGGTGCGGTACAGTCTGCTGTTCTGTAAGGACCGCTATCGGTCCACAATACATAGGGTTGCCGTGCACTACTGCTGACCGCTGCCCTATACTGCAGCAGTCCTTCAGCGGTATAGGGACTGACGCACAGTCTGCTAAACACTAATACACAACCTGCTTGGTCCACAAAAGTTCTTATAAGGACTGGTAACTTGGTATAGGGTGCTACGGTACATAGGCCTGAGTGCAGTACAGTCTGCTGTTCTGTAAGGACCGCTATCGGTCCACAATACATAGGGTTGCCGTGCACTACTGCTGACCGCTGCCCTATACTGCAGCAGTCCTTCATTGGTATAGGGACTGACGTACAGTCTGCTAATCACTAACACACAACCTGCTTGGTCCACAAAAGTTCTTATAAGGACTGGTAACTTGGTATAGGGTGCTACGGTACATAGGCCTGAGTGCAGTACAGTCTGCTGTTCTGTAAGGACCGCTATCGGTCCACAATACATAGGGTTGCCGTGCACTACTGCTGACCGCTGCCCTATACTGCAGCAGTCCTTCATTGGTATAGGGACTGACGTACAGTCTGCTAATCACTAACACACAACCTGCTTGGTCCACAAAAGTTCTTATAAGGACTGGTAACTTGGTATAGGGTGCTACGGTACATAGGCCTGAGTGCGTTACAGTCTGCTGTTCTGTAAGGACCGCTATCGGTCCACAATACATAGGGTTGCCGTGCACTACTGCTGACCGCTGCCCTATACTGCAGCAGTCCTTCAGCGGTATAGGGACTGACGCACAGTCTGCTAAACACTAACACACAACCTGCTTGGTCCACAAAAGTTTTTATAAGGACTGGTAACTTGGTATAGGGTGCTACGGTACATAGGCCTGAGTGCAGTACAGTCTGCTGTTCTGTAAGGACCGCTATCGGTCCACAATACATAGGGTTGCCGTGCACTACTGCTGACCGCTGCCCTATACTGCAGCAGTCCTTCATTGGTATAGGGACTGACGTACAGTCTGCTAATCACTAACACACAACCTGCTTGGTCCACAAAAGTTCTTATAAGGACTGGTAACTTGGTATAGGGTGCTACGGTACATAGGCCTGAGTGCGTTACAGTCTGCTGTTCTGTAAGGACCGCTATCGGTCCACAATACATAGGGTTGCCGTGCACTACTGCTGACCGCTGCCCTATACTGCAGCAGTCCTTCATTGGTATAGGGACTGACGTACAGTCTGCTAATCACTAACACACAACCTGCTTGGTCCACAAAAGTTCTTATAAGGACTGGTAACTTGGTATAGGGTGCTACGGTACATAGGCCTGAGTGCGTTACAGTCTGCTGTTCTGTAAGGACCGCTATCGGTCCACAATACATAGGGTTGCCGTGCACTACTGCTGACCGCTGCCCTATACTGCAGCAGTCCTTCATTGGTATAGGGACTGACGTACAGTCTGCTAATCACTAACACACAACCTGCTTGGTCCACAAAAGTTCTTATAAGGACTGGTAACTTGGTATAGGGTGCTACGGTACATAGGCCTGAGTGCGTTACAGTCTGCTGTTCTGTAAGGACCGCTATCGGTCCACAATACATAGGGTTGCCGTGCACTACTGCTGACCGCTGCCCTATACTGCAGCAGTCCTTCAGCGGTATAGGGACTGACGCACAGTCTGCTAAACACTAACACACAACCTGCTTGGTCCACAAAAGTTTTTATAAGGACTGGTAACTTGGTATAGGGTGCTACGGTACATAGGCCTGAGTGCGTTACAGTCTGCTGTTCTGTAAGGACCGCTATCGGTCCACAATACATAGGGTTGCCGTGCACTACTGCTGACCGCTGCCCTATACTGCAGCAGTCCTTCATTGGTATAGGGACTGACGTACAGTCTGCTAATCACTAACACACAACCTGCTTGGTCCACAAAAGTTCTTATAAGGACTGGTAACTTGGTATAGGGTGCTACGGTACATAGGCCTGAGTGCGTTACAGTCTGCTGTTCTGTAAGGACCGCTATCGGTCCACAATACATAGGGTTGCCGTGCACTACTGCTGACCGCTGCCCTATACTGCAGCAGTCCTTCAGCGGTATAGGGACTGACGCACAGTCTGCTAAACACTAACACACAACCTGCTTGGTCCACAAAAGTTTTTATAAGGACTGGTAACTTGGTATAGGGTGCTACGGTACATAGGCCTGAGTGCAGTACAGTCTGCTGTTCTGTAAGGACCGCTATCGGTCCACAATACATAGGGTTGCCGTGCACTACTGCTGACCGCTGCCCTATACTGCAGCAGTCCTTCATTGGTATAGGGACTGACGTACAGTCTGCTAATCACTAACACACAACCTGCTTGGTCCACAAAAGTTCTTATAAGGACTGGTAACTTGGTATAGGGTGCTACGGTACATAGGCCTGAGTGCGTTACAGTCTGCTGTTCTGTAAGGACCGCTATCGGTCCACAATACATAGGGTTGCCGTGCACTACTGCTGACCGCTGCCCTATACTGCAGCAGTCCTTCATTGGTATAGGGACTGACGTACAGTCTGCTAATCACTAACACACAACCTGCTTGTTCCACAAAAGTTCTTATAAGGACTGGTAACTTGGTATAGGGTGCTACGGTACATAGGCTTGAGTGCGGTACAGTCTGCTGTTCTGTAAGGACCGCTATCGGTCCACAATAGATAGGGTTGACGTGCACCACTGCTGACCGCTGCCCTATACTGCAGCAGTCCTTCAGCGGTATAGGGACTGACGTACAGTCTGCTAAACACTAATACACAACCTGCTTGGTCCACAAAAGTTCTTATAAGGACTGGTAACTTGGTATAGGGTGCTACGGTACATAGGCTTGAGTGCGGTACAGTCTGCTGTTCTGTAAGGACCGCTATCGGTCCACAATAGATAGGGTTGACGTGCACCACTGCTGACCGCTGCCCTATACTGCAGCAGTCCTTCAGCGGTATAGGGACTGACGTACAGTCTGCTAAACACTAATACACAACCTGCTTGGTCCACAAAAGTTCTTATAAGGACTGGTAACTTGGTATAGGGTGCTACGGTACATAGGCTTGAGTGCGGTACAGTCTGCTGTTCTGTAAGGACCGCTATCGGTCCACAATAGATAGGGTTGACGTGCACCACTGCTGACCGCTGCCCTATACTGCAGCAGTCCTTCAGCGGTATAGGGACTGACGTACAGTCTGCTAAACACTAATACACAACCTGCTTGGTCCACAAAAGTTCTTATAAGGACTGGTAACTTGGTATAGGGTGCTACGGTACATAGGCTTGAGTGCGGTACAGTCTGCTGTTCTGTAAGGACCGCTATCGGTCCACAATAGATAGGGTTGACGTGCACCACTGCTGACCGCTCACCTATACTGCAGCAGTCCTTCAGCGGTATAGGGACTGACGTACAGTCTGCTAATCACTAACACACAACCTGCTTGTTCCACAAAAGTTCTTATAAGGACTGGTAACTTGGTATAGGGTGCTACGGTACATAGGCTTGAGTGCGGTACAGTCTGCTGTTCTGTAAGGACCGCTATCGGTCCACAATAGATAGGGTTGACGTGCACCACTGCTGACCGCTGCCCTATACTGCAGCAGTCCTTCAGCGGTATAGGGACTGACGTACAGTCTGCTAAACACTAATACACAACCTGCTTGGTCCACAAAAGTTCTTATAAGGACTGGTAACTTGGTATAGGGTGCTACGGTACATAGGCTTGAGTGCGGTACAGTCTGCTGTTCTGTAAGGACCGCTATCGGTCCACAATAGATAGGGTTGACGTGCACCACTGCTGACCGCTGCCCTATACTGCAGCAGTCCTTCAGCGGTATAGGGACTGACGTACAGTCTGCTAAACACTAATACACAACCTGCTTGGTCCACAAAAGTTCTTATAAGGACTGGTAACTTGGTATAGGGTGCTACGGTACATAGGCTTGAGTGCGGTACAGTCTGCTGTTCTGTAAGGACCGCTATCGGTCCACAATAGATAGGGTTGACGTGCACCACTGCTGACCGCTCACCTATACTGCAGCAGTCCTTCAGCGGTATAGGGACTAAGAGTTTTGTCACAGGGTCATTTAAAAAATGACATGCAGAGGAAGAGGCAGGCCCTTCCGCAGGGGTGGTAGGGGTAGGGCAGGAGCAACAGGCTTGAGCCAAAGTGGGAAGTTGCAGAAGGTGCGTTCAATTACTTTAAAGGATGCACCAGACTTGGTTGAGTGGCTCGCTCAGCCTTACTCTTCTGCACCCTCCTCATCCTCTCGATCTGCACCCTCTTCTTCACTCTCTGCTATGTGCACCCCCAAAGACACTACCACCAACAACACGACCACCACCACCACCACCACATACCTTCCGCTTGAGTCACTGGAATTATTTTCCGATCCATATCAAGAGGACATTTCTGATGCGCAGCCACTCTTGGTATTGGATCAGGAAGAGGAGGTAGCAACAAGCGCTACTCAGCAGTCTGACGCCAGTACCCAGATCAGCCCAAGGAGGAGGTTGGTCCCCGGTGTTGCTGCCTACTCTACTTATAGCGGTGGGGAAGGTGACGTTGATGATGACGTGTCTAGTGATGTCACGTGGGTGCCCACAAGAGAGGAAGAGGAGGGGAGTTCAGAGGGAGATATGGACCAGCAGATAGGGAGGAGAAGCAGCAATGACTTACATTGCACAGCAGGGACAAAGCAGACTGCAAATGTATCAGGAGCGAGTCATCGACCATGTACGGTCACATCTGGCGCTCCCAGGACACCGGCACATGGCTCCGCAGTGTGGGCTTTTTTTAACGTGTCCGCTGCTGACAATAGCGTTGCCATCTGCAATCTTTGCAGTCAACGCGTTAGTCGCGGTAAGCCCAATACTCACCTAGGGACGACCGCCTTAAGAAGGCACATGAGCAGCCATCACCGAGCCCAGTGGGAGCAACGGAACACACAAAGCCACACTGCAGGCTCTCACCGTCCAGCCTCGTCTTCTACTTCTCCTTCTCCTCTCTCCTCACAATTGTCCTCCACTCCACCTTCCATCACGCCAAGCTCACATTTTTCTGCAAAAAGGCAGGCTTCCGTGGGCCTAATGTTTGAGCGTAAAAAAATGATGACGCCGGATAACCCTCTTGCCCAACGGTTGGCGGCTGGCTTGTCAGAACTCATAGCCCGCCAACTACTGCCATATAAACTGGTGGACTCGGAGGCCTTTCGCAAATTTGTGGCCATTGGAACACCACAATGGAAGGTCCCAGGAAGGAAGTATTTCTCAGAGAAGGGCATCCCAGAGCTATATGGCCATGTTCAGCGGCAAGTGAATGTATCTCTGGCACACAGTGTCGGTGCCAAGATACATCTGACCACAGACACGTGGTCTAGCAAACACGGGCAGGGAAGGTATATCAGTTTTACTGCCCACTGGGTGAACCTTCTGACGGCCGTCAAGCATGTAACCCGTGGCACCCGTGTAGATTTGGTTTTACCGCCACGGATTGCATGCAGGCCTGACTCTTCTTCTCCTCCTCCTACTCCATCCTCCTCCCTCTCCTCCTCAGCTGCCTCCTCCTTTTCCGCTGCTAGCGTCTCTTCCACTGCACCGCCCAAGCTCCCCAGAACCTATTCCACATGCCAGGTGAGACGTTGCCATGCCGTGCTGCGTCTGTTGTGCCTGGAAGCAAAGAGCCACACTGGCCCGGCACTCCTTTCAGCTTTGCGTTCACAGGCAGATGAGTGGCTAACACCGCTCAATTTGACAGTTGGTAAAGTGGTGTGTGACAACGGTGCCAATCTGCTTAGCGCATTGAAACAGGGCAAAATCACGCACGTGCCGTGCATGGCACACGTCTTAAACTTGGTCGTGCAGCGATTCCTTGTCAAATACCCTGGGGTCCAGGACATCTTGCGGCAGGCAAGGAAAATCTCGGCCCATTTCAGAAGATCTTACACGGCCATGGCTCGCCTTGCTGACATTCAGCGGCGACACCATCTGCCGGTCAGACGTCTTATTTGCGATTGCCCGACGCGATGGAACTCAACCTTCTATATGCTTGATAGGCTGCTCCAGCAGAAACGTGCAGTTAACGTCTACCTGTATGAACTCTGCGAAAGAAACGGTTCTGGGGAGCTGGGTTTTTTTTCACCGCGCCAGTGGCTGCTCATGCGCGACACATGCAGACTTCTGCGGCCATTTGAGGAGATCACCAAACTGGTCAGTCGCAGCCATGGCGCCATCAGTGACATGGTACCTTATGCCTTCTTTCTGGAGCGTGCATTGCGTCGTGTCATTGATCAGGCTGTGGAGGAGCAGGAGCGGGAAGATGAGGAAGTCGCAATGCTGGATGAATTCCCAGGGGGGGCTACTCTATCTGAGACAAGTCAACAACAGGAGTCTGATGAGGAGTCAGAGGAGGATGGTGCCGGGGCGGATGAGCAGGAGCAAGAAGAGCATGCTTTAAACCTTTCTGGGATCCCTGTTGTGCGAGGATGGGGAGAGGAGAATGAAGAGGACGACATTATCCTGGATGATGAGCAGGAGCCAGGCCACCACACCGCTTCCACTTTAGTGCAAATGGGGGCCTTCATGCTCCAGTGTTTTAATAGGGACCCCCGTATAAAAAGCATGAGGGTCAAGGACCAGTACTGGGTGGCAACGTACTTAGACCCCCGGTACAAACACAAAATGGCGGAAATGTTACCGCCGTCGCAGAGGGCTGTCAGAATGCAGCACTTCCAGGCCTTGCTTCGAGAAATGCTGCATTCTGCTTTTGCGTGCGCTGGCAGAGGAGCAATTCCCACTCCCAGAGAAGGATTTGCGGGTACCAATCCAACAGCGCCTGCAAGAAGAGGCCGGTTTGAAGATGTGTTGGTGACTTCGGATATGAGGTCATTCTTTCAGCCGACCCATCGACAGGTGTCATCCGGATCCAGCATCAGGGAACGCCTAGACCGTCAGGTGTCCGACTACATTGGGTTAACGGCCGATGTGGACGCTCTGAGGAGTGATGAACCCCTAGACTACTGGGTGGGCAGGCTTGACCTCTGGCCAGAGCTTGCCCAATTTGCAATCGAACTGTTGGCTTGCCCCTCATCCAGTGTCCTGTCCGAAAGGACGTTCAGCGCAGCAGGGGGGATTGTGACCGATAAGCGTACTCGCCTAGCTCACCACAGTGTTAACTACCTCACATTTCTAAAAATGAATGAGGCATGGATCTCGGAGGAATTCAACACATGTGATCAGTAGACCATGTATATGTCTATAAACAATTTTTGGAATCAAGCACACAGACCTTCTTAATTCATTTGGCTCACTTCCCTGACCCAAAAAAGCACACCGTACTATATGCCCCTACCCTCCTCTTTGAAGAGGTTGAGCGGTGTCATATTTCTACTGGGGCTGCTTATTATGAGGGGTTCCCACCATCCCTGTGCTGTGCTGACTTCCTCCTGGGTGTTCTTATTATGAGGGGCTCCCACCATCCCTGTGCTGTGCTGACTTCCTCCTGGGGGTTCTTATTATGAGGGGATCACACCATCCCTGTGCTGTGCTGACTTCCTCCTGGGGCTGCTTACGGTGCTGCTGTCAGCGCTGTATGTCACGGAGCTGCTGTCAGCGCTGTATGTCACGGAGCTGCTGTCAGCGCTGTATGTCACGGAGCTGCTGTCAGCGCTGTATGTCACGGAGCTGCTGTCAGCGCTGTATGTCACGGAGCTGCTGTCAGCGCTGTATGTCACGGAGCTGCTGTCAGCGCTGTATGTCACGGAGCTGCTGTCAGCGCTGTATGTCACGGAGCTGCTGTCAGCGCTGTATGTCACGGAGCTGCTGTCAGCGCTGTATGTCACGGAGCTGCTGTCAGCGCTGTATGTCACGGTGCTGCTGTCAGCGCTGTATGTCACGGAGCTGCTGTCAGCGCTGTATGTCACGGAGCTGCTGTCAGTGCTGTATGTCACGGAGCTGCTGTCAGCGCTGTATGTCACGGAGCTGCTGTCAGCGCTGTATGTCACGGAGCTGCTGTCAGCGCTGTATGTCACGGTGCTGCTGTCAGCGCTGTATGTCACGGAGCTGCTGTCAGCGCTGTATGTCACGGAGCTGCTGTCAGCGCTGTATGTCACGGAGCTGCTGTCAGCGCTGTATGTCACGGAGCTGCTGTCAGCGCTGTATGTCACGGAGCTGCTGTCAGCGCTGTATGTCACGGTGCTGATGTCAGTGCTCTGTATTACGGTGCTGCTGTCAGTGCTCTGTATCTCCTGCACCCTCTTGTTTGCCTACCCTGGTCCCTGACCTTCCCTCTCCTCCATTGCCTTCATTAGCTCCATAGTCCTGAATTGTCAGAACAATTTCCCAAATAAAAAAAAAATGCTTGTAGTTATCGATCCCAAATTCACCTCATACATGTATTATGCTATTGTCCAGGTGGTGGGACTACGTGCTACCCCCTAATAATTACCCCGTGGCCGCAAATTCGACCTAAAGGTTTGCGAAATTCGCCTCCCATTGAAGTCAATGGAGCCCGCGGCGAACGGTCGTTTTCGCGAACGTTTGTGTCCGTTCGCGTTTCGCGTTCGCGAAACGTCCCGTCGGAAGTTCGTCCATCACTATTGCTGACGCTTGAAATGTTGGGTGCACGATCTCCTGATTCTGATGAAAAGGTGTATTGACTTTAGGAGGGAGGGGTGGAAGAGTCCTCAGTACCACTCTGTGGCAGCACTATGGTGGTTTGTGGCCTAAGGCTTGCATGTCTGCCACCCTCCTTCCGGAGGTTATTGCTGTAAGGAACACCACCTTCAGGGAGACATTCCATAATGATGCGGTCTGATCCCCCCAGAAGGGGGCTTGAGACAGCAATTCCAACACTACTTGCAGGACCCAAGGAGATACATATGATCACTCTGAGGGACGGATTCTTATGCATGCTCTCAGGATTTGTGGTTCCTGCGGTGCCCTAGGGTCAAACTCCTGGGATTCCGCAAAGGATTTGAACAACCCCCAGACCCTGGAATAGGTATGGTTGGTTGTGGGGGCTTTGGCTCCCAGTAATGTTTTTACCACCACTGCTGAGTATCCCACTTCTTCCATTCTTCTCCCCTCAATCTCCAGGCCGCCAAGTGAAGCATTCCTGGATCTGCGTGCATTCCTTGCCCTTGCTGTAGCAGATTCAGTATGTCTGGAAGTGGTATTGGTGGTTCTACCGCTAAGGACTGCAGTAGCAGGAACCATGGTCTGCGTGGCCACATTGAAATTATTGCTATCACCAAACCTGGGTATGATCGTATTTTGTTGAGTAGCCTGAAGATTAGTGCAATCGGGGGAAATACATATGCTGGTCTGAACTCCCGTCTGGAGTTGAATGCATCTACTGCCTCCGATTCTTGGAATTTTTCTCTGGATAGAAAGCGTTTGTACTTCACATTGTTTGTGGTTGCCATTAAGTCCAAATCTTTGTACCCCCACTGTTTGCATATCCAGTGGAAAACTGATTGGTTCAGAGACCACTTGTTGGGATCCAATGATTTCCAACGGGTGTCAGCTAGGAAGTTCTGAGGAGCTGGAATGTAAACTGCTGAGAGGTGGGATAGGTTCCGTTGAGACCAGCTCATTATAGGTGTTATTTTGGCTAGGAGTGACCGACTTTAAGTTCCACCCTGCCACCGCACATAAGTGACCACTGCTTTGTTGTCCATCTGGAGGACTACGGCTGCCCCCCTGAATCTTGGTGCCCTCAACTCGATCACATTGGAGACTTCATCCTGTCTGCGGTGCCCCTGGCCCTGGGCTAGAAGACCCTCGGAATGTGCACCCCACTTGAATGCGGAGGCATCTGTCGTGGCCACAAATGGTGGGTCCGGGACTAACTGATGGCAGTTCAGGAGATTTGACGATTCCCTCCACCATGCAAGGGATTGTCTCATTTCTGAGGTCAGCCATCTCTTCTGTCCAATAGACTGTTTCTTCCATTGGCTGAGGAAATCCCTGTGGAAGGGCCCTATCCTCGAATGTGCCCACTTGACCATCGGGATTGTGACAGAAATGCCGCATACACACGAGCGAATTGTCCGGCGACTTAGTCCGCCGAAACGCATTTCAGCGGACAATTCGATCGTGTGTGGGCTTCAGCAGACTTTTCCAGCGTAAAGTCCGGCGGACTTAGAAAGTAGTTTTGCACTCCATTCTTTCCTGCCGGACTTGGGTTTCAGCGGACAATACGTTCGTGAGTATGCTAGTCCGGCGGACTAAGAATGACGCATGCTCAGAAGCAAGTACGAAAAAGGAAGCTATTGGCTACTGGCTATTGAACTTCCTTTTTCTAGTCCCGTCGTACGTGCTGTACATCATCGCGCTAGCAAACGCCGGACTTTCTGTGTGTCCAAGTCCATTCGGTAGAAAGTCCGCCGGACTATCCGCCGGATTGTTTGCCGGACTAAGTACGCCGGACAATTCGCTCGTGTGTACGCGGCAAAAGAGTTCCCAGGAGACTGAGGCAAGGTGATGCTGAGAGGTAAGTCATTCTTGCCTTCTCCTTTACCTTGGCCAAGAGGGCTGCCATCTTCTCCTTTGGGAGCTCTATGGTGTTTCTGTTGTTGTCGAGAACCGCCCCTAGAAACAACAATCTCTGCGTGGGGTTTAGCTGGCTTTTCTGCCAACTGATAAGCCATCTGAAACTTGTGTGTGGATTAGGATCTCTCGATGGTTCAATAAGGTCTGCAGACTCCATGCCAAATGTCGTCTAAATAGTGAAAGGCTTGTAAGCCTTGTCTTCGTATAATATCTATCACTGAGAGCTGATCTTTGGAGAAAGTTCTGGGTGAAGTGAAAATGCCAAACAGCAGGCACACAAACTGAAAGTGTTGTTCTAACACTTCAAATTGAAGGAATTTGTGGAAGTGAGGATGTACTGGAATGTGCAAATATGCATCCTTCAAGTTGAGGGACAGCATGCAGTCGCCCCAAGCAAGCACTTGTGCCACTGATTGTAATGACTCCATCCTGAATCTTTGGACCAAGTTTGTTTTGTTCAGGTCCCTTAGGTCTAGTACGGGCCTTAAGTCTCCTGTCTTTTTCTTTATTAAGAAAAGGGGTGACTAGAAACCTTGACCCTCGTCCCTCTTGAGCTGGCATGGGCTCTATCGTGCCGTTCTATAGCAGTGTCTGGATGTATTTGAATATCAACCAAACCTTTTGCTGGTCGCGTGGTAACCATGTGGGAGTGAAATGGGGGAACGAGGGAAGAGAGTAAAATCTCCAACGGTGACCCAACCAAATCACTTTCATGACTATGGGGTTTTTGATTTGTTTCATCCAGACTTGGGCAGATCTGCTTAACCTGGCACTCACTGCCCCTGCCTGGATGGACAAACCCTCAAAAGGGCTTCTGCTGCTGCGCAGAAGCAGTTTTCGCCTTTGGCAAGTGAATCATCATCGCCTGGAGCACTCTTCCACTTCTCCTATATTCTTTAAGTGGCCTATAGGGCCTGAATTCTCTGATCTTGTTTGAATTTTCCTTGAAACTGGACCTTGGGGATGGATCCCCTATGTGTGTTCCTTGCCCCAAGGTTGGGCCTCCACTGGTCCCCCCTGGTGTTCTTGCTACCTGACTCCCGGCTTCTTGTGGAGCTTGACAGGTTCATGCAGCAGAGGGGAAGAGTGGTTAGTGTCACATCATTGCATATCCTTTCTTCAGAGGTTATACCAACCGCAGCTTACCTGGCACCTCGTGCCTCCACTGTTCCTGTTCACGTGCTGTGCTCTGTTTTGGCTTGGCAGATAATGGCTGGGGATTGGTGAAATCCCTCCCCTCGATCTGGCTGGCTACCTTGGCTCTCCGAACCACCAATACCACGTTCCACCCGGAAGTCCTCTGACGCCCACTCTGGCCACAAGAAGTGGTGTAGTGACCTTTTTGAGAGTGGGCAGGCCTCCCGGTTCCTTGCTCCATACTGCCTCTGCAGTGTCCTGACCCAGATGGCTCTCCCAACCAGATGCCTGCCACCCCATCCCTGGATTATGAGCGGGGAGGCCTCCTCCATATAGGAGAGTTACAGACTGTCGCCACAGGAGAGGCTTGGCTAGGAGAATCTGGCAAGGTAAGGAAAAAAATGTTTTTGCTCTTAGCAGCAGCATAACCTGCTGAGCAGTAAGGGAAAAAAAGGAGAATACTTCCTAGGGAAGGAGACTTATATGGTAACTGTATATAATAACTGGTAATGATAACTGTAATGATAACTGGTCCTGGACTAGGGCAGGGAGGCGGAGCCTACCCATACGTATATGCTATCATGCTTGTGTCAAAAAAGAAAACTTAGCTTATAGATATCACAACACCTATGGCTAGCCTTGGATGATTGTTACTAAAATAAGGCGACAAATTAAAGAACTGGAAATGATCAAATGTCAATGAGATACTCTAAACCTGTGCAGACACCCTGTAGGTGGAAGTGGACCAGATGCCCCAGCAGTGTGAAGCATTTTAATGTCAGTTTATTAGCATTTCAATAGAACACCTAGTCTGCCTGCTGTGACATTGGGGTGTTTAGCTCAAGTGGTTAGATGCATTTTCAGTCCACATCAGGCATTTATAGTTAAGGGCCTGGTAGCCCACATTTATTAAATGAAAAACAAAACAATAGGCCATCCAGGAATCCCACACAGGGATTTAACTTCATTCAGCACACAAATGAAAACATACTAAGCCACCTGGCTCTCAATTGTCAGCAGTTACTCTGCTTGCTCCCAACAGACTTATCGATTCTTTCCAGCCCCTGGACTCACTGGCTTCCGTAGTCTTCCCGACTCTCAGGGTTGTCAGCCTTTCCCAGTCCCTTACACGGACTACAGTCTCCCACAGGGCAGACCACTCTCCAACACAGGTTTGTCTTCAACCAGCAGCAACAAGCTGCTCACACTCTACCATCCTCTCAACAGCCCCTCGTTATATGGGCTATGTGCAGCTAGGCACACACCCTCCTCGCTATCCTCAAGACCCGGACACAGGGTTGGAGATCCCGTCCCACCCATGACTCTCAAGGATCTCCAAACTACAGAATCCCATCTGGAGCTAGCAAAACCTGGAGAAAACTGACAGAGCAGTTTTCTCCATTTAAACTCTACACTCTGTAGTCCTGCAGTCCGCAGATATGCAAACTCTGTGTCTCCTTTACCTCTAATTTCATAGGGACAGAGCCTCGCTCTGTCACACTGCCTATGACCAAATGGTAGAATCAGGTTTAGCTCCAAGATGCACTGGAAACAAATGTAAAAGTGCTGTAATTATCTGTAATAGTAAGAGTGTTTAATTAGAAGGCTGGTTCCTAAGAATCATTACGGGAGAGTACATTGTGCAGCTAGCACAGTTCCTACTGGCACTGCAATTACAGCACAATCACACAACCAGTACAGTATTATGTTCTCTAATCTGTAACATGTATCCAGCAATAATTATTTAGTATTTTTCAAGACCAGTTACACCCCAAACAAATCCTTGATCCTTATATCTCTTGGGAACCCCTAAAGCCAAAGTATGTCTTTACACAACACGAGCCTGATTGTTACAGAACAAACAGAGATCTAATCTAGAGAGAGTAAAATTTTTGTGGGAAAAACAGATACACAAACTGCTCTGGGGAATCATAATGTTGGAGTCTCTAAAACCCAGGGCTTTTTTTCAGCAGGAACTAGGGGGCTCAGGTCTTCTGCTCCCTGCTCACCACTATCACTTGGTACCACAGAAGTCCAGCTTCTGCATTTACAAGTGATAGCTTATCTCCCAGTAGCTCCCCCAGGTCTGATCTCCTGTGCAGGTCCCACTGAGTGCCAGACAGGGACAAGGGAGATACAGAAGAGGTGCACCCTAGGTGATCTCAATTTATTCCCCCGTGACCAATTGTTGATGCTCCCTGCATGATCTCCCTTGCAAGTGACTGTAGTATAGTATAGTATGCTGGGAGGTACTACAGCCGGATTGGTACTTCAGCTTAATATTGCAATAAAGGAAAGACATATGACAGATGGTGGAGCTTTCAAGGAGGGGGAGAAGATGAGGTCAGTGGAATGAGGAGCTGTATGCAGAGGGAAGAGCTACTATTTGATGCCATTTGGCAGGTATGTGTGTGGCGGGCATGGTTGAGTTCCTGCTAAAAGCTATAACAAAGTCACGCATAATTCACCAAAATGGGGCCTAAACACAATATCAGTTTTTTTTTTATCTGGTAAATGCAACAGTTGCAATGCTATCTTTATCCTAACATTGGTCAACTTCCTTGACCTAAAACTACCATAGACATCTCAATTTTTGGCAGATTCGTGCTGAATCAGCAAAAATTCACTCTGTGGGTGGCCCTGCTGGCACCACCTGGCTTGACAAATGTTGATTGTTAAATTATAAATTATTAAGACCAGGTTAACGTATGTGCACCTGCGGTTTGCAGCCCTTGGTCCGATGAGTTTCTGGTCACCAGTTCAGGTGTGAATCAGGCCCTTTATTTATGTCTGAATTTGCACCTGAACCAGATCCAAAAACACACAGGACCCTTTTGGAAACTCTAGACATGTGTGAACCAGCTCCATAGAGAGCCAGTCAAATTCAAAAGTCATGCAATCCGCGCCCTGGACATAGATGTGGCTAAAACTGAATCGGATTTGCACAAATGTGAACCTGGCCTTATTTAACCAATTGATTGTTAATCAAGCATCCATTGATTTTTTTATTATCAATTATTAATCCCCAATGACCTCCACTGCACCCACTGCGCCCACTGCTTCTCTACCGACTGCCATTGCACCTGCAGACTTCTCCACTGACCACCACTGCACCCATACACTTTTCCACTGACTGCCATTGTAAATCCACACTTCTCCACTGACTGCCATTGTACGCACACACTTCTCCACTGATCACCACAGCACCCACATACTTCTCCACTGACTGTCATTGTACACACACATTTCTTCACTGATCACTGCGGCGCCCACACACTTTCCCACTGATTGCCATTGTACACACCCTAAGCCTCTGACTGTCATTGTACGCACACTTTTCCACTGACTGCCATTGTACAGACACACTTTTCCAATGACTGCCATTGTACAAACACACTTCTCCACCGACTGCCATTGCACACACATGCTTTTCCACTGACTGCTATTGTATGCACACACTTCTCCACTGACTGCCATTGTACACACACACACTTTTCCACTGATCGCCATTGGTTGCACACACTTCTCCACTGACTGCCACTGCATCCACACACTTCTCCACTGCCTGCCATTGTACACACACACTTTTCCACTGACTGTCATTGTACACACACTTCTTCACTGACCACCACTGCACCCACACACTTCTCCCCTGACTGCCACTGCACCCACACACTTCTCCACTGATTGCCACTGCACCCACAAACTTCACTGACTGCCATTGTACACATACTTTTCCACTGACTGCCATTGTACACACACACTTCTCCACCAACTGCCATTGTACACACACTTTTCCACTGACTGCCATTGTACGCCCATTTTTCCACTGGCTGCCATTGTACACACACATTTCTCCACTAACTGCCATTGTACACACACTTTTCACTGATTGCCATTGTATGCACACACCTCTCCACTGACTGCCATTGTACACACACACTTCTCCACTGACTGCCATAGTACACTTATGTTTTTCCACTGGTTGTCATTGTACACAAACACTTTTCCACTGACTGCCATTGTACACACACACACACTTTTCCACTGACTGCCATTGTACACACATGGTTTTCCACTGATTGCCATTGTATGCACACACTTCTCCACTGCCTGCCATTGTACACACACACTTTTCCATTGACCCCCACTGCACCCACACACTTCTCCACTGACTGCCAAGGTACACCTACACACATCTCCCCTGACCACCACTGTACCCACACTTCTCCACTGCCTGCCATTGTACACACACACTTTTGCACTGACTGCCATTGTACACACACACACTTCTTCACTGACTGCTATTGTATGCACACACTTCTCCGCTGATTGCCATTATACGCACACACTTCACTGACTGCCATTGTACACACACACTTCTCCACTGACAGCCACAGCATCCACACACTTCTCCACTACCTGCCATTGTACACACACACACTTCTCCACTGACTGCCATTGTACACACACACTTCTCCACTGACTGCCATTGTACACACACACTTCTCCACTGACTGCTACTGCACCCACACACTGTACACCTATACACTTCTCCACTGATTGTCAATGTACACACGCACACACACACACACACACATTTTGTCACTGACTGCCATTGTACACACACACTTTTTCTCTGACTGCCATTGTATACACACACTTCTCCACTGACCACCATTGTACACACACACTTCTTCTCTGACTGCCATTGTATACACACACTTCTCCACTGACTGCCATTGTATATACACACACACACACACACACACTTCTTCTCTGACTGCCATTGTACACACACACACTTCTCCACTGACCACCATTGCACCCACACACTTCTCCACTGACTGCCAGCATGGTGGCCAGGAACATATAGTGGTTTAACAGGACAGGTTCTTCTTATAGCCTAGGCCAGTGATGGCTAACCTTGGCACCCCAGATGTTTTGGAACTAAATTTCCCATGATGCTCCACTACACTGCAGAGTGCATGAGCATCGTGGAAAATGTAGTTCTAAAACATCTAAGGTGCCAAGGTTTGCCATCTTTATGTAGAGCAACAATTGTTTTTTTTAGATCCTCAAAGAGTTTTTTGCCATTAGGTGCCATGTTGAACTTCCAGTGACCAGTATGAGAGACTGAGAGCAATAACACCAACACACCTGCTCCCCATTCAAACCTGAGACCTTGTAACACTAACGAGACACATGACACCATGAAGGGAAAATGGCTAATTGGGCCCAATTTGGAATTTTTCACTTAGTGGTGTGCTCACTATTGTTGCCAACGGTTTAGACATTAATGGCTGTGTGTTGAGTTATTTTAAGGGGACAGCAAATTTACACTGTTATACAAGCTATACACTCACTACTTTACATTGTAGCAAAGTGTCATTTCTTCAGTGTTGTCACAAAAAGATATAATAAAATATTTACAAAAATGTGAGGGGTGTACTCGCTTTTGTAAGATACTGTATTTATACACACACATATACATATATATATATATATATATATATATATATATATACACACACACACACACACACACACACACATATACAGTATATAGCGCTATTCATATTGGTGTCTAGGAAATCTGTGGGCCACAAATGACTAGGTGGGAGGTAACTGTTTTTCAACAATGTGATTATACACGCTGTTCCAGTAAAGCCAGTGTCCATGGAGAAGTACAATCCTGTAGCCTGTTAAAGTGGGCTAGTTCTTTTTCCAGCCCCCTCCTCCGTGCATTTTAACAAAGGATTAGGACTGAGCTGGCCTTTATTTATTTACCTTTTCACCAAATCACTTTACTAGTGTGCCTGTCTTTGCCTTCTACTAAAACTGCATTTATTATTAAAGAAAAGGGCAATGTGCAGATTGCAGTAACCTATAACTACCCATATTCATCTTTTATTACCATGACTTCAGGAAATTATTGTTATTATTAACACCTTTATGTTTAAGTACTATACAGTAAACTAATAAAACCTTAAATCAATATTTGTAAGAATGTAGTCTATAAATTTAATTATTATAAATGGCTAAGCAACACAGATGATTACTGTGATGGATTACGCCAGAAAACAGTGCTAGTTTCACTGGCACTACCATGTGTTGCATTGCTCATGCACAGATCAGATTGTAGATTTTCCAGATTGATTTTCTCTGCCTAACAGAGTGATTCTCAGGAAATGTACATTTGTTTATCATTGATACATAGGAAGAAAGCTTTGTAGATAAGTCAATATCTAAAAAAGAAAACTGTAACAAAAGTTAAGCTGATGGCCTTAGCAACCAAAATCCTTTTTCATTTTTCCAACAAATAATCTTGTTTGGCTGCTTTGGCCAACAGCTCCACTTCTGACAATATTTCTTTGTCTAACTGGAAAAAATAGCTTTTCAAGGAGGAACTCAGATGAAAGATTTTACTTGCAGATTTTTTGGGGCCTGTCATGGACGGAAGTCTCTCCCACCTCAGCATGCCTGTTTGCTCAGTGGAGGTGAACTTTTTAAAAGGACCAAGGCATAAAGTCTAAGAAGCTGTTGGGTCTTCTTCAGACCACCCTGCAAGAGGTGATGGGTTTCGCTGCTGAAGGCTCCCAGGTTGCAGCCCTCTGACTTGAACAGGCAGCTATCTAGGACAGGTTTAAGCATGCAGGAAGAGTCTCTTGTCGTGCAGAGGTACTGAGATCACTGGTCAGTGGGGTGTTCAGTCCAGGCAGGTATACTGCACAAACTTACACAGATTAGGAATCTGGTTGGTAGTGCACAGGGAAATACTGTAGCAAACTCCAGGCTTAAAGGTACAAGAGAAAGTCACAGGTACAATTATGCAGACATGCTCAGAGGATAAAACAGGTGTTGGGGATCCCTGTGGAATGGGGAAGCCTGGGAACCATCACCGGCAGCAGTGGGAGGCAGGGGCCTTCCAAGCGCTGTAACCCAAAGTTAACACTATTGCAGGCATTTGAATGGGCTGCTGTGCCTGCATTTCCTGCAGGAAAAAGGTGCATGCGCCTTTTTATAAATGCAGCCACAGAGAAATGGCATGAGCTCTTTGACCATGTGGTTTCCCTATGGTTTCCACACATACATACACACTACGGGCTAAGATGCATGGGGGTGCCATTCTGAATGAATGGCAGCCCCGCGCATCTGGTAATATAAGCACAATATGGCTGTGGATGGTTGCCGGTGTGGGAACAAGAGCGATTCCTTAACCCACATCCAGTCCACAGAGTGTGGGCAAGTGTGAACAGAGAGAGAGATTTGGTGGCTGTAAAGAAACCCGGATCACTTTTACCAGACAGTGATCACCAGCTAAAAAAAAATTAGTACCAGGATTATAGCTGCAGTTGACCATGATACTGGTATAACCACTTGCTGTCCAGGATGTTTATACTGTATATGTAAGCTGGACAGAATGTGGTAGAGCCTTTAGAGTGGTTGTAAACCCTTACATATAGCCAGTGACTAGGCTCAGGTCATACACAGAAATGAAACCTCCTATATAAGTTGTACAGCTTTTCTGAGCTTCCACAGGCAGGGGATGAGGATCTGATGCCACACACTGCACACCTCAGAGAGGAGAGCTGAGTGTAATCTGATACCCGAGTGGAGGGAAGTGACACACACACCCCTCTACATAATCTCATTTGAAATATGTAACACTGAGGCTGTCAATCGTAGGCACTGCGCTGAAGCTGACCCACCCATTCCCCTCAATCACCTGGAGTCAACACACCCTGTCAGAAATGACTCAGGCAGATAACAGAGCAGGAGGTACACACTATAGAAGATATGCTTTGTTAATTTTTCATATCAGAGTGAGAAAAAAACACCTTAACACAAGCCACTGTCTGAATCAAGGCCTAAGAAAGAAAATAATTTCACTGTGGCATCCTCACCAATCAAAAAGTCCCTTTTAGAGGCTCATCCAAAATATGTACCTCCTTCGCCAGCGTGCATCACTGGAATAAACCGCTCATTGAAAAAATATTCATAACCCTCCCTTTATTTTTTATCTCCTCACCTTACCTAGTGGAGAAAATTCAACCACCACACGCAGAAGTTATCAATGTCCAGGGCCTTGAAAAGACCTACAGAGCATATAAAATGTACACAATCAGAGCAAAGGCCAACTACAACCCAATTACAACACTACATATAGTAAAGGGACACTTTAAGGCATGGACCCTACACCAGTTTAAATAGGCTCTCAATACTCCTCATCACACAAAAAAAAAACTGTACCTGCACTAGTTGGGTAGAGAAGCAAACCACAATGCAGAGTTATTGCTTTGTGATGCTCTACAGCACAGGTAGGATTGGTTCTACTGTATATGTGCTTTGGAGTTCCATTCAGAATGAATGACAATGCATATATACTATGCATTTCAGTAACATGTGAAAGAGTTCATAAAACAAAAATGCATGAAAGGTGTGAACCTGGCCTTAGGTTTGTCACATATAACCCTACAATGTATGCAGCAGGGTGGTATAACAAGCATTTATAATGAAAATCATAATATGTGAAAAATAACATTTGCTTGTATTTTAATTCCCCCTTTATTCTTACTATAATGACAACATTAGTTGATCTAAATATAGGTTGTGTTATAGTGTGAATTTTATAGACATCTTTGAAAATGCATAGTGCATACCAATAAGTGCTAAGTGGTGGATGCACCCAATTTTTTTCCCCTTGCCAAAGGGGTTTGACAAGCCACTGAATTGAATGGCACTGCTAAACCCTCTGGCAGTGGAGGGGTGACGGCAATTCAGAGGAAAACAGCTTTTCTTTCTGAATTGGTTGGTTATATTGTGTTCGAACGGATGTTCTCAGGGTCTTTGTGGCTCTGGCTCCAGCCTCACAGCACTGATATTTCATGTGCCAAAGTGTTTGTCTTGATAGAAGCTTTAACGCAAAGCATCTCCCAGGCAGCACTGAGAGACTCCGAAACCGTCCCAACCATTCTTTTGTTCCAAGCCTATCCTCCCTCCTCTGTACACACACACAGAAGATTACGCCATCAGAAGTGAGACAATACACAATTAATCCTCTCCCTCTCTCCCTGGGAACTGCAAAGATGTGACATGAAAGATGGCGTTCTTGCCAGGAAGGGACAAGCCAGAATCTGGGCATTTGTGCATCGTGAGGGGCTGCTTCTTCTGTTTCAATCTAGTTGTGTAAAGCCTAGTACACATGATCAGAAAATTGTACGAAAAATACAGTTTCAAAGTGATCGTACGATAATCTGATCGTTAGTACACAGCTTTGGTCCGAAAATTATCAGAAGGGACGAAAACGAAAGTGTATCTCGTATGAAACCAGATTGTACAATTATCATTTAATCAGTACAGTTTTCATCCAAAAATAGAATACAACACATTACATCACTTCCAAATTTTTATTCTTACAAGAATTTTCGTAACTTTGATAGCCTCTTAATTTTTGATATGGAGATTAGCATACAAAAAAAAAAACAAATACGGATGACCATTCGTTCAAAAATTGTGTGTACGATGCTTAAGACGGGTCATATACAGTATACGCAGCTTCAAGATTCAATGAAGATTTGTTATCTTTGCAATATTGCAGTTCTCCTAATTAAATTATAAATAACTATAAATTATTTTGAGACCTTTGTCTCTGTTGACAAGCACTTTCGATCAGCCGGTCCCTTTTCTGGTCACATGTCCTACCAAAATGCAAACCTCTCTTCTGATGAAGAGTGCCCTAGAGTCCTGGCATCTAATGCCTTTCTACCACTTCTGTCACCCACAGCAAACAACCAGATCAGTAAAACCAAGGCCTGAGTGCCTGCTTCTTCCCAAGTAGTAGACAGAGTTTCGACCTCACACAGAACTCGAGTTTTTACCTCACACAGAACTCTTCTTTGGCCATGGTTAAAAAAAAACCTGTGGTACCCTGCTTTACGAAAAAGGTATGTACCGTAATTAAAGGGTAACTCCACGTTTGTGGGGGGGGATAAGCAAATAAAAAAAAATTATATATATATATATATATATATATATATATATATATATATATATATATATATATACCCAATTAAAAGTCAGCAGCTACAAAAAGAAATTTGGGCACCCAAAGCCTCGCTCCTCTCCCCCTCCTCTCTGAAGCCCGGCATTGTAACTGTGGGCGCCCGGATGTGAAGCCGCACTGTGCATTATGAATGGCTGGGCAATCTTCTGGGACCTGTGATGTGTCAGAAGATTGCAGGGAGGAAGGGGGAGAGGTGAGCGGCGCCGGGAGAGGAAGTGGGAACTGGGTGCCTGTCAAAACTAGGTTTCTGCCCCCCCACCCAAAAAAATGACATGACCAATGTGGCATGTCAAGGGGGCACCACTACTTAAAGAAGAAGTTCCATTTTCGGGTGTGTAGCAAGGTCCCAGGCCTCCTTCTGTCTAATAAGAATCTCCAGGGCCAGAGACAGCTGACATCCTTCTGTCTATGGTGGGGTGTGAGGCATGGTGGGTGCAAGGTAGTTAAAGTTATTGGGCACCAGACACTTATTGAATGCAAAAGAGAGTTTATTTCTCTTAACAAACTTTTAGGAGAAAGAGGGTTAGGGCCAGGGCACTATGGTAACAGTCATTAACAGTTCCTAAAACAAAGCATAACAGTTCTTTACTTCCACTACAATCACTCCTTGTAGTTCTTCAGCCCACTGAGCTCCCGGTCTCTCACTAGACTAGATGATTCACTGCCACTGAATGCCTTGAGCTTCTCCAATCTTCACGGTGGTATCTTCCTCAAGCGTCACCCCCCCTCTCTGTTGGGTCCCTAGCTTTTGCACTCAAGATACTGCTCAAGCTTCATCCCACTGGCCTGCTCGGTCCCTGGCTTGACATACAAGGCTGCTCTGCATGTGTCACCTCTGGTGGCTGGGTCCCTGGCTTGATACCCACTGAAGTTTGGTGAGAATGCTGCTCTGGTACTTGCTTCAGTTACTTACTGTGGTCCCTGGTAACAAGGTGGTTAGTGGTGACAGCTTCCCTTCTACCTCCGACCACGACAGGATCTCCGGCCGGCAGAACCGTCACTTTTGGTTGGACTGCAAGCCGCAGTGCCAAACCTGCACTGCACTATCCTGCTTCTGGATAGGCCCTCAGACAGCCTAGCAGCCAGATGTGCCCAGGAAAGGCCCAATCTCCAGCCTTGCAGCCCAGGCAGTACAACAGACATCCACCGAGACAGCTGTCCAGGTGGCACAGAACACCAATCACCTGACTCCACCGAATATATAGGTTCTCTCAGCAGGCCAAGGGATTTAACAAAATTCCTGCCTATTGGCTGACCTACCCCATATACCCATAATCCGACCTTGCAATGCCCTTCTCGTATCTAGTACCACCAGGTACCTGGCCACCTAGTGGTAGAATAGAAAAGTGCATCTTCACCCACTCTTCCTTCCGGTTTCGCGGACTCCGGCTGTGTGAGTGGCCAGAGCCGAGAGTACATCACTCTGGCGGGAGCTGCCATTTACAGCACAGAACTCTGAAGGAACAGCCCTGGTGGCTCTTCCTTCACAGTGCATGTGCCAGTGATGTAACCGGCTGCATGTACAGTAAATATCTCGAAAAAAGGTGCATGTTTAGGATATATTTACAGTACCTATAGATAAGCCTTATTATAGGCTTACTGATAGGTACAAATTACAGTGCCTTGCGAAAGTATTCGGCCCCCTTGAACTTTTCAACCTTTTGCCACATTTCAGGCTTCAAACATAAAAATATAAAATTTTAATTTCTTGTGAAGAATCACCAACAAGTGGGACATAATTGTGAAGTGGAACGAAATCTATTGGATATTTTAAACTTTTTTAGCAAATAAAAAACTGAAAAGTGGTGCGTGCAAAATTATTCGGCCCCCTTGCGTTAATACTTTGTAGAGCCCCCTTTTGCTGCGATTACAGCTGCAAGTCGCTTGGGGTATGTCTCTATCAGTTTTGCACATCGAGAGACTGAAATTCTTGCCCATTCTTCCTTGCAAAACAGCTCAAGCTCAGTGAGGTTGGATGGAGAGCGTTTGTGAACAGCAGTTTTCAGCTCTTTCCACAGATTCTCGATTGGATTCAGGTCTGGACTTTGACTTGGCCATTCTAACACCTGGATACGTTTATTTGTGAACTATTCCTTTGTAGATGTTGCTGTATGTTTGGGATCATTGTCTCGTTGGAAGATAAATCTCCGTCCCAGTTTTAGGTCTTTTGCAGACTCCAACAGGTTTTCATCCAGAATGGTCCTGTATTTGGCTGCATCCATCTTCCCCTCAATTTTAACCATCTTCCCTGTCCCTGCTGAAGAAAAGCAGGCCCAAACCATGATGCTGCCACCACCATGTTTGACAAAGTCAAAAAATTCGGAGCAAAATCTGACTTGAAATGGTGAACGGGGACGCACTGAACCCCTGCTGTGAGATGCTCCGTACGGAGATGTGAACCCAGACTAAAAAAATTGCCTTTGGAATACAGAGTAAAAATAAATATTTAATAATAATAATTAATAATAATAATAAACTATTTTAAATTGTCATACAAATATACTGTATATTTGAAAACAAATCATTATTATTTTTTGACAATAAGAAGGTGTGGGTGGATTTCTGCCAGTCATACCCCTCCAGCCTGTCTTAGAATAACAGGAAGGGGAGGCTTCCAGCAATCTACATGTAATATCCTGCCCCCATAGCTGGTTGTTGGGCATGGAGGAGGGAGGGAGGGAGGGAGGGAGCTGTAATTTACCACTGTGTATACACCTACATGTGGGACTCTATAGTCACATGGGCTGCTCAGATGTGATAGGGAGGAAATGCTTAACCTAAAAACACATTGAAAATTAAGCATGTGCACTAGTACAAGCTCTGCAAAATCCTCAGCTGTTGTGGGGACATGGGCAGGAGGGGGCGACAGAGAACAGCAGGATCAACCAGTTTATTTTTTGTTTTGTTTTTTGCAGAATATAGAAAATGAATCTCATAGCGACTGAGTGAGTATGAAAAGCATGTAATACACCATCCATTGATAGTTTTTAATGATATGGGTTTAAAATGACACTTTAAATAGCAAAAACAAGCCCTTTTGTGGTTTTCCCTTTTTTTCTTGACATTTCTACATTTCTTAAATAGCTATTCTGGGAATAAGTGGAGATTAATATTTTCATAAAGGGAACATCACAAAAAGTACCCTTTAGTGTGCACCACCATGATTCATTCCTGGGTCTAATGCCAATCTGCAATCTATATCTTTTTTTTGGCACCTAACATTTACAGAAAAATGTCTGTATTGTATACAACAATAACAATTAAATTAATTTGCAAGATAGCAAGAGTACCTACATGCCAGCTGTCTGTCACAGGACCATTGCTATTTTACATTTGAGGACCAACACCAATAAAAATGGATGCTACTGGTCAGTATAGGTGGGTATCGTCTTTGTTTGGAGGGCCAACATGTAATTCAAAGGGGAAGAGATGGAGCCTTTTTTTTTGGCTTTTGTTGCATCCATCCATCATGGCATTTTGATATTTGCAAAACAGGCTCCCAAGAGCCAGCCCACTGTTTGAATCAGGACTGAGGACTCTTGAGTGGGGTACTTAGGCCTGGTTAACACTTATGTATTTTTTTGTGTGTTTTCCAATTTGCGGAAACACACTACAGTCCATTTAACATGGTTTCCTATGGGTCAGGTTCACATCTGTGTATTTTATCGAAAGGGCCAGGGACCAGCAGGTTGTATTTTTGGTTCCATAGACTTCACTGGATCAAAAATGTTTATTGATAAACGCAAAATGCACCTGGAATATGCATCAACTTCAACCTGCATAGATGTGAACCAGGCCTAACTGAGGCAGGGTGCTGTGATGTTTTCAGGAAGTGATGTACGGCACCTGCTGGGCCCTACCACAAGCCATGGTCTGCTAAAAATGTATAGAGGAGCACAGAGACCCAATGATGACCCAATGATGACATCACTGGATGACATCACTGGGTCTAAAATAAGGTATGTCATAAAAATAGAAAGGTTTTCCCTAAAGGTGAAATTAGCACGTTGAAGGGACGGGGCAGGGAAGGCAAAATATAAGCAGATTAAAAATCAGCTTTAACAAGTTCAAAAAGCAAATAATTGACTTCAAGTAGAAAAGTGCAATAACTTTTACCAAAAAATTTAAAATATAATAATCTGTTCTCAGTATGAACCCTTCTCTAGTAAACAAGTTTAACAACGTTATGCCCCCCCCCCCCCCCCCTCCAAAAACATATATATATTGCACATGAATATAATTATGCTTTTCTCACTCAATAAATAATGTTTTCCCCTTGTTTAATGACAGGAGCATTTGCCATTTAACATAAAGCAGCTCCTGTTTAAGTAATTCTGAAGAGAGACTTAAAATAACAAGCATGTTATATCTTAGCCCCTGACATCATATTTTTCACAGTCTGATGCATCTGACATGATGGCGGGATAATTACCAGCTCAGGTAACACAGCCGCAGAGAATGATTTCATTTGCATTGTTTGGGATTTAGAATTACTGCCGGCGGCTGACTAGGCATGCTGAGGCTTGTAGTTCCTTATTAGCTGCTAAGAACTTCTTTTACGAATGATACAGGTTAATAACCTACCCATAATTCCTTACTTCAGGGAAAGCTTTCCTGCTGAAATGTCATAATATTTTAATAGGCCTTTTTTTTTCTTCTGTGTGTGCGGTAGAGAGAGAGGTGCCCAATTCAAATAAACACTGCTTAACCCTTTGGATTTTTCATAGTGAGTCACTGTTTCCATTTACTTCAGTCTACATTTTGGCTGCTTATTGAGAGCAAGTGAATATCCCAGTACTGCACTGTAGACCAACTTTCCTAGGGGTAATTTCCATTTTAAAGAAAATCTGTACTGGAAGAAATATAGGTATTGCTGACCTTTTTAAAATACTACTTACCTGGCTCTTTGAATCACTGACCTGGAACAAGCATGTCGTTTAAAACGAGAAGTATGGACTTTTCCAACGGAATTCCACTCAAGCTTGGCTTGCATACACACAGTCACACAAAAGTTCTCTGAACTTTCAACTGTCAAGAACGCAGCGACATACAACACTACGACGAGCCGAGAAAATGAAGTTCAATGCTTCTGAGCATGCATCGAATTGTTTCCGAGCGTGCGTAGGAATTTTGTGCTTTGGAATTGCCACAGACGATCGGAATTTCCGATCGGAACTTTGTCCATCGGAAAAATAGAGAAACTGCTCTCAATCTTTTGCTGGCGGAAATTACGCCAGCAAAAGTCCAATTGAGCATACACATGGTCGGAATTTCTGACCAAAAGCTCTCATCTGACTTTTGCTGGCGGAATTTCCGATCATATGTACGGGGCTTAAGGCTTGATTCACACCTATGCAATTTTAATGCTTTTTGCATTTTGCAGATTTGCACTATAGAATGTGCTTCAGAGGAAACCATGTTAAATGGTTAAATGGGATGTAGTGCAAATCTGCAAAATGCAAAAAGCACTAAAAATGCATAGGTGTGAATAAAGGTTACCACTGAGAACCGAGCAATCAAACACTGACGATCGCTTGGTTCTCAGAGCTCCGTGAGCAGAGAGCCGGTGGCTGTCAGTCACCGGCTCTCTGCTCTGCCCCCCCCCCCCCACGCTCCCTGGAGAGATGGGCTGTGGAGGGGGGCAGTGACTCGCTGAGAGGCTGAGCCGTGTGCCGGTCCAGTAATGTGGGCAGATCCTTCATTGTCGAGTGATCTTGCCCAAGCCTGGACCAGCTCTGTGATATCAGACAACAGCAGGCTATAGCCCGCTGTCAGCTCAAAATAGGTCTGCACTCATGTGATTCACAGGAGAAGTACAGCCAAATGAGCTTTGGTTGTACATCTCCTTTAAAAAACCAAAGTGAAGTCAGGACTCCTGACCTACACCTAGTTCCAGGCAGGGCATATTTTTTTCCCCTGAATGTGGTTCAGCTTTGCACACCCAGAGGCGAATAGTTAAGCCCAATACACACTATCAGATTTTCTGCAGATTTTTTCCCTCAGATTTACCAAAACCATATAATATGAGGAGTTTTAATTTGTATGCAATCAGGCAGGCCCTTGCACTACATGGTTTTGGTAAATCTGAATGAAAAAATCAGCAGAAAATCTGATGTGTGTATGTGGCTTGAGGCAGAGTGCTGCATGAAATGAGAATTGTGAGTGTGGTGAAATTGCCATAACAGTAGGAAGGGCTTAAAACTTGAGCCTACTCGCTGTGTGGATGGTAACACATGTCACCCCAAACAATTACTGTGCCACAAACAAGAGTCTACAAGAGACACACAAACCTCAGCATGCGCATTTGTGAAAAAAAAAATAGGACTTCCAGAGCTTTTGCTTTTATGCACACACATACCTCCCAAATTTTTGAGATGGGAATGAGGGACACCTATCAGCAAAAGTATGCAGGTCTGAAGTGCATAACGCACAGAATGCAGGGGTCAAGAGTATGTAATGCACAGAGAGAAGGGGTCACGGGCCCATAACACACAAAGTGTAGAGGTCAGGAGTGCATAACACACGAGTGCTCAGGTAAGGGTATATTAATGCAGAGTTCAGTGGTCATGGTTAAGTAATGACCAGAGTGTGAGGTCAGGAGAGATTAACACGGCAGTAAATAGATTACAACAAAAAATGTCCTTCCTCACCAAGTCAATATCCCCTCCAGTACAGATCTACCCCACCTTCCACTAGTACAGATTCCCCTTAGTACAGCTCCACCCCTGCAGTAAAGGCTAAGTTATTTTATTAGTACTGCCTGGCAGCACTAGGGTCATCAGTTAAAATCTCAACTATGGCACTACGTGCCTGGAGTTTGCATGACCTCCCTGTGCCTGTGTGGGTTTATTCCAGCTACTCCAGTTTTCTCCCACAGTCCATAGTCATGTTGGAAGGTTAATTGGCTTCCATCTAAATTGTCCCCAGTATGTATATGTATGAATGTGAGTTAGGGACCTTAGATTGTAAGCTCCTTGAGGGCAGGGACTGATGTGAATAAACAATACATATGTAAATTATCAGCGTTATACAAGTACCTGTAATGAATAAATATTAATAAATAGTACTTGCCTAAGAGGCAATAACCACTCCAAACTCAGTCCTCTCCTGCTCATGGCATGGGTAATTTATGCACTTTATTAGTTAGTGATGAAAAATGTTACCTGGTTTTAAGCATTTTAATACATTTCTGCCAGTAAGATAGAAATTGATTAAAACAAGCTAGTGTCCCATTGCACTAAAACTAATGCAGAAACAAAATGACCAAACATAGATTGAATAATGGATGCTGTGTAAGCATGGGGCCATGAAGAGTTTGGCAATATTTCTATTTAGGTATAAAACATCTGGGTTTCATTGCTATTTGTTTCCCTGTTGGGATAATTTCCCCTGATTTTCTATCTATATGTCAGTGTGAAGGAAAGTGTGGAAAAATCTTCCCACTGAAGACACAAACAGGAGTACAGATCAAGGGTCAGAACCTTAGGATTGTGTGTCCCTATGAGCAGATTTCCCCCACTTTCTAAGATGGTAATACTGTGTATGTCAGGGGGTCATGGGATGTTACCTAAACAGGAAGCGAGTGGAAATCTCCAAGACAGCAATAGAAAATTGACAGAGGTTCTAACTCTTCCAAGTCCTATCCAAAAGGGGAAGTTCCGCTTTATGTCCTCCGCCCATCTCTATCACATTTTGGTACATTATTTTTATCAGAGAGTGTGTGGGGGGGGGGGGGGGAGTGAATACCTGGTTTTGATATGTACCTGCTCCCACTTTCTCTCAGATCATCTAGGCGATCTGGGTTAAAGTTTGACCCAGGATTTTGGGACATGGCTTTGGTACCATTCACAAAGGGCAGTGCGGCTCTGGCATGTGCAGTGGGATGCCAGCTGTGAAGCTGCGAAGCTGCAAGGAGTCACAACAGGCTTCCCTTAGTAAACATGCCAAAGCTGGGTACCTGAAAACCTGTGAAGAACCAGTCTGTTTGAGGAAGTCGCTGGATCCTTGGACTGGTAAGTGTCCTTTAAATAAAAGTCAGCAGCTATATTATTTTGTAGCTGTTGACTTTTATTTTTTTTCTTTCTAGGGTGAAAAAACTCTTTAAAGAGGAGTTCCAGGCTCCCCCCCAAACAAATACTGTAGCTACTGACTTTTAGTATAAGGACACTTACCTGTCCAGGGATCCAGCAATGTCCTCACCCAAGCTGATTCTTCAATCAACTTCGGGTGCAGAAGCAGGCATCTGAAGTAAGAGTGCCTCTGAAATAGCTGGTTTCCTACTGCACATTAATCTTTTGGGACCTCTGATGTGTCCAAGAAGACTGCGGGGTAAGGAGGGGGGGGGTAAATTTTTGGCTCAGTTTGCCGTGATGAATGCTTTTACACTGGAGCCATGTGCTTGCGGAGCGTTAGAAAAAGTCCTGCAAGCAGCATCTTTGGGGCAGTTTGGTAGTTCTGTATACAGCGTTCCCAAAAGGCCCCTGACCATTAAAATGAATGTGCAGCGCTTCCGAAGCGCATCAGAAGCGCCGCAACACAAGCGTTTTAACCCCCTATTCGGGCGCTAGCTAGCTTAAAGCGCCGCTTTACCGCTGATGCATAGGCAGTCCCAGTGTGAAAGGGGTCTAAGTGTAGACTTCTGGAAAAATCAATGAGCCAATCGCACAAGCATGAAATTATGTTTCTGGGGGACATTCTGTACACATTCTGTCAACAGAACAACTCCAGGCAGCCATATTGCATTGCATTTTCAGAAAATTAAGAGCTGCAGATTGAAAAGGAAAGGTAATTTTTAATAACACTCAATTACAATATCAGTTGTTTTATGTTTCACCATTCTAGTGGAATCTATGAATTGTACTCATGATTTTGATAATACTAATTGGAATACTTTTGATGGTTCAGGGTCACACAACACCTAACAAAGATGGCACCACATCCCTGAAAATTTGAAACATTAATAAAAGGACAGGAAGGAAGATTTAGGGATTTTGGCGGTGCTGATTAACAAAGTACAGTTAATTGAAATACAAATTTTGTAGTACAAAAATTTATTGAGTTTGAAGTTAAAATCAGTAGCAATATATGCTTAAAAAGTACAGGATAATACAATACAGTGGTTTTTCTCGTCAAGCACACATAGTCCCGACATGTTTCGCATTAGATTGCTTCTTCAGGGGATGTGTGAATGTTTGAACAAAATCTAAACTAAAAATACAGAATGGTAATAAAATATATCACAAAATTCATAGGTGCAGCTATGAATTTTGTGATATATTTTATTACCATTCTGTATTTTTGGTTTAGATTTTGTTCAAACATTCACACATCCCCTGAAGAAGCAATCTAATGCAAAACATGTCGGGACTATGTGTGCTTGACGAGAACAACCACTGTATTGTATTATCCTGTACTTTTTAAGCATATATTGCTACTGATTTTAACTTCAAACTCAATACATTTTTGTACTACAAAATTTGTATTTCAATTAACTGTACTTTGTTAATCAGCACCGCCAAAATCCCTAAATCTCCCTTCCTGTCCTTTGATTAATGTTGATAATACTAATGTTTTTACTGTCTGTAAATAAAAAACTTTTTTAGTTTGAGCATATAGCTTTTGTGACCTTAACCAATTATATAGTTCAGCACCTTAAAAGTCCTGGGGTTCTGTTTCAAAACCCCAGTGTCCTTCCTTCTTTTGTTTAGAGTTTTTGGGATGTGGTGCTTTTTTTGTCAGGCCGCGTACACACGCGGGGACTGTTCGCTCAACTTTGTCCGCTGAACAGTGTTTCGGCGGACAGTCCGCTCGTGTGTGGGCTTTCAGCGGACAGTTTCAGCGGACAGTCTGCTGAACAAAGTTTTTCGGAAATTCCGAAAAACTGTCCGCTGAAACTTTGTTTCAGCGAACAGTCCCCTCGTGTGTAGGCTTGTTCGTCAAACTAAGTTCCGCGCATGCTCAGAAAGGATTTACACGCCGAAGTTTGCATTGCAGTGTATAGGACGTCGTTTTCTAGTCCCGTCGTACGTGCCGTTCACGTCATCGCGCACGGTTTCAGCGGACTGTTCGTTCGTCGTGTGTGGGCAAGTCCGTCCATGCTAATTTTGAGCGGACTGTCCGCTGAAACTGTTTGACGGACAAAGTTGAGCGAACAGTCCCCGCGTGTGTACGCGGCCTCAGGGTTCTCCTCTTATTACCTGTTTGTATACACTATATTATTTTTTCTCTATTTGCTATTTTTTTCCCCCCCACGAAAGTGGAGTTAATCTTTAACTTTCCAGGATGGGAAATTTCCACTTGGCTATTGAATAGGCAGAATTTTAAAATAAGGTTGTATGGGGGCCATATTGATGTAAACACGTCTCATCATACATTACCACTTCTATTTCCCCTAGATGATTTGGGGATTCATCATAGATGGCTAAATCTGGTACAAACCATGGCACCCACAAACAGGAAAAAAAAAACAATGCTCATGCATTGCAGACTTCACTGGACAATAGATTAATCCAGTCTTGTTCCATCTGTAAGCATCTAGCTCGGAAGCTTGATATTACAACCAATGAGATGTCAGAGCAAATTGATGTTTCCTATCACTTCCCAGTAGCTGAATACCTCACACATCTCTCTGTCAGACATGCAGCAAGTTCGTTTTGCAGCCAGTTCCATTAAACCCATGTGTTTTGTATAATTTTGATCAGGCATTGAATTATACAACCATTACAAAGTAGGGTCTGCCAGCATAAGTGCATAAAACGTGAAGTCTGTGCTGCCAATAACAACTGACTGGGTCTTCTGTCCTGCTCTAGAATAAGGCAGCTTGAGTTTGCAATAAGCAATAATGATGTATTGATTTCAGATGCTAAAAAACAGAGGCTTTTTAATGATTGCCTAATTTCCTGTAATTCTTACTTCTTTATATATATTTTTTATATCTGTACAATAGATGAAACTTCAGTTGTCCACTTAGTTGCCAAGACATAATGCTGAAGTTAGAGATTTGAAGTAGTTGACATATCTAATTTTTTATGTGGCCTCCTCATTTTTATGTGTTAGCTGTTCCATTGGTTGATTATTATATTTCATGTGCAAATTTGTAAATGATCTTTTTAGGCATCTGTAGCATCCCTTGTTTAACGTGAACCAGTGCTTTTCCTGTGCGGGGCAAAACAACAGGTTTACTTAATTTCCCTCATCTCCAGCAGTACATACTGTTCTTTTCTTTGCTTCAACGTCATTCCATTCAGCCACGGGGATAGAAGAAAGGAAGTCTGTTTGGGCTCCAAGTTTCGAATTGGAGTTTACTCAGAGCTGAAGAATATTTCCCTACCCTCATGTGACAGCATTGGGCCAATCACCAAGCTCCAGCCCTGTCACATGGGAGGAAAAATACTTCCCCTTACCCTGAAGTTCTGGATATTTTTTCATTGCTCCTAGCGGCCAAACATAACATCAGGCAAGGGAGGAAGTTAAAGAAGAATTTCACCCTACCTATCCTAAATTACACTATATTACCTAAAGTATTGAGATACCTACCTTTGCACGCACATGAACTTTAATGGCATTCCAGTCTTTGTCCATAGGGTTCAATATTGAGTTGGCCCACCCTTTGTAGCTATGCCAGCTTCAACCAACTTTTCTGGGAAGGCTGTCCACAAGGTTTAGGAGTGTGTCTATGGGAATGTTTGACCATTCTTCCAGAAGCACATTTGTGAGGTCAGGCACTGATGTGGACAAGAAGGCCTGGCCCGCAGTCTCCGCTTTAATTCATCCAAAGGTGTTCTATTGGGTTGAGATCAGGACTCTGTAAAGGGCCAGTCAAGTTCTTTCACCCCAAACTTACTCATCCATGTCTTTATGGACCTTGCTTTGTGCACTGGTGCACAGTCATGTTGGAACAGGAAGGGGGCCATCCCCAAACTGTTTCTACAAAGTTGGGAGCATAAAAATATCCACAATGTCTTGGTATGCTGAAGCCTTAAAGCGGAGGTCCACCCTAAAGTGGACCTTCTGCTCATTGGAATCCTCCCCCCCTCCGGCGCCACAATTGGCACCTTTCAGGGGGAGGGGGGTGCAGATCCTGTACAGTACAGGCATCTGCACCCACTTCCGGCATAGCTATCTGCGGAAAGGGGCGTAGATTCTGCAGAATCTATGCCCCTTTCCGAAAGTCCCCCGCTGCCTGCTGGGAAACACACAGATCCCAGAGGCAGCGGGTCCATCCTTATTGTGCAGCGCGACTCGCGCATGCGCAGTAGGGAACCGGGAAATGAAGCTGAAAGGCTCCACTTCCTGATTCCCATACCCAAGATGGCAGCGGCAGCACCCAAGAGACGATCGAGAGATCGGCTTCGGGTGCCGACATCGCGGGCACGCTGGGCGGGTAAGTGTCCTTATTTTAAAAGTCAGCAGCTGCAGTATTTGTAGCTGCTGGTTTTAAAAAAAAAAAAAAAAACGGCGGAACTCCCGGCGGACTCCCGCTTTAAGAGTTTTTATTCACTGGAACTAAGGGGCCAAATCCTACCTCTGAAAAGCAAGTGAGTGAGTTTAGAGTGGAGGGACTTGACTGACCTTCCTCAACCTGATAGAACACCTTTGGGATGAATTAGAGTGGAGATTGTAATCCAGACCTTCATATCCACATCAGTGCATGACCTCACAAATGCGGTTCTTGAAGAATAGTCAAACAGTCCCATAGACATACTCCTAAACCTTGTGGCCAGCCTCCCCCAAGAGTTCAAACTGTTATAGCTGCAAAGGGTGGGCCAACTCAATATTGAACCTTACGGACTAAGACTGGGATGCCATTAAAGTTCAAGTGAGTAAAGGCAGACGTCCCAATACTTTTGATAATGCAGTGTAAATTTAAAATGCCCCATACGTGTACCTGTATGAAAATTAAAAAAAAAAACATACTCATTAGTCCATGAAGTCCAGTGTTGTCTTCTTGCAGGTGACGTTCCCCTTGCTCCATTCTGTTCCTGTGCCAGGAACTGGAACGGGATCGGGATCTGGTGCATGCACAGTACAGACATACTGCCTATGGACATGATGAATAACAAAAAAATAAAACAATTATTTACAGTTAAGGGTCTATTCACATGACCATTAAAATACAGTGTAGTGCACGCATCTGTATGCAACACCATACAAACTAATATAGCCATTCAGATCTGTGCATGTGTGGCCACTGCATTTGGATGAAAAATAAAAACAGAGCAGAGTTGGTTTCCTGCCCATGAAAAATCCTGCGTTTTTAATGAAATCACACGTTTAAACGTATATGGAAACGTACATGAGTAGGGTCCAGCAGGTCCAAATAGACCTGCTTGATAAAGGGGGCCTGGGCCCCTAAAATGTGTAGAGGCCCATCCAATCCACCCCCAACATCAGTGCTTGTTTTTGATAGATAACAGCTCTGATTGTGGAAGTAGATGCCACCAGTATGCCCACCTTTTGGTTCATACTGGCGGTACATCACTTTATACTGCTGTCTTTTTGTAATCAGCCAGATCCCTATGTCTAAATGCATCCAGGCTACAGTATGGTGATCCATCATCTATCCCAGGCAGGACCAAGTTTTTTTTAGATGTAAGTGTTCTTTATTTTAAGTTTATTTGTGTGGTTCTACTAACTCAAGCAAGCAACTTTGTGCTTTATTCTTTTCTTTTATACAACGCCGACTCCGGGAGTGAATTCTCTGTGCGAAATAACATCACATGCCTAGCCCCGCCCTACGCTTTTCATTATTCAGATGTCATCAAGGATGGTGTTCATTTAATAACTGGCTTAAGCAAAAGTGATTGTTTTCACTGGAGATGTCTCATAATTGCACAGTGTGTGATTTTTGTACTTTATCATATTGTCATTTGTTGTTTTAGTTTGCATTGCACGGGCGACTTTTTGGATTATTGATTTAGCAACTTTGCACATCTTTGCACATGGTTATAAGGATTATGTTGTTGAATTTGCATTGATTACATAGGATTGTTCTTTATATAGCACCAAATGATATGGAAGTGTTAATGATATGAAAGTGTGAGGTATACACAGAAATGTGAGATAAAGGCTAGTCAGATTAGCTTTTTTACAACACTTTTAGAGTTGCACATTTTATATATTTCTAATATCAGGGGATATATAGCAGGTGGGATTGATTTTTAGAACCTTTGGCACGCACACAATACTTGTTATATATGTTATACTTGTGTTAGCTCTCTGTCTATATTCAGTGTGCAGGAAAGCATAGGTAGCTGAAGCGTTTCTATTAAAAAATATTGTTCTGAGGTTTATATGTGTCTGTGAGACTCTCACTTGCAAGCATATTTTTAGGGTACAAGGCTGTGGCATATGTATTCCATGTATACAGTGAGTAAGCTCAGTTTCTATTTGCCTATGCCCTTAAAAACTTTCCCAATTTCAGCACAGTGTAGCCACACCCACTCTTCACTGCAGTCTTGTCTGTTTTTCACAATCCTATTAAAAGTGCTGGTGGCGGTTGGAATAGAGTCGGCAACAGAGGGGAAGTGCTGGAGATGTAGGTATGGTAATCAGAAGGTGGTATTCACAATGACACTTTCTCCTCACCCTGAATGGGCGAGGCAGTGTCTCTTTAAACACTTGGCCTCTGGAAGATTTACCCCCTCCCCCTTTCATGACCAGACCATTTTTTGGTATTTGATCACCGCTACGTTTTTTATTATATGTGCTAAAAAACTTAGAAAGGCAGTTCATTTTTGCTATAAAACCTAACCAAAAAAAAATTGAAACAATCAAATTTCTTAAAAAATGTAGGCCAATATGTATTCTGCTACATATTTTTGGTAAAAAAAATCCCAATAAGTGTATTTTGATTGGTTTGCGCAAAAGTTATAGCGCCTTCAAACTATGAGATAATTTTTTTTTCTACTAGTAATGTTGGTGATCAGAGACTATACCAAACCATAAACCATAGCCTGACTGCGATATTGCAAAAGACATTCTGACACTAATGCCTCGTACACACGATCAAACAATCCAGTGGAAAAGTCAATCACTCCGTGTGTGGGCTCCGGCAGACTTTTTTTACCCAAAAGTCTAAGAAAGTATTTTTGCACTCCAATCTGTCCGCTGGACTCGCATTTCGACGGACAATTTGGCCTTGTGTGTGCCAGTCCACCGTACTTTTGAAATGAATGGACTTTTCCCACCCGTAGAAAACTGCGCTCATTTTGAGCGTGTCTCCAGGTAGCTGGGGCCAGTGAAGGAGGCGTCACTGGCCCCGTCACCTGGTATGGACTTAAAGGGGAACCCCTACGCCGAAAAATCCACGTGGGGGTCCCCCCCAGGTCCATATCAGACCCTTATCCGAACACGCTACCCGACCGGCCAGGAAAGGGGGTGGGGACGAGCGAGCGCCCCCCCTCCTGAGCCGTATCAGGCCGCGTGCCCTCAACATGGGGGGGTGCTTTGGGGAAGGGGGGGCCGCGTGGCCCCCCCCACCCCAAAGCACCTTGTCCCCATGTTGATGAGGACAAGGGCCTCTTCCCGACAACCCTTGCCATTGGTTGTCGGGGTCTGTGGGCGGGGGGCTTATCGGAATACTGGCCCCCCATCCTATGTGAATGAGTATGGGGTACCCCTACCCATTCACCTGTGAAAAAAAGTAAAAAAAAAACACACAACACACAAGGGTTAAAATAGTTTATTGCACAGCTCCGGGGGTCTTCTTCCGTCTTCGGGGGTCTTCTCGCCAGACTCCTCCGCTATCTTCTGCTATTTTTCTAGCTCTTTCACTAGCGGAGGAGTCCGGCTTTCTTTTTCGCCGCCACCCTCTTCTTCCGACTTCGGGGGTCTTGTCTCCCTCTTCGGTTCTTCTTGCCGGGCCACCGCGCCTTCTTCTAGCTCTTTTACAGGCGGTGGCCCGGTCTTCTGTCACCGCTGCCGCTGCCTTCTGTTCTTCTCTTCTGGAGATGTTGCCTCGTCGCTCTCTCCGGTCACAATGACAAGGACGCGGCACGCGGCGACTTATATAGGGACATTGCCGGATGATATCCCCGCCCATTATGATGTCACAGTCCCAGCATCCTCTGGGACTGTGACATCATAATGGGCGGGGACAGGAGGCGTGTGGGCGAGTCCGTTCATTTCAAAAGTACGACGGATAGTCCGGCGGACTTAGTACGCCGTATTAGTCTGCTGAAAAAGTGCCGTGTGTGGGCAAGTAGCTCGTTCGGAAAGTCCGCCAGACTAAGTCCGCCGGATAGTCTGCTACATGTGTACGCGGCATAACAGACACTGACACTTTTGAAACTTTTTGATCAGTGCTCAAAATATGCACTGTCACTGTACTAATGACCAGTGGCGGATGGTGCTCAAATTTTTTTTTGGGGGGGGGGGGGCACAAACAAACTGAAAAATTCAGAAAAAAAAAAACATCAATTGAAGCCTCACTGTGCCCATCAAATGCAGCCACTGTGCCATCAAACGCAGCCACTGTGCCCATCAATTGCAGCCACTATGCCCATCAAACGCAGCCACTGTGACTAAAGACTGCCACCGTGCCCATCAAACACTTGCGCTGTGCCAAACACTGCCACTGTTCACATCAAATTCTGCCACTGTGCCCATCAAACGCTCCCACTGTGCCCATCAAACGCTCCCACTGTGCCATCAAACTCTCCCACTGTGCCCATCAAACGCTGCCACTGTGCCCATCAAATGCTGCCACTGTGCCCATCAAATTCAGCCACTGTGCCATCAAATGCTGCCACTGTGCCCATCAAATGCAGCCACTGTGCCCATCGAATGCTGCCACTCTGCCCCCCCCGCTCCCCGGCACTTACCTTGTCTTGGTTGGGCAGCGGGTAACGGCGCCAAGCGGTGTTCTCCATGCTTCTTCCTGCTCTCGATGTCTTCTCCTGTCCTCTCCTCCCATCCTCTCCTATGATTGGACACCTGATAGGCGTCCAAACACAGCTCTTCGGCCAATCAGGTGACGGGTAACAGACCTGAGCACCTGATTGGTGGAGAGGCGGTTCAGTGTTAGGAAAGCGAATATTCGTTTGCTTTTCTAACAAAGCTGGGTGAACTGCGAGTGCCAAGCATGGCAAAGGTGCTTCAAAAACCTCCCCCGCTGCTGTGATTCAGGGGCCCCGACGCCCAAAAAGGGGATGGGAGCCTGAATAGGGGGTGGCATCGGCGGCCGTGGATAGATTCATGCAATATATGAATTTATCTATTGGTAATAGAGGGGTGGCTGGAGAGAGGGCACGGCACCTGTGTGCCCTTATGGATGCACCAACACTACTAATGAACGGTGGCTGGGAAGGGGTTAAACATCAGGGGCGATCAAAGGGTTGTGTTCTTAGCCTGTGTTTTTCCAAACTGTGGGAGGTGCTTTTACTAGGGGAAGACATGGATCCTAGTCCCTGCTTTGCAGAGACATAGGATTTATGCTTTCCCTCCTGTCAGAATGGCAATCTGCCTTTTTTACATCTGCTGGATGATCAGCGGGTGGCGGCGGACATCGAGTCAGCGGTACCTGCCACAGGGCTCCCGCTGTGTGTGATCACAACGGAAGTCAGCTGATGGCGGGCACATACTGTATGTGCGCCCCCTACCCAGAAGAGCCAAATCAAGTATATATATATACGTGATCCGGCGCAGAGGTGCTGCCCTGTAGCAGTGAAACTACTATAGGGCAGGCCTTGAGTGGTTAAACTGGTCGCACATTTATCTAAAAAATAAATATATTTATAAAAAGACTATGGTTTCCTTGGCAAGAGGCTATGATTTTCCTCTGACACAACAAAAAATACTGCAAAAGGTTTTGTCATTTAGGAACATTACTTTGCCTCTGGTTCCGTCCTGCCTTTTACAATTGACATTCGTCTTGTTTTCATTTACTTCATTAAATGAATTTCAATAATTTGATTTATGTCAGTAAATTAAATGCAACTGCTATTGGCCTTTATAATAATATAACAATTAACAAATAAATAAATGAAAGGACGTTCTTTCCTCACACTCTGTTCTTCCTTCTGATTATATGATTCCAAATGGTACCATTAACAGACCGCACATGAAATAATTTCCAAAGGTTTATGCCAAGGTTTCATGCAAGAGCTGATCTATTCCATGTATTCATGTTTTTAAAGTGAATTTTATTCACTTTCATGTCATCTGCAAACCAAGAACACTTGTAGTTTTTAATATGTGAGAGGGATTTCAGATTGCACTGGGGATTCTGGTATACTGTAATGGACTGGTCTTTTGTTTTCATGTTTTGGGTATTCAAGAGTCTTCAGAGTAGGCACAATAGATGGAAACTAACCCTTTAGCCTATATTCACTGAGGCATACATTGCTTCAGTCCTTGTTTGTATATATATGCAAGTTAAAGAAAAAGCAAGAAGAAAAAGGAAAGCATTAATCAAATGGAATAGAATACATAACAAACAATACCCTATCCTACAATTACTCGACCATAACATATTAAGTGAGACCTGAATGTTATATTACACTTGGCTTTAACTAATCATTTATTTTTCCACTGCAACAAAATATCAGATAACCATTTAATCTCTAAATCAAGGATGCAACACTTTGGTCCATTTAAGGGCCAAAAAAATGCTCAAATGGTTACAGTATTGGTGTTTTGCAAAAGGGGTTGTGGGAAACGTTACAATAGCAATTATTATATAATTTATGCTAAAATCCAATCCAAAGCTGTTTTTTTTGTTTCTAATTCTAAATAGCGTGTGAAAGTGTTAGAACCCCTGTCAGGTTTTTATTATCTGTGCCCCTGCTGGGAAAATTTCACCCTCCATTTAGGCTGGGTTCACACTATTGCGAATTTGCATAGCAGGAGATTGTGACCGACTCTCTATGGAGCCGGTTCACACATACCCGCAGCGGCTCTGGTGTGAATTGCACAGGAGCCTAGTGAGTCTTTGTCTCCGTTTTCAGGTCCGAATTCAGCCAAACATTTGCGCTGAAATTGGACCTGAAACGGTCAATGGAGACGCACTGGACTCCTGCTCTGAGCCACTGTGTTCTCCAGCATGAAGCCAGCCTTACTCTGGTGACTATTGCTACTGGGACTAAAAGTGATATACATTAATAACTTTGTATAAAAAAAATAGCAACTGTTCTTCCTTGGCCACACACGTATTGATATGATCATTAAACTGATCATTCGATGTGACTAAAGTCACAACCACAGTTGAAATTTTGATCAACTGCAATATTGGCAAGTAGATGGAGTGTGGCAGAATTTTATTGCTCGTATCCTACTCATCAAACAAATATCTGTGAGTGTGTTAGACAACCGATTGGAATATGGACCAATTCATCAATCGTTTCTAATACATAATTTTTTCAACTAACAGCACATGCGTTGCATCATTTGGTATTTTAAATGACGAAGAATCGCTTGTTTGCGATCACTCGTAGCTAGCTCAATCACAAATCGATACACGTATGGCCCCTTTGTGACTGGTTGACCATGGGTGCTCGCTATCATTTTATTTGTACATATTATGTGGCTGCTGTTATCATTCCCTTTATTTTGTATTGATAGATTTTGTATTTAGGTGTTGTAATTCATACAGTTGTGCTCATAAGTTTACATACCCTGGCAGAATTTATGATTTGTTGGCCATTTTTCAGAGAAAACGAATGATAACACAAAACATTTCTTTTACTCATGGTTAGTGTTTGGCTGAAGCCATTTATTATCAATTAACTGTGTTTACTATTTTTGGATCATAATGACAACAGAAACTACCCAAATGACCCTGATCAAAAGTTTACATACCCTGGTGATTTTGGTGATCTGTTTGCTTATAATTTTTTAACAGAAAGGTTTTATTATTTTCCCATTGTGACAACAAATTAAGACAGTACATGCATAGTATTCGTTTTACAAAGGATCCAAGTACATGTAGGTATTAACATGAACACACTGATAGACACTTAGTACATATACAGTAATATACAACTACAGCAACCCATCTCACAGGATAAAGAACGGTTAGATCCCCCATCCATGTCTCAGTAAGGCATGGTCGTACATGGGAGGGAATTGCTAACCAGAAAGCATACCCGCGGGGGCCAGTCTCAACCCCACAGCCAGGCCAACGTGAGGGGGGGGCAGGGGGGGAGAAATTCCACCTCCGGACCAGGCTGACCAGGACGCGAGACCAAATGTCATGTAGAGGAGGTCAACTGTGGACTCACTAAAGGGCCAGGGGGGGTACCCAGCGTAGGTCTCTGCATAAGGCCCGCCCCCTCTGTCGGGGGTCATCCGCAGGCATCGACCCAATGTGACCAGATCTTATCATATTTCTGTGGACAATTTCTGCTTTCGTATGTAATGCGGTATAGCGGAAATACACTGTTTATTGTCAATTGCCAGGATTCTCTAGATGGGGGTCTTTTCGTTTCCATTTGAGTAGTATTTCTCGTCTCCCAAGGTATCCGCAACTGCACTGCAGATGGCGGATGTTTATATCTGTACCCCTTCCTGGCATGAACCCCGTCTGGTCTGGATGCACCAGGGCTGTGATGACAGTATTAATTCTATTGGCAAGAACCTTGGAGAGGATCTTTGTGTCAACATTTAGGAGGGAGATGGGATGGTAGGAGGAGCAGAAATTAGGATCCTTTCCCGGTTTATGGATAACTACTATTACCGCCTCGTGCATAGAGTCTGGGAAAAGTCCCTCGACCATGGCCCCAGCTAGTAGGGTCTGGAACCTTGGGGCCAGTTGTTCCGCATACATTTTATAAAATTCCACCAGGAGACCATCTGGTCCCGGCGTCTTACCAGTTTGCATCGATTTGAGTGCCTTTAGGATTTCCTCAGATGATATGGGGGCATCTAGTGCACTAGAGTAGGTGGGGGTGAGGGACGGGATGTCAATCTCCTTAAGGTATGTAACCAGCTCCTCTGGGTTATAATCGACTCGGGAGCTATACAGTTTTTGATAGTAGGAGGCAAATTCTCGATTAATGTCCACTGGAATGGTCAAGGGTGAACCGCCGGCTGCGCAGATCTGACCTATAGTCATTCCCACAGACTGTTCTCTGGAGAGCAAGGCCAAAAGGTGCCCCGTCGCTTGCTTATAATTAATGTGTGTGTATAAAAGGTCAATGAGTGAAAGAAAAGTTTTTGTGTTATCATTCATATTCTCTAAAACATGGCCAAGAAATCATAAATTCTGCAGGGTATGTAAATTTATGAGCACAACTGTGTGTGTTTTGTTGGATAGTCTATGTTATCGCATATTTTATTTTACAATTATGATTGAAATTGAAAGAACTTTATTTATAGTTGCTACTTATCAAACTATTTAGACCCTTTCTGCCCTTGCTTGGTAATAATTAATTGCAAACAGGGTTGTTCTGCCTCTCCAAACTAAGCACTGTAAGTTAGATCTCTATAAATGATCCGGTTGTGGCAAGATAGCTGTAACTTGCAGTCTCGGTAGAATTAGCAGACAGTGGCTCGATCCAAATGACATCTTGAAGATCACAGAAAGGTAAATCCAAAACAGGAGCAGATCATAACAGATAAGTAAAAAAAAAAAACATAGTGTTTCTAGCTCTAGCAGAATACAGTACATGTGGTGAATGGAGGCTAAAGCATGAAGAAGAAAGGTGGTACAACTACTTAGAGCATGCCCTAGCTAAGGAGTGAGTTATTTAAATTCAGACAGACAACAATACATGTGTAACATGATAAAGATAATATATTTGACGGGTATATATACTAAACATTTCATATGATTTTTGAACTGATGTTTTTTGTATTTTTCCAAATAGTTGTGCATTTGGGGCAACTGTTCTTAAATTACTTCATGGGTTAGGGATTTTATATATTTTGGAGTAACTAAAAATGTCTGTATTTTGATAAACATTGTTTGGTGCTGCAAGTTTTTCTTTGGCTTATTTGATAAAGACCTCATGCATGTGGATGCTTGGGGCCATATGACATTGATCGGTGGGCATGTGTACAGACATATCACCCACTGCCTGTTTATTCAAGTACCAGTATATTCCCATATACAGCCATTGATTACTATGGGCAGCTGAATAATGCATTGCTGAATAATGCATTGGTGGCTCCCAGGTTGGAAAATGATTCCATGTTTTACATCATGCGCCCCAAGCTGCCTGTGCTAACACCTATGGCTCAATCAATCAAAAAATTACCACACCCGCTGTCACCAACATACAAGGCACTGTGACAGCTGATTCTTGGAACACTGTACCTATACAACAGTGTCCAAATTCCAAAATCATTGTGCTCAACATGTCCAAAATGCTGGAGTCACTGCTATAGTTGCCAGCGTTCCTGGAAAAATTATGAGGACGCTTACATATAAAAGGAAAACATGGCAATACATTTTGCATGCCATCTGCAACAACAACTCATGTACTCTCCCAACTGCCAGTATATTCAACAGGACATGGCATTGTGGGACCATTTTCACAATGGGAAGACTGTTCTACAGAAACCAGCACACTTGTCAGTTATGAACTGCTTATGTGCCAGACACTCATTTCTAAACTTATTACTTCAATATTAAAGTGTCAACTATCAGAATTAATGCCCATATGCTGCTTACTGCACTTATATAAGGCAATCCCTGAAAAAATGCCTGTTATAATGCCAATGTTAAATATATCTAAATGCTGGTCCTACTATTGGTACAAAAGAAATTAAGACCTATGGTAGCCAATGAGATTCAGCCTTTGATTCTCAAACACGCACTGTGAAAATTAAACTGGGAACCCTGCCACTTGCTATAGGGATTACCTTCTCTTTTATTGGCTCTTGTTCTCAAAACAGCAACTTTTTTTAGGCAGTTAATTAACTCCAATTATGCCAATAAGTCACCCAAAATGTGAACAGTGACCTAGTGGTTAGCTCTACTGTTTTGCAACACTTTGATCCTTGGTATGAATTCCAACCAAGACCCTGTCTGCATGAATAAATTCCACACATTTAGGTTATGATATACAAATGACTCTGAAGAAAACTACAATTACCAGGCATTGTTAAGGTTAAGAAGAATTAGCAAAACACTGTAGCCAATAGGAATCAAGCAGACTTTTCACAGATGTAATATGTAAAATATTTCACTGTGGGGATACCCAACACCACCAATAACCTGTTTCTAGAGCTAGCTAACACCAAAAAGTATATCACACACAGTGCCTTGCGAAAGTATTCGGCCCCCTTGAACTTTTCAACCTTTTGCCACATTTCAGGCTTCAAACATAAAGATATAAAATTTAATTTTTTTGTGAAGAATCACCAACAAGTGGGACACAATTGTGAAGTGGAACGAAATCTATTGGATATTTTAAACTTTTTTAGCAAATAAAAAACTGAAAAGTGGTGCGTGCAAAATTATTCGGCCCCTTTACTTTCAGTGCAGCAAACTCACTCCTGAAGTTCAGCGAGGATCTCTGAATGATCCAATGTTGTCCTAAATGACTGATGGTGATAAATAGAATCCACCTGTGTGTAATCAAGTCTCTGTATAAATGCACCTGCTCTGTGATAGTCTCAGGGTTCTGTTGAAAGCGCAGAGAGCATCATGAAGACCAAGGAACACACCAGGCAGGTCCGTAATACTGTTGTGGAGAAGTTTAAAGCCGGATTTGGATACAAAAAGATTTCCCAAGCTTTAAACATCCCAAGGAGCACTGTGCAAGCGATCATTTTGAAATGGAAGGAGTATCAGACCACTGCAAATCTACCAAGACCTGGCCGTCCCTCTAAACTGTCAGCTCAGACAAGGAGAAGACTGAACAGAGATGCAGCCGAGAGGCCCATGATCACTCTGGATGAACTGCAGAGAACTACAGCTGAAGTGGGAGAGTCTGTCCATAGGACAACAATCAGTCGTACACTGCACAAATCTGGCCTTTATGGAAGAGTGGCAAGAAGAAAGCCATTTCTCAAAGATATCCATAAAAAGTCTCGTCTAAAGTTTGCCACAAGCCACCTGGGAGACACACCAAACATGTGGAAGAAGGTGCTCTGGTCAGATGAAACCAAAATCAAACTTTTTGCCCACAATGCAAAACGATATGTTTGGCGTAAAAGCAACACAGCTCATCACCCTCAACACACCATCCCCACTGTCAAACATGGTGGTGGCAGCATCATGGTTTGGGCCTGCTTTTCTTCAGCAGGGACAGGGAAGATGGTTAAAATTGAGGGGAAGATGGATGCAGCCAAATACAGGACCATTCTGGATGAAAACCTGTTGGAGTCTGCAAAAGACCTGAAACTGGGACGGAGATTTATCTTCCAACAAGACAATGATCCCAAACATACAGCAAAATCTACAAAGGAATGGTTCACAAATAAACGTATCCAGGTGTTAGAATGGCCAAGTCAAAGTCCAGACCTGAATCCAATCGAGAATCTGTGGAAATAGCTGAAAACTGCTGTTCACAAACGCTCTCCATCCAACCTCACTGAGCTTGAGCTGTTTTGCAAGGAAGAATGGGCAAGAATTTCAGTCTCTCGATGTGCAAAACTGATAGAGACATACCCCAAGCGACTTGCAGCTGTAATCGCAGCAAAAGGTGGCTCTACAAAGTATTAACGCAAGGGGGACGAATAATTTTGCACGCCCCACTTTTCATTTTTTTATTAGTTAAAAAAGTTTCAAAAATCCAATAGATTTCGTTCCACTTCACAATTGTGTCCCACTTGTTGATGATTCTTCCCCAAAAATAAAATTTTTATATCTTTATGTTTGAAGATTGAAATGTGGCAAAAGGTTGAAAAGTTCAAGGGGGCCGAATACTTTCGCAAGGCACTGTATACCTCAAAACTAATTTATATAAAAGTGTAGCACTCCACTTCTTATACTGATGAATTCCAAATGTGAATATACTGTATATGCACCAAAAAATAAAAAAACACAAATAAATCTCTCAACTAAAAACATTTACATCAAATAAATTGTAATAACATTCGTGATCCAAAATTTGTCAAAAAAAAAAAAACACTTTAACCACTTACAGACCGGATCATTTTGCTGGCTTAAGACCAGACCACTTTTTGCGATTCGGCACTGCGTCGCTTTAACTGACAATTGCGCGGTCGTGCGATGTGGCTCCCAAACAAAATTGACGTTCTTTTTTTCCCCACAAATTGAGCTTTCCTTTGGTGGTATTTGATCACCCCTGCGGTTTTTATTTATTGCGCTATAAACAAAAATAGAGCGACAATTTTGAAAAAAACGCATTATTTTTTACTTTTTGTTATAATAAATATCCCCCAAAAAGATATTAAAAAAAATTTTTTTCCCTCAGTTTAGGCCGATACGTATTCTTCTACATATTTTTGGTAAAAAATCGCAATAAGCGATTATTGATTGGTTTGCGCAAAAGTTATAGCGTTTACAAAATAGGGAATAGTTTTATGGCATTTTTATTAATATTTTTTTTTTTACTAGTAATGGTGGCGATCAGCGATTTTTATTGTGACTGCGACATTATGGCGGACACATCGAACATTTTTGACACATTTTTGGGACCATTGTCATTTATACAGCAATCACTGCTTTACAAATGCAGTGAATCCTGTGTAAATGACACTGGCAGTGAAGGGGTTAACCAGTGGGTGGCAGTGTAGGAGTTAAAGGGGAGGGCCACCCTGAAAAACAAAAAAATGTTAAAAATTACAAAAAATCTAAAAAAAAAAAAATGAAAAACATTTTTTTTTTTTACTTACCAGAAATGCCTGTTGCTAGGCACTTTCTCCTAATCTTCCTCTTCCTCCTCCGCGGAGATCTTCTGTCTTCTGTCTTCGTCGCGGCGTCTTCTGGGTAATGGGTCACGCTGTGTTCTGGGAATTGTGTGTTCCAGAACACAGCGCGTCCCATTCAGAAAGCGCTGCGGGACTCGCGCATGCGCAGTAGCTGCGGGACTCGCGCATGCGCAGTAGGAAACGGGCAGTGAAGCCATAAGGCTCCGCTGCCTGTTTCCCTTACAAGGGATGGCGGCGCCGGGACCCGAGAGCCGAGGGACGGGTCAGCCTCGGGCGGCCGACATCGCGGGCGCCCTGGACAGGTGAGTGTGTTTATTAAGTCAACAGCTGCAGTGTTTGCAGCTGCTGACTTTTTTTTTTTTTTTTTTTTTTTTTTTATAACCGGCCCTCCACTTTAAGTGTTCCTAGGGGCGTGTTACTAACTGTTGGGGGCTGGGCTTTCTTTTAGTGAACACTGATCTCGGCTCCAATCACATGGAGCAGAGATCAGCGTCACTTGTTGCTAGGCAGAACAGGGAGATGCTGTTTACAACGCCATCTCCCAGTTCAGCCGCCCCATGAGACGATCGCGGGTATGCCCGTGGCGATCGAGTCCACGGGACCCGCGACCGGACACACTGAGGTCCCGACCGGCACGCGAGCGCGCTGCCGGCGGTGCGATAGCAGGGTGGCATTTAAAATTGGACGTACCTGTACGCCAATATGCCTGCCCATTCCATTATGCTGACGTACATCTGCGTGCGCCGATCGGGAAGTGGTTAAATGACACCCCCAAAAAGTGTCATAAAACTTATGTGCTCCAATAATATGTGATTATAAGCTCTTTAAAGTTCATTAAAGTGTCCACAGAAATCAAAGTGTTCATAAATATTCATCCAAAGTGCTCTTCATTCAGTGTCACCCTGTAATCCTCACACATGTGCAAAAAATGCACTCACTGTCAGGATTCAAACCCTTATATACATGTGGCGCCCTCCTAGTTTAGGTGCTAGAATGTAAATAGCTAGACTAGTGTAATTTGCTCTTCCGCCTAACAGTGGGGCTAGAGGCAAATCTATCTTCAGCTGGTCTGCTTAACCACTTGCTTACTGGGCACTTAAACCCCCCTCAGTCCCAGACCAATTTTCAGCTTTCAGCGCTGATGCACTTTGAATGACATTTGCGCGGGCATACAACACTGTACCCAAATGAAATTTTTATCATTTTTTTCCCACAAATAGAGCTTTCTTTTGGTGGTATTTAATTACAGCTCTGAGTTTTATTTTTTGCTAAACAAACAAAAAAAGATGCAAAAAAAAAAAAAAAATCATGTTTAATAGTTTGTTATAAAATTTAGCAAACGGGTCATTTTTCTCCTTCATTGAAGTGCGCTGATGAGGCGGCACTGATAGGCTGCACTGGTGGGCACTGATGGGCTGCATTGGTGGGCACTGATAGGTTGCATTGGTGGGCACTGATAGGCTGCACTGGTGGGCACTGATAGGCATAGTTAAGGCGGCACTAATAGGCACAGATAAGGCGGCACCGATGGGCACAGATAAGGCGGCACTGATGGGCAAAGATGGGCACAGATAAGGTGGCATGGATGGGTGGCGCAGATGGGTGGCACGGATGGGCACTGATAGGTACCACTGATAGATGGGACTGATGGGCACTGATAGGTGGCTCTGATAGGTGGCACTGCTGGGCACTGATGGGCGGCACTGCTGGGCACTGGTAGATGACACTGATGGGCACGGATATGTGGCACTGGGGTGCAGCACCTTTGTTGAGGCAGATTGTGGGCACTGCTGGGTGGCACTGTGGGCACTGCTGGGTGGCACTGTGGGCACTGCTGGATGGCACTGTGGGCACTGCTGGGTGGCACTGACGGGGGGCACTTACTTTTTTTAATGTGGCACTGGCAGGGGGCAGGTGGGCACTGGCAGGGGGCAGGTGGGCACTAGCAGGGCTGGCCATGATCGGGACTGATGTCCCGAACACGGCCGCCGGTGATCAGCTTTTTTTTTTTTCTCTTCGTGCTGACAGCGCGAGGAGGAATAATAGCCGATTACCGGCTCCGTTATATCACATGATCAGCTGTCATTGGCTGACAGCTGATCACGTGATAAGGCGTCGGGATCGACCCCTTGCACGGATCGGTGATCAGGCGAGTCTCGTAGACTCGCCGATCACAGAGCGCGGCGCGCAGGGCGCTCGTGCACGGGACTACGTCTATTGATGTCGTCCCGGAAAAGGAGATCCGCGCTGTAGCCGTCATTTGGCTATAGCGCGGATCTCAAGTGGTTAACAGAATGCTGCAATATATTATTTAGGGCTGCTCCTGTGTTCTGGTGCTGTTGACTTTGCTTGGACTCCTCCCGCCTTCTAGAAACTAGTAGAGCTTTCTGGAACATGGGTGGAAATTAGGTAGCATGAGTTTGTAGCAGTCCCAACCAATTACAGAGGCGGTGCCCCGGGCATGCTGGGATTGGCCTATATATTCAGGGAACAGGTGAGCTCTGGATCCTTCCCAGATGGTGGAGTGCACCAGCCAGGGGTGAGGCAGGCTTGCCAATCCTGGCACCTGCTGCCATGCAGCTTCAGGTGGTTGATCATGGGGCCTGAATCTAAAGTAAAGGAGTGACCCTGGAGCTTCAAATAAGCTGACTGAGGGGGAGCCATAACTCAGAGGATCCGTTTGGAACTCCAGTAAGTACAGACCAATGACCTTGGAGCCTGTTCTTTTGATTACCCCTTTGTTAGTACAGTCAGCCAAGGGTCCAACTAAAATGAATCACTAGCCAGTGATCTGAAGAGCCTGTCCAACTGTTGTTACTGCATGGGACTTTGTTCAGTTCTACTACTGTTGGACTGTCAGTCTGCCATAACTAGCTTGTATCTAAGGAGCTCTGTCTACCTGTCCTAGCCTGCAAGAGACTTTGCTCATGCTATTGATTTCTACGTCTTTCACTACACCGAGCCTAAGTGTGTGCATGCCTTGCTGCAGAAAATACCTTGCACCTGGTTGCCAGTGAATTAGTAAGGACTATCTGTTTCATTTTCAAGCGGTTCGTACAGGGGTAGCGCTACATACATAGAAGCTAAAAACAAGCTTGCTGTCATATAGATGTTAAAGCCAGGCCCTCCATCACACTCTCCTTGTGAAATGCCAGATAAAAACAGAATCAGAATTTGTAATGGCACCTGTGCATTCATGCCACCTCCTGGTCCCGCTGTGATCCTTGCAGCCATTTAGCTCACTTGATGGCTTTGCCAAAATTCCTCCCAGTGTTGACCTTACAAACCAATGCTGATTTTGGGAAAAGCCGTCAGGTGAAATAAATGGCTGCAGTGATTGCAGTGAGATAAGGCGGTAGAGTGAATGCTCAAGTATCATTACATGCAGTATTACATGTTCTATTTATGTGAGTATTATTTTGAGGTCAATAAACTTTATTTTATACAGAGAGGATTAGATGGTCCTCTTGTGTCGTTTTGAAGAATTGCTGTATGTGGTGAAGGCTGCATTATCAAGCAGGGAGATGTCTCCCTAAAAAGAGGATTTTGTGCATCGGCTGGCATTTCTACAAGGAGAGTGTAAAGGAGGGCCTGGCTTTACTATCTATATGATGGTTTCAAGTGTTTATTGAAAAAACAAATATATATATAGTCAATAAACACTTGAAACCATCATATGGATATAAAAAGTCTACACACCCTTTAAAATGTCAGGTTTCTGTGATGTCAAAAAATGAGACAAAGATAAATCATTGCAGAACTTTTGCCCACCTTTTAATGTGACCTATAAGCTGTATAACTCAATTGAAAAAGAAACTGAAATCTTTTGGGGGGGGGGGGGGGGGGGGGAATAAAAAATAATAAAAATAATAATGTGGTTGCATAAGTGTGCACACCCTCTTATAACTGGGGTTGTAGCGGTGTTCAGATTAAGCAATCACATTCAAACTGATGTTAAATAGGAGTCGGTACACACCTGCCATCATTTAGAGTGCCTCTGATTAACCCCAAATAAAGTTCAGCTGTTCTAGTAGGTCTTTCTTGACATTTACTTAGTCACATCCTACAGCAAAATCCATGGTCCGCAGAGAGCTTCCAAAGCATCAGAGGGATCTCATTGTTAAAAGGTATCAGTCAGGGAAAGGGTACAAAGGAATTTCCAAGGCATTAGATATACCATGGAACACAGTGAAGACCGTTATCATCAAGTGGAGAAAATACGCACAACAGTGACATTACAAAGAACTGTAAGTCCCTCCAAAATTTGTGACAAGACAAGAAGAAAACTGATCAGGGAGGCTGCCAAGAGGCCTACAGCAACATTAAATATCATGCAGGAATATCTGGAAAGTATTGGCAGTGTGGTACATGTGACAACAACCTCCCATATTCTTATTCTTCATATGTCTGGGCTATGGGGTTGAGTGGCAAGACAGAAGCCTTTTCTTACGAAGAGAAACATTCAAGCCCAGCTAAATTTTGCAAAAACACATCTGAAGTCTCCCAAAAGCATGTGAGAAATTTTTTTTATGGTCTGATGAAACTAAGGTTGAACTTTTTTGGTCATAATTCCAAAAGCTAGGTTTAGAGCAAAAACAACACTGCACATCACCAATAGAACACCATACCCACCGCGAAGTATAGTGGTGGCAGCATCATTTTTTGGGGCTGTTTTTCTTCAGCTGAAACAGGAGCCTTAGTCAAGGTAGAGGGAACTATGACCAGTTCCAAATACCAGTCAATATTGGCACAAAGCTTTCAGGCTTCTGCTAGAAAGCTGGACATGAAAGTGAACTTCACCTTTCAGCATTAGAATGACCAAAAACATACATCCAAATCAAAAAAGGCATGGCTTCACCAGAAGAAGATTCAAGTTTTGGAATGGCCCAGCCCAGACCTGATTTGGGGTGATTTGAAGAGGGCTGTGCACAGGAGATGCTCTCGCAATCTGAAAGATTTGGAATGTTTTTGCAAAGAAGAGTGGGCAAATATTGCCAAGTCAAGACGTGCCATGCTGGTATACTCATACCCAAAAGACTGAGTTCTGTAATTAAATCAAAAGGTGCTTCAACAAAGTATTTAGTGTAAAGGTGTAACTTTTACTTCACCCCACCTAAAATACTTATGTTTGTTATTCAATTGAGTTGTACAGTTTATAGGTCACATTAAGGCCGGGTTCACACCGCTGCGATGCGGGAACGCCGCAAATCCGCGGCGTTTTCCCGCATCGCACGACTCCCGCCGGCAGTTCACACTGCCCTATGCGAACGGCTGGGAGTGTCAATGATATGTTAATGACACCCCCAGATCCGATCGCATATCGCAGTGCGATCTGCCGACTCGCACAAGAATCGGATCGCATGGTGTGAACGCCCATGCGATCCGATTCTGTTGCGGACGAAAAAAAGGGTCCCGTGCGAGTTTACTGCGGGACCGCTGCGAGTTCAGCCATACTATCTGTATGGCTGAACTCGCAGCGCTACGGAGATCGGATGTGATTTGCGGTGCGAATCACATCCGGATCTCCCCCCGCAGCAGTGTGAACCCAGCCTTAAGGTGGAATTTTTTTTTTAATTATTTATCTTTTTCACATTTTTTTTTACATCACAGAAACCTGACATTTTAACAGGGATGTGTAGATTTTTTATATCCACTGTAAGTTCCACTGCCTCAAGAATCTTATGGTATACGAGTAAGTCATTACCCTGGGAATACAGCAGAGAACAGGTGGTTAAAGGCTCAGTTGTTACCGGATCTATGCCTGTTTGTGAACTAATCTAAATAACGCAAGTTTTACCAAAAGTCTGCAATTACCTTTGTCACTACGGTGAACGCCAAGAGGGAGAGGCCTCAATCCTGCTCGAATCCAGGTACTATTAGCAGCTGTCATGGAGATACTAAAGTCGCCTCTCTTGTGGATTACAAATGTGCAGTTGTGGAGTCCAAGGACGCTTTGCTGAAGCTACTCTATTCTTTGCACAAAGTTCTTTGTTAATGAGGAACACCTCAGAAAGCTGTATCGCCAGGACTGTATGGGACTGAATGTTGCCGGCAGATACAGTGAGTGATACCTGAAGCCACGTTGGCTAGAACTGAAGATGTTGGGGTGTTCAATCCTGAAGAGTGATCTGCGACTTTCAGCAGACTGTGTTTGCGAATGATGAAGAGAATCTCTTTGTCTTCAGCCGTCATGTTTACAGACTTGAGATGTCTTTGCAAGGGGATCGGTGTCCCGAAGTAGAATCCCTTGCACCATAACTTGGCTGCTTGTTGCCTGAGATGCAGCCATGCCCCTTTGCCCAGAGTTGCCTTTGGAAGAAGAAAAGGAACTGCTGGGAAATATAGTCCATTTGAAGTAAAGTTAATGGATGTAATCTGTCATGGACACTGAGCATATAGCTAGTTAGAATAAGCTGTGATAAGGAAAAGATTTCCTATTTCTTCAAATAATGGACTCATACACACGTCAGGACTGTTATTGCTGAAGTTTTATATTTCTATGCTGATTAGGAAAGGGGTGGTATTCTCAATGAGAATGGGGCCCGCTTTCAAGATGCTAACGTAGACATATATAGGATGTTCTTACATTTTTATGCTGCCATCAGCTGAGGATTCGTTTAAATCACTGTATACATATTGCATGTTCTTATAGGGTAGGATGTCTTTGCATTGTTTTGATTTCTCTATTTCAAGTGTTGCCGTGTTGGTGCGTCTTCCTTGGCTAAGGAGAGACAGGAATCTAGCCAGATAACAACACTAACCCTCTATATATTTTTTACGACTGTATATATTGCTTACTTGCTTTCAAAATGTACATTACTATTTTTGATATTTAAATGTCATACATGACTATTTTCTTGTGATACCAATGTTTATACATGTGGCACGCCACACCTATGTTATTCAACAGTTATACTGTTAACCTTTTTTTTCCTGCTTCCCCACCCATACCAGTTTTTGCCAGGACATTCACTCTCAGTGTTGGGAGCTCAAATTATATTTTTCTTCTGGCTGGGTACTTGGTGGTACTAGATATGAGAAGGGCAACCCAAGATCCGTTTATGAGTATATGGAGGTATCTTAGCCAATGGGCAGGGGTTTTCTTGAAACCCGTGGCCTGCTGGGAAAACCTATATATTCAGGATAGGTCAGGTGATCTGGGGTCTGTGCCACCTGGACGGCTGTCTGGGTGGACATGTGCCATACGCCCTGGGCTGCTAGGCCAGAGATTGGGCCTATCCCAGAGGCATCTGGCTGCTGGGCTGTGAGGGCCTATCCAGAAATAAGAGGGCAGCACAGGGTTGGGACTGCGGCTTGCAGTCCAACCAAAAGGGATGGTTCTGCCAGCCAGAGAACCTGTCAGTGGTCGGAGGTAGAAGGGAAGCTGTCGACCCAGCAGGGAAGCATGGACACTTGAGGGGATACCACCGCCAACCTTGGAGGAGATCAAGGGATTCAGAGTCAGTGAATCAGAGGGCCTAGTGAGACACCGGGTGCTCAGTGTTGAAGAACTACAAGAGGCAGTTGCAGTAGAGCTGAAAGAACTGTTATGCCGCGTACACACGACCAGACTTATGTCCGACAGACTTCCGAAGGAGTTCTGCCGGAGTTCTGCCGGAGTTCCGACAGAGTTCTGACTGACTTTTCGAATGAGCGGACTTGGCCACACACAATCACACCAAACTCCGACGGATTCGAACGTGATGACGTACGACTGGACTCTAATAAGGAAGTTCATAGCCAGTAGCCAATAGCTGCCCTAGCGTCGGTTTTAGTCCGTCGGAATAGCACACACACGAGCGAATTTTTCGGTAGGAACTGGGTCCGGCAGAGTTCTGGCGGAAAAATTTGAAGCATGTTCCATTTCTAAAGTCTGTCAGACTTTTGCGAATCAAAAGTCCGTTGCAGCCCACACACGATCGAATAGTCTGACGGAATCATTCCGTCAGACTTTGGATGTTGAAAAGTCCGCTCGTGTGTACGGGGCTTTACATTTGAGTTAGGAACTGTTAAAGACTTTCCATAGGAGACAGCATTCCTGCAGATGCAGATGTGGCTTCTTGCTGGGGCCTTTCCCTGCATGGCTGTCCTATTGAAGTCTCTGAGTCTGCCAATTGAATTAGCAACTATCTAAGGGTTTCCTGGCTGTAACCCTCTTTCCCCCCAAAAAATACAAAAAGGACTTTAAGAGAAATAAAAAACACTTTTACATCCAAAGAAGTTTATTGGCGCCCAATAACTTTGTCCACCTTGTACCCACTATGCCTCACAACCCACCACATACAGAAGAATGTCATATCTTTGGCTTGGAATGTTCTCATTAGACTGGATAATGTCATAGACTTTGCTATATGTAAAATCCTGACGGTGAGCGCATTTATGCGTGTTGTAATCACAGGGTAATGCCCTGTATACACGGTCGGACATTCGGATGACAAAATCCGTCGGATGTTTTCCGACGACAAAATCCGTCGGATGTTTTCCGACGGATTTTGGCCCAAACTTGTCGTGCATACACACGATCGCACAAATTTCAGAAGGCGGTGACGTAGAACGCGTACGGCGGGACTATAAAGAGGGCAGTAGCCAATAGCTTTCGTCTCGTAATTTATTCTGAGCATGCGTGACACTTTGTCCGTTGGAATTGTCTACACACAATCGGAATTTAAACGATCGGATTTTGTTGTCGGAAAATTGTAGATCCAGATCTCAAACTTTGTGTGTCGGAAAAAGTCCAATGGAGCCCACACACGATCGAATTTTCCGACAACGAGATCCGATCGCACATTTTCCATCGGAAAATCCGACCGCGTGTACAGAGCATTACACTGAATGAAGAGCACTTTCGATTAATTTTTATGTGCGCTTTGATTTCTGTGGACACTTCAATGAACCTTTAAGAGCTTATAATCACATATTATCGGAGCACATATGTTTGTGATACTTTTGGGTTGAGTGCCCAAAATGTTTTTCTGTTTCACTACTTTTGGATCACAAATGTTATAGTGATTTATTTGACTAAATGCTTTTTGTTGAGAGATTAGTATTTTTTTATTTTTTGTGCATATATATATATTCACATTTGGATTTCATCACTATAAGTGGAGCACAAAACTTTTTTATTATCTAACAATTTCACAGATGTAGCTTCAGCAAACTGCACTTTGCAATGTCACCACTGCTTTTTATATTTCATTTACAGATGAACCTTAGCTTCATTTTAAATCTAATTGTGTATTCACTTATTGTATTGTTCAAATATTCAAAGTCTGCAATTACAATTTCCCCTTATTTAGAGCTGGAAGGTTCAGTAACGGGCACTACCCAGTTAAGGTCTGAACAGAATGACAGTTTTTGTACCAGGCTGGCAAGTGTTCCCTGAGCTTACATAAGAAACATTTCAAACATGTCAGTCTATCAATTTTTTCCATAAAAAGTCAGATTTCCAGAGCAGTTTGAGATTCCAAAGTGGGGGACTGTGCCGCTGGGTGAGGGGTGGGGAAGATATCTCAGCATTGTTCTCTTCAGTCTCCCACTGACTTGCAACCACCACCCTTCTCCCCCTGTCCCCACTCTGAGCATTGCTAACTTTGGCATCTTTTTTTAAAACAACAACGCAGAGGGAACATAGCTGTTTATAAAGCAGAACATCTTTGACATGCCAGGTCCCTAAATGTTCAAATGTGACACATTTTATGCCACTGCAATGACAGATGGCTAATGACATCCATCATTGACAGTTTAACACATCTTGTTTGTGCTATGTGCTATGTGTTACAAAACATTTATGGAGAACATTAGCAAAGTTCAAAAACTGGAGCATCACCTTAAATGACATTCAAACTAATCAAGACAGTATCTGCAGGTTTGCTTTCATTTAAAGATTTTTTATTATTAGTAGTAGTAGTAATAATAATAATAATATTACCTGCCTGTAGTTTGCATGTTCTCCCTGTGCCTGCGTGGGTTTCTGGGTGCTCCGGTTTCCTCCCACACTCCAAAAACATGCTAGTAGGTTAATTGACCCTAGTATGTGTATGTATGAATTTGAGTTAGAGACTTTAGACTGTAAGCTCCAAGAGGGCAATGATTGATGTGAATGTACAAGATATAATAAGGCCTCTTTCACACTGGCACTCTCTAACTAAATACTAAACTTTTTTTTTTCATTTTGGATAGAGTACGCGAGGGTCATAACCCCTGTTGTTGTTGTTTTGTTCTCTCTGTCCAATTGAGAAGCTTTCTCTTTCAAGGTAGCCCATATATTAATCTTTTTTTTTTTCATTCAACCAGCGGGTTGAACGAAAATTTACTTGATTCCCCCATCCAAACATTTGAGGTAGATGGGGGAATCCTCCCTTCTGTTATAATACAATAGTTCAGCAGGGATGATTCCCCCATCCAGATTTCCCCACCATCAGAATACACCGATCAGCATGGCAGGCTTTTGCCAGCAGTGCTAATCAAGTGGGGAAAATCTGACAGGGTGGTTGTACAGAAGTTGATTGGTAGAGCAACTTCTGTACAACCAGAGTGTCCATAACTGGATCGAAATTCATCCGGTCCCTGCTGCACCAACCACATTTCAATCCATGTATGGCCAAGCCTAAAACCCCATACACACTATCAGTTTTTCTGCTGAGTTTTTCCTTCAGATTTACCAAAACCATATAATATGAGGTCAAACCTTAGGAGTTTCAATGTGTATGCAGTCAGGCAGGCCCTTGCACTACATGGTTTTGGTAAATCGGAAAGGACAAAATAAGCAGAAAATCTGATAGTGTGTATGGGGCATCTGTGTCCCATATCCAAAACAGGAAGTGAGAGAAAATCCCTGAAAAGCAAAGGAATCCCTGATTCTGACCAATGTCCCTACTGGAAGATTTCCCATCTATACCTCTTCTGCTGACAAACCAAAATTGGGTATTTTCTTTCACTTTCACTCTTGGTGATTATGGTAATCAGGACAAATAGGGTAAATTCCCTCATTGGGGCATGAACAGCAATAAATGCCTGACAGGTATACTCATCTCTCTCCACTATAATCAAAACAAAAAAATAAGTTTTACTTACATTATACAATTTTCTTATTCAATTTCCTTTACATTTACCTTCAACTATGCAGTACAAGGGCCTGTGTGATTGCATACAAATCAAAAGTGTTTAGGTTTGACCTCAACTTATATGGTTTTAGTAAATCTAAAGGAAAATTGTATTATGTATGACCATAATACAAGCCATCTCAAGTCTGGTCTCACTCCTTTGACAAGTTCTCCTACCTAATGCCCTCCGAATTCCAGCCACTTCAATTCACATTGAATGACATGAATGTACCTATAGTCATAGCAAACCATACCATAGGGCCCAGAGCTGTTTGGCTACATAGTAATTATGCACTCCCTTTGTAGCAATATGTAACTCTGTCACTGACCCGAATACTGCTGAATCTCAGTCCCTTGCGATGGGAACAACATCTAGTTGCCTCAGCTGCAGAGGAAACAATTCCATAAGGACAAACAGGCAGCCTCTTAGCATTCCTGCCACTGACGATGTCGACAAGTTGCCATCAGCAGGATCGCTAGCAGCAAAGTTGCCTGTCTGATAAGCCTAAAACAGTTATTTCTTTTCAAACAAATTGCTGTTTTAGGCTAGCCATACATACACAGCTAGATTCCTCCATCCATTCCATCTTTCCTGTAATTAATTGGCTGCAATTACGGTTTGCCAGAAATTTAGCACCAGGCTGCTTTGACTTTTCAGTCGAGTTTGTGGGGCCGGGCAATGCTGTCAGGGCCACCCTCGGGAATCAGTCAAAATTTGAGCCATGTGTTGCCAGCTTAAAGTGTTATGCCCCGTACACACAAGCGGACTTTTCAACATCCAAAGTCTGTCAGACCGAGTCCGTCAGACTATCCGATCGTGTGTGGGCTGCAACGGACTTTAGCTTCGCAAAAGTCTGACGGACTTTAGAAATGAAGCATGCTTCAAATTTTCCCGACAGAACTCCGCCGGACCCGGTCCCCTTCGAAAACTCCGCTCGTGTGTATGCTACTCCGACGGACTAAAACCGACGCTAGGGCAGCTATTGGCTACTGGCTATGAACTTCCTTATTCGAGTCGGGTCGTACGTCATCACGTTCGAATCCGTCGGAGTTTAGTGTGATCGTGTGTGGCCAAGTCCGTTCGGCCGAAAAGTCTGTCAGAACTCCGTCGGAACTCCGGCGGAACTCCTTTGGAAGTCTGTCGGACATAAGTCCTCTCGTGTGTACGGGGCATTACTAAACCCACAACAGTAAAATCTGTCTGTATATGCAGCAAAGCATGATTGTTATGCCACGTACACACGATCAGACTGTCCGCCGGACAATCCACACGTGTGTGGGCTCCGGGGGACTTTTTTTTCCCAAAAGTCCGACGGACTTAGAAAGAAGTTTTGACTCAAAAATTGTCCGCCGGACAATCCGGCCGTCTGTGTGCTAGTCCGCCGGACTTTTGAAATGAACGGACTTGCCCACACGGAGGAAAGTCCATTCATTTTGAACGCGGCTCCAGGTAGATGGGACTAGCGAAGGAAGTCAATGTCGCTGCCTTCGGTAGCCCCGTCACCTGGTATGGACTTAAAGGGGAAGCCCTACGCTGAAAAAACGGCGTGGGGGTCCCCCCCAAAGTCTGCCGAAAAATGTCTGGTCATGTGTGGGCAGGTCCGCTCGTTCAAAAAGTCCGCCGGACCTCCGCTTCAAAGTCCGACGGTTTGTCCGCCGGGCTAAGTCCGCCGGATAGTCTGATTGTGTGTACGCGGCATTATATTCACTGTGGAACCTAAGGGGTTCATTATTTGCATTGTGTATAACGGCTGTTTGATCCTGTCTCTCCGATCCTCCTCTTTTTCCACTGTCTCCAAAAAATAACCTGATATTTACAGAGCCAGGGTACGGGTTGCACATGCTCAGTTTGGTGTGTATTGCTAGCAAGTTTTTTTTTTCTTGGGAGGGTGCATGTGATCGGCACAGGACCAATCGGCATTGTCCAGACAGGATTAGGGGAGAATGAAACTCCTCCTACAAGCTTTACTAGAAACTGGTAGAAGTCACAAGGCTGGATATACTGCTGATAAGAAAAGGTATTTTATCAGTTTATATTTACTAAAATAATTGCATTTGCCTGTGATTTGTACAGTGAGAGACCTGTTACAGTGAATGCATGTTATGGGTTTAGTAACACTTTAAGGCCTGGTTCACACTGGTACGAAATGCGCTCCGACTTTGAGAGCACATGTCGCATCACAAGTCACCCCCCATTAAGTGCAATGGAACCGTTCTAATAGGAGGGCCTTGAGTCGCTCTGACTTAGAAAAAGGTTTCTGCACTACTTTTGGTCCGACTTCAGCACAATTTGCATTGACTTCTGTTAAAGACGTCCTATGAAAGTCATGCCGATGTCGCGCTGGGATGTTGGGTTTTTGTGTGACTTTGAAGTCGTGGCAGTGTGAAACGGGTCTTATTGCTACAAGCCAATGTTTATCAGGAATCATTATTTGATCCTCAATACTCTCCTTTAGTAAACACCTCTTAGAACCTCACAATTACATCATTTAGTAGAGTACTGTATTTAAAGTGTTAATGTCGCTTCTACTACAGTAATTGTTGCTGTCTTAAGGTGTTCCACACCAAGCAGCCACCCTGCTGCATAGTAACAACAGGTTTTCGCTCACTTGGCACAGGCACCATTCACAGAATGCAATGCATTTTTTTTCAATGAACCTAAGAGATTCTCTGACGGTGGAGGGGCAAGGCAGTTATATTACAATCTCCACCTCATCCAATCAGATAATGCATTGCATTCACTAAGAAAAATGCAAGGCGTTCTGTGAATGGCACCTGTGCTGAGCTAGTGACCCCCTTGTGTTTACTAGGCAGTAGGGCAGCCACTCAAGACCCAGCACTGCAGCCAGAAGACAGTGACAACTACTACAGTTATTTCCAGCTTCTACATGGATCCCACAGGTATAAAACATGCATGTTTACTTTGGTCAAAGCTGGGCCAATGTAAGAATGCAATAAAATCCACCCATACCTGGAATTCAGCTTTAAGAGACTGCTCTGAGAAAAGAGAAGCAGGCTGAGCTTTGGTGTAGTTGTAACAGGAGTTGAATCACTGTAGGTTCTGGTAATTGGCCTACAAGGTAAGTAGCAGTTATTGTAAGAAGCGCCAGGAATCTTTGAACACTAGGTCCTTAGTTCAGCTTGTGGCAGTCAGTGCAGGGTCTCCATTCTGCCAGTGCGGAGGGACTATAGCAGTATTGTTTTAGCTCTATTGTCCTTTCAGTGTCAGATTGATGTACTTTAGAGTACATGTGAGGCCTAACACACTCCCTATTGTCTGTCTGTTTACTTCCAGTACTAGAACACGGGTTTCAGTGTGGCTTCCCTTTGCCCAATACCTTGATTCATTCACAAATGTATACAGGGCCGTTACTAAACAAGCAAAGGAAAAATCCTTTGGGCTGATTTTGTATAATGAAATCACGCTTAAAGGGAAAGTAGAGTGCATTTCCAGGTGAGGGCAGGTGAGAACACATTTTGAGTTATTATTTCAGAAGTTACCTTAAGGCCCAGTTCACACTTGGTGATTTGGAATCGTCAGTGATTCTGCCTACTATTCCAAATCGCATGGCAATTGCTGCAAACCACGCAAAGGGCATTTGGGTGCCGTTCATTCTAAAGGGCACCCCCAAAACCTGGTGCCATGATTGTGTTGCGGCTATCACAGCGAAACACACCTTTTAAAATCGTGTGAAGCTTGTCGCTACAAAAAGGAGCAGGAGCTTTTTTTTGGGCAACAAATGCGCATATGGTTGCCCATTAAAGTAAATAGGCTGCCCTATATGCAACATGCAGAATCACGTGAAAATCACTCACACAAAATTGTGACCGGGAACATGAGGTGTGAATGGGGCCTAATCCTTTCTTTACTAGAGAGCATTAATATCTAGGTGCCAGGACCAAGTTTAGCAACATCAGTTTGCTCATCAGTTAACTTGAGATTAAGGCCCTGTTCACACTGGCATTAGAAACAGACATTTGGGGCGCATTTTTGCAGTTCCATGAATCGCTAGCAAAGCAGCCTACAATGCATAATATGGACAGCAGACAGCTGTTTACATTTGAAAAACATGTAGCGTCCGTGTTGCTGTGTGGCACGGATAAAGCTACATGGCACTTCTGGAAGCGGTTAAAGCTTGTCTCGACTCCTCCCATTCAGGTCTATCACACCTCTAGCATTTACAGTTTTATTTATGCCATTATAACAGTGCATTTTACAAGCAATTATCTACCAGTGAAGCAGCAGAAAAATACTTGGAGGGCATCCGGGGTGCATTTTTTTTTTTACGTGTTTTAAGCGCACATGTGACCTTAGCCTAACGGATTTATTTTCCTGCCTAATACTTATTCAAGGCACATTAGGCTTTTCTTTTGTACAATGGCCATATTAGGTCAATATTGTCACAAGCATCCCTGCACCGTTTACAATGCATAGTGGCTTAGCACTTATCAGTGACGGCTGGTAAAGTTTTGGGATGGGGGGCGCCAGACACTGCCCTTCCTTTTTGACACATCCACGTCTCATAAGCCCCACCCCTTATAGAATCCACCCACCCTGTCCCCTGTATTCCACCCATAGTGTCAGGAGTATTCAGCCCCTGCATCCCAGGGTAGAGTATACAACTCAGCCTCACAAATCAGAGTATACAACTCAGCCTCACAGATCAGGGTATACAGCTCAGCATCACAGATCAGGGTATACAGCTCAGCCCCACAGATCAGGGTATACAGCTCAGCCCCACATATCAGGGTATACAGCTCAGCCTCACAGATCGGGGTATACAACCCAGCCTAAAAGATCTGGGTATACAGCTCAGGGTATACAGCTCAGCCTCACAGATTGGGGTATACAGCTCAGCCTCACAGATCAGGGTATACAGCTTAGCCTCACAGATCAGGGTATACAGCTCAACCTCACATATCGGGGTATACAGCCCAGCCTCACAGATCAGGGTATACAACTTAGCCTCACAGATCAGGGTATACAGCTCAGGGTATACAGCTCAGCCTCACAGATTAAGGTATACAGCTATGCCTCATAAATTAGGATATACAGCTCAGCTTCACAGATTAGGGTATACAGCTCAGTGTATACAGCTATACCTCACATATTAGGATATACAGCTCAGCCTCACAGATTAGGGTATACAGCTAAAGTGTATACAGCTCAATCTCACAGATTAGGGTATACAGTTCAGGATATACAGCTCAATCTCGCAGATTAGGGTATACAGTTCAGGATATACAGCTCAGCCTCGCAGCTCAGGGAATACAGCACAGCCTCACAGCTCAGGGTATACAGCACATCCTCACATATTAGGGTATACAGCACAGGGTATAAAGCACAGCCTCACAGATTAGTGTATACAGCTCCTCACCGCCACCACTCACCTCCAATCGCGGCCGGCCCGGCGGCACCAACCACTCTGTGGTGGGGCTCTCCTTCTCCTCTCCTGGAGTAGTGGCTGGTGGGGCTCTCCTCCTCCTCTGCTGTAGTGGCGGCTGGCAGGGCTCTCCTCCTCCTCTGCTGGAGTGCAGGCTGGCGAGGCTCTCCTCCTCCTCTGCTGGAGTGGAGGCTGGCGGGGCTCTCCTAATCCTCCCCTGAAGTGGGAAAGCGGCGGCTCCAGTGTGGCTCTTTCCTCAGCCGTGTCTCCTAATCTGCCAAAGAGCTAGGCATCCAATAGGATTGCCTGATGCTTTGACCAATCAGGAAACAGGTCTCACAGACCTACTACCTCCTGATTGGCAGGGAGGAATGTTAGTGTGAAAATACAGAAAATTAATTTGCTATCGTCACACAACAGGGTGGACTCGGGACGCAGAGCCCACCCTATTTTGAAACCTATTAGAGCCTCTGGCTCTAATCACGTGCTTCAAATTACACTCCCACCCCCCGCCTATCCCCGCCACAGTAATTCATGTCCCCGGCATCCTGAAAGGAGCCGGTCGCATGGATAGGAGGGTGGTGGAGGTGTCAGGGTGGTGGTGCCCGTGCATGCATGGACCGCCACTGGCACTTATGTCTTGCAGCACTAAGGCTGGCCATACTGTTCGAATCTCGACCAGTTCACAGTGCATGGGTGTATCTAAAAATTCAATACAATTGCCAGCAGATTCCTCCATCAACACTGTTTAGTGTGGAGGGCAGAATCTATTGAGAAATCTAGTTGTGGAATCAGGAATGTTTTTCAGGGAGGCACTCCCCTTCATCATCCTCAGCACATATACAGTATATATGATGTTTTATACCATTACATAAAACACAGACCTTGATGATCAATGCATTGCAGGCTGCACTTTTAAAAGACCAAAATGCATGTATGAGATAAAATGGGCACTTGAAGTTAAGCTGGACATAGAGCCTGAACAAAAAAAAATCTGACAGATTCCTCCATCCAGGCTATATAGCACAGATGGATGAATCTCCTGCAGCTATTGTATTCTGACAGCAAATATGTCAGGTCACCTGTGGGACCAAGTGAATAGGAGTGCACTGCAGAGGTTGTGGACCCAACGACTGACTGCTGAAGGTCGATGGTTCGGAGAAGGAGCTACACAGGGTCACAGCCACGGTCCTGGACAGGAAGCTAGAGCATAAGATTCCCCAGGGTGCGTAGTCTAAAAGGCAGTAGGTTTTTACCAGGGCATCTTATGGGGAGTATGGACTTGGCTGCAGCTAACTCCAGGCCGTGGCCCCCAGGGTCTCCCAGCTCATGCTCACAGCTGGCTCTAGTGGATGGAGAGGAAGGAGCAGTCCAGGCAACAAGGAATAGTCAGGAGGATAAGCAAAAGGTCGGGGCAACAAGCAGAGAGGGATGGTCAGAAGGACGAGCCGAAGGTCAGGGCAACAAGCAGACAGGGATGGTCAGGAGAACAAGCCTAAATCGGTACAGGGGAATTAAACGCAGAGCACACAGCAAAAATCACCCAGAGAAGACTTCACACAATTGTTGTTTGGGCAAGGCTGGCTTGCAGTGTATGGGGTTAAATAGTGTTTCCTGTTAGAGGCTGGGGTGGAGCCATGCTGAGAGAAGATAACATACAGGTGTGAGAGCACAGTCCCTAAAGATGATATACAGACCAGAGAGGTAAGCAGACAGTGTCACGTACCTGGTGGTAGAACCTGATATGCAGAGGAAGGCCTCTCTTACAACTCTGACTCGAGGCCCCTGGTATAGCAGACAGGCGCAGGAGTGCAGAGTCGCATGAGTTCCTGGCAAGATCGCTGACAGTGGAGCTGAACTGGAACTTCTAGCGAGATTGTGGAGAAACACTGACACAGCGGAAGACCGGGAACAGCGGTAGGCTGGAGGCTGGAACAGACTGATACTGGAACACCACAGACTGAGAAGCAGATGAAGCTCTGGGTGCTCCCAGAGGGTTGGAGAAGAGGCAGGTACAGGTAGGCTGGGTCATACACAGGCAGGCAAGTCAGGAACAGATGCAGAGGCTTGAGCAGAGTCAAGGTACAGGTCGGATCGATAACAGGCTGGCAGCGAAGTAGCAAAAGGAACAGGCAGGTGCAGAGTTAGAGACAAGCCGGGGTTGGATGCAGGCAGTAGGCAGGGAACGTCAGGAACAAGCTGGATGAAACAACTTGGAACAGGTATCAAGCAACGGATAGCAGGAACACATGCGGAGCACTGTAGAGCAGACAGCATTGAATCTGGGTGCTGACCCAGTTTAAAAAGCCTATTTGGCAATATAACTGTCTCAAAGCACGTGCGCTCATTCTCCTTACAGAAATTGAAGGCTCAGGACATTTTCTGTGTCTGCCATCTTAGTTGCTGGCATGCCCTTCCTGACACTGCCCCCCCCCCCCCCCAAAGGGCAGCCTCCGGATTCCTAACTGGGACAATTTGGCAGGATGAGAATTTTTGAAAGCCTGAATAAGCCTTTTGGCATGAATATTGCCTTCCGGTTCCAATGTGTTGTCCTCTGGCCCATACCCTTTCCAATTTATCAGGTTCTGAACTTGATTCCTCCTCTTCCTGCAATCTAAAATTGCTTCAACTTCAAATTCTTCTTCTCTGTTGACAATTATGGGTTCAGGTGGACCAACATTTTGTCCAGGAAAAGGATCAGGGATAGCAGGCTTCAGGAGGGCTGTGTGAAACATGGGATGAATCCTGAAAGAGTCTGGTAGAGTTCTAGCTCCTTAACAAGATCGCTGATCAGTCTTTTCACTGGAAATGGCCCCACAAACTTAGGACACAGTTTCTTCTAAGGGCAGGCTAATTTCAGGTTTGTTGTAGATAACCAAACTTGATCACCAGGATTTAGGTTCAATTCTCTTTTTGTCAAAGACCTCTTTATTATACGCCTGTGTTTTGGCCATTGTTTCCTGTAACAATTTGTTGTTAATATTAAGTCCATTGTTTCAAGAACCACTGGTACAGGGCACTCTGGTATTGTATTAGACAGAAAAGAAGGATGGAAATCATAATTGTCAAAGAATGGTGACTGTTTTGTGGCCGAGTGAACATAATTATTGTAAGAGAAGGTATAGTTCCAGAGTTTGATTGGTTCTTTCTGTCTGTCCATTCGTTTGCAGGTGATAAGCTGATGAAAGTGAACGTTCAATCCCAAGGGATTCACATAAAGCTCTCCAGAACCTGAAGGTGAACTGCACCCCTCAATCAGACACAATATTTGCCGGAACCCCATGAAGCCTTATAATTTCCTTGACAAAGATTTGTGCAGTTTTCTGGGCTGATGGTTACCTTTCAAAGGTAAGAAATGTGCCATCTTAGATAATTGGTCTACTACCACAAAGATGGTATTGTAGCCCTCAGATGGGGGATGTTTGCCAATAAAGTCTATTGAAATCATTCTCCAGGGTCTATTTGGGATAGGTAATGGTTTCAACAGACCGCGAGCCCTGGATTTGCTGTTCTTGTTGCGGATGCAAGTAGTGCCGGATTCCACATACCTCTTACAGTCCTTCTCCATCCTAGGCCACCAGAATGTCCGTTGCAGCAGTTCAGAAGTCTTACTAATGCCAAAATGTCTTGTTAGCACGTGATCATGGCACAGACCCAAAGTGGAAATTCGAATATCTTCTGGTACAAAGACCTTGTCTTTGTACCAAAGCAGTCTGTCTTTTGCCTGTAAAGTGATTCCGGATGGTGGGGAGCTCCCCACTGAAGCTTGTTTAATCTGAGCCATCAAGTCCCCTTGGAGGAAGTTCCCAGAAGACAGAATGGTATCTGGAGGTGAAGTATCTTCAGGCTTTGTGTTCTTAGACTCAGGCCTGTATGTGTCAGAAACCATGAAATCAAGCCGAGACAGTACAGTTAAATCACACTTGTTTAATAATAAAAGTAAAAAGAACTAACGTAGTCAAAACATAGCCAAAGTTCAGTAAAAAGTTCAGTAACAGGAATGGATAGTCACCCAAGCCAGAAGTCAGGGATCAATGTAGTGGAACAGCAAGCAGGATCTGGAGCCAGAAGGGATGTCAGCAAAGCAGGTCTTGAAAGGTATCGCAGGCGAGTTTCTGTGATGATGACTAAGGCAAACTCCTCTGGACTGGATGGCTTAAGTAGGCAGAAATGACAAGCAGGATATCATCAACAGCTCAGTAACTGAGGAGAGATAGGAGCTGGCAATTAGCCAACAGCTGAGCAGCCAGCTCAGAGAAGGAAGGGCTGAGCCCAGCCCTGACAATGTGTTATATGAAAAGTGAATCTGGAAAAGAATAGCGCCCACCTGGTTTGCCAGGGTTTCAACATCTTTGCTGTCCTTAAATATTCTCGATTTTTGCGATCTGTATAGATCAACATTGGCTGTGCAGCCCCTTCTTGTAAGTACCTCCATTCTTCCAGGGCAGCTTTGATTGCTAAAAGTTCACAGTCCCCAACATCATAGTTTTTCTCCGCAGTTGATAGTTTGCCGGAGAAAAGGGCAACTGGGTGCTACAGAGCATTAGACCCCTGCCTCTGGGAAAGTATTGCTCCAACCGCTGTTTCTGAAGCATTTACTTCTAGAACATATAGCAGGGCTGTATCAGGATGCTTCAGAACAGAGGCTGAGGTGAACATCTTTTTTAGTCTCAAAGGCAGCCTGAGCTTCTAGGGACCAACGGAATCTAGTGATTTGGTCAGTTGTATGATGGGGGAGATGATTGCTGAGAATCCCCTGATGAATTTTCAGTAAAAAATTGAGAATCCCACAAAGCATTGGATACCTTTTTTTTATCACTGAGAGTTGGCCAATCCAAGATGGCAGAAATCTTTTGGGGGTCCATCTTGATCCCTTCGGTAGATATGATCAAGCCCAGAAATTGGATGCTTTGGCGTTCAAACTCGCACTTCTCGGGTTTGACATAAAGCCCATGCTGTCGAAGGTGGCCCAATACACTCTTAACATGTCTGCGGTGGTTATCTAGAGAAGGAGAGAAGATTAGTATGTTATCAAGGTATACTACGACAAACAGTTCGAGGAAATCTTGGAAGACACTGTTAATAAAATGCTGGAATGTAGTGGGGCATTGTAAAGTCCGAAAGGCATCACAAGATATTCAAAATACCCAAACCGCGTGCGGAAAGCTGTCTTCCATTCATCCCCCTCTCATATACGGACCAGGTTATCTGGCAGCTTGGAGGTCCAGTTTCGTGAATATGGTGGCAGCACCAAGCCTCTGGAATAATTCAGGTACTAGTGGAAGGGGATAGCAGTTTTTAACGGTAACTTTATTAAGTTTGCTATAATCCACACAAGCCCGTAATGAGTGATCCTTTTTTTCCCACAAAGAACCTTCCCCTTCGGCCGGGCATGTGGATGGATGGGTGAAACCCTTTTTCAAGTTATCATCAATGTAGTCCTTTAAAGCGACACGTTCAAACTCTGTCAAAAAAAAGATTCTTCCAAAAGGGACTTCAACCCTGGGGAGAAGTTAGATTGGACAATTGTATGGCCGATGGTGAGAGAGTTTCTGCCCCTTTTTTGCTGAACATATCCAGGAAGTCATGATATACTACTGATTGACAGGCTTCAGAATCCTTGTTGAGGCACAGCAGGAAAGGTTGGTCACAAGGGGCTTCTTGTAAGTAGTGTTGGAGGCAGTAAAGGGAATGAAATTTGATTTCCTTTGTGGCACAGTTGATATGCGGGTTGTGAGCAATGGCAATTAGCCAGGCGTATTAGTTCTTGATGGTTCTTGATAATGGTGGCAGATAGTGGAATGGTTTCTTGGGTGAATAATCCGGATTAGTGGCGGAACCTTCTACCAGGTGTACGGAAAGTCTCTAAGCCTTAGGTTGTAGTGGAATATAGTGTTTCGCAGCAAAGGATAAGTCCATGAAACAGCTGCAGGCTCCGGAATCAATTATAGCGGGAACCTGTATGAACCTGGAAGCTGCAACAAAACGGGAAGAGCAAGGTGAGCAGAATTGCTGGGCAAGGTTGGAGTTGAATTAGAAGTAACTGAGAGACACTTATGAACTTTAGCTGGACAAGACTTCACATATTGTCCTGGTTCTCCACAGTATAGGAAGAGAGTATTCTGGCATCAATGTTGGCGTTCTTCTGTGAAGAGTGAGGGGCAAAGTAGGCCTAGCTGCATTGGCTCTGGTGCATCAGGGGCGGATTCTGCAGGAGCTGGTGGAGCAGAACTGAAGGAGCTGGGCACTCGTGGTAGCATCCATACTGGACGTGACTGGCCTGTGGTTCTTTCTGATCTTCGTTCTCTCAAACGACGATCAATCTGAATGGATAAGTTAGTGAGGGCCTCTAGGGTAGAGGGGACCTTTAGCTAGTTCGTCTTTGAGGGATTTGTAAAGGCCCATACGGAACTGGTAGCGCAGAGAAGCATTGTTCCAGTAATGCCGCGTACACACGATCGGAATTTCCGACCACAAATGTTCGATGTGAGCTTGTTGTCGGAAGTTCTGACCGTGTGTAGGCTCCATTGGACATTTCTTGTCAGAATTTCCGACACCAGATATTTTAGAGCTGGATCTCAAATTTTCCAACAACAAAATCCATTGTCGTAAATTCCGAGCATGTGTAGACAATTCCAATGCAACAAATTCCACGCATGCTCTGAATCATGTACGATACGGAAGTGCTCGGTCTGGTAAAACTAGCGTTCACAATGGAGATAGCACATTTGTCACGCTGCACATTTTTAAATTTCTTAATGCAGCTCATTCTCTTCTTATTTATAATGCTAAAATATTGAAGTTGTTTTGTTGCTGATATTCACACAGCAGTTCTGACAAACGGCTTTCTTTATTATTTCTCGTGATCTCATGAATAATCTTTATTTTTTTTCCGCCAGATCTCCAGAATAATGTTTCTATTTTTTTTCTCCTTTTCTTTTTTTTATCAAGATATCCTGATTTTTATTTTTATTTTATTTATTTTTTTATAGTGATCTCCATAATATTTTTTGTCGTTTTGTGGGTCAAGTTACCACAACACCATTATTATCTTATTTTTTTTAACCTTAAGGAGATTGGTTGGTGTTGGTGTCCTGTGTTAATTTGACAAAGTATTTTTGAAATGTACCTGCCTACTTACAAACTGTCCTTTTTGACCTAAAACACATAGCCAAGTATTTGTGAAAAAAAAACTAGACATTTAATAGGGGTCATAACAAAATAAAGAGGAAGGCAACGCTGGATAAACTGTTGAAATTGGTGAAGCCTTTGTACCCCAGGGCAGACATCAATTATTTGACAGGCCAAATTGGTAGCCTGAGGAGTCCATTTAATAGGGAGCACAATACGGTCCACGACTCAGAGAGATCAGGAGAAGCAGCAGATGACATGTATGTCCTGAGGCTGTGGTCTTACAACAGCCTGCATCTTTTGCCAGACCAGACCGAACCCAGGCCATCATTGTCTTGTCTTCCTTCCACGTTTCTTTCCAGGCTGTGGCTTTGGTGTTGGAGTTGTGGCAGGAGGTAGAGGAGGAGTATGGTCCAACTCACATACGTGACTTTTTTTTATGAGTTCGCCCATCACCCCCTTATTTAGGGCCTGATACATGACTTCCTCACAAATGAGGCATTAGCTCACCTCCATTTCCTGCAATTTGCTGCCTACCATGCAGGCATAGGCCTCTTGAAGTTAGGGGGTGGTTCTGAGGACTGCAGTAGCCTGCCAAATCAAAGAAAGCGCTGACTCCTCCACGTTACTCCCCTTCCTGGGCCTTTTTTTGGAAGGCGGAGGGGAGGAACCTGCGGTTCATTCAGGCTACTGGGCACAGCCACCTCCTGGCTGCCACTATCCCCGCCAACTCATGGCTGGGACTTTCCATGGCCTCCTCCTAGCTGAGACTTTCCACGGCTTCCTCCTGGCTGAGACTTTCCACGCCCTCCTCTTGGCTGAGACTTTCCATGCCCTCCTCCTGGCTGAGACTTTCCTGTGTATGAAAATGGGACATAGTTTTAGGTTTTTGGTCATCAATCACACACAATTTAGAGCTCATAACTGATGCAAATTGAATGTTAACAAATAGAAAAGACTATCCTCCTGACCCCAGCATTTGTCATTCTTGTCCCAATCATTTTTGGCTACGACTGTCTATTGATATGTAAACCACTTTGTTAATTCTGAAATTAGTGATCAATAATAACATCTAGTTAACATCATTCATTTTTGTCAAGAAATAAGTTGAACAATGCTATACCTGGCTCAAGCTGGGCTCCTCCACATCTTCCTGGGTGGAAGGTCCAGGTTGGACGTCTGAAGCCTCAGCTGAGGTTGAAGGAAGAGTGGAAGGAAGGGTTGAGAGTGATGGCCTGATTTCAGTCTCGTCTGACAAAAAACGCAGTCTGTCGTAGTACCACAGCCTGGGGCCATAAGCATCATCTGTTGCTGCTCCTGAACTCATGGAACCCTGGACGTTCTTGCGCTCCATATTATATGTGCTCCACAGGCCACCAATTTTGCACTTCAAATAATTGATGTTTGCCGCAGGAATCACCGGCGTCTTCAATTCCAGCAATTGATCTGCCTTCCTCTTTATTTTATTATTATAAAAAGGGTGTTTCACCTGCCACAGATGCAGCAACCTGTATTTATCAATGAAGCTATGGAGGAAGTCATGATCGTTGAATCTATCCATCTTCTCTGCAAGACACAACACAAGACAAACTCTAATGTCAGGCTAAACTCTCCTAATCTTGTCCCAATATAGGCCTCAATCTATAAGCAGTATAGGCCACTGATGCCCCAAGTTAAAACTGTACCTTTGTTAGCACGATCGGCACTTACGCTACTCCGTCCTTCACTCACAGATCGTACGTACGACACATGCATGTTGTGTTTTATATACACTGCGCATGGGTGAAAATCTGACCGCCCTGACCTTTTTTCTAGAATATTCCCACCCCTTCACTTTCGACACAGTGGGAGAGCATATGGCAAAGACAGAACAGGTACATGCAGAGGAGAGCAGCAAAGTTGAATGCCCGGAGCCACAAACGTCCAGGATATTTAAGGCCTCAAATATGTCCTTTGGCGAGATGGTGGAGATGGTTGACATCTTGAAGAGGGCCAACTATGACTGGAAATATGGACTGTACAGCAACCCAAATGTGAGGCCAAAATCATGACTAAAGTTGTGAAAAGTCTGCAAAAGAATTTTGGGGTACGGCGATCCAAGGATCAACTGAGGAAAAGATGGTCAAACATCAAATTGAGGGAGCAGAATCAGTACAGAAGAATCAAGAGTGCTGCAAAAAAGTAAGTATTTTGTCGTGTGTTCCTATTATTATTATTATTACTTTCGTGCTGCTCCATATGCTTTTCTTTACTGTTGTACAGTTTAAAATGGCGTTTAAAATGGCAAGTTTTAGGTTCGTGGGCACAGTAATTGTTCGTAATAAACATCGTTTGTTCGACTACTGATACAATGTTTTTTGCAGGTGCAGGTTAACTACATTTGTTCAGGCCTATTTGTATTAAAAGAAGTTTGTTGTCTAGATGGTTTTGTAACTAGAATGAAATGCAAACTTGATTCACGGTAAGGAGAGGACACTCACCAGCTGTTTACACATCTGGACGCAGGAGCACTAATGTGGGCCACACAGGTGCTCCAGTGGATATTAGGGGTGCCTCCATGTGGGAAACTTTATAAAAAAAGGTAAGTATTCCAATTTGAAGAAAGGGAAAAAAGCATGTTTTCAGCTTTGAACTCTGCCAAAACAGACAATTGTACGACACTTCAAGCAATATTTCATATTCCTATTTCATGTCTCAAATATCTGTGTGCTAAGTATACCTTTTTTTGAATTCACATAGGGAAGAAAAAAAGACTCGGGACATCAGAGGACAAGAGGGACCCCCAACCTCCTAAAGAAGGGGAAGTCACCACACCACAACCTGAGGATGTGGAGGGAGGAGAGGTTCATGACATGGCTGAAATAGTGCCCAACAGGTGAGTGTCTGAGACCACTGTTTCAGGTAATAGATGTATGCCTGCATATTTATAATACATGGTGTTTTTTTTATTTTAGGTGATGTGGATGTTGTGGAAGAAGAAACTCATTTCACAAGTGAAAGTGCACACGTCCTCATTCGGGAGATCATGGTGTGCAATCGTGATTTAGAAAAGAAAAAAAAAATTAAGAACATCATTGATGTTTTAGGCAGAATCTAAAACATACAAAAATTGTACAGTTTTGTTGAGGACTTTTTTTATTTTAATTCACCTTTTGAAGTATTTTAAAAGCCAAATCTTGAAGATGCACACAGTGTGTCAACATGTGCTATCTGCCATCACGGGATATCAAGGTACGTGTTTTGGGGGTGCAACCCCTTCCTCGCAACTAAAGTAGATGAGAGGAAGGGGTTGCACCCCTGAAACACGTCCATTGATCCCCCGTGATGGGAGCTAGCACATGTTGACATTAGGCATGGGCTCAGGAGGGAAATCCACATTTTGACTCCCAATTTGTGTGCATCTTCAAAATTTGGCTTTTACAGGGGTGACATCACCCCATCTGATGAAGGCAATATGAACACAGTTTTGGCACACTAATGTCTGATATTGCCTACACTTTTTCAAAGTTGAACTTTGTAAGTTCATGAGTTGTTTATGTTATGGTTTGAAACTTGCCTGTTTAACCCTTTCATGACTAAGCCTATTTTTGGAATTTGGTGTTTACAAGTTAAAATCCATATTTTTTGTTAGAAAATTACTTGGAACCCCCAAACATTATATATATTTTTTTAGCAGAGACTCTAGAGAATAAAACGGCGATTGTTGCAATATTTTATGTCACACGGTATTTGCGCAGCGGTGTTTTAAACGCAACTTTTTGGGAAAAGGGACACTTTCATGAATTAAAAAAAAAAAACAGTAAAATTAGCCCAATTTTTTTGAGGAATGTGAAATATAATGTTACGCCGAGTAAATACATACCAAACATGTCACACTTTATAATTGCGCGCACTTGTGGATTGACGACAAAATATGGTACCTAAAAAATCTCAATAGGCGACGCTTTAAATTTTTTTTACGGTTACCAGGTTAGAGTTACAGAGGAGGTCTAGTGCTAGAATTATTGCTCTCGCTCTGACGATCGCGGCGATACCTCACATGTGTGATTTGAACACCGTTTACATACGCGGGCGCGACTTCCGAATGTGTTTTCTTTGCTTCGTGAGCTCGCGGGGATGGCGGGCGCTTTAAAAATTTTCTTTTATTTTTTTATTTATTTTAAAATGACTAAATTGTTTTAAAAAAAAAAAAATTTGATCACTTTTATTGCTGTCACAAGTAATGTAAACATCCCTTGTGACAGTAATAGGTGGTGACAGGTACTCTTTATGTAGGGATCGGGGGTCTAAAAGACCCCATCCCTCCTTTACACTTCAATGTATTCAGATCGCTAAAAAAGGCGATTCTGAATACCGTATATATTTTTAAAACCGGCGCCATTGGCAGCCGAGTAAACGGGAAGTGACGTCATGACGTCGCTTCCGTGTTTGCTATGAGGAGACTGGAACGAAGCCGATTACGGTGTGGGCATCATCCCGAGTTTGCACATCTGCGTACGCTCGGCGGGAAGGGGTTAAGCAAAAAAATTATATTTCTAATGTCAAACATAAAAACAAAGATGTTGCTTTGTTCAAAAACCCTTTTCTAATGCACATGTGAATGTGCTTTGAGTAAAATGTTTTATACTAAACAATGGGTGGCTTCTTCTTTCAATGCTCAATACCAGTTTTTTTGAGTAAGTTGGTCTTTACAGTGACAGTGCGGGTTATTTACTAAAGGCAAATCCACTGTGCACTTTCAGTGCAGTTTCAGTGCATTTTCAAGTGCACTTGCAGTGCACATGTAGTACAAAGTGTATTTGCTTTTAGTAAATATCCCACAGAATGCTCTAAAATTGGCCACAATCAGGCCATTTTAGGCACTCAAAACAATTAATTCATGGTGCTGAAAAGGATGATTATTTTTAACATTAATTCATTACATACATTAACAACAAAAACAATGTGTGTGATGTAGCAGACCCACAACAGAATAGTTAGCTGAAGAAGAGATCGTCACCTCATGTATCAAATAAGTTGCTTTTGCACTATTTAAGAAAATGGCCAAAAATAAAAGCCCATTGGAGAACCTAGGAGACAGCTAAAAGAAATTACATATTATTTCAGTTTAAAATAGAAATGTATTTTTAAAATGTTTCTCAAACATTTGCTGGCATATCAATGGCCCCCCTACCCACAAATTACTCCAGATATTTTTGTCTGACTTTGCGGGTGCTTTGGGGGAGGGCAAGCCAGGATGGCCAGCTTCAAGTGCCGTTAGGGTTGATCTGGAAAACTGGCCTCAGGCCCAACTGAGGCCACATAGCAGCATTTTTCCTTAGAAAATTGTGCATAATGCACCAGGCAAGGACTATATGGTTGAGTTTATATTCTGCCATGTGGATTGGCATCAGGAATAGGCGGAACCGGCTGGCCGTTATGCCAAAAGCATTCTCCACCACTCTTCTGGCTCTGGCCAGCCGGTAGTTAAAAACCCTCTCGTCCGGGGTCCTTGTGGAAATGGGCTCATCAGATGTTCACACTACCATTTGAAAGTATTCAGGCAGGCCCTTGCACGACATGCGGTTGGGGGGAGGGGGGTTCCAAATGAGTTTGGGCCCCCAAAAAAAGCTTATTGCACTATGCATGAATTTAAGGACAAAAATAATATTTGTACACATTTTAGGGGATGTTTAGGGTAAAGAACTACAATGGAGCTGACAAAATACTTTAGTATTACCTAGTTAAGTGACTAGGCTAGGTGTGTATGGGCCCAGGATAGCATGCTGGGGAGTGTTAGTGAAGGCAAATATGCATGAAGGACAAAAACGGAGCATTAAAAGCTTCCAGCATGCATGAGGACAAAGAGAACATTCACAGCATATTACAATCATGGTAATTAGGGAACGATGAAATAAATCCAATACATTAGCAAACATTAAATACATAGAATGTGATGTTAAAGGATAAAACTTACATTAATATAGTCCTTATGCAGGATCTGAATGATGGCAGAACAGGTCTCTGGAATAATGATCCCCAAAGCCTGGCGGGAGATGCCTGTCGAGAACTTGATGTCCTGCAGATTTCTCCCCATCGCCAAGTACCGCAAGGTGGCGACTAGTAGCCTTTGTTCCAGAGTTATGGCTTGCCACATGCAGGTGTCCTGCTTGGTAATATAGGGGGACAGCAAAGCCAACACACGGTGAAAAACGGGGTCCGTCATCTGCAGATAATTCCTGAAATCATTAGGATTATTCTCCTGGATCTCCAGCAACAAAGGCATGTGTGAGAATTGGTCACGCTGAAGCAACCAATTCTTGGTCCATGAACTCCTCCTCCCCCTGTTCATGGACTGGGCTTGGGTCAAAGTAAGAACCCCAACACCAAGCCCCTAAATAGCACAAACTCTATGATGAGTACGTAAATGCAGCATGGCTTCAAAATGGTCGGGTGGTCAGAATGAACGCACTGAGAAAACAGATACAAACTGACTACATGCACTGAAAAACAGTTATGAATCCACAAGCACAAACTGAAGAGCAGTAATGAACGGAAAAGCATGAGGCTGAAAAGCACGAATCGTCTCTCACTAAACTTCTACTAACACAAGATTAGCAGAAGGAGCCCAAAGGGTGGCAGGGAAATTACAAAGCCAGCCTTGGTTGCTTCCAGGGAGAAGGTGCGTGGCTGCAGTGCAAAGTAAAGTTCAAATACATTGTCAAAGGCCCTGAATTTACTGCGTTCTCCAAGAAATCTTTCCAGGGTTGGGACTCTTGGTTCAGGCAGAAGCATGACAACTGCAGGAGCAAAGGAGCTTGCTTGTGCAGATCCCTGGGTGGCAGCTGGGGAAGGCAAGACCTGTATATGTCCTCCCAGACAGGTATAGCCTCCTTGTGAGTCTTTAACAGCCTGGATAAGGTCTGCTAGATGCTGGCCAAGTTCCTCCATAGGACAGGGTCCTTGCACAGGCTCACGCATGGCTGTCTGCTACTGTCACGTACCTGGTGGTAGAGCCTGATATGCAGAGAATGGCCTCTCTCTTACAATTCTGACTCGAGGCCCCTGGTAGAGCAGACAGGAGGTGCAGGAGTGCAGAGTCGTAGACGTGCCTGGCATGATTGCTGACAGTGGAGCTGGACTGGAACTTCTAGCGGGATTGTGGAGGAACACCGACACAGTGGAAGACCAGGAACAGGGGTTGGCTGGTAGCTGGAACAGACTGATACTGGAACACCACAGGCTGAGAAGCAGATGCAGCTGCAGGTGGGATGGATGCTGCCAGAGAACTGGAGAGGAAGCAGGTACAGGCAGGCTGGGTCATACACAGGCGGGCAAGTCAGGAACAGATGCAGAGGCTGGAGCGGAATCAGGGTACAAGCCGGATCGGTAACAGGCTGACAGCGAAGTCAGAGACAAGCCGGGGTTGGATGCAGGCAGAAGGCAGGGAATGTCAGGAACAAGCTGGGTCAACAACTGGAACACAGGTATCAGGCAACGGATAGCAGGAACACACACGAAGATGTAGAGCAGACAGCATTGAATCTGGGTGCTGACCCAGTTTAAATAGCCTATTTCGCGCCATGAACTGTCACCCGTGCCATTCTCCTTACAGGAATTGAAGGCTCAGGACATCTTCTGTGTCTACCATCTTGGTTTTTGGCATGCCCTTCCTGACAGACAGTCAGAGCATGAAACATTACTGTAGATTCAGGACACAATATCATTGGCTGTTCCGCTGTATGGGGCCTGTGCAATAAACCCCTTCACTTCCTCCCATATCTGTGTATGGCCTGTACAATAATGTATCTAGTGCACCATTACTAAGTTCCATGTTTAACCCCCTCAGTACCAGTATGGTTCTTTATTTCCAAAAATATAATGGCAAAAAATTAGATCACTTTAGGGTGCCTACTTACCAAAAGGTGGTAATTTCATGGATTTTCATACTTCCCTGGCATTTTTATTTTCAATATTTCAAAATAAAGGAATTTTTTTTCTTTATATAGTAAAAAATTAAAACCTCATTGGTTATTAAATATGACCAAACAAAAGCTCCATCTGTCTGAAAAATGATACAAAATGAAATTGGGTACACTGTTGCATTACTGATTAATTGTCAGTAAAGTATCACAGTGCAGAAAGTGAAAACTGGCTTGGTAACGGCCTGGTAATGAAGTGGGTGAAACCTGTCAGTACTGAGGTGGGTAAAGAAGTTAGGGTTATAGAGCAGGGGTCTCCAAACTCTCTAAAGAAAGGGCCAGTTTACTGTCTTCCAAAGTTTTGGGGGGCTGCGCTGTGGCCAGTGGGGAGTAAAAAATGTCCTGGCATCAATGGGAGTAAACAATATCACATACATGGTATTAGGGGGAGTAATAGTGCCCCATCATTGGTGTCAATAGGAGAAATAGTGCCTCATCAGTGGTGTCAAGAGATGGAATAGTGCACCATCAATGGTATCTATGGGAGGAATAGTGCCCCATCAGTGGTGTCAATAGGAGGAATAGTGCCCCTTTGTCAGTGGCATTGGCAGGAACTATGCCAAACTGTTGCTGACCGTAGGAGAAATAATTCCCTAAGAGCCGGATGAAAGCAAGGAAAGGGTGGTAACCGGCCCCTGGGCTGCAGTTTGGAGACCACTGTTATAGAGAAATTGTGTGCATCATCATTAAGCGTGTTGCCATAATATAAGATATCACAATGGTTATTTTTATTGCTACTTCTACTGTAACTTTTATTCAAAGGTACTGCTCCCTACAGCCTATCCTTTAAAGCGGTAGTAAATCCAGTTTCAAAAAACACTTACATTCCCGGCATGCCGGAAATGCTAACTTTCACATTGGTTGTGCTCTCAACCAAACTTTCAAACCATCCAATGGCTGGTTTCATAACTGATCACATGTGCAGCATTATGGCAGTTGAAAAATCATTAGAGGCCAAGATGGCAGCTTCCTTGACTGAAAACGATAGAAGGGTTTACTTCCACTTTAAGCATTCTTTATGTTAAGATCAATGACAGATATAGTCCCAGTTGACACCGCAGATGGCACAGAGAAAGTTAGCTGGAGAGTCCCCTATCAATTTTGCTATGGGGCCCCATGATGTGTAGTTACACTTCTGTGTTTGAGGTAACAGTTATTTCGCTAAAATAACTAATTATATATATATATATATATATATATATATATATATTATTTAGGATACCTATCTCTGTCAACAAAATCTCATGAACACACCCTGTTGGAACCTCTGTCAGCTTTTTTATTGCCGTCTATGCTCTGTGTTTTCCAGGACAGGAAGCTAAGGGGAAACCTCCCCAACAGGAATACTTAAGGCAGATATGATTAATTTTCTTTTTGTTCAAACAGCGGGTCAGAATACACTCAGCAGCACTGTCTGCTATCGCCGGCGGCACTGAGCGAGCATAATTTTTCAAACAGGCTGGTTGTACAGAAGCAGGTCATCTTCTGTGCAACCAGACTGCCCATAGATGGGTTGAGATGTGGCCTGTCCTTGCTGAACTGTCCAAATTTCAATCCATCTATGGCCGACCTATGACAACAAAAACATGACAGAGGCTGCAAAACTTTCCTACGCTGTCGAAAGCTTAATAAAACAAATGTTTAGGCGATAGTTGGGCTTGAAAGACTTTTTCTGTAGTATCTGACCTGTAAATCTCACAGTGCAATTTCTGCCCCCGAAAAAAAAAAAAAACTTTCTTCATATGAATACTGATCATTGTCTTATCTTTCTGTTTTCTAGATTTTGTCAGCAGAAGGCCCACATATTTACAGTTTCTCTTTGATTTTATCCCACAGCGGGCACATACTTTTTCGATTTCAATCCCAAATATATTTCCCTTTTAAAAAGTAGTACTTTTCTGCCTTCTGCCTTCTACCTATGTCACCTGCATGGGGAAAGTGACAGTGTCCCTTTGACTACCTGTGAACACTGGGTGTGCTGCACACACCCAAAAATCTTCATCGAGGCACACAGGTTGTGTGTAGTACGCCCTGTCTTTCCACCCCAATTTTACTTTGCACTTGTCAACAATTTCTGGATCTCAAAATGAAAGCGGGAATTGTGTAAATACAGATGTGGTAGAAAAAAAAGAGAGAGGAAGACAGTGATAGAGGCACACCGTCAAAAAGGTAGGCACTGGTAACCAAGCAGTTTAATTCCATCAGTTTATTAGATGTGTAGAAGCTTCTGCTGCTGCCAAAACCGGATCATCCGACACAGCATTTATCGACACTGTTCAAATTGGAGATATACAAAGTAGCACTAATTTGTATTTACGTATATTCACTCATCTGCAGATTAAAGGAATGAATTTCCATCTGCAAATTATGTCAGTTATAGTAACTTGACAGGTAAAAAAAAGTCTTTTATTAGCTGTTAGTTTGCCCTATTTAACTTATTCTTCCCTTAGCTATTATATTCCTGCTTTTTTTGGTTTTATTTCCATTTTATTAGCCATGTTTTTTTTTTTCGTTTATTTAGTTCATTATTTTTTTTTTCATTGTTGCATTAAAGTCAATGTAGACAAAAAAATAGCATTTTTTGTTTTGTGATATTTTGTCTATGGATTGTATAAAAAAATGACATATTTTTTGTGACAATAAAACAAAAAGAATCCTTGTCCCATAAAACTATATACTGCATGTACATTATTACTTTGTTCTGTTAAAGCTGAACTCTGGGCACAAAAACTCCCCTTTAAATCTACCAATCGATTTTTCCTGTTGGGTTTTTTCCTGAACAATCAGTGCTGGTGGGGAGTCAGAACACAATAGTACAGCAGGAGTTATTCCCTATGCACATCAAATGTGTGGATGGGGGAATCAGAACATTTTTTTATGTTCAACCCACTAATTGAACAAAAAAAAATATTAATTTATGGGCTGCTTTATTTTTTTATGGTTTTTCTCCTATGTGATGTCATCTGCTCCTTCAATAAATTTTTTTGTGCCTGGGCTCTAGGAAGGGGGAAGGTTTTAGGCAGGTGGCACAAATCACATCCAACGTGCTTCTTGAAGACAACTAGGAAATACATATCCTGTCTATGGGAATGCACTCACTATGAAGGACAGTACCGTATAACTTAGTGAGCAGTAGGGATGGGCCTGATACATCGTGTGTTCGCTTGTTCATGGAACAAACTAATGGGGCACTCGGATGTTCACTCGCTGACGAATGCCCCATAATGCACTGCAAGATCACAGTGCATTGAAGGCTGCTGATTGGCCAAAGCATGCACCTGACCTGTATGCTTTGGTCAATCACAGAGCGATGTGCTGTGAGAGCCATGATTGGCCAAAGGCAGGGTGCCTTTGGCCAATCATGGCTCAGGGGCTTAGTCCACGCCCCACACTCTATAAGGCTGCTTACGGTCGTGTATATTGTATATGAATGGAGATTAGGCAAGGTAGTTAGTGTATTGTGCGCAGGGGAGGGCTGGCAGCCTTAGGCCTGGGGGGCAAGTCCAGTCAAGTGGCCCATTGAACCACTTAATCAGCTAGGTGAGTCGGCTGGTGGGGGGAGGGTGTTAGGTAAGTCCGCTGGTGGGGGGAGGGTGTTAGATAAGTCCGCTGGTGGGGGAAGGGTGTTAGATAAGTCCGCTGGTGGGGGGAGGGTGTTAGATAAGTCCGCTGGTGGGGGGGTGTTAGATAAGTCTGCTGGTGGGGGGGTGTTAGATAAGTCCGCTGGTGGGGGGGAGGGTGTTAGATAAGTCCGCTGGTTGGGGGGAGGGTGTTAGATAAGTCTGCTGGTGGGGGGGAGGGTGTCAAGTCCTCTGGTGGGGGGGAAGGTGTTAAGTCTGCTGGTGGGGGGGAGGGTGTTAAGTCCGCTGGTGGGGGGAGGGTGTTAAGTCCGCTGGTTGGGGGGGAGGGTGTTAGATAAGCCCGCTGGTTGGGGGGAGGGTGTTAGATAAGTCCGCTGGTTGGGGGGGAGGGTGTTAAGTCTGCTGGTGGGGGGAGGGTGTTAAGTCCGCTGGTGGGGGGGAGGGTGTTAGACAAGTCCGCTGGTTGGGGGGGAGGGTGTTAAGTCCGCTGGTGGGGGGGAGGGTGTTAAGTCCGCTGGTTGGGGGGGAGGGTGTTAGATAAGCCCGCTGGTTGGGGGGGAGGGTGTTAAGTCCGCTGGTGGGGGAGAGGGTGTTAAGTCCGCTGGTGGGGGGGAGGGTGTTAAGTCCGCTGGTGGGGGGGAGGTGCTAGAAAAAAAAAACACACGCTGCCACTGCCAAAATTTTAAATTGTCTTGATGACTATGCATTATTAATTAAATTTACAACTGAAGCGGATTTTCTCATTCTATTCCATTTTGTGAAGGTTATCACAGATGTCTTACTTCAGGCTGGGGAGCATTGATTCAGTGAGGACTGGAGACACTGAGCCAGGTCCTTGCCACTCTTTGGGGGGGGGGGGGGGGGGTGATGATCCTGAAGCAGGTCTCATCTTCTCTGCAGACTGCAGCTAGCCACTGCTCCCCATAAGCCCAGCAGGTCACGTGCGACGTGACGTTCTTGATGCCGGGCGTCCCCTCCCCTGACGTGCCACACACCTGGCCTGCCTCTGAGACTCCTGGGAGGAAGGAGTTGTAGTCTGCTGTGCTCACACCAGGGGCGTACCTAGAGCATTTGGCACCCGGGGCGGATCCTATATCTGGCACCCCCCCCCCACCATAAAATGTAAAAACACCCACTGTGTCCCCTGCATACCTCTGCATCCTTTAATATCTTTTTGTCACTACTGTGTACCCCCCCTCTCCACAACTGTACCTCTGGACCCCTTTAAATTACACTGCACCCTGCATCTCTGGACCCCTTTACATTACACAGCACCCTGCACCTCCGGACCCCTTTACATTACACAGAACCTTGCACCTAAGGACCCCTTTACATTTCACAGGACCCTGCACCTCTGGACCCCTTTACATTACACAGGACCTTGCACCTAAGGACCCCTTTACATTACACAGGACCTTGCACCTAAGGACCCCTTTACATTACACAGCAGCCTGCACCTCTGGACCCCTTTACATTACACAGCAGCCTGCACCTCTGGACCCCTTTACATTACACAGCAGCCTGCACCTCTGGACCCCTTTACATTACACAGCTCTTGTACCTCTGGACCCCTTACCTCCTGACCCCTTTACATTACACAGCCCTTGTACCTCTGGACCCCTTTACATTACACAGCACCCTGAACCTCTGGACCCCTTTACATTACACAGCCCTTGTACCTCTGGACCCCTTTACATTACACAGCACCCCGCACCTCCGCACCCCTTTACATTACACAGCCCCTCACAGCTCTGGACCCCCTGCATGTTACACAGACCCCCTACAGTGCAGACCCCCCTCCCTACCATACAGACCCCCATCTACAGTGCAGACCCTCCTACAGTACAGACCCCTCCACCCTACAGCGCAGACCCCCCTACAGTACAGACTCCCCTACAGTACAGACCCCCCTACAGTGCCGAATCTTCCCCTACAGTACAGACCCCCCTACAGTGCTGAATCTTCCCCTACAGTACAGACCCCTCCCCCTACAGTGCAGGACCCCTTCTACAGTGCAGGACCCCCCTACAGTGCAGGACCCCCCCTACAGTGCAGGACCCCTTCTACAGTGCAGGGCCCCTTCTACAGTGCAGGGCCCCCCCTACAGTGCAGACCCCCTCTACAGTGCAGGACCCCTCTACAGTGCAGGACCCCTCTACAGTGCAGACCCCCTCTACAGTGCAGACCCCCTCTACAGTGCAGGACCCCTCTACAGTGCAGGACCCCCCCTACAGTGCAGACCCCCCTCTACAGTGCAGACCCCCTCTACAGTGCAGACCCCCTCTACAGTGCAGGGCCCCCCCTACAGTGCAGACCCCCCCTACAGTGCAGACCCCCTCTACAGTGCAGACCCCCTCTACAGTGTAGGACCCCCCTCTACAGTGCAGACCCCCTCTACAGTGCAGGACCCCCTCTACAGTGCAGGACCCCCTCTACAGTGCAGACCCCCTCTACAGTGCAGGACCCCCTCTACAGTGCAGGACCCCCCACAGTAAAGAACCCCCCTAAGGACCCATAATGTACCTCGAGCCCAAGGCAGTGGCATTGCAGGGGGGAGGTGCAAGCAGCACCCGAGTGGAGTGACATCTGTCGGCTCAGTGATCCGGGACCCGGCACAATAATCCCCTTCTCTCTGTGGTCACGTGACTCACGTCGCTCCGTTCTGATCAGTCTCGGGCAGCGGCTGTCACTCACAGCCGAGCAGAGTGAAGCCGCCTCCCCCTCCTCCTTCATGTCTACACAGTGCTGTGCATGGAGGAGGGGGAGGCGGCTTCACTTTGCTCGGCTGTGAGTGACAGCCGCTGCCTGAGACTGATCAGAACGGAGCGACGCAACCACAGAGAGAAGGAGATTATTGAACCGGGTCCCGGCTGCCCGTCACAGCGTAAAAAAAAAAAAAGAAATGAACAAACGGCCAGCGGACGTTTTAAACATATTGTAGGTGCCGGCCTGGGGGGAAATTTCCACCCTGCCCCCCGGCCCAGCCCGCCCCTGATTGTGCGGTCGGTCAGTGTAGAATATATAATACAGTGAAGTCTAGAGAATATATAATACAGTGTAGTGTAGAAAATATATAATACAGTGCGGTGCATATAATACAGTGTAGTACAGTGTATTTAATACAGTGTAGTGCGGTGTGTATAACACAATGTAGTGTATATAACAGTGTAGTGCAGTGTGTATAATAAAGTATAGTGCAGTGTGTATAACACAGTGTATTGCAGTGTGTATAACACTTCTGTGTCACCATTGATCCCATTTTTTTCTTCATTATTTTTTTTTTCTGCCATACCAGGTTCTGTTGCTACACTATTAGTACTCCCCCTTCTGTGCCATAGGTGTTATTCCTTCTGCATCAGCACAGAAGTGGTATACTTTTCTTTTTTTTGCGGCGCAGCAGCACTAAGACCCCTTTCACACCACACCGCCCATAGCGTGTGCGGTAAAACGCCGCTGGATCTGCGGCGCATTTCTGCCACTAGCGGGGCGATTTTACCCCCCGCTAGCGGCCGAGAAAGGGTTAAAACTGCCAGCAAAACGCCGCCAATGCAGCGCTGCCCCATTGATTTCAATGGGGAGCAGCGGTGGAGGAGCGGTAAACACACTGCTCCTTCAGCGCTCCAAAGAAGCTGCTGGCAGGACTTTTCCCTGACGTCCTGCCAGTGCACCGCTGTAGTGTGAAAGCCCTTGGGCTTTCACGCTACAAACAATGGTGCAGCTTTTTTAGGGCGGATTGCAGGCACTATTTCTAACGCTATAGCGCCTGCAAAATGTCCTGGTGTGAAAGGGGTCTAAGAATATTTAGGGCATAATTGCTGTCCCCCCTTCTGCGTCCCAGGTGTTCCTCTTTCTACATCAGCAGTGGTTCCCTTCTTTTTTTTCTCTTTTTTTTTCCAGCAGGAGAAAAAAAAATTCTCCATAATTGCTGTTCCTTCCTCTGATTGTTTTGAGGTGGGGGCGCAGCTCCCACATCCCTCATGTTTAGGGCATGTGGCCTGGTATGGTTTGGGGGGGGAGCTCGCTTGTCCCCCCCCCTTTTCCTGACCTGCCAGGTTGCATGCTTGGATAAGAGTCTGGTATAGATTTTGTTTTTTAAAAATGTTGGCGTGGGGTCCCTCTTAAAATCCATACCAGACCCCAAGGGCCTGGTATAGAATGGGAGAGGGGACTCCACGGCATTTCTTTTTTTTTTATTTGTTTTTTTTTTTTATCTGTATTGCCAGGAGCCGGTGTCCTATCATATTGTGTCCCCCATCGGATAGTGTCCGCTGTGTACTGTGCATGCGCAGTATACAGCACACATAGATTCCGAAAATAGCCGAAGATGAACGGCGCCTGTGCCGTGAGTCCAGGTTCTAGCCCCACCATCCACGTGGCGAAGCGTGGCGAGTGAAGCGAGCGAGCAAGGGGCTCTCTAATATCGGCAGCCCTATGGCAGGCGCCGTTCATCTTTGGAGATTTTCAGAAGATTCTTCTGCTCCGTACTGCGCAAGCGCTGCGCCTGCGCAGTACGGGGCGTACCGTATCCGATGGCCGGGACTGAATATGCTAGAACACCGGCAATATATTACAGCCGCGAACAAATTTAAATGACATTTTTTCCTTTAGAAATGTCATTATTGCTGTGGCATGTTCTATACATCGCACAGATGCACCACTTTACATGTAGACTAAGGGGACCCCAACGGGGCGTACAGTATCCGATGGCCGGCACTGAATATGCTAGAACACCGGCAATATATTACAGCCGCGAACAAATTTAAATGACATTTTTTCCTTTAGAAATGTCATTATTGCTGTGGCATGTTCTATACATTGCACAGATGCACCACTTTACATGTAGACTAAGGGGACCCCAACCCCCCCGGCACAATATTTAAAGGAATAGTTCATTTTTATGGTTTCGCTTTAAGCATCATTAAAATCACTGCTTCTTTAAAAATAATTATTTTTAAACTTATTTTTGCATTGATACATGTCCCCCAAGGCAGTACCCAGGTCCTCATACACTTTTTATCGCAATAAATTGCATATTAGCCTTTAAAATTAGGACTTTTGATTTTTCATGTTCGTGTCCCATAGACTTTAATAGAGTTTGCATGTTTGCTAGAACTTTTTGCCTGTTCGAGATGTACTGGTGCGAACCAAACCGGGGGGTATTCGGTCCATCTCTAGTGTGCAGTCATTAGCACAGCTGCCAGTTAAAGGCTGTGAGCAGGTAGTGATCCAGTGCTGTGGGGAAGGTACCTGCCCACATAAGGAGTGATGATATAAGCATGTCACTGCTCTACTTTGGAAACTATCCAGAGGAGGAAACGCACCTGAAAGACATTTCTCCTTTGGGAGAAAACAGTGGCACCCAGTCACACAAACAGGAAGATACAATAAATAAGTGGCATATAGAACTGGTTGGGAGAGAAATACTATTGAGAAACCACCCCAAAAAAAAAAAAAAGGAACAGTATTGTTGCACAAGGTAAGCGAGTAACTTGCATATACGATTCTGTTTCTCCTGGCCTGAGTTCAGCTTTAATAGTGCAGAGTGCATTTAAGGGTGCTTGTAAGAAAATGTTCAGAAAATGCTGTTTAAAAGTTTCCTTACCCTTTAAAATCAATCATAAGGTAATTATAGATGTGTTTTTCCATATATAGCATGACTATTCTTTTCACAGTAAAAGTGTCCAACTTCTTAAACTCTGAACTGCTTTAAAACATATCTGCTGAGATCTAAAACATAATAAAGCAGCTCAGATTTCATGAGCTGGAAGTTTCTTAAAACATATGGAAAGCACATAGTGCCTGCCATATTGAGAAGCCCCCTCCTCATATTCCACACATCACGTGGCCAGCAGTACATATCAAACTGTCAAGGCCCCCTTTCCATTGTCATTCCTTTGCAGTGTTACTGCATAGATATTATTGTGTGGTATTTTGCACGTGTTGCTAGTTCACCAAGAATGGGCTGTCAATGCACAGTACGAAAACTTAAGGCAGCAGATCAAGAGGCACTTGCATTGCTGTGCGCTGCAATGCAGTTCTGCTGGCACCTACTATACCTGTGTTGAGGGCTGTGTTACTTTGCATTGAGGTATTGCATGATGAAACACACATTACCGCCATGCATAGGTCTAAAGGGGACCCAAAGGCCAACTCTAATGACTCCCCTCCTCATGCTAACTCAAACCCTCTTGTGCTTGTAGTTTTAATCAGCAGGCAATGTGGTCCATATCAGGTGGCACTTAGTCAGAGAAGCCTCCCTGCACGCTTATAAGTATAAGAAACCCTTCACCCTGACATTGCATCTACCTGTCACTCAGCCCCCCTACCACTGCAGTCCTGCCTCCTAGCACCCCAGCACACCGCACACTGCACCTTTCTGACAGCCAGTAGCCCACCACCGCCCAGCAACTCTGCTACTGCATACTCCTAACCCCTCTCACTTTTCCCCATGTGACACCTCTGCAGGGACATGCGGAGCATAACGGAGGCAGAGTCTGGTGTTTCTGAGCTCTCTGCCAACCTGGTATTTAACTCCAACTACTTTCTCCTTTTTGGTTACATCACCTCCTCCCCAGTGCAGGTTGTAGATGCTGATCATCAAACAGAGATGGAAACAATTTGCTTCAACCACCAGGAGACCTGGGAGAAGCCCCTTAAAGCCAGGTGTCTCCTGAGTTTCCCCATGAATTGACAGCTATGCACTTAGCAACTATAATCTGCTCTATATTCTGTCAATCAGTCTTCCGGCCTCTGGGGGTGCTGCACAGTTTGTACATGTTCCCAGTTGGAAGTTGGACATTTTTGTTATTCCCGGTTGGACACTTTTAGGCTTAGCAGAAGAGGGAAGCCGAGAACTGCAATGTTACTGTAGATCCATCCGCTGCTTCCATTACCACGGAACCCTTCCAATGTAGCATCTATCATATAAATATTCAACATTCAAATTTTTCTTATTACTTTTACTTTCAAAGTACGCATTTTATTTAAAATGCAATGCCACTATTTATCACCTCTCCCTCTTAAACTATTGAACTTTCTATATTATTACTTTGAACATGCAATCCCTTTATCAGGCTGAAAATGAGTGCACTAAAACTCAATTTTATTTTCCATTTACTCTTACTTTACCATTCTTCTTTTACAATAAATAATGGATTAATATGTCAAAGCCTACATGAGATTTTTTTAATGACTGCATTTTCATATACATTAAAAGTTATTGTGCATAAAAACACTTTGAAACTGGAAACTCATTTTTGTAACAATTGGCAGAATTTAATAATCTGCAATACATGTGATATGTGCCAAAACAATCTTTATTTTCAGCCATATGACTATTTTGATCTCTTCTTGGTCTTTTTCGCTGAACATAATAGTTTAGCGAGCCTAATGTGTGCTTCTGTAAGGCTTCATTCACATTAGCACATCTCCAAAATAACACGATTACGAGTGCAGCTTTGGAGCGTGGCTTTGATGCGACTTTACCTTCTATGGATCAAAGTTGCATCAAATGTAGCACCAAAGTAGAGCAGGCACCTTTTCAAAGTTGCTGCAACTTTAAGTCACACTGATTTGAACGGTGCCATTGAAAAAAAAAAATGGAGGGCAAATTGTAAATTGGAGCCTAGGTAAAAACTTTTTACATTAGAATACATTGTAGCTTTTTCTCAAGATAGTACTGTGCAAAAAGGTGCCAATGGATTTATAGGTATCCTTTCACTTGTTAGAAGCTTAGTTCACCTTTCTGACTATGCTTCATGTTACATCTTATTTAGGGCAGGGCATGAAACATGTTCACATTCCCCACCCCCAACTCTCAAACTGAAACCCCTCCCCCGTCGCACCTACCTTGCTGGAGCATCTGTACAGACCCTCCCTTAATATTGGCCTAACTTTGTGCTTTATTGTAATAATTTAGAGTGCTTCTTTAAAGAATGATTTTTAGCTTACAATCTAGTTTGTGGCAACACTGTTATCATAGAAAAAGACATATTTGTTATATTAAGATACTGAATGTGAACGTGAGAAATATAACCATAAACAGTTTGGCAAGACAGCCAGAATGTATGTTTAGCTGCTCGCCGACCGCCCCACATACATGTACCGCAGAATGGTGGCTGCTACGGGCAGAATCATGTACAGGAACGTGATTCTGCACTTCCGGATCTGTGCCGCCGGTGACCAGCTGATCATTCCTGACAGAGGCAGAACAGCAGTCTGCATATGTAAACAAGAGAACAGAGATCTATCCCTTTCAACAGTACAAGCACAACCACAAAGTTAGCAAGCTCTCCCTAGGGACACATTTAAGCCTTTGATCGCCCCTGATGTTAACCCCTTCCCTGCCAATGTCATTAGTATAGTGATGGTGCATATTTTTTAGCACCGATCACTGTATTGGTGTCACTGGTCACCAAAAAAGTGTCACTTAGTGTCTGATTTGTCTGCCGCAATATCACAGTTCTGCTATAAGTCTCTTTTCGCCGTTATTACTAGTAAAATAAATAAATATTCCATAAAAATATCCCATAGTTTGTACACACTATAACTTTTGTGCAAACCAATTGTAGCACTTACCCCCGAAGAAGCTGTTGAATTTGTTTGGGCCTGCACTCTGCTAGTGAACCCCCACTGACTTGGCTCAGTCCCCTTGACACAGCTGTGGTGCAAAGTTGGTGTGTAGCTAATGGTGAAGGATAACCCCACAATATGCAATATAATAACAGTATACCTTTGTTATCACCTGGGCATCCAATGGCTCCACCTGCTGGAAAAGGAACAATACTCCGAAACCAAAGTACTTAACCAAAAACTTATCTTTACTATGGTTATATTTAAAGTAATAATTACAGCAGTTGCACCGTCACATCAACATAACATGACAGTACAGAAGGTTCAGACAGTAGATAAATATGGCACAACACAACTACAAGGGAGCTCCCCCTACTTTAATAAAGGTGCAAGGCCTTGCAATACTAGATTCAGTCTTTGATCTTCTTTCTTCTGCTAGCTATTAGTGTTTGTAAAAATTTGTAATCCAACAATGGAGTAGTAAGGGTTAACTTGAAGGGAATGCTGAAACTGTTCTTGTGAGGTAATCCACTTGTAATTTCCTCTAGCACGACACAGTGTTAAAGTGTGGCAAAGGGTAGGCTTTTGTCTAAGTGTATGCAAATGCGTAATAAACTGTGGGCACAGCCCTCTCACCAACTGGATTGAGGAATGTAACAGCTCTGCTCCGATGCATTGTGTCTTGCTTCTAGCGGACCGGCTCCATCACACCGCTCCGCTGTGCAAGATGAACCAGGTCCCTCTGATGGCTCTGACAGGTGTCTCTGAATCCTTCCCGATCCGGTCACTCAGTCTCTCCAGTGATCAGGTGGATGGCAAAGTCTATATTCGTTCCACTCCGCAGTGGCTGTAGGCTGTGCTCTCTAGAGACCTCCTCACAGGTCCTCACAGGCAGGCCATGCTTCAGAAGAGAAAGAAAATGGCCGCGCGGGATCTTTTATAGCCTACCCAGCATGCAGTTCAGTACAGGGTGATCATGGGTAGGTCATCTGGCATTCTGGGTAGATAGGTCACAGAAAAAATGTAAACAACAGTCACTTCCTGTTATCCTTCCAACACCATAGAAAACGAAAATAATTCAAGTCCACTTCCTTGTATTGGCCGCTAGATGGCCCCAAATACCAAGTATTAACAGGCAAAAATATCAGCGCTACACAATCAATATATGCGTATATTATATTATATTATATTATATTATAATATAGCAGAATACATATAGGCCTAAACTGATGAAGAAATTTGATGTTTTAAATTTTTTTATTGGATGTGTTTTATAGCAGAAAGTAAAAAATAATAGTTTTTTTTTTTTCAAACTTTTTTGTGTTTATATCGCAAAAAATAAAAAACGCAGAAGTGATCAAATACCCAAATACCACCAAAAGAAAGCTCTATTTGTGGAGAAAAAAGGACATAAATTTTATTTGGGTACAGCATCGCATGACCACGCAATTGTCAGTTAAAGTAACACAGTGCCGTATCGCAAAAAATGGCCTGATATAAAGGGGGGGGGGGGGTAAATCTTCCAGAGCTGAAGTGGTTAGAGAATGTAACCACAATATGCTGATGTGTTTAAAAACAAACTAACGTTAAGATTGTGCAATTATTTACAGATATATACTCTAAGTCTAAGAGATTTTAATCACTAACAGGTGCTAAGAAGTTTGAGAAGTATATGTCCATAAGAATCCCATGAAAGGGCTGTGCATGAATCTATCCATTAACCATATAGGGGGTGGCGTGGATAGAGGGGGTGGTGCCCTTGCGCTCTTAATGGATGGGCCACCCCTGCCTGAAAACATGGCCCATTGGGGACTTGAGGGTAATTGAGGACCACTGGTATGGATGATAATGGAAAGGAACGTTACCTCGTTACCAATCTGGGATAATTTTCAGTTAGTATATGAGTAATATATAGGAAGTACATCCTATAGAAAGAGAGGTACTATTAACTTATTATATGATAGTTGTAGTTTTCTTTCACTGTCGAGTACACCCACATTTTTTATTTAATTAATGTGGATGCGTTAATCTAATTTCTGCAAAAGGTGGACTATGCCTTTAGGCAATGTGTGTAATTCTTTGGGCGTTTGTAGGTAATGCTCATTCATGTGCCCAGGAATGAGTCATAATATAGATCTTTGTCTCTATACAATATTTAACCAAGCAATGACTATATTTTATTGTAAGCACTGGCAGCTACAATTAGAGGAAGCAATTCCTGATTATCAGGGGGAAACAGGCTGGACTATACCTATACTTTCCCCCTCTCCATCTATGATGTCACAAGCCATTTATGTACCATACTGTATGATAAATACATATGTACTGTATATACATGACAATACCGTTCCATATATGAAAAATAAAGTCAAACTACAGCCATATGTTTTCCTTTAGTTTTTGACAGAATAGGAAACAGTTTTTGTCACTCTTCTCCAATCTACTAGAATCGTTTTGACTAAAGTTGGACTTTACCAATCACACATGCAAACTGCTGTAAAGTATATACATAACTTTGTGCCACCATGTTGTGACAACATGTGACATCATACTGTCTTGTCACTCTCTGACCCAACTAGAAAGATTTTTGCTTCCTGTCCCATTTTGTAATTTTGACAAGAAGTGATTGGAAATCTCTTCAGTGTAGATATAAACAGTAGTAAAGAAAAAAAAAATGACAAAGGGTCAATAATGCAATTTGTAATTAGTATAATGTCCCTTTCACACATGTGGCTTCTGTTTCATCTCAGAGGGGTATCCTAGGCTAGTGTTTATCAACCTTTTTTAGTCAAGGCAGATGCACAATCTCAAGGAACCCCAATCTAAAATGCAAAAGAATAAACAAATGGTTTTACATAATGCAGCAACATCCACATTGCAGGTCACCCAACATTCATGGTGATTAATTCTTCCAAAGCAAATATACACTTGCACACTGGTACTGACCAAAGTAAATATACCCTTAACATGACATCACTTCCGGTTTACCCGGATGTCAACAGCGCCATTTTTTAAGAATCAAAGGTATTCAAAAACACTGATCTTGGTGTTTTAAATGCTTTCAAGGGCAGATGAGGGATTTGGGATCCCTCCATAAAGAGTACTTGTAACGTGCCTATTGCTGTCGCAAAGGATGTTTATATTCCTTGTGACAGCAATAAAAGTGATTAAAAAAATTTAAATTAAAGCAACAGTGTAAAAATAAATATAGTGTGTATCATAAATATATTTTTTACCTCACCTTTTTATGCTTGGTAGCATCTCAGTGCATTAGATCTCCTGTGGCTTATTTGCAGACACTTCCTGCCTACATGCATGTATTTCCAAGATGAATGCAAGGCATTTTTAGGCCAAATTTTTGATAGTAATGAAAGCTGCAGATTTAAACGAGATATTTTAGTATGTTGGTTTACATCTACTTGCATGCTTAGAGTTGTAGTTGTATACAAAAAAGAAACAGCTTCATGTAGACCTATGACTAATCTTCCATTTCTGATAATAGAAAGGGCTGCAAAGCAGGGGTCTGTTTGGCTGTGGTTTAAAATAACCAATATGAAAGAAGGAATCTGATTACCATGAAAAACAGATTCACTTTAAACAGCAGAAAGCTTTATTCAACAGAGATTGGGGAGGTAATTGTGATCTGCAATATACACTTACCTTCGCAATGTTCTTTTCCAGGAAACACTGTTGTTATCCCAGCCACTGGCTGCAGGTCTCCTGCATTATTTGAATTTAATTGATTGGCTCCATAGACTTCTATGGGAAAAACCTATTCAGTTCATACATTACCCCTTTGACCAGAAGCTTACAATCAGTGAGTGAATTGCCAACAGAACAAACATTTTGCAGCAGTGCTCTCAGCAAAGTATGCCACAGATAAAAGTGTAAACACTTTCTAGAGTTCTCCTTTAGGGCCTGTTCACACAGCGATGCGATGCGAGGCGACACGGCTCGCCTCGCCTCGCTCCCGCAAGTCGCCCCCGTTCAGTACAATGGAACCGTTCTGAGAGGAGCGACTCGAGTCGCTCCGACTCAGAAAAAAGGTTCCTGTACTACTTCTGGGCGACTTCGGGGGCGACTTGCATTGACTTCTATACAGAAGTCCTCTGCAAGTCGCCGCTGAGATCCCCGCAGGTCGCGGCGAGGCAAGTCGGAGACGCCTCGCCGCGCCTCGCTGTGTGAACCGGCCCTCAGGCTCGGTTCACACAGGGGCAACACGACTTTTGGAGGCAACTTGGACGTGACTTGATGTGACTTGACCTGATGTGACTTGATGTGACTTGACGTGACTTGAGGTGACTTGGACGCGACTTACAACACTACTTTAAGTCGCCCCAGGCCAGGCGGCTTGCCGTGGCCAATCAGAGAATGAGCTTTCAGGGGGGAACTCCTTTTGAGAGCTGATAATTCTCTGAGAGTCGCCTCTGTATAGACAGAGATCCTACTTGGAGGCGACCTCCATTGAAATCAATGGGTACCAGTCGCCTACAAGTCGGATTGAAGTAGTACAGGAACCTTTTCTGAAGTCGGAGTGACTTCAGTAGCGTGCATTAAGACGGCTCTCATTCACTTACATTGATTTCTATATGATGTGCGACCTGAGGTGACCTGGGGCGACTTGAAGTCGGATCTGAGTCGCCCCTGTGTGAACCGGCACTTAAAGCAACAGCAAAGACAAATCCAGTGACACGTTCTGGTTTTCTCTTTAAAAGAAAAAAAAAATCACATTTTATTCTTTAAGCTTTTACAGACATTTCCATTGTGGCTCCAGTTTTCATAAATCTAACAATACAAAATGTAATGTAGTTACAATGAGAAAAGTTTTTATAGCTACAATGAAGTTCAGATTGTACATTCTGCTGGCACTGCACACACACTGATTACTTCAGATTTTATTTGCAATTATAATCATTAACACAAAGGCACAGACTTAAAAACAACATAACACGCATAGCTGGCTGTGTAGGTAATGCAATTTAATCTGTAGAGCTTCCCATCAGACCTGGCCTGGATCTATATAAAAGGAGCCTATAGGCACACAAATCTTGGTGCCTTAAACACCTCCAATCTTTTTGCTACACCCCAGACTACACCCACCTCATCCTGATAATTATACAGAGGCATATTAGCAGAAATGTTTATTTCTTTTAATTAAATTTGGTCCAAAACTTAGAAGGCAAAAATCATATATTCGTTCATTCATTTCATTTATTTCTAGCCAACGTCTATTAATCTAAACAATCTTGAATTTTGTAAACTTACTTTATGAAGATCCCCACACATTTAGTTCCTTAAAGGGGTTGTTAAGGCAGTGCACACAATCACTATCAGCCCCTCTGCTAGGATAACCTGTAGTATACACTGTATGCGGTTTGTAAAATGAATCTTCTAAATACCTTATTCCTTCTCCCCAATCAGCGGTCACATGACCGCCTGTCGCTTGCTTCCTCTGATGTATGTACAAGGGAAGGAGGAGCCAAGATCTCCCTCTGACGTTTGCCGGGCAGTCACTTGACCTCCCTCTGTAGTGCATACATCGGATGAAAACAGCGACAGGCGGTGACATGATCGCTGATGGGGGAGAAGGAATAAGGTATTTAGAAGGTGATCAGGGCAGAGCTGGAGTGCAGCATGTGAGGAGTGTAGGGACAGAGCTCTGGCTGAAGGCTTGTGATCCTTACCTGATCCTGTGTAAGCAGCACCCGATTTTGGAGCTGAGCTGCTGGGGATGTGTGCTGGGACCTCCGGAGAACCTCAGAGGATGGTCAAATACGGACCCAAAATGCCGGGAGAACGACTGGCCCGCTTTGCATAGGGCTCTCACAATGGCGCTGGAGACTGGGAGGAAGAGGAATGGCTGGCGCTCCAGAGGTCTGTGGAGAATTCACAACCAGTGTCTCCCCCACTGGACCAGATGAGTCCCAGACCCCAGAGGGCTTATGTACAGAGGAGGGGGAGATCACTGGACAGACTAAATGACTGCATGGTCAGCGTTGGCAGGGGGTGGAGGAGGAAGATGAACCATCCTTTACACAGATAATGGCTGCCAAACAAGGATATCAGAACAAACTGATCATTTTGGGGAACTTAAGGTGGAGTTCTCATTTATGAAGCATGATATGTAGAAACTCAGGGAAAAGGCTCAGGCTGCAGACCATGGCATTGCTTCCCTGGAAGATACTGTCAGGCCTCTGGACAATGTTGCGCAGGTGAAAAAGCAAACCCTGTCTGAACACACTTTAAAGATGGCTGACATGGAAGATAGCATTAGAAGGAATAATATACGGCTGGTGGGGTTCCCTGAGGGGGTGGAGGGAAGACACCTGGAAGAATTTCTGGAGAACTGGCTTGGTGAGCATATGGCTCCTGATACTTTCACCAAAATGTTTGCTATTGAACGGGTGCACTGTGTCCCGGGCCGCGCTCCACCAAAGGGAGCACCTCCCAGATCTATGATAGCAAAGGTATTACATTTCCCTGACCGTGAGAATATTCTGAATGGAGCTAGGACTGGCCCTGAGGTGGAGTTTAATGGCTACCGAATATCAATTTACCCTGACTTCTCAGCTGCCACTCAGAAACAGAGGGATCTTAACTTGATCTACAATATGTTATATCCTGCTAAACTGCATATTGTGGAAAATGGAAAAGCCTACTTTTTCACTACTCCTACTGAAGCTTCAGAATGGCTGGATGCCCGCGGTCGCCTGCATTGTGGAGCTTCTTCTCGTCCCCCCAACCACCTATAATAGGGTGACCACGGTTTCCGGGGACAGTCCCTGGATTGAGGATACTGTCCCTGAACCAAGTCTGTCCCCGGTTTTGTCCCCGGATTGGATTTGAACAGGGGCTGGGACAATTTCAGACAGTCAGTGCAGAATTAAAAAAAATAATAATCTGAATTACAGATTTTCATTATCTGTGCCCCTTTCTGATGATCATGTGCTGGTCGGAGCGGAGAGAATATTTCTTCCGTTTCAGGTGCATGCCCGTTCCGCTCCTGCTCGCATGTTCTTCTGCCTTGGCTCAAGTCCCGGCCAGCCACCTGCCCATCTCCTTGCCTTCCCTGGTGGAGTGACCTTCCTCCGCTCCCCACCCAATAATAGCCAGGGCCCGGAGAGTAAGACTTGACAGGCTGTGAGGCGGGCAGCAGCAGCGAAGGGCAGAGAGTCGCAAATTGCTGCCATTACTAGAAAAAAAAATATGTCCCCGAATTTCATTTAAAAAATCTGGTCACCTTAACCTATAAGGAAGCGAGAGACCTGAGAAAATGGACTTTGAAAGTGCCTGCTGTTTTTTGTTTTTTTTCGTTTTCTCTCCCCTGAATAAGTATATGTGCTTTTTGGCTTCTTTCCTCCCTTTTTTTGACATTTTCTCCCTTGGGTAACATTCTGCCTGAGATTCACAACCATTATTCTATTTTTCCCTGTCAGCTCAGAAACCTGATTGAAATGGTATAAACCCATGTAGTATTTGCTGCTTGCATATAAATATTCCATGTTGGAAGCCTGCAGACTATTGTCTATACTGCAAAAGTTTTTGTTGTTTTAAATTTTTTTTTGACTGAGAAACTGTTCCTGGGCTGAACTTGAGGACTGTTACTTCATGGTGCTGGGTCCTGTGTGAATGTTTGCATGTTCTGGTGAGAACTGAACCGGGGGGTGTTCAGCTCATCCCTAACTGAAACAAGTATGTTGGCAAGAGTCCCCTGTGTGGTTTAAATGTGAGATTTGTATTCTATCGCTGCATAGATGTTCCTAGTGCAGGCAGAATAGGGATTAAAGAAGAGCTCCAGTAGTTAAACAAGGATAGCCTTTGTGGTGGTCCCTGCAGGATTGGACTGTGAAAATGACAGCCTGGGCTTCATGAATACATTGGAAGTGGCTCACTGTGCATGTATGCTCTATCCTTTTCAGCCTGAACAGGGGGGAACTGGGCATTTTCACCATGAGTGTAAGAGGTCATTTGTAATTACATTTACATCCTTGCTGTGCTTTCAAAAATATGACTCCTCTTATGGCTCCTGAAACTTGGACCGTGCTTTCTGCCTTCCACCCATGTTTTTTTGTTTTATGGAAGTAATCCCTGTCGTAGAAGTCTATGGGCCACTATTACCCGTAACTAGTCAAATTCAGTAAGTAGCAAATAAATTAGGTAGAAGGTACATGAGCTGGAAACATTGAGCTAATAGTACTTACTGCACTCCGGTCCCAGTTTTAGAGAGGGGACTGTGGCTGGTGGATCTCCAGGAGCATAGCATACTTGCACATTATAGCAGGCTTTTTGGACAGGATTAGGCAATGCACTCAACGGTACTTCCGCCTATGGCAGCATGTGGCCAGGGATGAATTTTTGGTGTATGTCAGGCCTTTTTTTTCTTGTGTTTTTGTACATTTAATGCACTTTGAAGCCAGAGCAAGTTCCAATTCCTCAGTGGTGTCAAAGGGCCCCTAAAATGCAAGTTTTCCTGCACATTGCCACAATTTGCAGTAATGCACAAAGCTAAGTGCAGTGCAATGCAAAGCCATTCATTTTGAAGGGCCCCCAAATGCACCTAGGTATTGCACCACAAATCATATACATTGTAGCATGCCGCAACTCACAGATGTGAACCATCTTGTGTTGCGACCTGCTGAATTGTAAAAATCACTGCGTGTCTTTATTTTTTGATGCATTTGCAGCACATTCAAAATGAATATTTATTTTATTTATTTATTTCAGTATCGTATTTATCGGTGTATAACACGTGCCAGTGTATAACACGCACCCCAAGTTTAGAAGGGAATTTTAAGGAAAAAAACTTTTAGGAGGGAAGTTTAAGGAAAAAACTTACATTTAAATGTCCATCAATGCAGCCTTATCAGTGTCCATCTGCAGACTTGTTAGTGCCCATCTGCAGCCTTGTCAGTGTCCATCTGCAGCCTTGCATTGCAGCCTTGTCAGTGTCATTTGCAGACTTACATTGCAGCCTTTTCAGTGTCCATCTGCAGCCTTGTCAGTGTCCATCTGCAGCCTTGTATTGCAGCCTTGTCAGTGTCATTTGCAGACTTACATTGCAGCCTTGCTGCTTAAAAATGGCACCGCCAAGATACAGAGCAGATGTCCTGTGTATCTCGGCGGTGCTTGGTAGCTTTCGGCTGCTCTCGGCGTCTTGCGGCCATTCTCGTGGCTTTTGGCAGCTTTCAGCGGCTCACGCGGGACTGCAAGAGCTGCCGAAAGCCGCAGGGAATAGCCAAAAGCCACCAAGAGGCTCACAATCGGCGGGGGATCGGCGTATAACACGCACCCACGATTTTCCCCTGATTTTAAGGGGGAAAACTTGCATGTCATATGCTGATAAATATGGTATATAGCGCCTTCAATTTACTCAGCGCTTTACATATACATTGTACATTCACATCAGTCCCCACCCTCAAGGAACTTACACTCTAAGGTCCCTAACTCACATACATACATACATACACATACTAGGGAAATTTAATATGCTGCCTTAATGTTACACACTTTAATGGCGTGTGCATTACCACAACATACTGGTGTGAACAAGTCCTTAGGCCTAAGAATAACTTCATCTCTTCATGAGAGCGCCTCTGTATCCTCCACTCTGCTTCTAGCTATGGCTGATAGGTGCTTCTGCTACACATTACCTCATCACTCTGGAGGCTGACAGGGGGGATCCTTCCTGCACAGACATATCCCAGTCACACCTACTTTTTATCAGTCTGTCTGGGGATCGCTGCCCCTACAAGCACAGGATATTTCTGGAGACACACAATATGTTGGAAAGTTCAATTATCACCCACTATCTGCAAACCTTTACACTGACTGAACACACCCGCCATTCAGGAACGTTCTGTGTACTTTTCCTCTCAAAACAGCTTTCAAACACTGCAAACAAGGCAGGAGCTCCTTCCTGACAGAACTGGGGATGTTTATTAAAACAGCATTTGTAGAAACAAATCCCATACTCAATTATTGTATAAACTGCACTAGAAAAATGACAACTGGAATCTGGTTGCTGTGGGCCACAGATCCAGCGAGCTGTACTCCATCTTTTATGAAGAGATCCATAGAAACATGAGGGCAGCTTCCTTAGGGAGATTACAATGAAAACAGTTTGTTTACTTGTTGCCACACATACTAATTGTTACAGTATGTAATGGTAGTGCATATTTTTATTTTTTACGTTTACATGGACATACCTGTCCATACACCCGTATTCATCTGCATGGGATGCACAGGCGTTCCATGCATGCCTGTGCAGGCAGTCCCCTTCATATCTAGTGGGATGCAGCGGCTGCACGGACCTAGTCAGTTGTCCCAATTTGACAGCCATGTGGGTGGGTGTCTGTGCAGTTGCCAGTAGACATGAATAGGACTGCCTCTACTGGGATGCGTGGAACATCGGTGAATTCCATACAGGCAAAGACATCTATACAGGATAGGTACGCCGTGTGAATGAGGCCTAAGTCCTTTCTTGCGTGCGTCAGATGCATGTTAGAGATGGAACCTGCACATTTGAAAAATTAGCCCGGGGCCTGTTCATACTAGCTGCATACTAAAATTATAATTTTTTTGCTGCATGTCTATTGCTGAATCACTTCCTCATCACCTGCGTTAACCCCTTGAAATCTGAAGTAGCGCTCTGCAACCGCATGCATTGCACGCGGTCACGGGGTGCTTGCAGAGCGGCCCCAATTCGCTTGAATGGGCAAAAATGATTGGGTATAATTCCTGCCTTAGCGCGTGTACACCCCTGGACACTGCCTCTGCAGCTAAAGGGGGAGTGGCTGGAGGGAGGTAAAAATGCAGCTCAATGGCGGGACTTTAGTGACCCTCAACCGCCAGTATAAACAAGCCCTTTAGGAAAAACAAATAAAATGCAAATATTACTGATTATATGTACAAAAAAAATTATAAAAACAAATAAAGGACATTTACACAAATGTTTCAGACTTGCCTCAACACAGCAACATTGTTTTCATCCAGTCAGGTTAGAAAAAATACTTATTTTTAATTCTTACAACATTTAGTATGTCATCCCACAAGCCTGTTTTAAAGCTAAAGTCCAGGCAAACAGCTAACTACGTGGAGTAAAAACATATATGTGTGTGTGTTTTACCTGCCAAATGCACCTATGGGCCTATAGCATTAACATGTGTTTTTTATGCATTTAACGCGCATTAAAAAATGAAATCCAGGCGCTAGCCAAGTGATTTTTTGTATTAGGCTACTTTCACATTGAGGCATTTTACAGATGTTTTTGCGCTAAAAAATAGCATCTGAAAAGCGCCTGTAAACTGCCTCTTCTGCAGCCCCAGTGTGAAAGCCTGAGTACTTTCACACCGGGGCAGGACAAGAAAAAAGAAGTCCTGCAAGCAGCATCTTTGGGTGGTGCGGGAGCGGTGAATATACTGCTCCTAAACCACCCCTGCCATTGAAAACAATGGGCAGCGCTGCCGAAGCGCCCACAAAGCGGCACTTTGCAAGCACTTTTAACCCTTTTTCAACCAGGGGGTTAAAAGCGCCGCTACAACGACAGTAAAGCACCACTAAAACTAGCAGTGTTTTACTGTCAACGCGGCCAGCGCCTCAGTGTGAAAGTGACTTTAAGGGGGAAGTGTTCTTTCCCACTCATTGATATTTGATAAATGCTTGTCAAACGCGCTGTAAATACTACAGGCGCGTAGTGTACAGTGTAAAATCAGGCCTGTTCCAGCACCAAGAAACACTGGTGCAGCATACAGCCCACATTGTCAGCAGCCATGTCAAAATCAATGACAGGCTGAAATAAGCAGTGGCTGCACACTGTTCCAAGCGGTACTCATGTTAAGGCCCCTTTCACACTGGGGTGGTACCAGCGTCGGCGGTAAAGCGGTACTATTTTTACCGCCGCTTTACCGTCATTTTAGAGGCGCTATTCGGTCGCTAGCGGGGCAGTTTTAACCCCTGCTAGCAGCCGCAAAAGGGTTAAAACCACCCGCAAAGCGCCGGTATAGCCACGCTGCCCCATTTATTTCAATGGGTAGGAGTGGTGAAGGAGCAGTGAATACACCGCTCCTTCACTGCTCCAAAGATGCTGCTAGCAGGACTTTTTGTATCGTCCTGCTAGCGCACCGCTTTCATTGGAGTGAAAGGAGCCGCTTTTCTCAGGTCGCTATATATTTTTAGTCCTGTAGTGCCTGAAAAAGGCCTCAGTGTGAAAGGGGCCTTAGGGATGTACACCTTGAACATGGAAAATCCACCTTTAGGGCATATGTCCCTGACTGCTTATGGCCCTGAATGCGACTACCAGCTGGGACAGGGTAAAGCCGCTGCATATTTCAGACAGTTATTGATTTTAATATGGCTCCTCACTGCACAGAATACACATGGGACAAAATAGTCCATTGTGCATGAGCCCTTAATCTGCCTGGAGCTCACTTCCAAAATAAAGCTGAGAGAAAAATATAGGTTACTATGGCTGACCTTGGAAAATCAAGTTGCTTGGCTTTTGCTGGTGGTCACTCCCTGGTCCAGACAGTTTTGAAGCCAGAGGGTCAATATAATAGTGGCGGGAATCTGGTATTTATAGAAGGGGTTGTCTAAAATAACAGTCTCAGTGTTTCCTTTCAAAAATTCTCATTGCTTGGAATGGTTAATACATACCCATCATCTACAGCATTCCATACATGTCACTAAAGACTATACAGGCAAGTTATGACTTATACACTTTACATAACTGCTAGCTTTACTAAGCCAACTGACCATAGCAGGCTTTACAATGTGAAGTCTACCGCAGCTTAAATTAATCTTTCAGTAAACATCATTAGCCCATGGAACATCCAACCCTGAGAACTAGCAACTGAAAACGTCATATGAATTAATTAAAGTCTACTAAAGCCAAGTGTTTTTTTTTTATTTATTTTTTTTGGGGATAGAGAGGTGACGGGTTAGAACCCTGGCGTCCAACCTGCAGCCCATTGGCACTTTATGTGCAGCCCTCAAAGCCCTTGCGGATAGTCTGTTTTCCCTGCCTATATTCTTCCTCAGGCCAATGAAATAAAAATATTATTTAGATTGGTTAAATGGCTTGTTTTATTTTGTTCTATTCTAATCATCTCTATTCTCTTGTCTCTCTCTTTTTTATGGGCTCTTGCTGAGAAACATAAAGTGGCACAGGTAATCTTTACAGTGGTTGTAAAGGCAGAGTTTTTGTTATCTTAATGCATTCTATGCATTAAGATAAAAAGCCTTCTGCATGCAGTATCCCCCTTCAGCTCCCCTTATGCCGGGTACACACGGTCAGATTTCCGACAGAAAATGTTCGATGGGAGCTTTTTTTCGGAAATTCTGACTGTGTGTAGGCTCCATCGGACATTTTCCATCGGAATTTCCAACACACAAAATTTGAGATCTGGATCGCAAATTTTCTGACAACAAAATCTGTTGTCGGAAATTCCGATCGTGTGTACACAATTCCGACACAAAGTTCTACGCAGGCTCGGAATCAAGCAGATAAGCCGTAGGCTTGTGCAATTCGTTTCGTAACGAATAGAAATTCAGCCGAATTTTGCATCTTTCGGACATTCGGATGCATTCGAATGTCCAAATAAGAAAATAACAAATTGCAACGAATTCAAAAGAAATATAACGAATGAATTCGAATGAATTCGACATGATTCGAAATTATTTCAACCACATTCGAAATTATTTCAACATGATTCGACATTATTTCAACTGCATTCGAAATGATTTCAACATGATTCGACATTATTTCAACCGCATTCGAAAATATTTTGTGACCCGAATTTAGGGCCATGTATCTCGGGGTCACTTGGTGCTAGACACTTTAAATTTGGATATGTTGTAGTGCTAGTATTATTGTGTTTGCATACCAAATTTGGGGTTTTTAGCTATAAGTGACCCCGAGATATGTGGCCCCCAAAATCGGGTCACAAAATGTCATTCTCTGCTCTAATAACTAATAACATTTTGCGACCCGATTTTGGGGCCACATATCTCGGGGTCACTTATAGCTAGAAACCCCAAATTGGTATGCAAACACAATAGTACTAGCACTACAACATATCCAAATTTGAAGTGTCTAGCACCAAGTGACCCGAGATACATGGCCCTAAAGTCGGGTCACAAAATATTTTCGAATGTGGTTGAAATAATGTCGAATCGTGTTGAAATCATTTCGAATCCGGTAGAAATATTTTCGAATTTGGTTGAAATATTTTCGAATGTGGCTGATTTTTCGAATTCGGTAGAAAACTAAACGAAATCCGAAAACGAATTTAAGGAAGTTAACGAATATAACTAAACGAAATTAATGAATTAACGAATTAAAACGAAACGAAACTAAACAAATTTTTTCCTTTTGCACATGTCTAATAAGCCGCACTGGCTATTGAACTTTAATTTTCTCGGCTTGTCGTACGTCGCCACGTTCTTGATGTTCGGAATTTCTGACAACATTTTGTGACCGTGTGTATGCAAGACAAGTTTGAGCATCCGTCTGAAAAAATCCTGTGGATTTTGTTGTTGGAATGTCTGACCGTGTGTACGTGGCATAATACTCAGCTGAGCCCAATCTAGATCCAGCGATGTTGCACGAGAGACTCAGCTGTCCAGAACTCCCATCCTCATTGGCTAAGACAGCAGCAGGAGCCAATGGCGCCATGTGCCAATCAAAGTCAGTGAGCCAATGAGGAGAGAGAGAGGGGGCAGGGCCGGGTCGTGGCTCCATGTCTGAATAGACACAGAGAGCTGTGGTTCGGCTTGGATGCCCCCATAGCAAGCTGCTTGCTATGGGGGCACGCATCAGGAGGGAGGGGCCAGGAGTACCGAAGAGGGACCCGAGAAGAGGAGGATCTGGGCTGCTCTGTACAAAACCACTACAACAGAGCAGGTAAGTATAACATGTTTGTTGTTTTTAACAAAAAAATAGAGACTTTACAATTACTTTAAGTGTAACTATAGGCAAAACACTTTTTCTGTTTTGAATAGAGTAAGGCAGGGTTATAACCCCTGTCAGTTTTTTTTTTTTTTTTTTTGCCAAATGTGTCCCATTGGGGAGATTTACTTTCACTTCCTGTCCCATAGCCAAAGCAGGAAGTGAGTGGAAATCCCTGCAAATTAAAAGGAATCCATTGGGGCCCCCAGAACTAGTGTCCCCATTTGAAGATTTTCCCTCCATTACTGGGGACAACCCCAAATTTGTGATTTTCTTTTATTTTTACTTTTGATGATAATGGTAAACAGGACAAATAGAGAGGGTGAATCTCTCTGATGGGGGCACAGACAGTAATAAAAAAACCGACAGGTGGGCTAATCCCTCTCCACTCTATCCAAAACTAAAAAAAAAGCGTTGCCTTTAGCCTAGGTTCACATTGATGCGATTTGGCATGTTGCTGGCAATGGCACCGTCCGATTTGGTGTGATGCCGACATTGCGGCGCCACACTGATTCCCAAAAGTCTTTTGGCGACTTTAAGGTGCAATTTGTATAGACATCTGTGCAGGAACCCACACAGATGTCTCTGGAATTGCCTCCAAAGTCGGACTGCATTGCCGGGTATGAAATTGTGCAAGTGCAGCTAAACTCACACAATTTCAATCCTGCAGCAATGTGAACATAGGCTTAATTAGACTTTAAAGTGGTTGTAAACCCTTACAAACCACTTTGACATACAGGTAAGCCTAGATTAAGGCTTACCTGTAGGTCCAAGAAATATCTCCTAAACCTATACGGTTTAGGAGATATTTACCTGAAGACAGCCACCGCTGTCTACGGCGCATGCGGCGTAGACAGCGGCGCGCAGGCGCACTGAGCAAGCCACAGATCGCGAGTGTCGGCTCCCGTGCGCATGCGCAGGAGTAACGTCATCGCTGCTCCGGCGAATCACAGCGCCGGAGCAGCGAGATCCACCAAGAAGATGGACGCTCGGGAACTACAGGGGACAGCGGTGACTTCGCTGGCTCCTGTGTCAGGTAAGTGACACATAATGGGCTACTGTGCGATGCATAGTAGTCCATTATGCTTTACCTTTGCAGGGAATCAAAGAGGAAGTAAACCCATCAGGGTTTACTTCCTCTTTAAGGAGGGCACAAATAATGCTCAAATAGCAGGGATCTCTAACATGCTCATGTTATGTCTCCAGACTATGACTGTCTCCTGAAACATTTCCCCAGTCAATAACTCCTACAGTAGAGACTCCCTGACCATCTTCTGTTGCAGGTCTGCAGTTTCTGGCGGCATTCTGCAGCATTAGATTCATTGAATATTATGTATGGTCCTTTGGTGAATCCAGGGGCTGACTTGAGGCCCTTTATATTAAGAAAGTTGACCACCACTGAGTTTTTTTTTCTTAGGCCCCTTTCACACTTGTGCAACTTGTCCTGCAACTTAGGACTGCTAAGTCGCATGACAAGTTATACCCCATGATTTCCAATGAGTACCATTCATATCTGTGCAACTTCAAGTCAGTCCCTGCAATACTTTGGTCTGACTTTGATGCGACTTGAGGTCCATAGACCTTAAGATTACACAGGCATTGCTTCAAGTTGCATCAAAGTCATGCAACAAAGTCATGACTTTCAGGTTGCACAAGTGTGAAAGGGGCCTTAAGGAGATTTAGACTCTTTTTTTTCCCCTAGTAAATACTGAGTATTGAAAGTAAGAAAAAATGAAAAAATGTAAGTTGTCACCAGAACATGAACAGAAGGGAAATCTTTAGATGGCAAAGCCTGCTTTGGTGACAACTGTGTAGGAGGGCAGTTCTCCCGTTTGTGAGGAAACTCCTCTCACTTCCTGTTGTGTCAGCATTACAGGAAGTGAAGGGAAACCTTCCCAATGAGACCCACTCAGTCATCAGTATAAAAAACATTTTGGATGTACAGTATATATACTTTAAAAAAAATGTTATTGTATGAACACAGAAAATTGTCCCATCAGGGGTAGGCACTGCTTTTAAGCTGAAAATAAAAATGCAAATGTTCAAATTATGCCTGTGAATAAAATCGATAGATTCATGGGTGATGCCATGGATGGGTGGCAAGCTGGCAACCACATTTCAGTAATGACAGTGAAAGATGAATGCTGATTGCTTAAAGGGGAGGGCCCAGCTGAAAATTCATTTTTTTTAAAGTCAGCAGCTACAAACACTGTAGCTGCTGACTTTTAATAAGCGCACTTACCTGTCCAGGGTGCCCGCATTGTCTGCCATTCTATCTAAGGGAAATAGGCAATGGAGCCTTGTGGCTTCACTGCCTGTTTCCTACTGCGCATGCGTGAGTTGCGCAGAGCTTTGTGAATGAGGCGCGCTGTTTTCTGGGACACACACAATTCCCAGAACACACCGCGCCCCATTCCCCAGAAGACAACGCAAAGAGGAGAGAAGACCGAAGATTTCAGCGGAGTAAGAATAGGCAGATTAGGAAGATCTGCCTAGCAACAGGCATTTCTGGTAAATGTAAAAAAAAATTTTTTTTAATTTTATTGGGAAAGTTTTTATGTAATTTTGTTTTTTAGGGTGGCCCTCAACTTTAATAGTGTTTGCATTATTGAAAAAAACTGTTATTATCTGCCCCTGTATAGCAAAAGTGGACACATAAAAATGGACTAACAATCAGTGTTAATTTAGCTGACAAAAATATTTTAGTCGACTAAATGAATACTATTTTAGTCAACTAAAATATGACTAAAACCAAAATGGCATTTTAGTTTAAAGACTAAAATACGACTAAAATAGCATTTTATTCAAAAGACTATGACTAAAACGAAACTGACATTTGACATCAAAATTAACACTGCCCTACGACATAAAAATATGTAGGGGGCATCTATTAAGCTGCTAAAAGAAAAAAAAGAAAAATAAGAAAAATTTCTTATTTTTTTTTCTTGATATTTAATGTTGGTAATATATTCAGGTAATAAGTTCAATGACATTACAATCAATAGAATTTACAGTTTTATTATTATTTCAGGTACCTGTATAGCGCCATCAATTTACGCAGTGCTTTACATAACTCACATTCATAAAGTTATTTTTTTTGTTTTTTTTTTATATTTTCAAGTTGTATTTCTGCTGGTCAAAAAGCTATAAAAAGCAATCTGTGTCTGTAGTGCATGTTCAAACCTCAAGACAATAAATAATAATTTGTTACTAGATTTCTACTCCAGGAGTATATAATGTTTGGCAATTCTAAAGGAATGCTTAAATAGTGCATTAAAATGTAACTAAACCCATTCCATTTTAGTCTACTAAAATGTACTGTAGATGTTAAACAATTTAGATGACTAAAATACGACTAAAACTAAAATAGCATTTTAGTCAAAAGACTACAATATGAGTAAAACTAAAATGGCAATTTAGTTAAAAGACTATGACTAAAACTAAATTGAAATTTGATGTAAAAATTAACACTGCTAACAAATCAGCCCTTTGATAAACATATACAAATTTGTTCATTTATCTTACTCAAAAAATACTTCTGCACGTGAGCTCGGCGGGACAGGGCGCGTTCATAAATGTATTTTTTTCTTATTTATTTTACCTTTTATTTTTGCACTGTTTTAAAAAAAAAAAAATATGTAAACAGAATGTAAACATCCCTTGTAATAGAAAAAAAAAAGAATGACAGCACCTCCTAATGAGATCTGGGGTCAAATAAAAAAGAAAAATGTGTCATTTAAAAAAAGAATAAAAAAAAAATGCCCCTTTAAGAGCTATGGACAGAAGTGATGTTTTGATGTTGCTTCCGCCCTGCAATGTCATGTAGACAGGTGGGAGCCATCTTCCCCTCACTTGTCTCCATGCCGAGGACCTGAAGAAGGACCTGATCGCCTCCGCCGCTCCCGCCGGCTCCGGTAAGCAGCGGAGGGCACCGGAGCACAGCAGGAGGGGGGGGACCCTCTCCCGCCACAAAAAAAAAGTGATCTTGCAGTGAATGTGCCGCAGAGACCCCTTTTATCTTGAAGCGGACCACCAGCCAAACAAGAGGATATCAGGGTTCATAACAACAATATCCTCCTTCAAAGTAAGGACCTATGTTGGCGTGTGGCGGTCCGGAAGTGGTTAAATGGGAACATAGGCAAGGATTAAAGGATAAGGATGCTGCATACTCTATAAGCGTTTAAAAACATATTCTTTATTTAGGAGGGGTTTTCCCTTTGGTTTACATTTCTCACTATGATATATTGCCATGTCTGGGCCCCCTATTGCCAGGAATAGATGGAAGGTAACACAAGGAACCACTTGTCCTGATCTCAAGGGACAGTTTTTGTCTCTCTCTTTTAGCTTACAAGTTGTGGTAGAAACAAAGTGCAATCTGACATGTGGGAGTAATGAAGACATTTCTGGAATTGTCATGATGCCAGCATCACCAGACGTTTGACAGTCACCTCCCGAGGCTGACATTTACATTTAAGGTGGAGCACCGGGTAGAGGCAGTAGATTGGCGTGTGCGGGGTCAGTGTCCAGGGCTGTGTGTTGTTAGTAATAGGGATTCTATAACAATTCTGCTGATACTAGACCGGTCCGTGCCTGCAGCTGGCATCCTGCCCTGTACTCTATAGTCACTAAGAAGAGGCTCAGGTTACATTCTGCGCGTGTATATTGGAAAGCGTGCAAGAGTGTACAGTGTGAGCCAAGTGTGTATTCATTTCTGCTCTGCAACAGAATCCAGGTCGTTTTTCCCAGAAGTGAAATCGGTCCTGTCATTATGAGCTAACATTTTATAATTCAACTACACATAACAAGCTTCTTGTGTACCAGTTGTTAAAACAATTACGCTTTCAATTCTTTACCTTTTTATGAGTTTCACTTTTCTCATCTATGTCTTAGTGCAGGGGTCTCCAAACTACGGCCTGCAGACCAATTCTGGCTCGCTGCAAGATTTTATCTGACCATCTGATGGGGACTCTGATGTAAAGGGGGCTCTGACGGGGACTCTGATTTAAGAGGGCTTTGATAGGGACTCTGATGTAAGAGGGCTCTAATGGGCACTCTGAAGTAAGAGGGTTCTGATGGGCACTCTGATTTAAGAGGGTTCTGATGGGCACTCTGATGTAAGGGGGTTTCTGAAGGGAACTTTGATGTAAGGGGGCTCTGATGGGCACTCTGATGTAAGGGGGTTCTGATGGGCACTTTGATGCATAGCTGTTGTTAGAAATCACGAAGTCCCATATAGCCTACCTGACAGGACCCCCTTCCCCCAGGCCAAAAGTGACTGAGGACATCGATTTATCAGTTCCTTTCTCTACAGCCTCAGCTGCAGAGATTAATGAATAGGAAGCGCTCTGATGCCCTATACACAAGGCCGGTTTTCCCGTCGGAATAAATTCTGAAGGTTTTTCAGAGGAAGCTCAGACGGAATTCCACTGAAACTGTCTTGCGTACCACGATCACACCAAAGTCCAACGGTCAAGAACGCGGTGACGTACAACACGCATGACGGGACTAGAAAAAGGAAGTTCAGTAGCCAGTAACCAATAGCTTCCGTCTCGTACGTGCTTCAGAGCATGCGTCGTTTTTGGTCCAGCTTTTGGTCCAGCTTACAGACGACCAATTTTCCCGATAGGAATTGGTTCCGTCGGAAATATTTATAACATGTTCTGTTTCTAGGGCCATCAGAATTTTCGATGTAAAAAGTCCGATGGGGCATACACACGATCGGAATATATGATGAAAAGCTCCCATCTGACTTTTTCTGTTTGACATTCTGCTTGTGTATATGTGGCATGAGCCTTCCTGCTCATTCACAAACTGAAGCATAGGAAACAGTTTCCTTTGCTTCAGTGATGAATGGACACAGGAGTGATTGGTACTGATCGATCACTGTGTTAATTTAGTAAATATGATATTAACTAGCCTCTTCCCCCGCTCTCCATCCTGAAAAATCTCCCTGTGTGCCCCCAGCAGCTGCCGGTGGGAGGGAGAGGAGGGAAGCTGGCAGTGCTGCAGAGGAAAGGGGCACACAGTGGACCCCGGACAACAGATAGAAGGGGCACATGTGCTAGAACCAGTCCTCCTGCAGTGCAGCCGGAGGGAGGGAGAGAAGGATAAGCTGGCAGCACTGAAGGGGGAGGCAGAAGAGGATCGGTGATTACAATAAGACAGTACAGCTGGCCCTCCTGCTCAGCAGGTTCCCTGGCCCCCCTCTTGAACTGATGAGGCCCAGGCCCAGTACAGGAGGGCTGGCTGGCTGTACTGCTTTATTGGCAGCACTGCTCTGATGTAGAGGGGCTCTGATGGGCATTCCGATGTAAGGAGGCTCTGATGGGCACTCTGATGTAAGGAGGCTCTGATGGCCACTATGATGTAAGGAGGCTCTGATGGCCACTATGATGTAAGGGGGCTCTGATGTAAGGTGGCTGTGATGGGAATACTGATTTATTTGGAATTTCTTTGCTTTTTTTTACTTTTTGTTCTTGTTCTAAATCATATCATACGGAGCACAAAAAGAATTTTAGTAAAATGTATTCTTTCATTTAAATTTATTTGTTACTTTGTTTAGAAAACTTTTTTCCTCAGCCGAATATTTGTAAAATATATGATGGGCCATTGTACTGAAAAGTTTGGAGACCCCAGTGCAGATTTCTTTACTAGGGTTCTGTATAATTCTAGGGTTCCTCCTTAAAGCCTGGGGAATTTTTTTATATATATGCACACTTACCTGTCCAGGGAGCCTGCGATGATTTTGGCACCCCAGCCGATTTTCGGATCGGTTGTCAGGTGCTGCTGTCTCCATCTCCACTGGTTCCCTACTGTGCATGCGCAAAGCGCGTTGCGCTTTCTAATTGGCCTGATGGTGGAGTAAGGTGGAGGGGGGCTGAACTTTCGAGGGACAGTGCCGCAGTGCCTTCTCCCCAGAGTGGGGATGGGAACCTGTCAAAAACAGGTCCCCTTTCCCCCCTCCCCCCTGAAAGTTGCCAAATGTGGCGCCGGAGGAGGAAGGAAGCAAATAAGCGGAGGTTCCACTTTTGGATGGAACCCCGCTTTAAGGTGCAACAGGGTTTCCTGTGCTGTGGCAGATTGATCCCCTGCATACATGGCCACCAATGCATGGGGCAATTGTAAGGGGTCACTTCGATACTAGCCACTTATCTTAGTGGACACAAAAACTTTTAGGCCTCTTTTGCATGCGTGGTAAAAACATGCAGTTGAAATGTGGTTTTACTGCCCCGAACTAACCCCACCTAAAGCCTTACTCACAGGGATGCTAAGGCCCATAGTTCATGAATAGGCTGTGTGTTTATGCGGTCTGGGCCACCAGGTGCTGAGTGCAGGCAGCCCGTGTAAGTGTATGGGCATGTAGTGGCTGCATGGACACAGCCTCTTGGCCCAATTTGACAGTCTTACTGCCTGTTTACCCCTCTAAAGGCAATTGCCCCGCAGCCCCATTAACTTAAATGCGTTGCATTCAGTGGCCCTACTGCCTGTCAGATAGATAGGGGGATCAGTTGTTGTGGCATGTGTACAGCCCAGATTGGCAATGGCACCATGCCCTTGTTGAGGTGGGTGGTCGGAGGGGGGCAGTAAAACATCAGCCTAACCACCTGCTTTTACCCTTACTGGCCTCACATCTGAGCGATCCTTAGTTTACACTGTCTTAAGGCCGTACTGAAGATAAATATTCTTGCTGCCTATACCAGTCAGCTTGCTTAATTTATTTCATTTGTGTTAAAAGTAATAATAATAATGGTAATATACAGTATCTCACAAAATGTGCTGTCCCCTCAAAAGAACTCAACACACAGTCATTAATGTCTAAACCACTGGCAACAAAAAGTGAGACAAAAATATTTACAAACATGTTAGGGGGTGTACTCACTTTTGTGATAATTATGTATTCAGTCAGCTGTAGGTGGGGAGGACGACGCATGGACAGTTTTACCTAGCTGGAGTCCTACAGCTTGGCCAGACAGTCACCCCATCCACTTTATTGTTAATAACATACTGTAGCTGCCAGCGAGTTGGAGTCATTGTTAAGGAAAGTTTGATACTTAACAGGTATGGAGAACGAAGTAATACGCTGTACAGTCTTAGCAGATCTTACTGTACCACACTACTCATTCTGACATGTCCACTCAACTTACTGTAGTTGCTATTACATTCTTTTAAGTGTTTAGAGCTGAGTAAAAAACTGCTTTAAAAGTGGTTGCTGCTGCTGGTTTTATTGGGCTTACCATTACCTTCTTGACCTCATCTGTGTCTAGGGGTTTCCCGTGGTAGATGGCCCAAAGAATTGCAGAAACTGACACTGGATCCTCTTTTTGGGATTGAAAAGATGAAAGATTGAAAAGATAACACAATTTCTTAATGGAGGGTAGACGGTTAGGAAGAAAGTTCAGGTACTTTTGGAACTCCAAAAATAGGAAGTCTCTCACTATAGAAATCCAGAGAATTACCGTTTCACAACTGGATTCTTACAACCACCGGATAGACCTCCCCTCACTAGGCCTAGTAGCCGGTAGGGTGTTAAGTAAAGCAAAGTCTCTGCCACAGACTTGGATGTAGAACGCTTGAAAAGCAAAAGTCTCTGCCACAGACTTGAATGTAGAACTGAGGGACGTAGATAAATTTAGAGAATTATGATACGGTACCAGTATCTCTCAGCCGGTCCGGCGATACCGTATGAGTGTGGATCCATATAGTGTCCTTCAACTGAGCCTCCAGGCTCCTTCTGAGAAACCAGCCTTACGCATGGCCTTCTCCCGAAGAGTCCTCCCCTGGATGCTTCTTCAGTTGCTGGGCCTCTCCCTAGATGAGACAGCACCGGACCACCTTTGAATCATTATGGCCTCATATCCATTCAGGCCTGTCCTTGCAGTTGCTTCGCCTCGGGCTATCCAGCCCCAAGACTCGGAATTGCATGAATCCGCACCCCAGACCAGGAGGGCCATGGGGGCTGGTCAGGAGGACCAGGACCGAACAGACCGAAAATCTCTTCTGGACCGGAACCCAGAAGCACGTGATGTCAGTACCTTAAATACCCTCTCCCAGAATGCACAGCAAGACGACACTCCCACTGGATACTTCAGAGAGAAATAAGGGCATTCAATGCACCCAGCCAGACTGTGTTCTCATACCTACCGGCGGTGACAGCGACACCTACGGTCAAGGAGAACTCAGTGGCATCCAGCTAGACTGGTACTGAAACCATAATTTGGCAAAATTAGCCCTAAAACCCAACTGTGGTTTTAGGAATATTAATTTTTAAAACAAATAGCGCATGCTCTTCAGGAGCCGGTGCTACACAATAAAAGCATTTTTTCCTGCAAGATTTCATAGTATAGGAATGAGATCCCAACTGCGGGCACTGGCGACATTACCTTCCCAGGGGGCATCTGTGTGGCTCTGGCTGCATCACCATTACCAAAGGAGAACCAGGAAGTGGAATTACATTAAAGGTACCTAAATGCAAACATTATTGTTAGATGATTACATATTCATGCTGATATGAACTTTAGTGAAAGGGGAAAAAGACTGCTTTAAGGCCCCATTCACATCAGAAATTGCATCTGAGTGCGCACGTTTTTTTGCACGCATTGCGATTTAGGGCAACCTCTTTATTTTAATAGGCAAGAAACAAGAAAAGGGGTGCATGCAAATTTTAAAATTGTGCCACACCGAAATGCACAGATCTGTGGTACTGTGCATTTTAGTAGGGGAAAATGCATGACTAGTGTAGTCTGAATGTTCCCCTTATACTATTCCTTATCTATTAGAAACGAGACCACACCATAGGTTGGAGTAAACTGGCCACAACAGCCTTTATTAAACATAACTCAAAATTACTCCAATAACTTGTAATATGAAAATATATAAATATATAAATATATATATAAATATATAAATATAAATAACTTTATTAACATTAAACCACATTTAAATTAACATTAACTGCCCATTCTGGTGATCTCTGACGGTGACCACACTTAAGCCAATACCCAATCACTGCGGTACACCTGACCAACTTCCCAAAGGCCTCCACCTGTGACCGGTCGGAGACAACTTCCGCCAGTGAACATAACCGTATTCCCTCCAACGTTCAGGAATACCCAGAGGGGCCGATCGTTAGATGAGCCCCCCACACCCTCAGATCCCTTCTGAGTACCTGTCTACCGTCAGAAACCACCAGAAAACACACCGCCAACACGAAAAACTTTCAGCTGCCGTGACAACCGATGAAACCTGCAAAAGAAGAAAAAGACCAGCAACAAAACACCACAAAACAAACACATAACAATAGGGCGGGAGGGTGGGAAAACTGCCTCCTCTGTGTCACACTGGGCTCCGAATGATTCCTTAAAGCCACACCTCTCCCTTTTATGTGACCCCTCCCCTACACTGAACTTGTTTCCTGCAAACCTTTTTCCTGAACTCCACCCATAAAGCTTAACCCTCTGTGTCCCTCATCCACACTGTCATGTCCAGCACTCCTTATATCATTGCATTCATAATCCGTGCTTCTCTTGACTAGTGTAGTCTGAATGTTCCCCTTATACTATTCCTTATCTATTAGAAACGAGACCACACCATAGGTTGGAGTAAACTGGCCACAACAGCCTTTATTAAACATAACTCAAAATTACTCCAATAACTTGTAATATGAAAATATATAAATATATAAATATATATATAAATATATAAATATAAATAACTTTATTAACATTAAACCACATTTAAATTAACATTAACTGCCCATTCTGGTGATCTCTGACGGTGACCACACTTAAGCCAATACCCAATCACTGCGGTACACCTGACCAACTTCCCAAAGGCCTCCACCTGTGACCGGTCGGAGACAACTTCCGCCAGTGAACATAACCGTATTCCCTCCAACGTTCAGGAATACCCAGAGGGGCCGATCGTTAGATGAGCCCCCCACACCCTCAGATCCCTTCTGAGTACCTGTCTACCGTCAGAAACCACCAGAAAACACACCGCCACAGCCCGAAAGGGTGACCCCCTCAACCTTGAGGGCCGCCCCACACCCGAAGAGCTTTCTGTATGCCCTCCTGTAAGCCAAAGGACCAGAGGTCAATCCCCACATCAGATAGATGAACGCCATCCCGCCTGAGATAAAGCCCTACATTCACCTCCAATTCCCTGTGTCTTACCACAATGCCCCCGTTCTGCACTACAAACCGCCCAACAACCTTATTAACCCTAATCCTGGTTTTCTCAAGGCTGGCTAAAGACCTGGCCCCCCGCCACACCGTTCTGGCCACAATGTCTGACCACACCAAAATGGTGCCCGGGAAAAGGACTCGCATGCGCAACACATCAGCCTTGATATCCGCCAAAATGTCCTTCACTTTTCGAACTCCCAGGTCATTGCCCCCCGCATGAACGACCAGCACATCCGGGGGCCTATCCCTCAAAGCGAAACGCTCCACCTCCCTCATGACACGCTCCCACCTCATGCCCGGGAAACCCAACCACATCACCCTAGCTACCTCCCTGGGGATACCTAATTGCCTGCCTGCTGGTAGAGAATCACCTCTCCTGGCCCCCCAGCAGACGTACGAATGCCCCAGGATCCAAACGAGGCGTTGAGAACCTCCATCTGGAATGAAAACAAGAGAAATAACACAACAACCAAAGGAATGTTACAAGCACAGTCCTCCCCCCCATAAATCCCACAGCAAAACAACCCCCAGCCGCACCATCCTTACCCCAGTAGCAACTGCGGCCGGACATAGGACCGGAACCTCCGGGACTCCCATCTACCAATCCGGCGAACCACCGCCTCCTCCAGCCCACATCGAGCCGCCTCCGTGGCCGCCCCAATCCGAAAAGAGTGGGACGCGTAGTCCCGCTCATCCAAACCCACCGCCCTCAGGCATTGCCGAAAGACCGACACAAACTGAAAACGGGATAGAAAAGAGCCCTCCTCGTGCACCAAAAAGGGGCCCGCCCTCCCAGGCCGTACCGCCCGGAAAGCCCGTACCGCCGCCACCGGGCACACTACCGAGCCCGGCAGGGCGAGCAGCGTAATCGCCACTCCCTTGCCCCGTTGATCAGTCTTAGACCTACGCAACCGTATACTCACCCGATCCGCAACCACCTGCACGTCCTGATCCAACAGACCCCCGGCCACCCGTTTTGAGCGACACACCAACTCCCCAATCCTAAAAGCCCCATAAAACGCCAGTGAAAACGCTGCCGTAAACAGGACGGTCTCGTAAGCAGACGAGCAAACGTCCACCAGCCGAGAACAAATTGCCACCAGATTGTCAAATGACACCGGCCGGCGCGCATCCCTACCCTTCCAATCCCTCCTGTACCCCTTCAACGTTTGCCTCACCCAAAAATCCTTCGTCCCGTCCGGCTCCCCCCACAGTTTGAACAAAAAGGCCAACCCCGCCAGCTTCCGCTCAATAGATGCGGGAGACAGGCCCGTCTCAATGTTCCGGGCAACCCAGTACAATACCACCCAGCGCCGGTCGGAGCCCCGACCAGCCACTCCAACCTCCCGCAGGAACGCCCACCATTCCGCCCACACTCTAGAATAAGCGGACCATGTAGCCTCACTCAACGACCTTTTTAACCAACCTGCGGCGATTCCAAGGGAAGTTCCCACATCCACCCGGGGCATGGCGCCCCCGACTCCTCCGCTCCCGGCGCCAGCTGCCGGAACTTGTCCCACTGAAAACGAGAGAGCGAGTCAGCCAAAGAATTCTCCACCCCAGGTATGTGCACAGCATAAACGTAAACATTGAGCCGCAAACATCGAAAGACCAGGTGTCGCAGCAGCCGGATGACCGGGGGGGAAGAAGCAGTCATCCGATTGAGGACCTGGACCACCCCCATGTTATCGCAATTGATGCGCAACTTCAAATTACGAAACTCCGCCCCCCATAACTCCAATGCCACCACTATCGGGAACAATTCTAGCAAAACCAAATTGCCCAACAACCCCGCAACCTCCCATGAGCGTGGCCAAGGTTCCGCACTCCACCGACCCCGGAAAAAGGCCCCTTAACCCGTTGAGCCAGCCGCGTCAGTAACCAACTCCACATCGAAGTTGCTCACTGGCCCCGACATCCACATAGCCCGCCCATTATACGACTCCAAAAATTCATGCCAAGCCCGCAGGTCCTCCCGGTGTTCCCTTCGCAAACGTACGAAGTGGGTAGGGGCGGTTACCCCGGCAGTGGCCCCCGACAGCCGTCGGCAGAACACACGGCCCATAGGGATGATCCGGCAAGCGAAATTCAGCTTGCCCAACAGGGACTGCAGGGCCCGAAGCTGAACCTTCGGCCGGCCCTGCATGCCTGCCAACTCCGCCTGCAGATCCCGTAATTTATTCTCTGGCAATCGACACTCCATTGCCACAGAATCAATCACGATTCCCAGAAAACTCAATTCCGTCACCGGGCCCTCCGTCTTATCCCCCGCCAACGGCACCCCGAACCTGCCCGCAATGTGCTGCAACGTGGACAGAAGAATCGCACACACACTGGAGGCAGGCGGGCCCACGCACAGAAAATCATCCAAATAGTGGATGACCGACTCCAGGCCCGAAACATCTCTCACCACCCATTCCAAGAATGAACTAAAAGCTTCAAAATAGGCGCATGAAATGGAACAACCCATGGGCAGGCACAAGTCCACATAAAACTTGCCCCGCCAATGGCATCCCAACAGCCGGAAGCTGTCCGGGTGGACCGGCAGAAGGCGAAACGCCGATTCCACATCCGCCTTGGCCATGAGAGCCCCACGACCATACCGCCTGACCCACCGTACCGCCGCGTCAAAAGAAGTGTAGGAAACCGTACACGCCTCCGGGTCAATGAAATCATTGACCGACCCCCCTTCGGAAAAGACAGGTGATGAATCAAGCGAAACTTCCCCGGCTCCTTCTTAGGAACTACACCCAACGGGGAGACCACCAGGTCCCCCCACGGCTGCACTTCGAAAGGACCACCCATCCGGCCCAGCGCCACCTCTTTACCCAATTTTTCATCCACAACCCCCGGGTGATCTAAAGCCGATCGCAAATTCCTGGCCAACGGCGGCACCCCTCCCAAAGAACAGGGAATCCTAAAACCGTCCCGAAAACCCAGAATTAACCCACGCGCCGCCGCACCATCCGGATACCTATTTAGGAAAGGAAGCATCCTTCCCAGGTTCACCGGCGTCATCCCTTTTGTGACCGGCGGCACCGGCACGCTGACCTTTTTTGAAACAGCGAGACAGGGGGTGGGTGCCGCCGCACCCGGAGCACTCATGCTTGAAGCGGCACGCGCCTCCGAATTTACAAGCCCCTTCATTAAAGGGCCAGCACACCCCCCACTTCTTTCCGGCCGGCAGTCCCGAGGAAGACGCACTCCCGGCCCCCCCCTGAAGAAACGGAGTGGGGGCCCGCGGAGCAGACATAAGCCTCATCCAGAGGCTTATGTCCTTGTGATCCCACCGCAGGTCAGCCCGCACTGCCTTACGCTGACGAAACTGCTCATCATAGCGCAGCCAAGCCAGCCCTCCATACACTCGGTGAGCCCCCCCCAATCGCGTCCAGGTAACAAAATAACGCCGAGCAATGCTCGGGGTTCTTTTCCCCTATCACGCTAGCCAATATAGCGAACGCCTGAAGCCAATTTGCAAATGTGCGCGGGATCAGCCGATACCTACGTTTTTCCTCGTCGTCCTTCTTGGAACTGTCCGGCTTAACCCTGTCCAAATTAAATTTCTCGAGGGGGAGCAAGGAGAAAATCTCCACATACTCACCCTTGCCGATTTTGTCCCGCACCTCCTGCTTCAAATGCGCCCCCAATGGGCCTTCGAAACAAACATAGACTTCGCACCGGGCAGCATCCGCGATCCTAACCAGGTCAGACCGCGCCCCCGGGTCCGCGGGCACCGGGGGGACCCCCGGGCCCACAGCCCCCGCATCCGTGCTCCCCGACACCGCGGCAGGCGGTGCATCCCGCGCAGGAATGACCTCCGCCCCCCCGGCCCCCCCCACAGTACCCATCCAGGGGGCCACCTGAGGCGACCCGGAGCCCCCAGCAAACTTACCCACCAGGGCCTGCAGCCCCCCCAACAGCTCCTGCAACTGACCTGACGGCCCCCCCGGGGCCACAGGCCCCGCCCCCTGCGCTGAACCTGCCACAACCCCCCCCAATACATCCCGGGATCCCGTGGGCACCGCACCCCCCTGCGCCACCCCCATCAGATCCCGCAAGGCATCCGCCAGCAATGTAGACTCCCGCAACTTACCCGGGCCCCCAGGGGCCTCGGCGACCGGTACCGGTCCGGGTGTAGAAAAGGACCCCTCCTCCTCCTGGGACAGCTCGCTCTCCGAACCGACCTCTCCAACGCGCACCGGGGACGCGGCAATCCCCCTGTGCTCCGCGCGGTCCATCCGGTCCCTGCGATCCGGGACTGCAGGCAATGTCCTCCTCCCCCCGCCGCCCCCGGCATGCCGGCGTCTAAAACCAGCCCTGCCAGGCACCTTGGCAGCCTTCTGCGACCCACCCTCCCCCCCCTCCGGCATGCGACCCCCCCGGAGCGCCCCCCTCCCCCCCACCGCGCGGATGCTGGCCCCAGACCCAGCCTGCCGCAGATCCCCCGCCACGTGCACCCCCCCCCCTTGGCCTGCTGACCCAGAGCCATCCACACTCCCCCCCACCTCCACCGGGCCCCGTGCGGTCCCGGCGCCATTTTCATGCGGCCGTGAAGCCCCGCCCCCCTCCGTTCGGCGGCGTAACGACCGCCCGGACCGGGGGGAGCCGATAACCTGTCGTTTTGCCGGGGGGACCGATCGGTCCACCCCCGGGCTCCGGGAGTCACGAGGCGGCCGAGGAGTAGGCCCAGGAGAAAAACGCGCCGGAGGCCGAGACCTCCGCGCGCGCAGTGGAACCTCACCTGTCCCGCCGCCGTCCACATCGCCGTCCGTCAGGTCACCCACACGTTCCCGCAGCCAGTCCGCACCGTGCACCTCCGCCGCCCGTCGCAGCCGCGCGAAGAGTCCCTCGAGGTCCGCCATAGCAGAGGAGCAGCGAAAAAACTGCCTCCTCTGTGTCACACTGGGCTCCGAATGATTCCTTAAAGCCACACCTCTCCCTTTTATGTGACCCCTCCCCTACACTGAACTTGTTTCCTGCAAACCTTTTTCCTGAACTCCACCCATAAAGCTTAACCCTCTGTGTCCCTCATCCACACTGTCATGTCCAGCACTCCTTATATCATTGCATTCATAATCCGTGCTTCTCTCATTTGTAAGATGCGTGGGGTGCCATTAGGAACCCCACACACTAATGGCACCGCACATGTCTGCAAAAGGGCAGCATGTTTATCTATAGATGATACAATTTTAACTTGACTGTCGGTGTTGCTGGGAGAATGCCTCCCACTGAGCTATTGTGTTCTCACGGCAGAGGGGCGCAGGGAGCTGTCCCTGCCAGAAAACACAGCGATTATTGCTAGCGGCTACAGCCGCTGGCAATAATTGTATCCTAAATAAACCGACATGCTGGTTGTACACAAGTTGATCAATGGATCAACTTGGGTACAATCAGCCTGCCCATACATGGTTTGAATCTCACATGGTTCGAATCTCACATGGTTCCTGCTGAACTGGCTGAGATTTAAACCGTCTATGGCCGACTTAAAGAGGAAGTAAACCCTGATGGGTTTACTTCCTCTTTCATTCCCTGCAAAGGCAAAGCATAATGGACTACTATGCATCGCATAATAGTCCATTATGTGTCACTTACCTGACACAGGAGCCAGCGATGTCACCGCTGTCCCCTGTAGTCCGGAGCCTCCATCTTCTTGGTGGGGTCTTGCAGCTCCGCCGCTGTCACGGGAGCCGACACGCATGGCATCTCCGTCATTGAAGATGCCGCGCTCAGTGCGCCTGCGCGCCGCTGTCTACGGCGCATGCGCCGTAGACATCGTTGCCTGTCTTCCGGCAAATATCTAATAAATCGTATAGGTTTAGGGGATATTTCTTGGACCTACAGGTAAGCCTTAATCTAGGCTTACCTATAGGTCAAAGTGTGTTGTAAGGGTTTACAACCACTTTAAGGCTTGCCTTATTAGATCATTCAGAAAAGAAAATGTGATCGATGCCTCAACATTGGCCATGAAAATACGATCCCAGACTGAACCACATAAGGCTTTCCTTTTTTACAAAAAAACAGGAAGGATTCCAATTTGTTATTTTATCTAAAGGCAAAACTTTTTTTTTTGTTTAATTTAGAACCTCTTCCAGGTACTTATTGTCATCTGTATCGCTTGCTAGGAAGACGAAACCTTTTTATTGGTCCTAGTGACCATTGTCAAGTGAGTGAAAATCTCACATTTTGAGTTGTCACCCAAATCAGAATAATAGGGAAATCATCTGATGGGGACACCTCTGAAAAAGAATTTGCCTCACTTGGAGGGATTTTTTCTCACCTCCATTGTGTCTACAGGACAGGAACCGAAGGAAAGTCTCTTAAATGGAATACAGAGGATAAAAAACCTGACAAGCCTTTTAACCATTTCCTATGCAAAAAAAAAGTTTGTCTTAGATATACTTTATAAAATCTTTTTTTTATAAATTCTTTCATGGCCACCGGGCTGAACAAACAAAAAGGAACAGATTCCTCCATCTACATAAACAAGATGGAATCTTTCCACTGGGACATTGTATTCTGGCTCATGGGACTGTCAGAATACACTGGCTAGATCTGCTGATGTGATAAAAGTTTTCCAGCATGTCTCTTTGACAGAAGGCAAATGATTGATTTTTGTTGAACAGGGACAGCCACACATCAAATTTCCCTGCTGAACCGGATGAATTTTAATCCATCTATGCCCAGTTTTAGTTGCGTAATTTGTTTCAGGCGGCACCTGTAGGTTCACATTTTGATTTTGGTTGTATAAGTAAAATTCATAAAAAAAGTTGAATACATTTTTCAATTTTTTTAAATGGTCTGTTTCCATCTACTACCACAATCCATATCGATGCATTGTTCAGATTTCAGTAATCAGATAGGATGTAACAGTGCTTTGATCTTGTTTGTGTAGACCACAGCACCCCTCATTCATCCCAACGGGAACGGGCTGCACAGCAGGAATATATTTGTCCCTGAATCAAGTGGAGTCTTTTTTCAATCTGGATTCAAATGTTGACTTTTAAACTGTAAATGGTACAAATAATGTACATCAACAAATCACATGCACAGCTTGAATGACTGCAGTGTCCTCTACTGCTAATAGAATGAACTGCAGGAGAATTAATGAGCAGAGTTGACTATTAGTTATGTACAGTACGGGCATAGTTGACTATATTGTGTTTCTGGAATACGCTCTAGATGAATTGATATTCCAATTCCGGCAAATGTTATAAGAAAAATAAAATAATTTATTCCAGTTAGATATTTACTCTTTTACCTGCAATTTGCCCTTTATTGCTGAACTCCAGGCAAACAGCTAAAAAAATACACTGATGAAATGCATAAAAGTGAGATTTTTTTACCCACCAAAGTTGTTGTATTTCTGTCCATTTAGTTCTGAGATTTATACAGCTCTGACACACAGTACAGCTCTGTCTAGCAGGACACAGGACCTGATTTTTCTCTGCTGTAGTTCAGTAACTCTTAAGCCCAATACACACTATTAGTTTTTTTATGCTGAGTTTTTCCTTCAGATTTACCAAAACCATATATGAGGTCAAACCTTAGGACTTTCAATTTGTATGCAATCAGACAGGCCCTTGCACTACATGGTTTTGGTAAACCTGAAGGAAAAACTCAGCAGAAAAACTGATAGTGTGCAGGGGCGGACTGACAACTAATGGGGCCCCCGGGCAATAGGAGATTATGGGGCCCCCAGGCAATCAGAGATTATGGGGCCACACAGTATACACAAATACACACACACACAATATACAATCACACAGTATACACAGACATGTTTCTATTGCCTGAGAAGGTACTGGAGAGGTGGGGCAGCTATAATCTCTGTATTTTTAGACCAAAAGGATGTCGGTAAGGGACATTTCAGAGACAGATGTAAAAAAAAAACACACATTTTTACATACTGTCTCTGGTTTTACTGAGGCTGGCAACCTTGATGGGGCCCCCTAGTGGCATGGGGCCCTCGGGCAGTGCCCGAGTTGCTCAATGGTCAGTCCGCCCCTGATAGTGTGTATGGGGCTTTAGTTCTTCTCCCCACCTTCCTCCAGCCTGTGAATAGGCAGTGAAGGAAGATGTAGACAACTAATGAGCACGTCTCTCGGTCAATTTTGCTCTCCCCACCTATCAGCATGTTTCTCGTACTGCAACTTAATTAATTGGCTTTTATGCCAATTCACACCTGCTTCAGTGTGGTGCAATTTTCAGCCTATTTATTTGAATGGGCTAATATTGCACTGGATCGCCCCAAGAAATAGCACATGCGCGACTTTTCAAAAACACGCTGCAACCAGATTGCATGGTATTGTGGTACCATGCATTAGGGTGCAGGCAAATGCCCCTAGTTTGCAATCTGTATTTGAGGTATCATTAGTAATTTGTCTACACCAACAACAAATCACGCATACAGTGCATTTTGAGCGAAGTGTGGGAAATGCACACGGAACATGGGTCTCCTGTACCGTGTTCTGCTGTGAACGAGCTCTTAGAGCAGTTTTTCCTACCACCAGCATAAGCTCTACTGTACATGGACTGCAAGAGGCTGATATCAAGTCCAACACAGGTACTTACTTTTGGCATTTAAAAAAATACATTTAGACATGTATTAAAGTGTCGGAAAAGGCTAATGCCGCATACACATGGCCGGAATTTCCAATGGAAAAAGTCAGATGCGAGCATTTCATTGGATATTCTGACCATGTGTATGCCCATCTGACTTTTTCTGTTGGCATTTCCAATGGACTTTAGATTGAGAGCCTGTTCAAAATTTTTCCGTTGGAAATGCAGACAGAGTTTTGCCCGATGCAAAGTCCGACCGTGTGTACGCTGCATAACTCTTAAGTATTCCTATAAAAAGTTCCCTCCTACCTATCTTGCATACCCTGTATAAAAAGATCTCTGTACTTGCCTATTTCTAATTTTGCCCAGTCATGTGATCCAGCAGCTGTGGCTCCTCTGTGTCGGTGAGCTGCTGCTGCAAGGAAGAGGAGGGAGCGCCGACAACACCTGGGCCATGGGAGCCTATGGGGATGTTATGGCTCTAGGTATTCACAGCCATTGTCAGCACTCCCACTGTGCTGGAGAACCAGCCCTGTCAGTCACTGCTTTGTGCTCGGCCCTTCCAGCGCTCATTGGAGCGTCAGACTGTGGAGGGGGCGGGAGTGAGTGCCTCAGACTTTCTAAATAGCGTGCTAAGAGGCTGAGCCAGCTGCCGGTCAGGCATCTAGGCACATCCCGTCATTTTCAGGATCTCTGCAGAGCCTTGCCCGGCTCTGTGACATTAGCCAACAGTGGGCTTTTTGCTAACCCTACAGACTCTGCTCATGTAGTGTGATGATTGCATGTCTGCTAACAGCTCACATCCCATAGATACAACAGATCACACCTACTGGGAATCTCTGGCAGTTTCCTATATGAAAAACTGTCGCATTGCCCCTGTTAATTAGGCGCAGACCTGCAATAGAAATTGGCACAGATAGATCTGAAACAGGTCTATCTGCTTAGGTAATGTGATTCCTGAGACAGTTTTATATTAGTGAAGGATGCTTAGTTAATTCCTCATGTGATCCAAGCACAGTAAAATATGTTAAGATTTACTCTTTTTTCATACAGACAAGCTCTAAGTGGAGCCTTCATGCCAGACTCATTTCCAGTGGTGGAAAAGTGAAAAACAGCCCTGGGCCCAAAAAGTATATCTGATTACTTGTACTTAGGCCCCTGGGCTGTTTTTCCCTTATGGTCCCCCACTCTATCCCAGTTCAAAAGCAACTCACATACATTTGCAACACGTGGAACATTCCACAATATGTCTTTTTGCTCTAGAGATTGGCTTTACAGAGCAGGGATAAACAAGTAATACTGTTTTCCTGCTAATTTTCGGCAACAAACAGTGGTAATTATTACACAATGTACTGATTCCAGAAGAACAGCAAATATGTCTGCTATATATTAACCTCAACAACATATCTAAAGGAAAATTCTAATTTTATTTAAAAAATAATAATAAAATAATATAGCATATACTTCTATTGCTACCTCCAACTGCGACACTGGATATCTTCACTCAGATGCCATGATACTTTCACATACCAGAAAACACCCTTTGAACATATTTGTCTGAATTCCCAAGGAGCCCTAGGCACCATCTCCTCGATATATCACTCCCGCAACTGAGACTGGGGTAAGCTTGTATGAAATGTTCTACCAACTAGCATAGCTTAGCACTGATCTGCATGGTGTCTTATACAAGGTGCAACATTTCATACAAGCTTACCTCGGTCTCAGTTGCAGTGGAAATCAAGTAATCATATGCATGGCTGCAGGTGGATCTATGTATAAAAATTGCAGAAGAGGGCTATGGCTACAACAAGATGCAGGATGTATTAGGCATAGGTGTCACTAAGATTCCTAAACATGATCTACCTACCAAAATTGCTATATATTCTGGCTAACTCCCCTTGCAAAATACCTAAATCTGTTTTCAAACGTATAGACACAATTTGTACAATGTTTCTGTGGAATGGCGGTTCCCCCAGGGTGGCACTTGAAACGCTAAGGTTGGCTTGGCATTTCCAAAATTCCTTCCTATACTATTTAGCGTCTCAGTTGGTGCATATTCATGACTGGTTGCAACCAGCCTCAGCAAATGTCTGTACCACTACTGAGGGAGCCATTGCATCTTCCATGGAAACTCTCCACAACATTGTCTATATGGGAAAAGTTCCATCTAGACCAGGCACCTCTATGCTGGCTACATCCCTTTAAATTTTCCGACACATCACTACAAGAATTTCCAGACATACATGGTTGATGTCCCCTAATAACCCCCTATGGTTTAACCCCACCCTACAGGAACTATACTCCTTACCTGACCCTAACCGCTGGTACTCCAAAGGGGTAAAGTATCTGTGCCATTTATACAATGCACAGGGTTTTAAATCTTTTTATCAGCTAAGACTTGACTTTGACCTACCACGTTCATACCTGTTCTACTATTACTAGCTCAAACATGCTATCCAAACTCAGTTTGGCTCCCTGAATGACCCTACTGACCTATCCCCACTTGAGAAACTGATGAGACAGCCTGACCCCACTAAACTTATTTTTGCCTACTACGCTGTCCTAATGGCAGATTTTAATCCCAGATTTAGCAAGGCTCAGGCCAGATGGGCCTCCATAGACATATCGCTCACAGAAGACGGCTGGACAGAGTTTAGTGACTCAGTTATCTTATCACGGGATCGTATAATACAGATAAAGATCTTCCATCAATCCCACCTTACCCCGGCTAGATTGCATAAAATGGGTTTGATGCCTACGGCACAATGCTTTCGTGGCTGTGGCCAAGATGGCGATTTTTTACTTCTCGGGACTTCTGGGTGGAGGTGGGTTCTTTCATCTCCTCAGCTATAGGCCTCCCCAACATTGTTCACCCTAAGAACGGTCTTCTGGGCATTTTTGGTGAGATACAATTATCCTCACATGCCAAGAGACTACTATGTATTCTCTATTTCTATATCACAAAAGCTATACTGCTATCATGGAAGGGTACACAGACCTCTCTAAAAGCCCTTTGGTTAAAGTTGATTAATGATGCTATACCGCTATACAAACTTACCTTTGAGCTCGGGAAAAGTAAAAAAAACGTTTCACAAAATTTGGCATAAGTGGCTGGCTAGCCCCCTGACCCTTTCCCAATAACAAGTACATACTACAAGTTGCTTATGGGCCGTGTCACAGTACAACACACTATTTTCAGACTGCCGTTGCTACTGTAAATTGATTGATAACTGGAACTATGTACTAAGATACATACTGTTAGATTGCTGTACCATCATTTGTCTCTTCACTATATGAGCCTAGCAATTGACGCTATATGCCAATGACTAACCGAGTGTGATCTATGGTTATCTGTTGTTTTGTTTTTGTTGTTTTCTTTTTGTATGTATGTTGGTTTGTGCTAAATCCAATAAAAATATCTTTAAAAAAAAAGATTCCTAAACATCTTTTGGCACCTCCAACACCTTCAAGGAAGGTGCAGGAACAGTATGAGGGGCATTGGAGGATAAAGAGAGGGCAGGGCAACATATTAGAAGGGATGACAGGTGTGGAAGGTAGGGGATGCTGGAAGGGAACACTCTAATTAGAGGTGTTGTCAACATGCTCGCTCTTCCTGTGTCCAACGGTCACATACCTGGTGGAGATCGAGCTGTAGAGGGGGGTTCTCGTGCACCTCCTGTCCAACACTCCTGGTAGAGATGACAAGAAATGTAGGACAAAGAGTGGTACAAGGGCCGTTATAACAAGTGGCACTAGCTGAGGCTTGACAGGGAACTGATGGCCGTATATCACCAGACAGGCACCCGGAACTGGAAATCCGTGACACTGGATCAGTAGGCAGGACCGTAGCCTGGACATAAGCCAAGGGGTCATCAACAGCCAGAAAATGTAGGTACAGGAACATGAAACTAAAGCAGGAACAGGATACAAGCCAGAGTCGGTTCGCAATCGGGCAGGAAGGTGCAAATGCATGAGACAGGAGCAGATTCAAGCATGGGCCGAGGTCACAGGTAGGCAGGCAGAAGTCCAGAGGAAGGTTGAGATCAAGCTGGGTCATACACAGGTAGGCAGGAATTGGATCAGGTATGAAAAAAATTATGATTTGATCCGCACAGTGGAATAAGTACAGAAGTGGATCAGGGCAAGGGCAAACAGGCACTCAGCAATGTGTTCATGTCATTGCTTGGTTTAAATAGGCCATTTGGCGCCAGTGCTTGCAATTGTGTGCGCGCGCTCGCCCAAGCGCAAATGCATATTTATTCTTGTGCACATGCTAGTGTGCTCGCGCATGCACACCAATGCGCATTGGTTAACTGGATTTCTCATACACCAAACTTGCATATGGCTTTTAATGTTTAAGATCACCCACCCCTCTTTCTCACCATGACCAGTGGACTTCTGATTCCAAGACTATCACAGCGGGGCTATCACACCACTCATCTGTCAACATTTTAGCAGTTCCTGTCCTTAGCTGGTGACAGCAAATTAGAATAGTATGTTACTGCTGCTGTCTTTAATGCTGTAAAAATAGTTTTTAAAAAGTCCATTGACCCTAGAAAACATACAACCCTCTCATGCAAGAGCTGATTAGTAAACCCTCTCCTCCGCATTTCCTGCTGGTGAGAACCTTCCGGCTCAGGAGCATTAGAAGAGTTTGAGATGTTTTCAAATACTCAGGTAAAAACAGGGATTTTTGTTGCATACATTTTCTAGTTTCAAACTTATCAGAGTGGCTGATATGGTTTCTTGTTCAACTATTTCAGCCCCGGAAAAATTTACCCCCTTCCTGACCAGGCCATTTTTTGCGATGTGGCACTGCATTGTTTAACTGACAATTGCGCGGTCATGCAGCGCTGTACCAAAACAAAATTGATGTCCCTTTTTCCCCACAAATAGAGCTTTCTTTTGGTGGTATTTTATCACCTCTGCTGTTTTTATCTCTTGCACTATAAACAAAATAAGAGTGACAATTTTTTATTTTGTACTTTTTGCTATAATAAATATCCCAATTTAAAAAACAAACAAAAAAAAAACAAAAAAAATGTCTTCATTAGTTTAGGCCGATATGTATTCTTCTACATATTTTTGGTAAAAAAAATAAGCCTATATTGATTGGTTTGTGTAAAAGTTATAGTGTCTAAAAAATAGGGGATAGATTTATGCCATTTTTATTACCATTTTTTTTTTACTAGTAATGGTGGTGATCAGTGATTTGTATTGTGACTGCGACATTGTGGTGGACAGATCAGACACTTTTGACACTTTTTTGGGAGCAGTGACATTTATACAGCGATTATAGCTAAAAATTGCCCTGATTACTGTATAAATGTCACTGGCAGGGAGGGGGCTAACATTGGGGGGGGGGGGGTGATCAAGGGGTTAACTGTGTTCCCTAGGTGTGTTCTGACTAGGGGAGGAGACCGATCGGTGTTCCTACTCAGTAGAAGCACACGATCTATCTCTACTCCCCTGAGAAAACCAGGATTTGTGTGTTTACACACACACATCCCTGTTCTTGTTCTGTCATGAGTGATCGCGGGTGCCTGGCCATCTTTGCGCCCGCCGGGCACGTGCATCGGCTCCGTGGACACCCTGCAGGCGCACGCCTGCAAAAGCATCTTAAAGAGCCGACGTACGGCTACGATGGCTCACACAGGCGAGCCATCATGCCGCAGTATGACTGCGGGGCTGGTCGGGAAGGGGTTAAATTTGGTGCAGACAACTATTAGGACAAAAATATATAATCTAAATATATAAACTTGCGCTGATGGTGTAGAAAATGGGTGGTAAAAAATTAATGTAGCTGTTATACACAAAGAGCTAAACACTTGACCATAGTGACAAAATATATAAATACATCGCTCACAAACAAAGACCCATAATAGGTGACAAAAAACATATAGTCCATATAAACAAAAAAATGTGTTTTACAACTAATGTGCAAAATCGCAGAGAATGCTTCACATCTGGCGCTTAAAGGGTATACTTACAAAAGTAAGCTAAAAACAGGCATTGAAATTGTAAGAAGATGCAGCAAACACCATTAGGAGCATTCCTACGAGACCGGAAGTGATGTCAGTGCCGGAAGTGAGTCAAGTCAATGCATTTCGAACTCCCACAGGGCGTCATGTGAGTCACGTCAAGGGCGAAATGCATTGACGTGACTCACTTACGTCACTGACATCACTTCCGGTCTCATAGGAACACTCCTAATGGTGTTTGCTGCATCTTCTTACAATTTAAATGCCTGTTTTTGGCTTACTTTTGTAAGTATACCCTTTAAGTGCAATCAATTTGCTTTCTTTAGAAGAAAAAGAGAACGTTGGGACTTTAAATGAGGCGGTGACCGGGTAAGGTCAGTTGCCCCCATCCCTATTTGAATAAAGCAATCAGGATGACTGGGGGTTGGGACTTTGAATGAAGCAGGCAGGTGTAAAACATTTAAATTTATTGGAAAATCAATGGTAAGTTGCATGAGGGTAATCATGAGTACACCAAGAAGACCAATATATTCCATACAATGGATAAACATACAGCAATAACAATTGACCACTAAAAATACAAATCACATATTACAAGTGATCATTAAGTAAGTAAAACATATAGTTGGCATAAAACATGGCATATAGTAGCTTTATGCATTTCGTGGATTCATCCACTCTTCAGGAGCATGCACGTGGAAAACTGAATGCTGTAGTATAATAATAAGAATATCTGTAAGGTCTGACCCTGTCACGGAAAGCAGAGATTAAAATAAAGTAATTAGAAGTAATATTGGCTAGGATAAACCCCCCCGAAACCACTCTCAAAAGTACTTACATTATCTATATCTATGCAGTAGCAATGTGCCAAAATGAATCAGAATAACCCCATACGGGTATCACTGGTGGGATTTGCTTTTGCTTTCTTAGTATACTTCACTATTGGTCCCCCTTTTTTCTTCCTTTCTAGGTACCTGTTTTGTATGGCTATTTACGTTGAAGGATTTACGTTGAAGGATCGGCTATCATCTCATCAGTGAACCTGCCATCCTGTGTCATTTTCTGGATATCGTTCTAAGCCTGTATTGACTCCCAGACTGAAAAGCTGGGTGCCATTGTGATTTGGTGAGTGGGTCACATGTGAGGGTGTCTTGGTATGCCTGAAAAAAAAATTCTGCAACACTTTTTCTCTGCACACCAGATGTGAAGCATTCCCTGCGATTTTGCACATTAGTTGTGAAGCACCTTTTTAGTTTTATATGGACTGCATTTAGTATATATGTACTATATGTTTTTTTCACCTATTATGGGTCTTTGTGAGCGTTAATAACGCTCCCTAAATACCCCTATATGCGTTTTTTGACGTGTTTGATTCGCGTTAAGGCATGTTAAAATTGCTCCTCAAATGCCTATTTTTAAAAGGGATGTGACATTACAGGAATTAAGCAATTTGAGTTGTGGCTTCTTGGTGAATGCTTCATTTATTCTGCCTCTCCAAAAATGATTCCTAACTGTTTCCACAGAACAGTTCACATATTTTAATCCATGCATACAGAAAGCGTGAGGCATCATAGTAGCTTGGAGTACTGGGATTGTAAAATTCTACCTCCTGGATCAACAGAGACACATCGCTGTCAGCCACCTTCAAGCAGCACAAACAGGAAGTGCATAGAAGGAAGTGACTGCAGGATACTCTATGCTCTCATCTATCCTTACAGGGCATTGTAGGACATTATATTCCTCCTGTACAGGGCTGGACTTACCATTGGGCTTGACTGGGCTCAAGCCCATGGGCCTCGCCCAATAGGGGGCCCCACGGGCCCCACCGGGATACATAGCCGAGTTGTATTCAACTGAGCTCCGGTCAAGCCCAGTCCCGCCCTATGATGGACATAACACAGGGACTGGGCGTGACTATGAGCCGAGCAGAGTACACTTGGCTACTCTTGGCTCTGCCCGAGACTGCGAGAGGACCCGAGAGCCGCGGAGAGGACCTGAGAGCCGCTGAGAGGACCCGAAAGCCGCGGAGAGGACCCGAAAGCCGCACAGAGGACCCAAAAGCTGCACAGAGGACCTGAGAGCCGCACAGAGGACCCAAAAGCCGCACAGAGGACCCAAAAGCCGCACAGAGGACCCGAGAACCACACAGAGGACCAGAGAGCTGCACAGAGGACCCGAGAGCCGATAAAAGCCACCAAGAGGACCCGAGAACCGCCGAGAGCCACACAGAGGACCCAAGAGCCACCAAGAGGACCCGAGAGCTGCCAAGATACACAGGACTCTGTATCTCGGCAGAGCCATTTTTAAACTTCAAGACTGCAATGACAAGGCTGCAAATGACACTGACAAGGCTGCAAATGTATGGGCAAGGCTGCAGATGGACACTGATAAGGCTGCATTGATGGGCATTTAAATGTAACTTCCCTCCTAAAAGTTTTTTTTCTTAAAATTCCCTCCTAAACTTGAGGTGTGTGTTATACACCGATAAATACGGTAATGTATAGAAGGTAGGGCCTGAAAGTGACTCAAGCCCAGGGGCCCCCACCATCCTAAGTCCTGCCCTGCTCCTGTATGATCTATTTTAAAACAAATTCTAACACGCCGCAACCACACAGCAAGCGCCTGCCAGTTTGCTTACAGGGCGTTACCATAGACTTGAATGGGAGGCATTAAAAGGCTTCAAACGCCTTCAGACTAGATGAGGCTTCAATTTTGAAGCCAAGCAATGCAACACTGACGCTTCATGTTTTAATAATATGAACAGCACTGTGTGCTGTCCATTGTACCATTTACATAGGTGTTTGAGGGACCCCTCAAACGTCTGCTTCCAATGCCAGTTTGAACTTAGCCTTAGAGGGCTTCAGCTGCCTTGGGTGATGTTTTAGCTTCTTGTTTGTTGCTGTATCTTTAAGAAGGAAATGGCTGTTAGCTTGAGCACTGATATATATATACAGTATATGTCCTAGAAGTTGTAAATTCAGATATTTTAGATTTAGGACACACTTTTTCAGGGGTGCCTTGATGCGACAGTGTGACTTTATATGCATTTCCAAATGTATGCAACCAAAACCACTGTTATTTTGTTGAAGTTGTTTTTTTCTGGATAGCTTGAAAGTGTGCTAGTAATCTTTTATTGTTTAGCAATAATTTTTGCCCGTCGGATTTAGTCCGACGGATTGTGTCCGAAACTGCTGCATACACACGGTCGGGCCAAGTTGGCAAAAAATCCGATCTTTCAGAACGTGATGACGTAATTTCGATGGGACTACATTCAGGCTAGTAGCCAATAGCTTTGATGTAGGAATTTGATCTGAGCATGCGTGGCACTTGGTCCGATCAAAATCCTCTACACATGATCGGATTAGGTCCGTCCGGCCCAGTTGGTCGGGAAATATTTCCAACATGTTGGAAAATTGGGTCGGACGGAGATTCGGACGGAATCAGTCCGATGCATACCACACACAATCGGATTATCTGATAAGACTCATTCCGACAGATTCTCCGACCGTGTGTACAAGGGCTTAGGCCTCACCACTCTATCCAAAATCAAAGCATACAAATTTTGATATAATTCAAGGTCTTTCCTTAGGGTTTTGATTAAAAAGTCTCTTGCTTGCTATAAATGAAAAAAATTACTACTGTGCAGTTCTCAGCCTAGATCACAGGCTCTCTGGCTGCCAATTTTTACTGTGGAAAGTGCATTGCTTTCAATTAGTAGTGAAATAAGAAGATCACAAAAGGTCGCCACTATGTTTGTGTAAAAGAACAATCTGTTAGAAACAAGGCTTTTAATAAAAGGCAATATAATGCAAAGGCAAGATGATGTTTCTCTTTTAAAGTTGAAGACTTTCATACATTTGGAGCATAATTAGTTTCATAATCCATGTACGCTAACTGGTGTAGTATCCATAGCTCTTAATATGTGTGGGCTGTTGTGGTAAAGCAACAGCTTATAAATAAAATGGCTATGGCTTGCAGACTAATAATGGGCCTATAATTTGGACATGCCCACCAATGGCCACAGGATACTTACTATAAATGGTATTCATATGTGCCTAGAAGTAGACACTTGAAAATCTCTTATTCAACATTAAACCCTTTGACTTAAGACTTTTAAGCTTGTAACATCCATAAAGCATTTGGCATACTTAAAGTATAAAGCCCAAAATTGTCTTAGTTTTAGATAGTGTAAAGCCCCATACACACTATCAGATTTTCTGCTGATTTTTGTCTTCTGATTTACCAAAACCACATAATATGAGGTCAAACCTTAAGCCCTTTCTACACACGGTTGGACATTACGGTGGAAAATGTCCGATTGGACCGTGTTGTCAGATAATCTGACCGTGTGTGGGCTTAATTGGACTTTTTCCGTCGGAATGTCCGACCAACAAAATTTGAGTGCTGGATATAAAAATTTTCCGACAACATGATCCGATCGGACTTAGTCCGATTGTTTGTAGACAAAGTGCCACGCATGCTCAGAACAAATTCCTAGACCAAAGCTATTGGCTACTAGCCTGAACGTAGAGTCCCGTCGTAACTAAATAACGTCATCACGTTACGAACGATCGGATTTTCTGACAACTTTGCCCGACCGTGTGTATGCAACACCAGTTTCGGACAAAATCTATTGGAAAAAATCAGACGGATTTTGTTGTCGGAATGTCCGACCGTGTGTACAAGGGCTAAAAGTTTCAATTTGTATGCAATCAGGCAGGCCCTTGCACTACATGGTTTTGGTAAATCTGAAGACAGAAATCAGCAGAAAATCTGATAGTGTGTATGGGGCTTTAGGAATCCTTAAAACTTTTTTTTTGTTTGTGTCTCATTTGGGAAATTTGAGGAGTCTTTACAAAGTGAGGAGAAGTCTCTTCTTAGACAATTATTATTGGAATAGGTGCCTCAATAGGAAATAATCTATTCCTGTTCCGTTAACAACTGTACAATTTTAGATTTTCAGTTAATTTCTGACCCAGTGACAATGGCCACAAAGGGGTGAACCTCCCCAGCTGGAACACAGCAATAAAACCCTGTCAGGGGTTTCAACATTTTCAGCCATTCTCAACCAGGGTTCCTCCAGAGGTAGCTATGACTAACACTCCTACTATGTGATGGTGCCCACATACACCACTAGGCAGGGCCAGAGGCATGACTGTAAAGGTGGCATTTTGACTACCACTGTAAGGGGAGCCTTCTTCCCACTAACCAACAACAATGTAAGGGGCATTTTTTCCAATGACCACGAATGGACTAAGGTGGTTCCCTGAGACCTGAAAATTATTGCAAGGGTGAAAAGGTTGAGAAAGGCTGATTTAAGGTATAACGTTTTAAATTTAACAAGACATTTAACAACAAATCTTGGCTATATATACTCTGCCCAGTTAAGCTATTATTTCTATTATACAGGATTTATACAGCGCCAACTGTTTGCCCAGCACTTTACAACATGAGGGCAGACAGTTCCGTTACAATACAATTCAATACAAGAGGAATTAGAGGGCCCTGCTCATTAGAGTTTATAATCTAGGAGGGAGGGTCAAGTGATACAAAAGGTAATAGCTGTGGGGGATGTGCTGACGGAGAAGTAGTTGTTAGGTAGGGGCAGAATTGACTTCTCTGAAGAGATGGGTTTTCAGGGATCGTCTAAAAGGAAACAGAGTGGAACCCCAATCTGTCCCATCCTACACCAATCTGTCCAATTTATCTCCTATTCCAGTGATGGCGAACCTTGGCACCCCAGATGTTTTGGAACTACATTTTCCATGATGCTCATGCACTCTGTAGTGTAGATGAGCATCATGGGAAATGTAGTTCCAAAACATCTGGGGTGCCAAAGTTCGCTATCACTGGAATAGGAGATACATTGGACAGATTGGTGTAGGATGGGACAGATTGGGGTTCCACAGGATGAGAGAGGCTCTAGAAAAGTCCTGGAGGCGAGAATAGGAGGACTTTACAAGGGAGCTAGAGAGTAGGAGGTCTTGAGAGGAATGAAGAGAACGATTAGGTTGGTATTTTAAGACTAGATTAGTGATTTAGCTGGGAGCAGAGTTGTGAATGGCTTTGTGAGGTGTGGCTAGTATTTTGAACTTAATTAGTTGGATGAACGGGAGACAATGGAGGGATTGACACAGAGGAGTAACAGACACTGAGCGGTTGGTAAGGAAGACGAGTCTGGCAGCAGCATTCATAACGGACTGAAGGGATGATAGCCTATGTAAAGGTAAGCCAATGAGAAGGGAGTTGCAGTAGTCAAGGCGAGAGATGACCAGCGAGTGAATTAGGAGCTTTGTAGTGTCGTTGGTTAGAAAGGGACGTATTTTGAATATGTTGTGGAGGTTGAGGCAGCAAGATTTGGAGAGTGATTTGGAGATGGCGATAGTTCGGAGTACAGGATTACACCTAGAAACTTGGCATGCAGGGATGGGCTGATAGTTGTGCCATCAATCTTGACAGAGAGATCAGGGAAAGGGGCATGTGGGGTAGGAAAAATGATGAGCTCGGTTTTGGATAGGTATTATTTATATGTGTTTTTCCTGTGGACTGTGGATGAAATCATTTTCTTTTAGATCTATCCACAATGTACCTGTTAACAGAGCTCACAAAGCATCAATATCTGTCAGTCTCGCCTATGTCAGCAAAGAGGTTAACAGGACTGTGCAGAAAATGCATTACATTGAACTACACATCCCACAATTCAAATCGGCATGCTTGAGGTTATATATATTACTCAGATGGTGATTGGGATATGTAATAAAGCCAGCAAAATCTCCTCAAGGGCATAGAAAGTTCAGAGAGGCCCCAACTCAAAGGCTCAGTGTCTGCCGCTGGCTACTTTACATTTTCTCTAAAATAAACAGCCTGGTGGGAAAAATAAACCGTCTCCTAACACGAAAGAAATGTCACATTAACTAGGAGGGCATGTGTGGAACAAGGGGTTGACTCTTCCAAGGGTCTAATAAAGAAATGCTCATGGAAATCTCACATACACTAGGGGGAAAGAGGAGCCCCATTGTTCTAGTCTTGCAGCTACCAACGGCTTTATGCTGTGACACTCAGAACATAAATCATTACTGTGAAAACATCTTAAATCGTGAAAAATTATAGGTATAGTAAAAGAGAAGGCAAAGCTGAATAAAAACATATATTATTAAAAACAGCTTGCAAGTTTTCTAAGATGTACAGGTCTTCAGGATTATAATAATAAAGAACAACCATAATAAAAAATATTACATTTAAAGTAGGATGACATTTAAAGGATGAAAGTGAAAAAAAAGCATAATCCAAATTGTTACGTTTAACCACTTGCCACCAGTATAACTTACTTATATGGCGGTAAGGTGGCACTGGTGCGTCGGATCATGTACCTAGTACGTGATCCGATACTTCTGGGTGTGGGGCACGCATATGCGCTACCTGTGCCCGGTCGCACTGTGATTATACACAACAGGAGCTGATGTGCGGCTACCATGGTTTCTATGTCCACTGGCACCCGCCGATCAGCACAGAGGCAGAATGGCAATCTGTATGTAAACAAGGCAAATCGCCATTCTGTCAATAGGGAAGGCATGGATCCCGTGTTCCTGTAAAGCAGAGACAAGGATCCATGTCTCCCTTTAGTAAAAGCACCTCCCACAGTACACAAACACACTAGCTAGGCACGCTGTTAACCCTTTGATTGCCCCAGCCAGTGAGTGTCATTTGTACAGTGACAGTGCATATTTTTAGCACTGATCATTGTATTCATTTCACTGGTCCCCAAAAAGTGTCAAAAGTGTCAGTAAGTGTCCAACTCTCCGCTGCAATATCAAAGTCCTGCTAAAAGTCGCTGACTGCCACCATTACTATAAAAAAATTAATAAAAAAAAGATTGACCGATCTTCTGCTGTCTCTTATCTTTTCATTTGGCAAATATGGCTGCCTTTTTTTTAGGTTAATGCACTTTAAATCTTTCTTATTCTCATTCTTTTCTTCTTGTGTATGTTTTGTTCTGTGAACGCTATGCTGCGATATCTGTAGGTCTATGTACATGGAGAGTTGAGTTCGTTTGCTGTATGTTTCAGATTCTGACTAATTTACAAATATTCTTATATAATTGCAGTTTTTCATTTTATATATTCATCTTGTATCCCATTGATGGGCCAGATTGCTGAGTGGAGGAAGCTTAGCCACCACATGGATGCTCTAGGCACCTACAGCTGCGGGCGTCCAACCAATTGGCTCCATTGCTGTCGGGGCCCGTATAGCGCCAATTTGTGGCTTGATCGCTCTCCTTTTTACCATCCAGTGATGGGGAGTCAGTCATCATACTCCACATCCAATTGCGAGAGCCCCCTCCCTGCCTGTGGCGCTGGCAAGCCGAATGGTACTCCGTCCATTTTTCGCTGTTGTCCAACCTGGCAGTGTGGACTTTCCAAGATGGCAGTGTACCTTGCCCGTCGTCTGTGTGAGGTCCCTTCTGCCGGAGTTACAGTTATGCACACTGGCATTGTCATTACGTCCACGGAGATAGTTTAAATGGTGGCTATCAGCTGACAGGACACTCAGGTCAGGAGGAGACGGAGCGCTATTCCTCTGCTGATGTCTCCTTTCGCCAGAAAGCTGCTCCGGGACTATCATTAATGTAAGTCTCATCAAGCCACATTTGTGTGATCTCTTTCGGGAAAATAGGCCGTGACACTGCGGATCTTTATTTACCTGCTCTCTGCAGGAAACTACAGGCACTAATTTTTGATCGCTCCGGTTGAGTTTTTTTGCTTCCTTTTACTCCCAGCGATCTCAATGTTTTCCGTTATATTGACCCCCAGACACAGGCCTTTCCCATTGATACCATCAATTAGGGATGCACCGATACCATTTTTTTTTACGAGTACAGATACTTTGTTTTTAGTACTCGATGATACCAATTACCGATACCTACCGCTACTGTTTTGTTTTCACTTCAGCTGTCAGCAATGGTACAAAGCATTGAAAAGTTATTTACAATGAAATAAATAGATTTTTTTTTAAATGTTGCACTTTTTCAATGTGAAATGTGTAAATATATGTTAATATATGTGTGTAAAAATATTCACTAAGAATGCAAACAAAAAAAGTTTTAATTGTTTATCGTTTATAAAACAGACGTGGACAAAAAAAAAAGCAGGAAAATAATTAAATGGAGGAGAATAGGGAGTTAATTAAGGCTGATTAGAGTAAATTAAGGGTTTATAAGGGGTTAAACAGAGGAAATTAAGGGTTTAGAAAGGGTTAAACAGAGGAACATTTGTTCATCCCTTTGATCTGCAGATGAAGAAACAGAAAGATTCAAAAAGAAACAATCTTTCTTTTTATTTTAGTGTTTCAGTGGCTGAGCAATGTTGTCAATAAACATTGCCGGCTGCTTTTATTTTGACAGCACCAATTACCAAACTTCTTTAACACTGCCAACAGGGGAGACCAACTGACAGCTCAAAGATCCAAGCCTGAACGTAACGGTTTCCGGTATCGGTGCATTTGCACGAGTACCGATACTTGTGCAAATACTCGGTATTGGCACCGATACCGATACTAGTGTCACAGGTTTTCTCCTGGGTCCCCATAAGGTGCTACTAACACCTCTCTGCACCTTCTGTGAGATAACACAGCAACATCTACAAATGTTTTTTCTATCTCCTCCTCAATGGGGGATACAAAGATCACATTAAATATAATATGCATTTGAAAATCTTCAAAATGTATTCTTTCTCTGTGGTTGTGCACATGCTCCTCCCTGCAATCTGGATTCTCATCTAGGAACCATTATTCATTTGGTCAAATACAAGCATCTGGTAGGCATGCATTTTCAGCTCCTCATTAAAAAATGGTGTAAAATATATGTATACAATTTTTCATGGTATGGTATGTAATTATATGATTTATTATGACTATTTCTTTTGTAGTATTTAAAAAAAAAAAAAAAAGACTTCATGCAACACTTTCAGAATCTTCTGAGGAAGCTCTTTGAGTGAAATATGTAGAGTAAGAAGTGGTTGCATATGATACTTAAGTGATATGTTTTGATGTAACCTTTATGGTCATACTACCAAAAGAAAGCCCTATTTGTGGGGGGAAAAAAAAGGACAAATTTAATTTGGGTACAGTGGCGCACGGCCACGCACTTGTCAAGTAAAGTAAAGCAGTGCGGTATCGCAAACAATGGTCATGAAGGGGGGGGGGGTAAATTTTCCAGAGCTGAACTGGTAAAGCCCATGTTACGTTTTAAGGAAAAGTATGTGAACCCCTTGGAAACCGTGATCTGATGCTCATCTACTGTAAATCACAACAATAGATAAAGACAATGTGCTTAAGCTGATAACACACAATTCTAATTTCTTGTGACTTTATGGAACACACCCATTAAACATTGATAGTGCTGAAGGAAAAAGTAAGTGAGCCCATAGACTAATTATTTCAACAACGGCTAACCTGGAGTCAGTAGTTTGAACACTTGGAGTCCAGTTAATGAAATGGATCTACTTTGAAAAAAGACATTCAAACATTTTAAGACTGCTGTTCATAAGAAGCATCAGCTGATGTGAACCATGCCTTGCAAAAAAAGGAGCTCTCAGAAGACATACATTCAAAAGTACTTGTAATAGGAAAGGAGGGGGTGAAGTGGCACTGCTTCTACTTGTTGTGTAATATATAAAAAATAATAAATTTAATTAAATAAATTGTGTACTGTCTCTTTAAATAGTGAAAACACACTAGTGGATAAGTGTATGAAGTGTGCAGGCACAATCCTGCCTAATAACGTCAATCACTGACAGGAGTTATAAATGAGTAAAGTGCTCAAAGTGCTAATAGTGCAAAACAGCTAAAGTCAGTTTATTGGAAAAAAAATATATTTACATATAAAGGAAGCAAATGCAAAATAAAAAGTTCAGCAAAAAAATCAAAGGTCATAGATTGACACCTGACTCTCACCTGGCAGTAAGAAGGGTCGCTGGTTCAAATCCCAACCACGACACTACCTGCCTGGAGTTTGCATGTTCTCCCTGTGCCTGTGTGGGTTTCCTCCAGGTACTCCGGTTTCCTCCCACACTCCAAAGACATGCAGGTAAGTTAATTGGCTTCTGTCCAAAATTGACCATAGTATATGAATGGGGACCTTGGATTGTGAACTCCTTGAGGGTAGGGACCAATGTGACTGTGCAATGTACAGGGATAGGGGTAGACACTCACTCAGATTGAACTGGATGGACTAGTGTCTTTATTCAACCTAACAAACTATGAAACTATAAGTGATCATATTAAAAAAAAAGTGGCTGGTGCTTAAGTGAATCCTATAATAAGTAAAAATTGGCGACTCTCCACACGTGCTCCCTACTCAGGTTCATATTCACCAAAGAGATGTACCTCTGCAGGAGTGAAAAGCCTTACACAGTACTTGATCTGCTCTTACATATTTTACAGGTAGAGACAAGGTAGATCCATATGCTGAAAGCTGTAATGAAACCTATGCTTAACAACATGGTTAGTTTTGTTTGTTTGGAATAGTACTATGCAGTAGAAACTGTAACTTTTTGAGTCTTTTGTTGCTATACTACATTGTAATCGGTATGTCTTGACGTCAGTTCAGGGACAGCACATAATGGAGGATTATATTACACCTTTTTTTTTTGATCCCCTTAGTTTGCATTTGTTTGTGTCTATCTTTTGTCATGGGGCGGGGGGTGGACTCGTACCTCTGGCCTGTATCGCCACTTTCTCTCAGATGGCGATCTCTGATACCAACTTCCATCCCTTTACCAGATGTTTCCATGGTTCGAATAACTTGTTGGGCCCCTCTGTTTCTATTCTATAAGTGCACCACTACTTGTGGCACATGTTCTGTAGGGTAGGCACATTGCATTCCTCCTTGAAGTGCACCGTTCTAATCATGTAACTTCTGGTGTCCTTAGAAATGGGCGCAGATTGGCATCTATCGGACGCCACGTGGGAGCTCTTGTACTATGGGGGTGTCCCCTTTTGTGGATCACACCTACTGGCTGATTGGCGTACTCCCCTTTTGAGAGGTGTAGGGGGGATCCAGGAGTATAAATGGGCTGGACAGTGGTTGAAATCTGTTTGCATAGCTCGTCAGATGGGCACCCATAGAGAGGACGCCTATGTAGTAAGATTCTTTGCAAATGTTACTTTTAGGGGACAAGAGGTTTTTCCTTTATGGATTACCTTATATTTTTTGGGGCTTGATTTTTTTTTTTTTTACATCCTCCTGCTTGGGGTGTTGATGTTGTACATCTTTCACTCAACATCCTCCTCCACATACACCTTCTCACTTGAAGTGCTGTTGTGGTACATTTATTGATGTTAGGTTGCTGGATTGATCGGGGATTTATGAAATGGTGTGAGTTTATTTTGATATTACCAATAAAGAGGAAGTTTTCTTTTTCTTACCCTAAAGTTGCCCATACACAGACTTTTTTTTCCCATTCAGTCTGTAAAGGAAAAAAGTAACAGATTCCTGAACGGTTGATGGTGTTTGGCTGACAATTCTACTCCGTATCTTTGATTTTTCAAATGATGTCTGGTGGTATGGTGTCAACAGGACCACCCATAGAGCAAACTTCACCTGGTTCATGAGGACCTGGTAGGAATTGTATGGCCATCTTTAGTCCTTCCCCAACTCACCAAAATTCCACTTCTAGTTTTACCACATTTGGGCAGATAAATTCATCCCTTCTGGGATCTGAGATTGAGGCTTGGGAGCTATGCTAAAGAAATACCGTATGTATTGGAAAAAAAAAAAGTGCAAGAAAATCATAGGCCGAGAAATGAAGACAGAAGTGGTTAAAACCAAAACTATGACTGTAGCTTAGTCTCTGGCAGAGACAGCACACGCTGATGGCAAATCAGTAGCATACCACACATTTAGATGCTGTAAATTTTCAGTATATATTAATAAGGCAATTATTTTATTCTGGAAGCAACCGATACAACAAAAGAAAAAGAAGAAAGACACTGAAAGGCCGTATGTGTCATGTCTGGCAAAACCTCTTAAAAGAAATCTGAATTAATGGAAACTCTTTGTAACCGTTCAGGAGAATGTTATTTTTTAGGTCTTGTATATCAGCCTGTATGTTTTAACAGTGACATTGCCATGGGGAGGGAGGACAAGTCCAGTTGCTGAAGATTATACAAATACCATAAAAAAAATAGGGAAACTTTGCATCCTCACCACTCCCTCCAGGCAATTTGTCATCCATGTTTGATTGAGTGAGGTCAGACACGGCCCAACTGTGCATTTTGCGGGAATTAATAGAAAACTATGTTCTACGCGATCACAGAGCATGACTAGAAAACTACGTGAATTACTTCTTAGTGCGAACATTTTTTTGGCATTCATAAAACAGGAGAAAAAAAATGACATTTGAGGACCAAAAAAAAAAACATGTGAAGCTATCCAGAAATTAGACATTAACCCCTTATTTGTTTGGATTTCTCTTAGCGCGCAAGTTAAAATATTCGGTGGTGGTGAATGGTTTCCTTTTTTCAGTCAAAAGTCAGTTTATTATACAAAAGCTGTGCTTGACTTCCATTTAGTGCTGCTAAAGGCAATCCACTCATTCTCACCAGTTACAAAGTAACATGGTAACCAGAACAATAAAAACCCCCTAACACCTCAAGAGGATTACATGTTAAAGTCATATTAAAGGCTATATATATATATATTTTTCTTTAAAGAGGTTTATACTTTATCTGCTCTGTACAAGGATATTGCACAGAGCAGCCCCTTACCATCTCTTCTGGGTTCCCTCACCGGTGCTGTCCATTCATCCTCTCCAGTGTGTGCCAACCATAACAAGATGTGTGCTATGGGGGGGCACTATCCCGAGCTGGGCTATGTGGGTCCTTAGCCACACACAGCGTGGCTCGACTACATCCCCCTCTCCATCCCCACTGGATTTGATTAACAGCAGCAGGAGCCAATTGTTGCCGCTGCTATCAATTTATCCTGTGAAAGCAGGGAGGGAGACCAGTGCTGCTGCAGACAGGCACAGTGTTGGATCGAGGTGGGAATCAGGTAAGTATTTTGGGTGGGTGGGAGGGGGACAAACAACTAGTGAATGTTTTTTTACTGTAGTGCATTGAGGTAAAAAACCTTTTGGCTTTAGAAAGTGTATATATGCCAAGTAGTGTAACACAAAGCCCCCGTTCACATCAGGCCGATTTGACATGTGATATCACATGCCTATTTCCGGGAACAGCACCGTCCAAATTGGTGCGGCGCAGCACCCATTCCCAAAAGTAGTTCCTGCACTACTTTTGGCGACTTTGGAGGCATTTTCAATAGATATCTGTGCAGGAACCCAGCTATATGTCTTTGAAATAGGTCTGTGCCGAAATCAGACTGAAAATCAGGTTTGAAATAGTGCGAGTTCACACCTTCAGTGTGAACCAAGGCTAACAAGTAGAGTTAAATAAAAATTTAAGTACAACCCATGGAAATGTTTTCTCAAAACATTTGAACAGACAAACATTACATTTTCATTCAATGATATCTACAGAGAAGGGTGATATATACGTAAATAAAAATACAAGGAATATTTTGCCTATCAACGATGTATTCCATAAAATTATCAATAGATGTAATGGTGTACTGATGAAAAAGGAAGTACGCTCCCTTAACCACTTTCAGACCGGACCATTTTGCTGGTAAATGACCAGAGGTCTTTTTACACTTTGGCACTGCGCTGCTTTAACTGGTAATTGCGCGGTCATGCAATGTTGTACCCAAACAAAATTTGCGTCCTTTTCTTCCCACAAATAGAGCTTTCTTTTGATGGTATTTGATTGCCTCTGCGATTTTTATTTTTTGCGATATAAACGTAAAAAGACCGCAAATTTTGAAAAAAAATGATATTTTCTACTTTTTGTTATTAGAAAAATCCAATAAACTCAATTTTAGTCATACATTTAGGACAAAATGTATTCAGCCACATGTCTTTGGTAAAAAAAAAGTCAATAATTGTATATTTATTGGTTTGCGCAAAAGTTGTCACATCTACAAACTAAGGTACGTTTTCTGGAATTTACGCAGCTTTTAGTTTACGACTGCCTATCTCATTTCTTGAGGTGCTAAAATGACAGGGCAGTACAAAACCCCCCCAAATGACCCCATTTTGGAAAGTAGACCCCCTAAGGAAATTGATAAGAGGCATGTTGAGCCCATTGAATATTTTATTTTTTTGCCTCAAGCGATTGAATAATGACAAAAAAAAAATTATTTTTTTTTTTTTACACAAAGTTGTCACTAAATGATATATTGCTCACACATGCTATGGGCGTATGTGAAATGACACCCCAAAATAAATTCTGCTGCTTCTCCTGAGTACGGGGATACCACATATGTGGGACTTTTTGGGAGCCTAGCCGCGTACAGGGCCCCGAAAACCAAGCACCGCCTTCAGGCTTTCTAAGGGCGTAAATTTTTGATTTCACGCCTCACTACCTATTACAGTTTTGAAGGCCATAAAATGCCAAGATGGCACAAAACCCCCACAAATGACCCCATTTTAGAAAGTAGACACCCCAAGCTATTTGCTGAGAGGCATGTTGAGTCCATGGAATATTTTATATTTTGCCACAAGTTGCGGGAAAATTACAAACTTTTTTTTTTTTTTTTTTTTTTTTCACAAAGTTGTCACTAAATGATATATTGCTCATGCATGCCATGGGCATATGTGAAATGACACCCCAAAATAAATTCTGCTGCTTCTCCTGAGTACGGGGATACCACATATGTGGGACTTTTTGGGAGCCTAGCCGCGTACGGGGCCCCGAAAACCAAGCACCGCCTTCAGGCTTTCTAAGGGCGTAATTTTTTGAGTTCACTTCTCACTACCTATTACAGTTTTGAAGGCCATAAAATGCCAAGATGGCACAAAACCCCCACAAATGACCCCATTTTAGAAAGTAGACACCCCAAGCTATTTGCTGAGAGGCATGTTGAGTCCATGGAATATTTTATATTTTGCCACAAGTTGCGGGAAAATTACAAACTTTTTTTTTTTTTCACAAAGTTGTCACTAAATGATATATTGCTCACGCATGCCATGGGCATATGTGAAATGACACCCCAAAATAAATTCTGCTGCTTCTCCTGAGTACGGGGATACCACATATGTGGGACTTTTTGGGAGCCTAGCCGCGTACGGGGCCCCAAAAACCAAGCACCGCCTTCAGGCTTTCTAAGGGCGTTACAGTTTTGAAGGCCATAAAATGCCAAGATGGCACAAACCCCCCCCCCCAAATGACCCCATTTTAGAAAGTAGACACCCCTAAATTTAGGGGTACACTAGTGAGACTAGGTAATAAATGGCGGGTGCCCTGAAACTATAAAAAAATAACTAACCAACCAGCGTCACCTGTAACAGTTATATGGTGATCACTGGTGAAAGGGTTAACTAGGGGGCAATCAGGGGGCTTTATGCGGTAGTATATGGGGGTCCCTGGCGCTATAAAAAGCTGCGGCGAACCTAAATACCTACCTGCCTAACTAGCGTCACCTGTGACACTAATACAGCGATCAGAAAAACGATCGCTTATTAGGCTGGGTTCACACTGGAGCGATGCGGGAACGCCACGAATGCGCGGCGGGTTCCCGCATCGCATGCCTCCCGGCGGCAGTTCACACTGCCCTATGCGAACTGCTGGGAGTGTCAGTGAAATGTTAATGACACCCCCAGATCAGTTCGCATATCGCAGTGCGATCTGCAAACTTGGATCGCATGGTGTGAACACCCATGCGATCCGATTCTGCTGCGGACCAAAAAAAGGGTCCCGTGCGAGTTTGCGGCGGGTGCGGCGGGTGCGACACGAATTCAGCCATACTATCTGTATAGCTGAACTCGAATCGCACAGAGATCGGATGTGATTTGCACTGCAGTGCGGTGCGAATCACATCCGTTCTCATAAACCGCTGCAATGTGAACCCAGCCTTAGTGACACTGGCGACGGGGGGTGATCACGGGGTTAAACCTTTATTGGGGGGGTTAGGGGGGTACCTTAGAACTAAAGGGGGCTAACCCTAACTGCCCTAACAGTTATTAGTCACAAATGACACCTGCCGGGTGATCAGGGGGTTAAACCTTTATTAGGTAATAAATGGCGGGTGCCCTGAAACTATAAAAAAATAACTAACCAACCAGCGTCACCTGTAACAGTTATATGGTGATCACTGGTGAAAGGGTTAACTAGGGGGCAATCAGGGGGCTTTATGCGGTAGTATATGGGGGTCCCTAGCGCTATAAAAAGCTGCGGCGAACCTAAATACCTACCTGCCTAACTAGCGTCACCTGTGACACTAATACGGCGATCAGAAAAATGATCGCTTATTAGGCTGGGTTCACACTGGAGCGATGCGGAAACGCCGCGAATCCGCGGCGGGTTCCCGCATCGCATGCCTCCCGGCGGCAGTTCACACTGCCCTATGCGAACTGCTGGGAGTGTCAGTGAAATGTTACTGACACCCCCAGATCAGTTCGCATATCGCAGTGCGATCTGCAAACTCGGATCGCATGGTGTGAACACCCATGCGATCCGATTCTGCTGCGGGCCAAAAAAAGGGTCCCGTGCGAATTTGCGGCGGGTGCGGCGGGTGCGGCGGGTGCGGCGGGTGCGGCGAATGGCTGAACTCGAATCGCACAGAGATCGGATGTGATTTGCACTGCAGTGCGGTGCGAATCACATTCGTTCTCATAAACCGCTGCAATGTGAACCCAGCCTTAGTGACACTGGCGACGGGGGGTGATCACGGGGTTAAACCTTTATTGGGGGGGTTAGGGGGGTACATTAGAACTAAAGGGGGCTAACCCTAACTGCCCTAACAGTTATTACAGTCACAAATGACACCAATGCAAAAAAAAAAAAAAAAATGACATTGGTGTCACTGTGACTGGGGGGCAGGGGTAATTGGGGGGGTGATCGGGGGGTAAAGGGGGGGTGTGAGTGTGCCTGGCATGTTCTACTGTGTGTGGGATGTGTTGGTGCAACTCACTGATCCGCTCTCCTCCGTGTCGGAACGAAAAATACCGACACGGAGGAGAGAATACATCACTTCCTCTCCTGTGTTTACATTACAGGAGAGGAAGTGATGTCACCGGGGATTTCCATTCGTCGGGAGCGATCGCGAGGGGGTGGCCATGAATGAATGGCCGTCCCCTCGTCCGGGATCGCTCCCGAACGAAAACCGACCGCCGCAGGCACCGGGCGGGGGCCCGATCGGGCCCCCGACCCGCGGGAGGCAAATCACGTACATGTACGTGCTTATGCCTGCCCGTGCCATTCTGCCGACGTACATCGGCGTGCGGCGGTCGGCAAGTGGTTAAGTAGAAATTTACTTTTGTGGGTATTTTGCATAAGTTCCCACCAGTATCCGGCATCAACTCTAATACATTTTGACCAAAAGTCTACACAAAATTCTCAACTGCAAGATGTTTGAGGGTTTACTTGCATTAACCACCTATTTCAAATCCCCCTACAGATTTTTAATGGGATTCGAATTAGGGCTTTGACTAGGCTAGTCCATACCACTCAGCGACTTTTTGAGCTATCCATTGGTGAATTTGGATCATTATGTTGAAAGATCCATTTTTGCATCAACTTCAACCTTGGGACAAAAGGCCTCACATCCTCATCAAGCAAACTTTGATATGATGCAGAATTCATAGTTACTGGAGGACTTCAACTACTCCGCCCTGAAGTAGCAAGGCGGCTTCAAACCGTACCATTTCCACCACAGTGCTTTACAGTTAGCATGAAGGTTTCCTGAAGTGTCTTTGATTTGCATCAAGTATATCTGCTGTTACTGGGGTCAAACAACTCTTTTATTCATCAGTCTGTATGTTCATTGGCAAATTGTTGTCTTGCACTGATGTCCTTTTAGAATGCATGGGGGTATTTTGCTGGCACACATCTCATGCAAGTTACATTGGTGCAGTCTCTTTCTTGCAGATGCATGCACTTTAACTCAATGTACTCTGCATAAACGAATCCTTATACAACTGTCTAAATAACATCATATTAAAGGACAATTTTACCTATACGGCTTGATGGATGACAGCACAAACTTTCCTTTGACAGCCTGGTAATTGCATAGTGAGCCCCATTCAAGTACCAGGCTGCCAAAGAAAAGAAGGAAAATGGCATTCTGGCTGGTGCATGTGCCAAGGGGAGGCTGGGAACAGGATTTTTTTTTCTATTTCCCTTGACTCAGTTGCAAGTGCTGTAGGAGTACTAACTGTATATCCTTTATGTTAGTTTCCTGAACCTGTTACAGTACATGCACCAGCCTGTATGTGGAAATGTGCACACTGAGGCAGCAAATGCAGTGTTCTCCATAGGCACATTAATACATTGAAACAATCTGAAGCATGCCTTCATAATCATCCTGAATTATTTGAACATTTCTATACATTTTTTTTTTTACATAATAGTCATCAACACTTTTGCTTAATGACTGCTGGAAGAAAAAGGTTGCAGAACCATAAACAAAATAAATCGTGCTAGCCTGTGAATGTAAACACTCTTTATAATGCTATGACACACTAAACAAGTGAAACATCATAAAGTGCAACGTGTAAAAAACAGATATTAAATCATTAATACACAAGTCCTTAGAGTTGAAAGAAAAAAGTCCAAGAATAAGTGTATATTCCACCACCAAGTGACTGGATGCAGGATTTACAGTAGTGAGGGACTCTTACCAGATGGTCAGGACCACCTATCACTAAGACAGTCAAACAGGCAGGCAGAATAACCTCTGTGGGGTAGCAAGAATCTAGCCTCCAAGGGCAATAGGGGGCGGTGGATGAATTCTTCACAGTAATCACCCCTTCGCAGCGGGACCACCCAATTATCCAGGGGCAGAGGACATTCATACAAGAAAAGAGCTCCAACAGTGTAATACCATTAAGATAGGAATTATTGAAACAGAAAAGCCAAATGGCTACTAAGGACTACGCAGGAGTAACGTCGCCTAATGCCGCATACAAAAGAGCCGGAATGTCCGTCAGGAAAAAGTCTGACGGAAGCTTTTCATCATATATTCCGATCGTGTATATGCCTCATCTAACTTTTTTTCCAAAAATTCTTACGGACCTAGAAAAAGAACCAATTCCTATTGGGAAAACCGTTTGTCTGTATGCTGTCCCAACGGACCAAAAACGACACATGCTCTGAAGCAAGTACGAGACAGAAGCTATTGACTACTGGCTATTGAACTTCCTTTTTCTGGTCCTATCGTACGTCACCGCGTTCTTGACGGTCGGACTTTGGTGTGATCGTGCGTACGCAAGACAGTTTCAGTGGAATTCCGTTGGGAAAACCTTCAGAGTTTATTCCGTTGGGAAAACCGGTCGTGTGTACAGGGCACAAATTGTTTGTTTGAATTGCAGGTTGTTATAACCTGAATTGAAGACACTAACAATGCTCTATGAACCCTCAGGGTCTAAAGCACATTGGGGACATATTACAGCTGCTCTATGCTTTATATAAGAACAGTTTGAAAACATAATAAGAAAATATGAATAAACACATGGATCATAGGTATTTTGTGTTCAAACATTGTCAATAGAATGCAGAAGCAAATTTTGCTAGCATGGGAGCCAACTGGCAACCTCAGAAGGCAGAGAACACAGTCCTGCATTGAGAAAATCTCAGAAAATTTGACATTGGTTGGTTTTTAGGCATCTACTGCATGTTGCTTAGAAATTGTCACGCCAAGCTGCCAATAATTAACAAGACTTTACAGCTGTACCCCTAATTTGTAGCTTCCAATCGCAGTTCTTCTGCAGCTTACATTGGTTGGTCTTATTACTTCACACTACCACTTTCCTGCAACATAAATAAGCCTAAAGATCCCATATACTGTATATATTATAATTTTAATTTTCTACAAAACATTCTCCTCTGTTTCCATATGGACATACATTTTCTGGCATTACTAGTCACACCTTTTCCAGTAACAGAATGTTTATACTCTATATCTTGTACCTGAAAAAAAACGACACTAGGAAGTCTGACTCAAGTCATATATACAAATGGACCTTCTTTCGATGTTCTTTGCACTGTGATGTTGGGAGGTGTCTTGTATCAGCTACTCTATCAATGGGCAGACTGGCTAGTAGTCTAGGAGAGGTATGCTACACTGGAAAAAGCAATCCTATGTACATTTCAGCTTACAGTGTATGGACCCAATTACCTGTGAGGCTTTAATGTGGTTCCAAACAGAGGCACTATACATTCTGAATATCTTAAGTATATGTGTGGTCTTATGCTGCATTCAGGACCGAGGAACCTGAAGTGTGTCCTCTCCGAATAGCCTGCCTGAGTTCATTTCTCTAATCTCAGTCTTAATATAACCCATATGCCCAGAATTAGAGGGCTTAGCCTACATCTGAAACCTCTGGGCTCCTTTCTACTCCTTGTGTTCCGTGCAGGCTCTAATCCTCTTTGGCGTTTGCTCTTGTTATTTCACCCCTTTCTTCGTGGTTCAGGAGGAAGACTGAGCTTCCAAGCCAATCACTAATATTAAATGGGAGGCATGCAGAACTTTGCACGACCCATCCATGAGAAATACTGTGGACCACTTCAGTTGTTAGCTGTATAAACATTGCCCTATACCTAATTTTACTGTTATCCATGAGGCATTTCACCCGAGAGCCACAACATCACTCAGTAATGCAAAAGTCATTTGTTTAGATTTATTTTTAATTAAGTTTGCCCCACAGAAGTTCAATTAGGGTATGTGATGGTTCTGTTGAGAGAAGACACCCATTTATTAATTCTTAGAAATCCTTGTTATGTCCTTTTTAAAAGCATTCAAGAAAATAACTGCTATTTTTTTTTTTGCAGCTGTGGTATGCCAATATTTCATTTTTTTTTAGGACGGAAAGCACTCGGGATATCAGGGTATACTTATGTGCCACAGCTTGTGTACCCTCTAAAACCTCGATGTGATTGTGTACAGCTCTATTAAAAAAATAAAAAAAATAAAATGGAAAAAGTTAAATCCCTTTTTTTTAAAGGGGACTATCAGGATAGAAACATGAAAGCTGCTATTTCTATATTTTTATGTAAACTCTGGGCTGCCATTACTCTATTGTTTTATTTTGGTAGCCAGTTGCTGACCTAGAACAACAAGCATGTAACAAGTATCTGCACTGGGCACAAGCGTGAATCTAATAACCAAGCAGTACATGTGCAGAATTTCACATGCTGATTAAATAACGAAAGGGCGATGCCACTCAGTGACATCACCAGGTGGCACAAACCCCTTGTGACATCACCGACCAGGGTGTGTTATTTAAGAATTTTCAGACAGCGGAGCAGGCAGACGGCAGGAACCTTAGTCAGGAGCAGAGCTTTTTTTTTTTTTCTTCTTTAAGTCGGCAGTAGCATTCGTAATTGATGATGGATCTACACCAGGGGAGATTCTTTTTTTTAAATAAAAGGACTTGTCAAAAACTGCTTACTGTCTTCTTTTTTTACACTACACTTCTTTGGTGAATGAGTAGGGGTACTATGTACCATATATTCACTAAGTGGAAGGATCTGGAGGCCAACTGGTTAAAGGGGGCTTCCAGATTCCGATAAGCCCCCGCCCGCAGACCCCCACAATCACCAGCCAGGGTTGTGGGGGGAAGAGGCCCCTGTCCCTAAGGGGTAGAGCGCCCCTGCCCCAAAGCATGCCCCCATGTTCAGGGCATGTGGCCTGGTATGGCTCAGGAGGGGGTTGGTTGCATGCTTGCCCCCCCTTTCCTGACCTGCTGGACTGCTAATTCGGATAAGGATCTGGTATGGATTGGGGGGGGGGGGCATTTTTTGTAAATTAATATTTCATTGCCAATTATATATATATATATATTTTTTAACATTCAGCTTATTCACCGGTTGTTAAGGATGCCAACGGCCACATGCTCCTTACCAACCAGATATTTACGGCCTGTGTTAAGGACACCAGCCCGCACGACTTCATGAAATAACTCATGCAGTAGTAAATGACAAAAAACGTTTTGAATAACAATGTGTGGTATCTTACCCCATATACAGAGTTTTTAAAAAAAACATTACTTACCCCCACACCGGTGCTTTTGCTGCCCTCTACATTTTTTTTCTTCTTTTTATTTCACCTGGTGATCCTGCTAGTAACACACTTCTAATTCTGGGGTGATCACGCTCACTCTATTATATCTATGAAGGGGTGCAGCATTATCACCCCAACCTGCTCAGGGAGGAAAAACAGTTTCAGACTGTCCCCTCTTCTCATCGACATACCCTAGGGGGAAGTGTTTTTCAATGCATTAGATGTAGAGTACGCAGGAAGATATAGGCAGGATCAACAATCCCATTTGGGGTGCAGGGTATTCTGTCAGAATACCTTGTGGTGTGGCACCCCAAATGGGATTGTATAAGCTAATCTTTGAGCTATATGTTTACACACACACACACACACACACACACACACACACACACATATTTTACTCATACTAGGAGCACCAGAAAAGCCTTTTTGTATGGTAGGTGGAATTGTTATCTATATCTACTACTATATTCATTTTTAATCCAATCAGGTTCTACACTGTCAAAAGATACATTACGCGTTATATATTTGAATAGGGGGCTTTGCTTTTGGGCAAGTATTGTGTTTTGTTGCACATTCCTCCCCCTATGGGAAGAGTCTTGTCTCTCATGCTGTGGACGTGACAGAAATTATATTGAGGATATAAATATGGCTGTATGTTCATTTGCTACTTGAGGAGGAAGGACATCCCTTTGAAAACGTGTCAGCCAGTAGAGACCCTGGTGTGATCCCCCTAAGTCGACTCGACTCGAGTCGGTGGCTAGCCTGGGAGATTGTATCCACAACCAGTGGCCTGATGAACGTGTTTCATTACATGTTTGTGAGTAGTTATTTATTATGTTTTATTGTCAATAAAAATTGTGTTGGATAATGCACTAAGCCAGCGTGCTCTCTCTGTTTATATATCTTTGCAGTGGTTTTCAGGACAACCCCAGTCCTCAGGGCAGTAAGCCAGAAAGGCGATTATCCTGTATGGCAACCGAGTCTGAATCAGAGCTTTCCCCAGAAGATGGTGGGGGCGTGGTTTACCCCCCTTGTGCCCTGGCAACAAAGGCCTCCAGGACCGCTGACAGAGTGTCCATTGGCACGGCAGGTGCAGGGGAACCGGTTGCCATAACAGGGATGTCTGGGGAAGAAGCGCCAGCTTCTGAAGCCATGCTGACCCACACTCGCCTGTCACCACTTAGGGACCCCTTGCCACTAAGGCAAGTCACACAAAATGTCCACCCTCCTAGCTGCCACAGACTGAGGAGTCCCCCTCAGGCCTCACCACCCTGACCCAGGTACTGCACTGTGCTGCTGCTGTCCACTCTCCCCTGTGCAAAAAGCGTGCTGTTCTAGAAGGAAACAAGCACCCAGCGCTAGAGGCAAAACAAGCTGAGGCTACTAGAAAATGGCCGCCGGCCACCTCAGCAAGAAACGTCTGAGGGCGCCGGGAAAATGGTCACCAAACTTCCATAAAATTGCCAAAAGGAAAAAAAATGGCCGCAGCTTCAAGAAAATGGGTGTGGAGCATGCGGCGACCCCACATGGCATACACACCACAAACACGCCACCATGGCCCAGAAACAGGGAAGATGATGAGCGGACCCCCAACAACCAGCACAGCCTCCTGCCAGGACCCGGAACCCCCCTGGCCAGGTATGTGCACCACACCCCCATGTGCCCAGTCACACAGCGGCCCATAGCATGGGGAGGAGGGAAGAGACAGGGAGAGAAGAAAGGGAGAGTGAGAGACCCCCTAGTCGAACTCCCAGGGGATGCCCAGCTACTTCATCCTCCCGAGACAGGTGGAACCATACTTACCCCTCCTGTAGGGACTGCTGGACGCATTCCACGGACAGACCCATCACCCGAGCAATACGGGGTGGCTGTAGGCCCCGGCACACTGTGACACAGACAGCAGTAGCCCAGTCATGTGTGCCCTGGAGCATATAGCTCACTGGCTGTCCCTAGATCAGACAGGGCATGTCGTGGCCGACCCAGCGCATAGCTAAGGTCTGCTCACGCTCGATGGCCAGGCTGGGGAGACTACCAGGATCTATATATTCCAGCCTATCACCCAGCCTGGCTGTTGATTGTAGATCACAGGAATCAAAAATGCAGAAAAAATTCCCAGGACTAATGGTCCCACCGGGAGCCAGCTCCTTCTCCTACATTAGGCAGAAAAAACTGAGCTGCTGGATGCAGTGTGAGGGATTATAGCCAGTAGGATCGCCCCCTGGGTGGTACTGTGCAGTTTTGCTGTTTTTAACATGTTCTGCCTAGTCCTCCTAAAGGAACGATATAACCCTAAGGTCAAGATGAAGATGCTGTGACCGTCATGGAATGAAAGGAAAAAATAGTTTTATAGATATATTTTTCTAATTTTACTTCACCAACTTAGACTATTGTGTTCTGATCCATCACATATAATTTAGATTATAAAAACATTGAACTAAAGGCTGTAATGTAACAAAATAGGTAAAAAGCCAAGGGGGTGAAAAGTTTTGCAAGGCACTGTATAGCCTATTGTCATTCGGAATTTCAGTTCTCTTCCTCCACTCCCCCCCCTTTTTTTTTTTATTTAAAGTTTGTAACGTTAATCCAAATTCCTACTGGTGATCTTATGGTGGTCAGTATGTATTTTTACGGTTTAGTATTGTAGTAATTTCCAAGTTATGGCTGTGTGCCACCTGCACTGCTACTCTGCACTTTGTTTACTCTTAGAAGATTCAAGCCAGGCAGACTGTAGGCCTTATTTTTATGTGTTTTTCGGTCTACCTCTTTACCTTTGTAAAACACTTTCAATACAAAACTATTGAAAACAGAAAAAATGGCAAGCACAAAACAAAGAATTTTATATTTTTTATTGTGATAAAAAAGAAAACCTTTGCAATGTCTCTTTAATCACATAAAGAATACAGTAACATAAATTAATCTGAAAGAAAAGTAAACCGAATGAGAAAACAGACTGTTTAGCCTCCCTTTGATTGGTTACACACGTCACCAAACCACAAAGTTTGTTCCGTAAACAGAACTCGACAGGACAAATTTTCATGAAGAAATGCCAAATAAAAAACACTTTTGTGGCGAGTACATAAATCTTTAACATTTACACATCTTAAGGTTACGGACTGGCATTGTTTGACTTAGCACAGACATGTTATAGAGGCACGAAAGGTGGCAAGGGACTCCATGTTCAAATTATAAGTCATGATGGCATTTTGATGGAAATTTATGGCAAGATTTCAAAATGAAATGTTGACTAGTCCTTAGACCAAATGCCTAAATCTAAACACTTAGGTCCAACTCTCATCTTTTCCATTTTAATGGTACTTTGCGACTCTTCACACATTGAAACTGGAGCACATGAGGAAAAGAAAGCGCATTCTTTTCAATGGAGGTAGTTCACATCACTGCACTCATAAGCAGTTTTTTTCCGAACAGGTGAATGGAAGTATACAAAAAACTCTTGACAAAAGCATTTTCTTTTTTTGTTAACCAATGAAAATATTGGTTCAGTCAGTGATGGCCTCACCAATATTCAAAAGGAAAGCCACAAAATATTTTCCTGGGCTCAAGTTAAAGATCTATGGAGTCTTAACCATAAAAGGTCTGTTTACCTTTCTACATCATCCCAGGAGTTCTGCAAAGCAGTCACTGTCAACTTCTAGATTCCATCTGCAAGTGCTCTGTCTTTTTTTTTGTCTAACCCAAAAAAGTGCAGAAGCTTTGCTCAACTCCTGGAAAGATAAGGGCTGATTTGCTAAAACTGGAGAGTGCACAATCTGGTGCAGCTGTGCATTGTAGTCAAAGAACCTGGAAGCCGGTTGGTTATTATGCAGAGCTGCACCAGATTTTAAAATCTCCAGTTTTAATAATGTATTGCTGCCTCTTCTTTGGCCAGGACTACTGCCAAAAACAAGGGATGCACAGCATTAAGGATAATGGAATTAAAGTAGTTCACACAAAAATAAATTAAACCAAAGACAATTTGCACACTAGCACGTCTTGCCTAATTTACTGCAGGCAAAGAAAAAGCATAGGTCCAATGTCTGACATTAAACGTCAGAAAGAACAATAAAGTGAACCTCCAGGCAAACAGCTAATTGCACATTTAAAATACAAATGCCTAAACATTTCTAATTCCATCCAAACACTCCTGTGATTTACACGCCGGCCAGAGTGGATAGCCAGCAGGATGACATCACTATATTACTCCTGCTTTCGGGCTAATCTCTCTGCATGAAGGACATTAGATGGACATCATCACACTGCGAAGGCCCTCCTTGCACTCTCCTTCAATAATCTGCCTAAAACCCCCTCCCCCAAAGCCCGAAAACATGAAGCAGTGGCAGCACTGTTTAATGCGATAAGAGTTTGAATGGCCCATTCGATCATGCAACATAATACAGAAATATTGATATCTGGGTGATTACATACTTGGACTTAAAATGTATTTGCCTGGCATTCCCCTTAGAATAAAATTAAAGCGGCATAATTACCTATTTACCTATATCTTCTTACTGTTTATAGGTACAGAGTTGGCAAAAAAACTAAAACTAGGCAAAGCAGGTTTTGACCTATAACAACTGCAGAAGCCATTCACTGGTATCAGGCATACATGTTACCATTACCGACAATGCACTGCGCTCCAACAGTAGACACCTCTGGATACCGATGATTGCAAATGTTTTCAGCTAATGGTAACTGAGCTAGAACCTTAAAGACAGGGACTTCTAAAACTCATATTTAAAAAAAAAAAAGGAAAAAGAAGCAGTGCACGTAACAGGACAAGATTGTCATTTTTGTCCTGTTGGAGTTGCTCTTAAATAAAATAAAAGTGAAGCATAACTGAGCGTAGAATGATTTTCGAAACCCATTGCATAGATCTCCTAAACACTACAATTTAAGGTGGAATAGGACTGAGCTATGGAGAATTGACGGATCCAGCTCTTTCTCGCGCTTACCAAAGTGAATGAATTCCTGGATTGCCAATGGTATTAACATGCAGTCTTCCTACATACAAGGTCAGTCCTTAAAGATCGTAAATACTATGGGCCCTCAGCTGCGGTATAGTAACATGCGCTCGGCACAGGTCTGGCCTACCAAGCTGGCATATTGTTCAACAGTAGTCTCATCATTTGGCCCCTTGCGTTTCTTCTTGTATATGCTATAAGGCATCACTGTACGTTTGTGGAGGACTCGAACCCGGCCTAGTTCTGTCAAGCGGTCTTTGTCCCCTGTGAAACAGAAAAGAGGCAATAAGGCAATGTTTTAGAGTGGTGATTGCCAACCATTGGCTCATGAGTTACATGCAGTTCTAGGCCATCTGTGATGTGCTCAAATGTGAAATACTTGTGCTGTACAATTCAAAAAACAAACAAATGGAGCCCCATTTCAGTTTAGCAAAATATGAAGTTGCCAAATTCATACTTAATACTAGCTAACAATATTTTTTTAATGTTGATTTTTTTTTAAAGATCATTATAAATAGTAAAGTGCAGTAATCCATATCAAACAATTTGAACCACCTCCCCCCACCTCTTCTACCTTTGGCACATTATATTTTTATTTTGAGGAGTGGGTACCTGGTTTTTACTGGTACCGGCTCCCCTTCCATCCCTACTCGCAGCCTCTTAGGACACGTCACAAGTCACAGAAGGCTGCCGGATCAATCACAAAGCGCTGCACGGCTTGTGCATGCGCAATAGGAAGCTGGCTGTGAAGCTGCAAGGGGTCACAGACTGGCTTCCCTATCTAAAGATGCTGGCCCCGGGGACCCGAAGACCAGTGAAGAATTGGGGAATTAGGGACGGCACTGGATCCCTGGACAGTTAAGTGTCCTTTTCCAAAAAAAAAAAAAAAAAGTCACCAGCTACAGTATTTGTTGCCTTTTTTTTTTTTTTTTCAGACTGCTTTAAAGCGGATCTTCGCTGCATCTGAGAACCACAAACCAAAAACACTATTTAATTCATTTTTAATATTCAAAGCAAACTCCCCCATCCATCCATGTCTCCATGCTTTATTTTGTTACTTTTGCTACTTTTACTTTGAAAACCCCCCAGCATTTCTGGCTATGGCCATCTCGAGTAAGGGCAAATAATTAATGTAGCATTTACTTCCTGGAATCCCTCGGCCCTTAGCACAAGCATGCATGCAGGAGAGTGTGGTTAACTGAGAAAACCCCTCCTCCTCTCCTAAAGACTCATGGGATGTATGACATCATTTGCCAATACAAGAAAACAGTAACTAAAGAAATGTAAAAAAAATTAAATTCAAAACAAGTAAATTTGATATAATTCCCTATATATTTAAAAATGCTATCAACATGAGGATTCAAATAATTGATGTTGATTGGGAGAGTGAAGTTCCACTTAAAGGATATACTAAAATCTGAATCGGATCCAATTTATTAACTAGAGCTAATACACTACAACATTCTTTTTCAGCCTTTGCATTGCTAATAATAATAATAATAATAATTAAAAAAAAAAAAACTGGGCAAAGCTTTGTTATTGTTCCGAAATAAACCCACAGGCAGAAAAGTAATTAAAAAAATAAATAAAAATAAAGAATAGCAACAGTTTATCTTGGGAATAATTATGCCAAGGGAAAGTTACCCCCAAATCATTGTTCTCGGCTTAATTCCATAACTCTACAAGCCTGCTAGCCTATCCTACCACTCTTTGAATATGATTTATGAGATGAAAACAGGTTGGGTGCCTCAGGGAAGTTATTAAAGGGGTTGAAAAGGCAGAAGGTGTATCTTAATGCATTCTATAATAAATAAATAATAGATAAATAATAGATAAAGCCTTCAGTATGCAGCAGCCCCCCTAACACTTACCGGAGGTCTCTCTGTCTAGCAATCTCCACGAGTGTGTCAGCTGTCTGAGATTCTCCTTCTTGATTGGCTGAGACATAGCAGCGTCCTCATTGGCTCCTGCTGCTGTCAAAGTCAGCTAGTCAATCAGGGGAGAGAGGGGGCGGGGCTGGGGATCTGTGTCTGAATGGACACAGGGAGCTGTGACTCCGCTCAGATGCCCCCATAGCAAGCTGCTTGCTGTGGAGGCACTCAACAGAAGGGAGGGGCCAGGATCACAGAAGAGGGACCTGTGAAGAGGAGGATCTGGGTTGCTCTGTGCAAATCCACTGCAACACAGCAGGTAACATTTTTTTAAAAATAAAAATAACAAACAAGAATGAGACTTTACAATCACTTTAAGAAATGGCTTTTTAGAACATCTGGGTGGAACAGTGACATAAATACAGGATAGTCTGTTAAGTCTCTGATGGACAGCAAATAATTGGATTCTGATCTGTTTCAATCAAACATGTTTTCACCAAAACATCTGGGGCACAGCTGGCTTTCAGAAACCACCCCATGTACAACAGTGACAGCCTCTATAAGAAAAAATACGGAGTCTTCTCATTTGTATTACATGCAACACTGACAGCAAAACAGAAAACCCATACAACACCTACATTATATGAAAATTACCTAAAAAGGACCAAATAAATGCCAAGTGGCTGTAAAAAAATCAAAACAAAAAATAAATAAAAATCAAACATCTTAAAAAGGCACTTACTTTTTTCAGGGTGGTTGTTGTTGAGGCGGGAGTATTTAGTGCGCTCCAGTAGAGGTATACATTTCTCTATAGACACCCAAAAAAAGGTCTCTGGGCAAAGGAGTTGCGATGGCTTATACTGACCCTAGAAAGGAAAAAATGTAATGAGAAGAAAGCTCCAAAGGTTTCAAACTTGGGTTGCTTTTGATGTGCCAAAACACAGACTAATTAATATGGAATAGTACACAGTCCATTATATACTCAATTAGTATTAGTATTAGTTGACAATTTAGGTTCCATTTTTTTTTTAGAACAAGTTTGACAATCGCATTGTGTAAAGTAAGGATTACTTTGGATTTCCTTAGATCACAATAAGAAACCAAATGCCAAATATTGTGGAGACTTTTTAGGGAAATATTGGTCAATAAAAATACAACCCCAATTCTAAAAATGTTGGGACGCTGTGTAAAATCTACATAAAAATAGAATGCAATAATTTGCAAATCTCATAATCTTATATTTTATTCACAATAGAAAACATATCAAATGTTTAAACTGAAAAACTTTACTATTTTAACCACTTGCCGCCAAATCACATACATGCAGGTGATTGACTGCAAGTGGTTATATCGGGGTGGTTTTGGCTGTAGCTGTCAGCCATAACCCCGGTATCAAATTTTTTCAGCCTGCTCTAACAAGTAAAGCCACAAAAACACAAAACATGGGCCAAATTTCGGGCAGCATTGGCCGGTTCAACAGAAACTGGCCGACATTTGGCCTGTGTGTTCTGTAGCCAGTCTAACAGAAGCTGGCCGTTTGGCCTACTTTTGTCGAAGGGGCATGACTGAAAAGCGTCTGCCACAGGCTTCTGATCAGCACACTTAGCCAATAGCTGAGCGCACTGGCCGGAAGTGTTCTGGTGGAGGGGTCCCTGTCGGAACACAAAAGAAAAGGAGGGGAGATTGCTGTACTATACATACAGTATATACACACTCTCCTAACGGCTTCAATACAGGAAACTTATACCTCCTAACTGCCCAACTAATTTTCAGCTCTCTCGCACTTTGAATGACAATTACTCATGCAACACTGTACCCAAACATTTTTATAATTTTTTTTTTTTTTTACAGAGGCCCAACATTCAGGGAAGCACCATTAGGCATTCTAGGAGCATCTAATTTCCTGACAACTTATCACACTCTTGAAGGTCCTGGAGCACCAAGACAGTGGAATTACCCACAAAATGACCCCATTTTGAAAAGCAAACACCCCAACGTATATTCTTTGAGGCATGGGCTGCAGATGGGTACTTGGGTATTCTGATGGGCTGGTGACAGGTCCTCTTTATTTGGGGGGGCAATCAGGCACATCACTGTTAATTTTTCTTCCAGGTCCCCACCTCACACACTAAGGAGAACCCGGAAACGGCACTACAGCCATTTGTGACCGGCTGTGACTGTACATTTTCATTGGCTTTTTACCCTGATCGGGATGGACTGTGTCTGAGGGACATGCCTCATCCCCAATCGTCGTGCTGCATGCCCACGGGGGCTTGCACGAGCGGCGAGAACAAGCACAACACATGTGACCAGCTGTCATTGGACACAGCTGGTCACGTGGTAAAGAGCCATTTTTATTGCCCGAGGGACACGGCTCATCCCCGATCGCTGCACTGGTGAGACCAGGCGGACTTCACATGATAACCACCTGGAGGGAGGAGATGATTCTGCCATCGTCATATTACTATGGCCCGGTATGGAAGTGGTTAATAAGAACAATAGAGGTATCGCTGCAAAACCATTACTATGGAACCTCTAAATACATAGGATTAATTTGCAGGTCTGCAAAATGTTCTTTCAGCTCTTCCTTGTTAGTCCCACTTTGCCAGCTTTTTGTTGTCCTGCCCCAACTTTTTTTGAGATGCGTTGCTGCCACCAATTTAAAATTACCCTTTTTTCTTAAAACCATTCATTTTCTCAGTTTAAACATTTGATATGTTTTCTAATTTGAATAAAAATAGGATATTTATACCAGCTTACCTGTAAAATCCCTTTCTTTTGAAGTACATCACTGGACACAGAGCTATAGTAATTACTATGTGGGTTATATAAGCCACCTTCAGGTGCTGGACACTGGCACACCCTAAACAGGAAGTTGCCTCCCTATATAACCCCAGTTGTATAGCAAAGCAATACACGTGTATACTAGAAAGAGGGGCGGGACCTATGTGTCCCCTGATGTACTTCAAAAGAAAAGGATTTTACATGTAAGCGGTTATAAAAATCCTATTTTCTTTAATCATACATCACAGGACACAAAGCCACAGTAGTTACTATGTGGGATGTCCTATAGCAATGCCAACTGAGGGGAGGGAGACACAACAGAAGTAGGACAACATGAGACTAGAGGAGTTATACTGTTGTCTGCAGCACACTATGCCCCAAAGGTGATATTCTCATGCCTTTTTACATCTACCTGATAGAATCTGGTAAATTTATGGATTGAAGACCAAGTTGCGGCCTTGCAGATTTGAGCCATGGAGGGTTAGTGATGCACTGCCCATGGAGCACTAACAGCCCTAGCGTTTTTATTTGAGAGGGTGGAAGCTACCTCTTTAAACCATAAGCTTGAACGATTACTTGTTGAATCCATTTAGAAATAGTATATTTCGATACGGCCTGTCATCTTTTAGGACCTTCAGGCAATACGAACAAAACATCAGTTTTCTGAATCTGATCAGTCGCCTTTAAGTAGACTTTGACTGCTCTCACCACATCGAGAGAATGTAGTGATTTTTCTTCCATAGAACAGGGTTCTGAAAAAAATGAAGGAAGAACAATATGCTGGTTTTGATAAAAACTTGATACTACCTTCGGTAAAAAGTTAGGATGAGGGACACAATACTACTTGATCCTTGTGAATAATAATATGGCTCTTTACAAGCAAGAACAGCCAACTCTGATACCCTTCTTGCAGAAGATATGGTTACCAGAAAAACTAGGTTCCTTGTCAAAAAAAGGACCAAGGGAATATGTCATATCGGCTCAAAAAAAGCTGTTTTTGTAATGCCGACAGAACTAAATTCAAGTCCCAGGGGTTCAGGGGTCACCTAACTGGAGGATTAACCACTTAAGGACCAGGCCTCTTTTTCGGACTTGGTGTTTCCATGTTTAAAACAGTTTTTTTTGCTAGAAAATTACTTAGAACCCCCAAACATTTTATATTGTTTTTTTTCTAACACCCTAGAGAATAAAATGGCGGTCATTGAAATACTTTTTTTCACACCGTATTTGCGCAGCGGTCTTAGAAGCGCACTTTTTTTGGAAAAAATTCACTTTTTTGAATAAAAAAATAAGACAACAGTAAAATTAGCCCAATTTTTTTTTATACTGTGAAAGATAATGGTATGCCGAGTAAATTGATACCCAACATGTCACGCTTCAAAATTGCGCCCGCTCGTGGAATGGCGTCAAACTTTTAGCCTCAAAAATCTCCATAAGCGACATTTAAAAAATTCTACAGGTTGCATTTTTTGCGTTACAGAGGAGGTCTAGGGCTAGAATTATTGCTCTCGCTCTACCGATCGCGGCGATACCTCACATATGTGGTTTGACCACCGTTTTCATATGCGGGCGCTACTCACGTATGCGCTCGCTTCTGTGCGCAAGCTCGTCGTAACGGGGTGTTTTTAAAAAAAAATTTTTTTTTTCTTATTTTAATTTATTTTATTTATTTTTACACTTTAAAAAAAAAAAAAAAAAAAAATGAATCACTTTTATTCCTATTACAAGGAATGTAAACATCCCTTGTAATAGAAAAAAGCATGACAGGTCCTCTTAAATATGAGATCTGGGGTCAAAAGGTCCTCAGATCTCATATTTGGGCTAAAATGCAACAAAAAAAAAAAAAAAAGAAAATCTGACATTTTAAAAAAAAATATACCTTTAAGAGGTATGGGCGGAAGTGACGTTTTGACGTCGCTTCCGCCCTCCTATGGTATAGAGACGAGTGGGGGCCATCTTAGCCTCACTTGTCTCTATGCCCAGCCGACGGAAGGACCCGATCGCCTACGCCGCTACCGGCGGCTCCGGTAAGCGGCGGAAGGTGCGGGAGGGCGGCGGGAGGGGGGGTGGCACCTCTCCCGCCGCCGATAGCGGTGATCTCGCGGCGAATCCGCTGCGGAGACCACCGTTATCGTACAGCCGACCGCCGCCTGAAGAGATGGATATCTCGGTTGTGGCAGCAGCTGCTGCCGTTACCGAGATATCCCTCTTCAAAAAATGGACGTACATCGTCGTGCGGCGGTCGGCAAGTGGTTAAGCTGCGTTACTCCCTGAATAAAGCTATGAACCAGAGAATGCGAAGCAAGTGGTCGTTGAAAAAATACAGATAAGGCTGAGACCTGTCTTTTGAAAGTACTCCAGGCCAGCTTTATTTCTGACCCCATCTGAAGAAGGTCAAGGGTTCTACCTATGATCTATTTCCTGGGGTGCCAACCCCTGGTTTCATACCAGGAGACATATGCTTTCCAGACTCCATAATATATGATTATGGAGGCAGGCTGCTTTGCATTAACCAAGGTAGATACCATTGAACCTGACAACCCACATTTCCTCAGAATGTGGGTCTCAATAGCCAAACTGTTAAATTTAGCATTTGAAAAGTAAGATGGAATACTGGACCTTGCGAGAGAAGGTCTTGACGTGGTGGTAGGGTCCATGAGACCACTACTGCCAACCTTATAATCTCTGCATACCAAGATCTTCTGGGCCACAAGAATCGCCCACTACCCTTGCTGCTTGATCCTGCCAAGAAGTCGTGGATGTAGGTAGAAAAAGAGGGAATGCATAAAACAGTAAATCTGATTTCACAGGAACACCAAGGCACCTGTTCCGCATGCTAGCGGATCCTTTGTTCTTAACACAAATTAGACAATCGCTTTGTTGAACCTGGATGCAAACATATCTATGTCTGAAATTCCCCATCTTTGACCTATTGTCAGAAGATATCGGGGTGAAGGAACCATTCTCCCGGGAACAACTGCTGGCGACTCAAATAGACCATCTGCCAATTTTCTATTCCTAGAATGAAAAACTGCCAATAGGCAAGGTACATTGTTTTCTGCCCAAGATAGGATATGATTCACCTCTATCTGGGCCCCACAACTTCTTGTGCCTCCTTGGTGATTGATATAGGCCACTGCTGTGGCATTGTCAGATTGGATCCCGACAGGACAGCTCTGCAAATTAAACGTCCAGGCCCTCTACCTGAATCTGTAAAATGTTAATGGGCAAGGTAATTTCTGATCTGGACAGTTATCTCTTTCAGGACTGCTCCCCAGCCTAAAAAAGGTTGGCGTATGTTACCACTTCCAAGGTAACTGTAGGAAGGATTTTTCCCTTTGCAGTTTTTTGGTTATTAACCATAAAGTGAGGCTCCGTTGCACCTTTGGAGTCAGACACATTGGAAAATCTAGAGCTTGAACCCTCTTGTTCCAAGCCGATAAGATACCGTTTTTCAGCAGTCTCGATTGAAACTGAGCATAAGAAATGGCGATAAGATAAAGTTTTGCAGCAGTCGCAAATGAAACTGAGCATAAGGAACAGCCTCAAATGAAGCCACCATCTTTCCGTCATGCAAGCTGAATAGAAGGATTCATCTTGCCTGGACCACTTTAATCAGTTCCTTTATGGCGCCGATCTTTGCCTAGGGCAAGAATACCTTTTTCTGGGTATATCTATGAACAGACCCAAGTATCTTAATCTCCTTAATAGTTTTAAAGGAAGATTTCTCTAGGTTGAGAATCCAACAAACCTTCAGGAACTGGGGACCCTCTGGGAACCCACACTCCTGGACCTGCAATAGCACTTTATGGCTTAAAATACCAAAGTACTGGATCCCAGTGTCCAGCTCTCTAAAAAGAGATGCGTTACAGGCAAAACCTCTTTTCCGCTACGAAGCCCGGTGGTACCATTCAATATGGCCTAAAAAGACACTTAGAATGGATCCGGCAGTTTTTGGGAATTGGGGTAAGGGCTATTATTGATTTGAACTTTAGGCAACACTAACATTAAAAGAAAGTGCAAATTAGCCAGGTTCACACTGGTGTGCTGAGAGCTTGAGAGTAGGAGGTCTTGAGAAGAGCAGAGAGGACGATTTGGGTGATATTTGAAGACAAGATTGGTGAAGTAGCTTGGGGCAGAGTTGTGAATGGCTTTGTATGTTATGGTTAGTTTTTTTAATTTAATTCGCTGGGTGATTGGGAGCCAGTGTAGGGATTGGCGGAGAGGGTTGGCAGACACTGAGCGGTTAGTAAGATATATAAGTCTGGCAGCAGCATTCATTATAGACTGAAGAGGGGATATGGAGAGGCATGCCAAAGAGAAGGGAGTTGCAATAATCAAGGTGAGAGATAACAAGGGAGTGAATGAGGAGCTTGGTGGTTTCATTTGTTAAAAAGGGGCGAATTTTAGAGATGTTACGGAGGTAAATTCTACAAACTTTTGACGATTGGATTTGAGGCTGAAATGAAAAGTCAGATTCTAGGATTACACCTAGTACCCTGTCGTGTGGTGAGGGACTGGTAGTTGCATTGTTGATTTTGATGGAAAAATCAGAGGGGGCGCGGGCGGAGGGAATATTAATGGTTTAGAGATTTAGTTTAAGGAAGTGGTGTCACATGCATGCTGATATGTCAGTTAGTAATGCAAGAGGAGGCTGAAGGAGTGAGGTGAGGAGTAGACAGATAGATTTGGGTGTCATCTGCATATAAGTGGTATTGGAAGCCATGGGCAGTTATCAAGTGACCAAGGGAGGAGGTGCAGTTAGAGAAGGGGACCCCCACAGAAAGGGACATTGGAGAGGAGGAGACAGTTGTAGGTGACACTGAAGGAGCACTGTGAATGATAGGCAGAGAACCAGGATAGAGCAGAATCTCGGAGGCCAAGGGAATGTAGCTTATTGTAGAAGGAGCGGGCAGTCAACAGTATCAAAGGCCACAGAGAGGTCAAGTAGTAGGAGTATGGAGTACTGGCTGTTGGTTTTAGCAGTTAGTAAATCGTTAGTGAGTTTTAATAAGGCAGTTTCCGTGGAGTGTTGTGAGTGAAAGCCAGACTGTAAGGCGTCAAGAAGGTTATTTTCACTGAGGTAGGAGCTAAGACGGTTGTAGACTAAGCGTTACAGAAGTTTAGAGGTGAATGGGAGCAATGAGGTGGGTCTCAAGTTGTTCAGGTTGGTGGGGTCTAGTGGGGGCTTTTTAAGTATGAGTGATCTGCGCAGGTTTTAGAGAGGAGGGGAAGGTGCCACTAGAGAGGGAGAGATTGAAGACGTGAGTGAGGGAGCATAGGATAGAAGGAGAGGGTGACCGTAGAAGCTGTGAGGGAACAGGATCCAAAGGACAATTAGTTAGGTGGGCATCTGAGAAAAGTTTTGTAACCTCTTCAGTAGTAGCCAATTCAAAAGAGGAGAGTGTTGAATGTGCTGTTAGGCAAGGTATGTTGGGTGGGGAAGATGTACGCATTAATTTCTATTATGTTACAAGTATTTGCCACGTTTTCTAGATGCAGCATGCCCTCTCCCCCTTGGCACTGCATTCAGTGGTTTCTTTCACCAACTCTGGCATCACTATGGGACACAGTAGTGACATAGAAGTTTCTGGCAGCAAACACTGATCTAAGTGCAGGACACAGGCTATCGACAATCCCAGATGTGATGTTTTCTGAAGAGACAAGGGAAAATTTTAGCAGTTTTCAGCAGCAGGGGCAGGGGGAGGAATATTTACCATCTTCTTTGCAGGGATACCTTTTAATTGCACTTTATAGTCTTTAAACTATGTAATATTGGATGTTTTTCCTAACAACCATCCTAGGCTTACTGGTCCTTTAACCAGCAATGCTGAACAGGCAAAGACATAAAGAGATGTTTTGCTTGAATTTGAGCTTGGCTGCCACTTTCAGCTCAGTTTGTTTAAGATGGTGAGAGGGATATGTAATAAAACTAAAAAACACAGCTTGTTTCCAGTTGGCACATGACAGTTTTCAGTTGAAAAGCCCAATCCACTGTGCCATGCAGTTGCATGTACTCAACCTGAGTGTCAGCTCCTAATTATAAGTTATCTAACATTCTTCCCCCCCAGGAAGTAGCTGTTTTTTGTCTTGCTTATCAATATTTATCTGTGTAAGAAACACAGATAACATTTGCATGCCACCTACTAACCCTTTACATGGAAGTTAAGGATTTTTCTAGTTAATGGCCGGAAAAGACTAATTACAATTCCAATAGAGACTTATCACACATTGGATGTCTGCTTTCTCACTTGCAAAAATAGCTCATCCTTAAGGACACTATGCTGATGATCAAAAGGAATTAAAAGGGGATTTGGAGTACACAGAAATAGATAAGAGAAATTCCTTAATGATGTTTACATGTGCTCAAAGAAAACAGATACATCCCGGTCATGAACGTAAACAACTGTAAGGACACATTAATGAGTCAATGCCGGTGTTCTGACAAAATGAGCAGCCTGGCAGAATGTACAGCCCCGAGTCACATCCTGTGACGTGGAATCAGCTGGAGCTACAAACGGCGCGCTCTGTGCACGTGCAACGCATCAAATTGAGCTTATCTACATAAATATATATTTATGTAAATAAGATTACTCGGGTTAAATGTAGCAAGATATCCGCTGCCCCCCTGCTTACTGTAGGTGTGATGAGGTCCAGTGTAAGGTGTACCAAGATGGTCTTAAGAACGTAAATTTCGTAAGTGTTAGTTTATTTCCGCCATGCGCATGTGCAGTAGTCGGTCGAGCATTTTGTCAGGCAAATTCCTTCGTGCACTGATGTCAGCCACTAAAGGGAAGTATGACGTGTTGCGCCTGCGCACGCAGTGCGCACAGTTTGGAGCTACAAATGATTCCATATCACAGAAAGTGACGCGGGTTGCACATTCTGCCAGTTTGGTCATTTTGTCACAACACTGGCCATAGATTAATCAAATTTCAGCCGGTTCAGCAGGAACTAAACGAGATGCGACCAATCTATGGGAAGGCTGGTCACACTAAGGCCGATCCCTCTATCAACTTCAGTACAACCAGCCTGCTGGATTTTCTTTCATGTGATCACCATGGGCAGCTACAGCCCCCTGTTGTGACCATTGTGTTCTGCCTAAAGAGAAGGCTCCCCCCGCCTGCAGAACACAATAGCGCTGTGGGAGGGATTCCACCATCCACACTTACTCTGTGGATGGAGGAACTGACGGGTGGAAGAATGGAAGAAAAGAAAATTACATAATCTATGGGCTACTTTAGTTTAGTGTACACTCTCAATATCACAGAACATAAACATATTTGTCTGGAGATAAGTTCTATTCTCATAGTCACCTAGAACCAAAAATGCATATGTAGTTCTGCTGGGCAATTTCTGCTATAACAGAGAACTGATCACAGAGCCAAGTTCCGAGCAGGTATTGGTGAAATATATACTGCCTATGTATTCTAGATGTACCTAAACTGTAGGGGCTCCACATCAGTTTCTTTTTCTGGGACTCTCTCTGCACATTGAAGCCGGCCACTAGGGAGATCATGTGACCAGACCACCGTCAGAGTAGGTAAGCATACACATCTTTCCTCCACAGGCTAGTTAGTATAGGTCTTAGAATGGGGGTGAGAGTGGATTTAAGTTAGATTTGACTGGACCTCTACTTTAACTGTCAATCGGACATGTTATGAGCCAACAAAAAGACATAAGCTGGCCATACACTAGTAGAATTTTATTTTCTTAATTATGGGTACATATATAGCATCGAAAATGTATGCAGCGCTTTACATATATATTGTACAGTCACATCAGTCCCTGCCCCTAATGCGGTGTTCCACCCAAAGGTAAAAACTTCCGCTCTAAGGCACATTTTGACAGGTACCCATCTTCCGCTCTAAGGCTACCTAGTTTCGACAGGTACCCATCTCCTACTTCCGTTCGGGCCGCCTAGGTGGCCCCTCCCTCCCTGCAAATCTCCCTCCCTCCCTGCATGTCCCAGAAGATTGCCCGGCCATTCAGTGCACACCTGGCTGTGAAACCACAAGCTGTCACAACTGGGTGCGATGTCAGCGTCACTGGACCGTGGGACAGGTGAGTGTGTGTTTATTAAAAAGTCAGCAGCTACACTTTTTGTAGCTGCTGGCTTTTAATAAACACAGAAACGACTGGAACACCGCTTTAAGGAACTGACAATCTAAGATCTCTATTTCACATTCATATACAGTGAAGAAAATAATTATTTGATCCCCTGCATATTTTGTAAGTTTGCCCATTTACAAAAAAATGAAGGGTCTATCATTTTTATTATAAGTGTATTTTAAACAATAGAGATGGAATATTAACGAAAAATCCTGAAATTATGAATTGAGTTGCAGTAAAAGTAGAGTAAAATAAGGCCCCTTTCACACTGGGGCAGTGGGTGCGTCTGCGGTAAAGCGCTGCTATTTCTTTTTTTTTAAAGGGATTTTCAGTTTTATAACAGAAAAAGAACAAAACAAAAACATTACAGACCTAGGGTACATACATGTGATATTTGCAAAGTGTCACATCAGTCAGTGGGGAACGACACAAAACATTCACTCACTCATACATTCCCACACTAGGTACGTACGAACCCGAATCAGAGGCATACCTTCAAAAACCCTTTGAGTCATAAAAGCGCAGCTATTTCTAGCAGTGCTTTACGGTCAATTTTACTGCGCTTTTAACTCCCGCTAGCAGCCGAGAAGGGTTAAAACCACTATAAAGCACTGCTGCAGCAGCGCTATGCCAGTGGTATAGTGGCGCTGCCCATTCATTTCAATGGGCAGGACCAGTGAAGGAGCAGTGTATACAGTTGTCTTTTATACACATAACGAGTTGTCGTTCAGAGCACCTTCTTAAATTGACAGGACTAATCGGTGTACCACATGAGCACATACTGTAGTCAGTCTGTAGGAGCCAGAATTATTTCTGGTTGGTAGGGATCAAATACGTATTTTACTCACTGAACTGCAACTCAATTTATAACATTTGTATCGTGTGTTTTTTTCTGGATTGTTGCTTGATATTCTGTCTCGCTCATTTAAAATACATCTATGATAAAAATTATAGACCCTTCATTTCTTTGTAAGTGGGCAAACATACAAAATCTGCAAAGGATCAAATAATTAATTTTTTTCCCCCACTGTGTACACATACTAGGGCCAATTTAAACAGAGGCCAATTAACCTACCAGCATGTCTTTGGAGCGTGGGAGGAAACTAGATTACCCAGAGGAAAGCCACGCAACCACAGGGAGAACATGCATACTCCAGGCAGGATGCTTAGTTTTACGAACGATCGTTCAATTTTTGAATTGTTACTGGGATCAACTATCATTTTTAGACTGCAGCGATGAGAAAATTCAAAGGAGGCGGATGGACATTTTATCTTTTATGATCTAAAAGTGAATGTGGTTTTTATTCCAGAAAGTCCATTCATTCTGAAATCAAATGTTAAAAGCAAACAAAAGTTTAAAGTACTTTCGAACATTTGTCATCAAATATTTGTTACAAAAATCTATTCGTGTATGGCCAGAGTCCTAAAAAAATCTCTTAGGGCTTGTTCTCACCAGATGTATTGTCATTCATTTTTCTTAGGCAGGCAAAATTCCCTGAAGTCCTGCATACTGTATTTGCCACCTAAATCAAACGCATGAACCTCCAAGAATGTTTGTAATGCAGGTCAAAAGACATTAACCACTTGCTTACTGGGCACTTAAACCCCCCTCAGTCCCAGACCAATTTTCAGCTTTCAGCGCTGATGCACTTTGAGTGACAATTACGCGGTCATACAACACTGTACCCAAATGAAATTTTTATCATTTTTTTCCCACAAATAGAGCTTTCTTTTGGTGGTATTTAGTTACAGCTCGGAGTTTTATTTTTTGCTAAACAAACAAAAAAAGATGCAAAAAAAAAAAAAAATCATGTTTTAATAGTTTGTTATAAAATTTTGCAAACGGGTCATTTTTCTCCTTCATTGAAGTGCGCTGATTAGGCGGCACTGATAGGCTGCATTGGTGGGCACTGATGGGCTGCATTGGTGGGCACTGATGGGCTGCATTGGTGGGCACTGATAGGCTGCACTGGTGGGCACTGATAGGCATAGTTAAGGCGGCACTAATAGGCACAGATAAGGCGGCACCGATGGGCACAGATAAGGCGGCACTGATGGGCAAAGATGGGCACAGATAAGATGGCACGGATGGGTGGCACGGATAAGTGGCACGGATGGGTGGCACGGATGGGCACTGATAGGTACCACAGATAGATGGGACTGATGGGCACTGATAGGTGGCACTGATAGGTGGCTCTGATAGGTGGCACTGCTGGGCACTGATGGGCGGCACTGCTGGGCACTGATGGGCGGCACTGCTGGGCACTGATGGGCGGCACTGGGGTGCAGCACCTTTGAGGCAGATTTTGGGTGGCACTGTGGGTGGCACTGCTGGGTGGCACTGTGGGCACTGCTGGGTGGCACTGTGGGCACTGCTGGGTGGCACTGTGGGCACTATGGGCACTGCTGGGTGGCACTGACAGGGGGGCACTTACTTTATTTCAGGATGGCACTGCGGGTGGCAGGTGGGCACTGGCAGGGGGCAGGTGTCCGTTTAAATTGCTGGCCGTGATCGGGACTGATGTCCCGAACACGGCCGCCGGCGATCGGCTTTTTTTTTTTCTCCTCGCGCTGTCAGCGCGAGGAGGAATACTAGCCGATTACCGGCTCCGTTTTATCACATGATCAGCTGTCATTGGCTGACAGCTGATCACGTGATAAGGGGTCGGGATCGACCCCTTACACGGATCGGTGATCAGGCGAGTCTCACGGACTCGCCGATCACAGAGCGCGCCGCGCGCACCCCTCAGGGGGCGCGCAGGCCGCTCGTAACCGGGACTACGTCAATAGACGTAGTCCCGAAAATGTGGGTCCGCGCTATTGCCGTCATTTTGCAATAGCGCGGATCCCAAGTGGTTAAAGGGTATGTGCAGTCACAATTTTTTTTTCAACAGGGTAGAGAAAGTGCCAAAGCCAATATCCTGCTATTATTTGGAGTTTATGTCCATTAAGAGATTTCCTTTCACCTCCTGTCATCAAGATGCATCAGGAAATGAGGCTAAATCCTAAAAGCAGGGGATCTCCCAGAGGTAGCAAGGGTGAAACATCTCAGTGTGGACGCAGACAGCAATACAATCCTGCCAGAGGGTCTAACCATTCTCCATTCTATCAAAAAAAAAAAAAAAAAAAAAGTTTTGCCTTTGCCTATAATTAGTCTATTCGTTTGTCTACCTCAGTGCTTCTCAACTCGTCCTCAGGGCGCCCCAACACTTCATAGTTTCAGGATTTCCCTCAGATGAAACGGCTGTGGTAATTACTAAGGCAGGGAAATTGATCGAATCACCTGCGCAAAATAATGGAAAGCCTAAGAACATGACCTGTTGGGTCACCTTGAGGACTGGAGTTGAGAAACACTGGTCTACCTACATGACTCAGATTCACTCCTTCACTTTTCAGTGCTCATATAAAAAAGGCTGCTGCTGTTAGCCCTTGTACACACGATCAGACATTCCGACAACAAAATCTGTCAGATTTTGTCCGACGGATTTTGTCTGAAACTTGTGTTGCATACACACGGTTGGACAAAGTTGTCGGAAAATCCGATCGTACGTAACGCGATGACGTTATTTCATTACGATGGGACTATGTTCAGGCTAGTAGCCAATAGCTTTGGTCTAGGAATCTGATCTGTGCATGCGTGGCACTTTGTCCGATCGGAATTCTCTACACACAATCGGACAAAGTCCGATCGGATCATGTTGTCGGAAAGTTTTACAGCCCAGCTCTAAAACTTTGTCCTTCGGATATTCCGACGGAAACAGTCCGATGGAGCCCACACAGAGTCAGATTATCCGACAAGACGGTCCGATCGGACATTTTCCGTTGGAATGTCCGACCGTGTGTACAAGGGCTTCTAATGGGAATACAGACTGCCCAAGTAAGTTAAATAAGACATTCTTATACGATCATATGCAATAATTTAGAAGCACCAAAAAATTTCTGTTTCTCTTAACAAGCACTTCTTGGAGATGAGTAGATCTTTGTATAAGTTGATTTTCATACACAGCTTGCAAAAGTTAGGTCATGTATAGCAACTCCACGAGAGGGGACCGACATTGTTTTGTGAGGTGCCAATTTGCAACTACAGATGTTTAAAATGATGTTGCTGGATAATCTCATACAAAAGGAGGACTCGAGTTCCAGGCCAGGGCGGCTAAGTTGACACAGGAAACCACCGTCAACTAATTTAGTTTGGTAACTGAAAAGCCTTTTTAAGTATTGCCATGTAGCCCAAATATTGGCACATATACAACAAGCCCCGGCACGACAACATCAGAAGCAGACAGCAGTGCTGACCCCCACCCCTTCCCCCACCCTGCCTTCTGGAGACATTTCAAAGTGAACACTGGATGGGATTTGTTGTAGGGTCTGAAAATGTTGTTTGTTCTGTCATATCCCATCTAGGAAAAGGCTGCAATGAGATCAGCTGGTAACAATGGGGAGATTTAACACAGTGGAGTCCGCACAACCTTGTACAGGGGTTAAACACACACTCTGCTCTCGCATTCACATCTGCAATCTGTTGCTGCAAAATAACTCCTGTTGAGATTTTATTAAAAGAGTATTAAGGCAGCTTTGCCGTTTAAGAGAAGCCATGCTGCATAAACAAACCTTACCCTTAAATGCCATTAGTAGACAGAAACACCTCAGAAGGGAATAGGTCTGAGGTCATGAGAGAGACAGACTACTTAAAATTGATCTTGTTTGATGAACCATTCAAAGTATGGAATGTGTACCAAATTCCTTTATTGTCCCAGATGAATATCATAAGCTTGGCCGTACAACACAGACCTTGTATACGAAAGGGAAAGTGTACTTGTCACCTAAAGATTCTTCTGGTCAGCTGGCATACTTGCACTGCAGAAATAATGATGGGAAGCCGCTTGGTTGCTAGGAGTATGAAGAACTCTTTAACACATGATTAAACTATTGATTTTACAGCTTTAGTGGCAATTCAGAATACTGCTGTGGAATGATCTTTTGCATCCACTTGAACAAAAATGTGGACATTAAAGAGGAAGTAAACCCTGATAGGTTTACTTCCTCTTTGATTCCCTGCAAAGGTAAAGCATAATGGACTACTATGCATCGCATAGTAGTCCATTATGTGTCACTTACCTGACACTGGAGCCAGTGAAGTCACCACTGTCCCCTTGTGTATGGAGCCTCCATCTTCTTGTAGGGGTCTCGCTGCTCCGGCGCTGCCATTTGACAGAGCCGCAATGACGTCACTCCCGCGCATGTGCACGGGAGCTGCCACTCGTGGCATATCGCTGTTAACAGCGGTGCGCTCAGTAGACAGCGGTGCCTGTCTTTTGGCAAATATCTCCTAAACCGTGTAGGCTTAGGAGATATTTCTTGGACCTACAGGTAAGCCTTAATCTAGGCTTACCTGTAGGTAAAAGTGGTTTGTAAGGGATTTACAACCACTTCAAGGATTTAGAAAATATCTGTCAAGAAGAGTGGACCAAAATCCCTCCTGAGATGTGTGCAAACTTGGTCACCAACTACAAGAAACGTTTTACCTCTGTGCTTGCCAACAAGGGTTTCTCCACCCCACGCCACCAAGTCATGTTTTGCTTGGGGATCAAATTCTTATTTTACTCACTGAACTGCAACTTAATTTAAAGCATTTGTTTTATGTGTTTTTTTTTTCCTGGATTTTTGGTTGATATTCTGTCTCTATCATTTAAAATATACCTATGATAAAAATTAGAAGCCATTCATTTCTTTGTAAGTGGGCAAATTTACAAAATCTGCAGGGGATCAAATAATTATTTTCCCCACTGTATATGCCAGTTACAAAGCAGTACATGGTTGCCCAATTAGAGTAACATGCAGCCTGATAGTACCAATTTCCATCTGAGGGCTTCCAAAACAGGCAGTTTGCTTTTGGACAAATTATTATTTTTCAGCATTAAAATATTAAAGTACAACTAAAGGCAAAACTTTTTTTTCATTTTGGATAGAATGGAGAGGGATTACAACACCTGTTAGTTTTTATTGCTGTCTGTGTCCCCATCAAGGAGATTCACCCTCTCTATATGACTGTTTACCATTATTAAAAGTGTAAGTAAAAGAAATTTCAAATTTAGGGTTATATATCGGTGACCACGGCATCATGGAATAGGGGAGCACCCCTTTACCACGCGATTGCTCCGTTAAATGACTGAACCATCAGTTGTAAATAAGCAGGCACATGCCAGGTTCATATCTCCCCTCTCCATACCGATCGGTACAGTGAGAGGAGAGGGGGAGATATTGGGTGCAGCAGCGATGTGGGCTGGATCTTTAGAGCTTTGTGCCCATTCCAGCCTTATCCATCCATCCAAACCCACAGCCATCCCCATCCCTGCTCAGCTATCCCATCCATGTTCAGCCATCCCCATCCATGGCTCATTCATGCCACATGAGTTCTCATCTGTGCCACATCCATGCCATTACAGTGCCCATAAGTGCCACTACAGTGCCTCACAAAAGTGTAATAGGTAGTCAAATTACATTTTAAATGTATGCCCCTAGAACACCTGATGGTGGTCCCTGCATGTTGGGCCTTTGTATGTGGCCAGGATGTGGAAAAGTCTCACAGATGTGGTATAGTTATACTCGAGAGGAGCATCAGAATGTATTTTGAAGTGCAATTTTGTACATGCTATGTGTTAGAAATATTGTATAAATGGACAACTTTGTGTAAAAAAAAAAAAAAAAGATTTGAAAAAAAAAAAAAAGCGTTTTCATTTTCTTTCCACATTTTCCAAAAACTTGTAGAAAAAAAATTACATGTTCAAAAGGCTCTGAATATACGTTGGGGTGTTCGCTTTCCAAAATGGGGTAATTTTTTTGTCCTGGTGCTCCAGGGCTTTCAAAAGTGCATGAGGTAGTCAAGAAATGATGTGTGTGATTTATGTCCCTAGAAGACTTGACGGTGCTCCCTGCATGTTGGGCCTCTGTATGTAGGCAGGCTGAGTAAAAGTCTCACATGTGATATCGCCATACTCAGGAGGAATAGTAGAATGTGTTTTGGGGTGCAATTTGTGGTATGCATATGCTGTGTGTGAGAAATAACCTATTATATGACAAATTTGTGAAAAAAAGAGAAAAAAAATCTTAACATTGCAAAGAATTGTGGGAAAAAATTACAACTTCAAAAAACTCACTATGCCTCTTACTAAATACTTTGGAATGTCTACTTTCCAAAAAGGGGTCATTTGGGGGATATTTGTACTTTCCTGGCTTGTTAATGTCTCAAGAGATGTAATCAGTGCATTAGGTATGATCAATTTTCAATGATCGGCACTATAGGTTGTAGACTCTAACATTCACAAAGACAAAATAATATACATGGATTTGGGTTATTTTTTACCAAAGACATGCAGCAGTATAAATTTTGGCCAAGATTTATAAAGAAAAATTACCAATTTGCAAAATTCTATAAACGAAACAAAGAAAAATGCATTTTTTAACAGAATTTTTGGTCTTTTTCTAGTTATAGGAAAACAACAAAAAAAAAACAGCAGTGATGGAATACCAAACAAAATCTCTATTTGTGTGAAAAAAAGGACTAAAATGTCATATGGGTACAGTGTTGCATGACTGAGTAATTGTCATTCAAATGTGAGAGCACTGAAAGCTGAAAATTGGTCTGGTTAGGAAGGGGGTTTAAATGCCCAGTGGGTAAGTGGTTAAGTATGCATGCTCCTGGAGCTACAGACAAACAAGGCACCCTCTGTTTAATGTTTTTTTTTCTAGAATAACAGTGATCACAGCAAAATGCACCAACCCATTCCAACTAAATCAGGGGTGATTTGGTCATTTACACCGAGCTGACTGCAGTATGCTGATTTATTTACTATTAGTTACACCAGTTTGAGTGTCATCATTAGGACTGTGTGTCAATGAACATGCTCAATAATCTTATTATGTCAAAAGATGGAAAAGAGATTATTTTCTCATCTGAGCAAATTCTCATCTGAAAAATAAAAACACCACATAACTTTTTTTATGGCTGGCACATAAGCTGTGTTTTCATCAAATAGTTTCATACTTATACTGTACTGGTGCCATCAGAAGCTGTGTGAGGTTTTAAAACTTGGCCAACACGCAGGCGGTCAGGAAAACCAATTTTCGTGTATGGTTTTCTACTCAAGTTCTATGCGACATGGCTTATACAAAGTGGCTCCAGCTTTAATTTATTGCAAAGGGCAAAGACTTAGCAGGTAATTTCTGTTAATAAGGGTAGCAAAGTCTATAGATCTCTTGGTCGTAACTAAAATCCATGGTACAAAGCCCAGAAAACAATTGTTTATTCGTAATGGTCCAATGAAAATCAATAAAAGTGGCCTCTGGGACAATTATACCGATTTGAATAATGGCAGCAATAACAGATGGGGTGTGGCATGGAATGGGAACCTCTGGTTGGCGGTTAACCAAGGTCCTGCAGGGCACTGTGCGCCAGCCCAGCTCTTGTTCAGAATTCTTGGTATGCAGCAATACCTCACCCTCTGTAAAAACAAACCAAATCTTTGAATTCTCAAAATCCCAGCAGGCTTGCATGCTCAAGACTAAAAGCCCAGTACAAAACACACAGGCATCTAGAAAATGAGAAGTAGTACTTTAAAGGGGAATTAAAGTCCTGCATGCCAACCTGCAAGTGACTTGAGTAGGCTTCATAGGCACAGGATCATGGTCACTTCAAATAAAGAAATGACCCCATAAGGACTAAATATTGTGCTCAGTGAAATATGCAATTAGGCAGAGACATAGGAGATATGTAGGATCCCAAGGCTAACAAAGGAGCTTAAAAAAATATCTCCTACTCTTTTTGTAAATACGATTGTATTGGAGCTGGATTGCACATTTTAGATAATCATTTCAATCCTGCTGAAAGCAACCAACACCTACTATGTGGCATCTTCACCCCTGAATGAACTCATGTCTGCATAAGAAAAAAGATACAATTTGTAAGCCCCTCCTCAGCAGATTTGGGGGGTCTTAGCATGTTACATTCCATACTCCCAAACCATAAATTATACCATCCAGCTCTTAGTAGGGTGCACATTCACAACACTAGCTGCAGAAGAGTGCTAAACTATAGTGTCCCTAAAACAGTCATGAGAGCAGATACATTCTAGCATTGGTCTTACACACCTGCAAGACCTCTGTATTCAGAAAAGCTCATGAGTATGAAACGGATTGTACAGTTCTAGACATAGCAGGGGCATGTTGGGCATCTGCAGACAGACCACTGCTTCCAAACAGACATCAAGGATCCTTGCACTGCAGCATGCTGGTTGGGAACAGAATTTTTATCTCGGGCTGTTTCTGCTTTCTAAGAAAAACAAACTAAGACCTTGCAGACCGTTTGTTTTTATACACCTGCAATGTATTTAGCAGATTTTTGCTCCAGCCACAATGACAATTAGCATACCTTGCAAATTCCAGTGGCAAGAATTTGTGGATTCCTGTGACTGGGATGACAGGTGTGTGTGCGCAGAGCCGTGGCCATAGTTATCGGGGACCGTCCGCAGCTGTTTGTACAGGCAGAGAATACTTGCAGTGATTGTGGATGCAAACAGATCACATCCAGCCAGAATCATCTCTCCCTAGCCGCAGGTAAATCGCTGGCTGTACAAACAGTTGCACAGTTTTGTATGGGCTGAGCAGCCACAGCTCTTTGAACACACCCTTCATTTCCACATGCAAAAAAATTGTAAAATTCTTGCTGCTGAAATTTCCAAAAGTTCAAATTAGGTATTAACTATCATCAGGAGTTGTCAGCTGTGTAGTTCTTAATGAATTGTACATATCATATACAGCATACTTTCTGTCATCTATAAGCATTTAGTGCTAATTTGTAGACTGAAGAGTGTGCATGTACATGAGTGTAGGCCCTCTGCCATAACCAGGATGTTAATAAAGCTACAGTGTGGAGAATCTCTGACCGAAATTAAAAGAAACCCATAGTAAGAGAAGTATAGATACTTCCATCCAAAAAAAAAAAAGAAGCTGTCTGTCCTCCATTATGTATTGTGTCCCTTCCTCTTACCTTCCTTTTTATAATCAAGGTCTCCTTCCCATTTCTTCGCTCTACCTTCTCATCTTCTTTTTTTCTCATCTAGATTCTCTACCAAAGAGTAGGTGGTGAACCTCAATCACTTCCCCCATTTGGACTTCTTATTAATGACCCCAACACAAGAGATAAATACATCATTTTATCTCCCCACCCATTTTTTTCTTGGAGGTAATCTTAATATAAGGTACCTTACTCGCCATTACTAGGTCTGGACATTTTACATTCTCTATATCTGGTATGCAAATTAAAATACTGCTACCACTGATTCACAATACAGACAGGCAGCTAACATTTTCAGAAAGGTAAAATTGCACTACAAAATATGGGACTCATCTAACCCATTCTGCTGCAGAATTGCTACAGAAAAGAGGAGGTAGAAGGCAAAAAACACATTTCATTTCAGGTATATGCGTTGACAGACGTTTTAACGCAATTGTTTTCTATGTGTCCCATTCACACTGCAATGCAGCCTGGAGCTGTGTATTACTGGATTTTAAAAAGTATAGGCACTTATTTTAATGTTTTACATAGCTATACCTGCAAAAGGGGCAAGCACGAAATGATCTAGCAGGACTTCATTTTCTGACTAAAGTTCCACTTTAATAAGTGATTGAACAGTACTGACTGGCATTTTCAAGGCTTTGGATATCTTATTATATCCTTTACCATCTTTATAAAGATCCATTACCTTGTTACACAGGTCTTTCGACTGTTCTTTTATGCTCAGTATCTAGCCTGCTCAGTGCATCTATGTGAGAGCTAGCAAACTCATGGACTATTTATACACAGAAACCAATTGCAACTTCTGATCAGGGCCCATTTGGGCAATTTCCGTTATGATCATTTAAAAAGGAACCAAACAACTACCATGTGATAATAAATGGCTTCATATGATGATCATCCTCAAATAAAAGTTTTTAGGCTTGATCAGTCATATTTTCAATATCAATGCAAAATCGTCACAATTTGCACCAGGGTATGCAAACTTTTAAGCACAACTATATTTTCTCATGTACAATAAAGGACACTCTCCCTTCATTGTAATGGTTTTAGGACCAGTTCACACCATGAACCGCACAGGAATGTGCTGTGCATTCCAAATGCGATCCTGGCGCAGTGCGATTTCAGCCTATTTATTTAAATGGGCTGAAATCGCACCAGATCACACCAAAAGCAGTGCATGCCTTACTTTATAAAACACACAAGAGCCGGACTGTATGGTACTATTGTATATACGATCCGAAACCGGTAAATGCACTGCGTTTGGGACAAGCGTTTGGGGTGTCATTGACACCCACTGCAGATGGCAACTGCAGAACGTTTGAACACAGTGTGGGAAACGCGCATGGAATGCAGGTTTACCACACTGCGTTCTAGTGAGATGTGGTCCTAAAAAGCTAAATAGGCCTTGAATGTGGATACAGCGAACTTGCCATGGATTATACAAGTGAGGTACAAAGCTGGTGAGCTGAATATAAACTGATCAGAAACACCTGAGACAGTATAGACCCAATTACTAGAAAAGGGACAGCACATTTTATATATATTTTTTTGCTATGGAAAACATATACCAACATTCACAATGGCACTTCTGGGTAAAATGGTGCTTTCCGACCAAGATGGGCCATATAAATAAAATAAAAACATTTAAAGTTTTATTACAATTTGAATTATAACTGTTCTAGGCTAATTATCCTGTTCATTAGTTGCAACATGGTTGATTATATCTCTTACATTGTTGTTTGAATTATATATTCAGTAAACCACGTTCCAAGCAATCTGCTTACCTTGTACCTCATTTTAGGACAAGAGTAGATATAGAACCCCATGTAGTAGTAGCACAGGTCAGCAGCTTTCCCATGTAATTCCCGGGTGAATGAGATTTCTCTGTTGGCAGAATAAAAGCCATATAGGACAGTCCTTCAATACAGTTGCACATTGCAGTAAAATACAGCATAAAATATATATGACTATTGTAGATTCTTTCATGTTTCCTAGGGCCTGCAATAAACTTCCATTTCACAGCACATTGCTGCAAATAACCTAGATACTTTCCCAACAGCTAAAGTTGTCACTTTAACCCAACAGAACAGACATACATTCAAGAAGACCAGAGGGAACCTCCTAATTTGCAGGAATTTTCTCTTGCTTCCTTCTTTGGCCATGGGACAGGAAATAAAAGGTAAATCTCCCCAATGAGGCACAGATGGCAAAAAAAGTGACAGGGGTTATAATCCTCCCTAGCCAAAATGAAAATAAAAGTTGTGCCTATAGTCCTCCTTTAAAGTGATTGTAAAGTGTTATTTTATTTATTTTTTTAAAGAAAAAAACGAGAAACATGTTACACTTACCTGCTCTGTGCAGTGGTTTTGCAAAGGGCAGCCTGGATTCTCTTCTTCTCGGGTCCCTGTTCACTCCTCCCTCCCATCGAGTGCCCCCCACAGCAAGCAGATTGCTATGGGGGCACCTGAGCTGCAGCTCCGTGTGTCCATTCAGACACGGAGCTGCCGTTCAGCTCCGCCCCCTCTCTATCCCGATTGGCTGACTGACAGCAGCGGGAGCCAATGGCACCGCTGCTGTCTCTCAGCCAATTAGGCAGGAAAGTCAGGGATGGCCGAGGGACTTGTGGACATTGCTGGACAGAGATGGGGCTCTGGTTAGCATTAGGGGGTGCTGGGGAGGCTGCTGCACACAGAAGGCTTTTTATCTCAATGTATAGAATGCATTAAGATAAAAAAAAAACTTCTGCTTTTTCAACTCCTTTAAAGTGGATGTAAACTCACTTATCCTTTCTAAACTACTGCAATATTGGTTATCTAGAAGGATATACATGCCTCCTGCACGTATACTTATCTGTCAAATGTCTCCCCTCTGTCTGCTATGACACACGAAAAACTGCAGATTCTGTGGGTGGGTCTGTTTTCCAGGGCTCAGTGGGTGGAGTCGTGATGTCAGTAGACTCCCCGCCCACCTCTACACTCCCCTTATCAACATGCATTTTCTCCTGTGTATTTCTTACACTGAACTTCTGCTATGATCTCTAACATCCAGTCAAAACCCAGAAAAGTCCTCACATGACTTCAGCATGCCCAATCATGCTGAGGTGTGGAACAGCCAACCCTTGCAGAGCAGCAGAAGAAAGGAGTGGGAGGGAATTAATAATGCACGTCTCTTTGGCTAGTGCAGGAGATATGTAAATCACCTGTCACTCACAGCAAGGGGGAGGATTTCTCTGTTTGTCAAGATTTATCTCTTTGAACAATAAAAGAGGTATAAATGTCCAGAAATTTTTATCAATTGACCATTGAGGGACATAAAAAAAAAAAAAAAAAAATTTCAGAAAGAGTTGGGAGGTCCAAAAGCTGTCCAATTGAAGGGTGCGTAACAGCCCCCAACAGCACAAAGAAAGGACTAATAACTGCATGTACCACAGGACTAAGCCCTTGTACACACAGTCGGACATTCTGACAACCAAATCCATTGGATTTTGTCCGACGGATTTTGTCCGAAACTGTTTCATACACACGGTCGGACAAAGTTGTCGGGAAAATCCAATTGTACATAACGTGATGACGTTATTTTGTTACGACGGGACTACGTTCAGGCTAGTAGCCAATAGCTTTGGTCTAGGAATTTGATCTGAGCATGCGTGGCACTTTGTCCGTCGGAGTAGGCTACACACGATCGGAGCATGTCCGATCGGAGCATTTTGTGGGAAAATTTTACGGACAAGTTGGAAAACTTGGTCCGTCAGATACTCCGACGGAAACAGTCCGATGGAGACCACACACAGTCGGATTATCCGACAAAACGGTCCGATAGGACACATTCCGTTGGAATCTCCGACCGTGTGTACAAGGGCTAACAGATGGCCAAAGCTGCATCCACCTAGGTAGATATAATGGAGGGAAAAACCCCAAACCCATACTTCTCTTTTAAATCTCCATGCACACTAGCGTTTTTTTTAGAGCTCCTAGAAGCTATTAGCATTTTTTTTCCTGCTAAATAGTGTTATTCTATGTGTCCATGCACACATATAGTTTCTTACCAGCAGAAAAAAAATGCTAAACGCTAAATGGATTTTATTATTTTCTTCTTCTTCATGCACTGCAAAAACAATAATAAAATGCCAATGCTCATAAAAGCTGGCACAAAAATGCTATTATCAGCATTTTTCATCCAGCATTTTTTTCTAACTTTGTTTGAGCTTATTAAAAACGCTAGCATTTTTTTTTAAGCTAAAAAAATGCTGCATAAAAAATGCTGGCAATAGCTTTTTGTAGTAGCGTTTTAGGAGTGTTTGCATTTTATTAGCGCTTTTGCAGCAAAAAGGGTAAAAAAAAAAAAAAAAAAAAAAACTAAAAAAAAAAACGCTATTAGTAGCAGCATTTAAGAGCAATTCTGCAGGAAAAACACTCCAAAAAACGTTACAATAAACACTTTTTTTTTTTTCTTCTAGACATTGAAGCTCAAAAAACGCTAATAGCCTAAAGTACTGTGCCATGATGGACACATAAGATAACACTATTTAGCTTCCAGTAGTAGAAAGAAAATGCCAACAAAGGCTTCTAGGAGCTTAAAAAAAAACACTAGTCTGCATAGAGCCTAAAGATGGATTTCTCTAAAATGCCTATAAAGAGGTAAATGAGATCTTTTTTTTAAAGTGCTGGTCATTCTTTTAGTTTGATTTATGTTAATGTGAATAGACTGGGAACAGGCTTGCATTTTCCTAAAACACTGCAAACACCTACTATATATTGTTTGTGCTGTGAGATATATATATATATATATATATATATATATATATCTACACACACACACACCTATACTGTATATACACATTTATGTACAGTCAATGTTGTTTTCTTGAATTTTCGATTTTGAGTTGAGGAAGGGTTAGAACCTCTACTGTTGCAGATTTTCTTTTGCTTCCTTTTTTGGTGAAACCATTATCAGGAGGACAGGTGGTCAAGCTAGATGAAAAACCCAACAAGAATTCCAATCCTTCCTCGCTGTTAGGCTGGGTTCACATTGCAGCAAAGCGGGAACGCTGCGAATCCGCGGCGGGTTCCCGCATCGCATGCCTTCCGGTGGCAGTTCACACTGCCCTATGCGAACTGCTGGGAGTGTCAGTGAAACGTTAATGACACCCCCAGATCAGTTCGCATATCGCAGTGCGATCTGCAAACTCGGACAGGAATCGGATCGCATGGTGTGAACACCCATGCAATCCGATTCTGCTGCGGACCGAAAAAAAGGGTTCTGTGCGAGTTTCGGCCGGATGCAATGCGAATTCAGCCATACTATCTGTATGGCTGAACTCGCATCGCACAGACAGATCGGATGTGATTTGCACTGCAGTGCGGTGGGAATCACATCCGTTCTCATAAACCGCTGCAATGTGAACCCAGCCTTAAAAACAAGGACAGACGATATAAACTCTTGACATAAATTAAATGCACAAATTATCTTTGAAAATAAGCATTCCTATACAGCTTCAAAAAGTTGAGATAGAATTTAGGAGCTACTTCGCTACTTTAGAATGTTTTATATATAAAAAAAAAAAAAAAAATGGTCCACCAGCCCATAATCGTAATATAAAAAATAAAAGACAATTTCTACATTATTTAATCACTTGAAGACCAAGCTTTTTCTGGCACTTTTTGTTTACAAGTATAAATCATTATTTTTTGCTAGAAATTTACTTTAAGTATATTTACCACTTTTTTTTTATAATATGAAAGAGTATGTTATGAAGAATGAATAGATACCCAACGTGTCACACTTTAAAATTGACCAATGCTTGTGGAATGGCGTCAAAATACGGTACTTAAAAATCTCCATAGGCAAAATTTTAAATGTCTTTACAGGTTACCGGTTTAGTTATAGAACAGGTCTAGCGTTGGAATTATTGCTCTCACTCTAACGTTTGCGTTGATACCTCACGTGTTGTGGAACACGCGTGTGCAACTTACGTGTGCATTCACTTTTCTTATTTATTTTATTTTTACACTGTCCCTTTAATTTTTTTTTGATCGCTTTTATTCCAATTACAAGAAATGTAAACCTCCTTCGTAATAGAAATAAGATAAGGATGACAGGTCCAAAAAAAAAAAAAAACTGCTTACTTCCACCCTGGACCGGAAGTGACGTCATGACATCGTTCCGGTCCTCCAAGGCCAAGCGGATCTACTCTTTGATCGCCTGAGTGACAAAAAAGCAGCACTCTGATCCTCTCTCAGTCAAGCCAGCGAAAACTATAAGCCCGAGAGACACTGGCAATCGCCTTCTGAAAGCGCTCCAGTGCCTCATGAGCCACTCGGAACATTTTGAAGAAAGCCAGCCGCCGGCTGAAAACAACAATACTGGGGTTATGGCTGATATCTTCAGTCATATTCCCGGAAAACCGCAACGTATATTTACTTTGTATTGCGATCGGCGAGTGGTTAAAACACCTTTACAACACCGTGTTCTTGTTTTATAGACTTTTTTTCATTTATTACAGGTCCTTATATAGCACCGTCAATTTACACAGCACTTTACATATATTGTACATTCACATCAGTCCCTGTCCTCAAGGAGTTTACAATCTAAGGTCCTTAACTTCATGTTTATAGATACACATAGTAGGGCCATTTTAGACAGGAGCCAATATATGACTTTGCATTAGGTAACTGAAATTGCCAATCAGAAGGATATCCCATTCTTTCTTACCTCAGAGCAGAGTAAACCCCAAGGGAAAGGAATGAGTAATCAGGGTCATAGTAGAGGTACACTGAAGATACACAAAAGGGAAGGATGTCAATGACACCCACTGCAATTATCTTCCCATCCAATAAGTACTGCTGGTGAAAAGAGCCGTAACCACAAGCAAGACCATCTGCCCGGGTCTCAGACTAGAAGAGAGAAGAAAAAAAACAATAATATTATTATAATACATATAAACCTATAATAAACCTATAATAATTCGAAAATGGTTACTTTTTAAATGGTTTATATAGTGACAAACAACTTTATACAAATTAATGACAAGAATCAAGACTGATACTTTATGAATTTATAATATACATTATTCATTAACTTGCTACACAAGGATATCTGTTCAATACTAAATGTGCACATAACAAAAACATGTTCCATCCATGTCAGACATTTTTTACCATTTGGTCACATTAACACACAAAAAAAGGACATGGAGGACAGAATGTACATGCTGTTGAGGGTATGAGTATAGTAACTGGCAGAACACAGGACTTAATCTCTGAAAATGCTTGCCTGCACAATTAACCCCATTGTAGCTTACAGGCATATACCCCTAGCTTTTAGAATAGTGGTCTCCAAACAGCGTCCAGTGGGCCAAATGTGGCTTCTTTCTTTTATGCAGCCCTTGGGGCACTTTTTCTTCCACTGATATGATGCATTATTCTTCCCACTGACACCAACAAAGGGGCACCATTTCTTCACACTGATACCAATGATAGGGCACTATTCTTTCTGCTGACGCCAACAGGGCATCATTTGTTCCACTAACACCAACAATAGGGCACTATTCCTCCCATTGAAAACAGTGATGGGGCAAAATTTCTCTAGCTGACACCAATGATGGGGCACTATTCCTCCTACTGATACCAATGACGGGGCACTATTCCTCTGACAGAAAATATATTATGTGTGGGGGTGGGATGTTAGGATAATTTCAACTTTAAAAGGCATCATCCCTTGCGTAATATACGTATATAGAAATGCAGAAAAGTGGGACTTTGTGTATACCTCCAATGGTATGATATAAACAGACAATTGAAATATTAAAAAAGGCACTTTATTTAGCATATTACAGGTGTACAATTTAGCCATCCAAGATTCCCATGGCCTGGAGATCAACTTGTGAAGGTTGACGGGGGGAAACCCCCGCTTCATCGGGACCTCGGATCTCAATATGAAAGTGCTGTAACAATACACATACTGTTAGGCCTTGTACACATGGACGGACTTTCCGACGAAAAATGTGTGATCGGATTGTGTTGCCGGAAAATTCGATTGTGTGGGCTCCATCTGACTTTTTCCGTTGGAATTTCCGACACACAAAGTTTGAGACCAGGAATGTAAAATTTTCCAACAACAAAATCCGATCATTTAAATTCTGATTGTGTGTAGACAATTCCGATTGACAAAGTGCCACGCATGCTCAGAATAAATTACGAGATGAAAGCTACTTATAGTTTATAGCCCTGTCATACGTGGTCTACGTTACCGCGTTCAGAACGATCGGATTTTCCGACAACTTTATGCGACCGTGTGTATGTAAGACAAGTTTGGGCCAAAATCCATCGGGAAAAAAAATCAGACGGATTTTGTTGTTGGAAAGTCCAACCGTGTGTACAGGGCATTAGTGAATTATCACTTATATAATATATACACAAAGTCACACTTCTCTGCATTTCTATATACATATATTCCTCCCACAGACACCAGCAATGGGGCACTATTCCTCCAACAGACACCAACGATGGGGTACTATTCCTCCAACTGATGCCAATGATGAGGTGCTAATCCTCCTCCTACATACCACAGGAGCTATGCAATCTTTTTACTCCCACTGACCACAGTCTGGCCTCCTAAAGTTTCAAGGCAAGTAAACTGGCCCTTTGTTTACAAAACTTTGGAGATCCCCGTTTCACAAGAATAGCCATTTGAACCATAAAATTGTGTCTAGCAACAGTCTGATATAGACATCCACATTAATATGTTGCCTTTGCTTTTTAAAACTATTTAAAGTGGTTCTAAAGGCTAAAAGGTTTTTTTCACCTTTGTGCATTCTAGACAAATGAAAAAAAAATCCTTTAGTGTGCAGCTCCCACTTATACTCATTTAAGTCTGATCTCGATCCAGTGATGTGCACGAGAGCAGCAGCTCTCCCAGGTCGCTCCCTTCTTATTGGTTGAGATGCAGCCATTGGCTGATAAACACAGCCAGTAAGGAGGGACCCTGGGGAGGGGGCAGGTCTTACCAGCGCTCTGTGTCTTCTGAACACAGATCGGCTCAGGAGCGAGCATACACCAGTGTCCCATAGCAAAAGGCTTGTTATGGGGACACTCGGCAAGGGGGGGGGCAGAGCGTTGGCGGGGGACCCAAAAATCAGAGTATCAGGGCTGCTCTGTGCAAAACCACTGCACTGAGCAGGCAAGTATGACATGTTTGTTATTTTTTTTTAATTTAATTTACAAACACTCTAAATAATTTGCCATGGTCTGCCTTAATTATGCCAGAAAGTGACAAAGATGCACGTTTTTTAATTTGTATCAAGTAGTTTGAAATGGCAAAATACATTACTAAATGGAATTAGGTGGTACTTGTTACCATGCTATGCAATACGGAGCTATGTTTTCCTATAAACTAAGGTGGGATGTGGCAGTTTGAACATTTTATGACAAACTACAAGAAAAAAAAAAAACTCTGGTGTTGTCCACATGTCTACTTGCCTAACACATTTATATGTCAGTGTAGCTTACCAACTCTTTACATTTATTTTATATTATGGGGAATGCAGCAAGAGGAGTGAAACTACAAGTTCAGGGGTAAAAAAACAAATGTATAAAAGAAAAACAAATAATAATTAATGGCGTTCCCCATGACACAGGTCTGTACCAAAGTCCTCAATTGTAAAATCCACACCGCTTTCCTGTGCCCGGGCAGCCGGAGGTGGCATGTACAGCTTGCTGCATAGGTGAATGGCTGTACAAACCCGTACTCTTGAATGCAGATGCTCCCGTGCATCAGTGTTTACCAGAGCATGAGCTTTTAGCTTATTTCCTGACCGCGTCAGCCTCTTATTCGGGTAAAACCACTGTATGCATACGAGTGGTTAAACGCTGGTGCATAGGGGCAGCCGTGTTCACAAGAATACAGGTGTGTACCGCTATTCACTTGTATGGCAGGCTGTAGATGCCACCTGAAAATTTCAGAGCGAATAAACATCTGTGTGCTTGAGGCCTTAAACAAGCCCTCAATTATCTCTCTAGCCATAGGTATTGTGGAGAAATTTGCCCTCAAAAGACTACAATAGGGGCACTTTCTATTTCAACAGAATTTTGGAAGTCTTCCAGCCTTCTATTGTAAACAAACCGGAGAGGTTTCAGATGTTAGAAACGCACCCGTCTTTGTTGTGATCTTTGAGGATGAATTACTTCACAGTACAAAGCAGCTAGAGAAGTCAGGGGTGTCGTGTTTTAGAACTTTTACTGCTTGCACAAAATATATTTTGTGCATTTATTGTCCATAGTCTAGGCACAGGTGCTCTTAAATGATATGATTATCTCTCTAATATCTGATATAACTGACATCCCTTATATTTTAATAGTAAAAGTTGGCCATACATAGGCAAGTGATATTTAAAGCTAGGCTCATAGAAAATAAGTACATACTAGATAAACTAGAACCCCCAACAATGCTACATGGCTCTGTAAGTTAATCCAGATATTTGTCCCAGTATACTACTTAAAGGATGACAGCATATCCTTTAGCACCCACCATTCTTTGCCCTTCCACTAGTTAATGCGTTGGATGTAAATATCAGAAAACAGTACAGCACACAATGGCTTACTGCTTCCTGAGACCATTATTACAGGATACATACCATTACAATGCATTCCTTTTAATGCTGCATACCATTCGAAAGAATGTAAACTTTCAGGAGAGCATTATACCCAATAAACCACACACTGTTAGGGCAGGGAGAGATTGTTATCAATGCAATCCCCTCACATAAAGGCCAGTGCTAAAGGGCACACCAAACGTTAGTTATAGTATTAAGAATTACTGTATCCACCTCCCAAGAACCACTGTATTCCCGCAGTGGTTGAACATGTATTTATACAGTTACGGCACCTCCAGCACTGAATGTATGTAATGGCAAGGGGTGCAGTGGCATGCTGGAGGGTCTATTGATGCTGGCTATTGAAGGATCTATTGTCACTGGGGAGGATCTACACCAAATTTACAAGTAGCTATTAAGTACTGAATGAGCTGCGTTTGCTGCTCTTTAACCTTGTGATCGGCTGTGTCCAATCACAGCCGGTCACATGTAAACACGGAGATGCCGGTAATCAGTGCTCCTCGCCTCACACTGACAGAGTGAGTGGCGAGGAGAGACGATCAGCAGCATCTCCACGCAGGGGGGCATCTACACATGTAATCAGGGCACTGATCATCAGTGCCCTGATTATAATATAGTGCCAACTGTGTCACTAATCAGTGCCCACCACTGCCCACAAGTGCCCCCACTGCCCATTAGCGATGCCAGTCAGTGCCGGCTATCAGTGCCACCCATCAGTGCCCCCCATCAATGCCGCCTATCAGTGCCACATATCAGTGCCCATAAGTGCGGCATATTAGTGCCACCTCATCAGTGCCCATAAGTGTCACCTCATCAATGCATACCAATTCATCCTATCAGTGTCCATCAGAGCCGCTTCATCAGCGAAGGAGAAAAATTACTTACTTACAAAATTTACTGACAGAAACGAAGTAAAAAAAAAAATTTCAACATTTTTGCTCTTTTTATTATTATTTTTTATGTAAAAAATAAAATAAAAACAGCAGTGATTAACTACCACAAAAATAAAGCTCTATTTGTATAAAGCTCTATTTGTTATTCAAAGTGCAACAGTGCTGAAAGCTGTAAAATGGCCTGGGCAGGAAGGGGGGGTAAGTGCCCTGTAGGCAAGTGGTTAAACTAAGTAGTATGCACATCGGCTGTTAGACAGAGATGACCATCACTACTGTACATTACACATACGGAGGTTGCACCAAAATGTTTTACAAACTGAAAGCTGACAGAAGATGAGCTTTTAAGAAACAAACTGTAATGTGAACCTAATGTCTATGGTTTATGTACTTTAAGTTGTAATTGGGTACATTACATTAAAGACTCTATAGAGAAAATATTGCATTAATGTAAAATTTCTTTGGGTTGATTAATTTTTTTATCTTTTGTAATTTTCTTTCAAGGTCAAATCAATATTATTTTGATCCATTGTTGCGGGGCCCTTAAACGGCATGGAGCCCATATGCCAGTACCTACTCTGCTTATTGGGTAATGCAGTACTGCCTGCAGTTTGTGAACAGCAGAACTCTGGGGGAGGGAGAGGTAGTACAAGGAGCTAAGCAGTTGTACTTCAGTGCAAGAAGCATGCTGATAAGATGATCGAGAAAAGAGGGACAGAGAGATGAGCTCAGCAGTCAGCTGCTTCCCCTTTCACAATACAGTTCCCGGATGGGACTGCTGTGTGACAGAGCTGTGTAATTCTTAGGACTGGATGAACACAAATACAGTTCCCTTTGGTGGGTAAAACAGTTCCCATATGTGTATTTCATCTTTAAAGTGGTTGTAAACTCTCCCCCACAACTTTGTCCCATGTAAATCAGCATGAAAAACCCTAATGAACACTGCTTGAAGATATCTCCTTACTTGCTTAGTATTGTTGAAATCCTTTTTGTTCTTTAGAATGACGTCACTGAGCATGCTCAGAACTCCCCCGATTACGGCACAATATGTTCTTGTCTATCTGTTATCAGGACTTCCTAAGCACCCCACTGATATCCCAGGAGGCTGCAGAATCATTCAGAGCTTCCTCCTACACACCATGTGACCACGTGACATCACATGCAGTGTAAACCTGGCCATTACTGCAGTCTTATCAGCTGAAGCTGATAAGACTGATAAAGGCAAACATTAGACAATAGGCACAAGTAAATACTATGAAATAAAACAAGTCAGCTATGAACAGGGAAGCAGGGTTGCCATAGAAACGTTGGATTGAGAAGGAGGCTTGGTTAACAGTACAGGAAGTGCTCAATGTAAGGGCAGAAATACACTCCACTGTGGACTCAGAAAACAATACTTAAGATGGCGCTGCCTTACCCCTGGAAACAAGTTTTTAAAGATTCTTTAAACAGTAAGTAATATGTGATTTGGGCTGGATTACAGTGGCAATAGTTTGATAATTACTTATTACAATGGACTAAATGAAAAGAAGCATCAGAGTGGGAGAGTTTTCCTCCTCTTTAAGATAGCTGTGGAATAACCACACAAGTCATTTTGGTGGTATCCAAAAAGAATACAAATATAATGGTGTGTGGGATCACAATGAAACTTGCAGTGCCAATCTAAGCTTGTTGATCAGCCGTTAATTTGTGTATTCTAGAGTGCTGGATCCTGCTGTCAGAATACAACGTCCCAGCAGGGGAGATTCCTCCATACACCTTGTTTTTTTGACCATCCAGCCTGCTGAATGAAGAAAAAAATATAAAATCTGCCCATCTATAGCTTTACTCTGGACTGTTCCCATTTCACGGCAAATTACATTTTTTGTGCTATAAACTTTACTCTGGTCAAAAAAAGTTTAGCAATCTTCACCTCACATAGACATGGCAGGGCAGAGGGGGAAAGCCGACACCATAATAAACTGTTGAGAAGGAGCCTAGCAAAGACAGCAGGAGGGAAGGCCTAGCAGAAATTTGCAGCTACACATGGTGATGTGATTTACAGGCACAGAATGTGAAACGGCACGAAATGCACTATACAGGGAAATTAAAGACGTGCACGTGGAGAGGATTAGCAGAGAATTTGCCATTTCAAACATATATTAAAGGGCTTTCTGTAGCCGTAGAAGCTGGCACAATTTGGCATCACAACGAAGAAAGCAAGAGAGCAGAGGGACGTTTTTTTTTTCAGCTCCAATAAAAAACACCAATAATACTGGTGAAGTATGGCCTACAAAAAAAAAAAAAAGCATTATGTTCAAAAAATTCTAAGATGAACTCAGAAAGCAAAAATTCACTATGTTTTAGGTAACTGTCCAAATTTCTAATTAGTAATAGGACGAAGGTACATTAATTCTTTCATAACAAGTAGCGTTTCCATATGTTTTAGGTAACACCTAAAAATGTTATTTTTTACTTAAGCAGTGCCCTGAAAAATCGACCCTTTCCTCCCGAAAAATAGGAGTGCACTTCCAGGTATGTGAGTGTGATTAGACTTTAATCATAGTCTCGTAGCAATATACAGGCAGTAACAGATCTGAAGAACTGTTGCCCAGGACTATTAATTTCATGAGATTTAGAGTGAAATGTTGTGCTGCATGCATCTCTCTGCTTGTTAAGGTCAGGGAACTTTAATAGGTTTGTAGGTCCTAACGGAATGTGTTAAACATTTTCTGTCAAGGGGGAGGGCTAGAACTAGATCGGTCTCTAAAATGCCTCCCCTAGGTATGTCTGCAAGGTGTTTCTCTTCCCCGCAGACATGTTTGAATGTTTTCCTGATATGAACATGCATGGTCGTACCATGAGCTCGAAATAGAAAACTCAGAAGCTGGACGTTTTTTCAAAGTAGTACACCTAAATTTTTATAGGAATTGTTCAAAGGAAACTTGTGCTGCGAAGGACTGATGAGCTGCAACTGTTGACCTTTCTTTCTAAAAAAAAAAAAAAAAACTATAAAAATACTAGTTGCCTGGCTACCATTCTAATCCTTTCTTAAAGACATAGGGCAACAATAAATATCAGATGTTTTAGCTTCCCCTGCTGCATGAAGCCAGAGACAGACAGGTAACTAGAAGGTGACCATTTGGGTGACCATTAATGTATTCCACTCTTAACGATACACCATCACTTTGCCCTTGTCCATAGCCCTTCCTCTGACCACTTTATACTTAACTCTGCGGCGCTCATTCTGTGGCTATCAACACAAAATACCCCTTGATTCTGAGCCCTCTTCTCACGATGCAGTGCCAATTGCTGAGCGAAGCACTGTCACATGACAGAGGGAGCAACATCAGCGCTCATTCTGAACCCCAACATCAGGTATTTTGGTTGGTCCCTGCAATAAGGGAAGGACTGGCTGGGGAGGAAGTACAAAGTGGTTGAAGGTGGATTTTTTCACTGACATAGTCACTTTGCCATGAATGGGTAAAGTGGCACACAACATATGACTGGAGTGGGTATGACTGGAAATGTCTCACTAGTATTACAAGAATGTGAAATGCTGAGGAAGCTGTGGAGGTTATCCTCCTTATTCCCACTGGAGTGTTTACCTTTAAGGATTTTTAAGGAAACTGTTTCCAAATCTATCCCCGTCTCCTATATAGCATGGCCTTCCTGATCAAACATGTGCAAATATTTTCTACTGACCTGCTATGACTTATTGCACATGGCTGCACTTTAAACCAGACTAAAGAGATCTATTTAAGGGTCCAGTAGTCATTCACAATGTCTTGCATGTTGCACATTCTTCCCATTTTCCTTCAGGATGTTGCGCTCTCCGTAATATATGACTGTGGGATGGACTACTCCTGGCTGCTATATACAGAAGTGTTTCCATGAACCATATCCAACTCCTCTGGGGTTCTGCTTAACTAAGTTTCTGTATAAATAAAACACAAATCCTCAGTGGCATGCTCTTGTCTGCAATCTTGCACTCAGTTTGAGATCAATTTATTGCATTGTTTCATGTGAAATGATCTGTGTCCACAGAGCACATCTCTGTTGAAAGTGTATTTTGTATGGCCGGGCTGGACACTTGTGTACATGCAATCTGCTTTGCTAGGCAACATAGCAAGCCCAAGCAGGATTACATTTTTCTACCACCCTAAAAATCTCTTATACAAATTAGTCAGGACAACATGACATCAGCAGATAGGTCCACTGTTTAACATGGACTGATTCCTTAGCAAAAGGAAGTCAATTAAACATCAAGGCTTTTTAGGGCAGACTTGAATGATTTTGAAATGATTATGTTTTCAAGTTTACGGGTTGGAGTTTTATATATTTTCATTTACTTTTTTTTTTTTTTTACATTTAGTATATGGTATATCCATTAAACTGTACTTGCAGAGCATGCTGGGTTTCCTGCACTTGTCACTCCTCATGGACATTCAGCTGTGTAATTTAACATAAACAGCAGGTTTATATACATTACAGTCTGGTAAATGGGTGTCTCTACTGCCTTGTGCTGTAGTTGGTAAATATAGAATATCGATATATAGTATTTCATATTCACCTAGGTAATAATAAATCTAGAATTTTAGCCCTAGACATACAACATATACACAGCAAAACTCTTCTTTTAAATGTATGAGAATTTTCAATATTCATTTTAAGTGCTGTATATCTTAAAACAAAATAAAGTGGAAAAACTATAAAATGTATCGGTATAAAAGTATGTAATATAAGAAATCTATAGGTATAAACTAAATATTTATAAATTTAGAATATAATTTTAGATTTTATATGTACAGACAAAAAAAACAAAACCTGGGTGTAAAGAAAAAAAGCAGAAGCCAAACACTGGGGCAATGACTGGGGCTACTAGTAGATCTAGTTCGTCAAGAGCAAAGGCTGGTCATATATAGGCAAATGACAATGAGAATGTGCAGGACACACCACCAGGACCTGCAGCAATTCTACGTTCAGACTTACTGGAGGTCTTCAGCTATCTTGCAAAGATGATGTTGGGTGTGTTGCTGTAATGTTAAGAAGAAAAAGGTTGGCTCCAAGTGAGCCTGCTCTCTGTGCATTTCTATAAGTGTCATAAAGCGTGTTTAAAGTTAGGGCAGTTTAAAGTTAGGGACCACACTTGATGTGGTAGGGTGGCTTCATACTTGCAAAAATGTATACTACTAAAACCTCTGTTTTTAACATAAAATTATTATTATTATTTTTTTTGCTAAAAAGTGCTACAAAGTGTGTCAGGGATCTATCGTATTGTGATCTACAGATGAATTGCAAATTGAATCACATTGGAACTGTTGCTACATGATAGTTTTTGAACTTCAGTTGAGCACTGCATGGCCCAATTATTACCAATGCAAATAATGATAGCATTTTTGGCATTTTGTGGCTGCATTATGTCAGTCAACATGCACACTGTATTAGTGTGATGCTAAAAGTCTTGTAGACCATTTAAAGCTTATTCTAAGCTAGCCACACACATTACAATCGTATTGTACAAACTCCTGTAGATTAAAAATGTATATATAACCCAATTTTGTTTTATTTTGTTTTCGGGAATAGTTATGTATCTTTCAAGTTCTTTTAAGGACTTACTGTATGTCCAATTAACTGCCTTCCCCCTCAGACACGACAGTAAGCCCCCATTCACCTCACAGTGCAGTTTCAGATATGGCTTGAATCGCACGACAATGGAAATCACATGGTTTTCAATAGTGTCTGTTCACTGTTTGCAACTCCTAACGGCGTGTTAATGAAAAAAGGTTCCTGTACTACTTAGGTGCGATTGCAGTCCGATATTGGCCCCAAAAGAATATGCAAACCACCTCACAGTAGCATCCAACTTAAATCCAAGTTTCACTATGTAATTGAACTGAAAGTCGGCTCAAAGTCAGATTGCAGCAGTGTAAATCTAGCCCATGCTAGAAAAAAATCTCTCTAAAGTGAGGGAAATTACCTCTTAAGACAGTTGTCACTAGAACAAGTACACCTTAAAGCGATATTAAAGTCTTGACATATCAATTTTCAATCAATATTTAAAAAAAATGTCATACTTGCATGCTCTGTGCAGTGGTTTTGCACAGAGCAGCCCAGATTCTCCTCTTTTTCGGTCCCTTTCCGGCACTCCTGGCCCCTCCTCCTGAGTACCCCCCCACAGCAAGCAGCTTGCTATAGAGACACCCGAGCAGAAGCTCTGTGTCCATTCAGACACGGAGCCGCTGCTCGGCCCCGCACGCTCTCTCTCATTAAGTCTCTCCTGCAACATCGCTGAATCGAGATTGGGCTCATATAAGAATTAGAGGGGGTTGATTTTAGAATGCATAAGATAAAAAAAAAATAAAAAAAAAAACTTCTGCCTTTAGAAGCACTTCAGAAATGTTGGATTTGTCATTATTTTCAGTCCTGATGACAATGGTCACCAGGACAAATACTACGGCTGCTATTACTCTACCATACTCTAGACAAAAAAAAAAAAAAAGATGTTACAATGTGTACTGCTAGTTTAAAATTTGTCATACAAGGGGGTAATCCTTCTGCTTAACACAAGAACCACAAAAAATGTTCAAATATCCACATGGGGATAGAGCGTTTCACACACAATTTGTCACAGCACAACATATATATATAGCATTAACTAAAGTCCTAGGGTACCATTTTGAAGTTCATGGGAAATTTACTTAATCTGACTCTAAAAGTCTTGTTTTTTCTTCTATAAAAATAACAAACATGTTATACTTACCTGTTCTGTGCAGTGGATTTTCACAAAGCAGCCCAGATCCTCCTCTTCTCGGGTCCCTCTTATGTGTTCCTGGCACCTCCCTCCTGTTCAGTGTACCCCGCAGCAAGCAGCTTGCTATGGGGGCACCAGAGCCGAGCCACAGCTCCGTGTTTTTTTTTTATATCAAAAAACCTTAATAAAATAAGATTAAAATGAAAGACATCTAAGATCAAGCAACAATTTGATTCAGTATGGCTTCTATAATCACACTTTATGTTGCAATCCAAACAATTTTTATATGGCTAATGAGAAACTTACCTCCAGAGGGGAATCGCAGAGGAATCTGGTGAACTTTAGGACCCAGAAAAGGGTGACATTAAGCAAGGGAAACAAAAAGAAATGAAATGTTAGAAATCTCAGTTCAAAGTAACATGTACAATAGTTATCAGTATGTAAGACTAGTGCTTGTATGCCTACACTGCAGTTCTGTATCTGGAAATATGAAAATATGGCCTGCTCAGAATGTACATTCATGTATGCATGTCTATGTATATTCAAATTTAACATGAAAGGGTATCTGATATGTGTAAATATGGAAATATATAAAACTGGTGAGTGAGAGTCTCCCACCGTTTAGGTTTAGGGACCAGCCAACCAACAAACGCTCTTGAAGGTCTATGACAGTGATGGTGAACCTTGGCAGCCCAGATGTTTTGGAACTACATTTCCCATGATGCTTCACTACACTGCAGAGTGCATGAGCATCATGGGAAATGTAGTTCCAAAACATCTTTGGTGCCAAGGTTCACCATCACTGGTGTATGATGTCTTTCAGGCCAACACCACTCAACAAAAAGACATTACCAGAGACATTGTTATAACTTTTGAATGCAGCAACATCTACTTTTCAAATGTTCTGCGATAGACAAATCAGGAATTGCCATACAGCTCTCTTCAATTGTTCATCTTTCAGCGCTTACGAGTTTAATCAGGAAACGTACAATATTCTTGTTTTTTTTTTCCCCCCTCCCTTCAAATGATCCTGTCTGTCTGTGGTTTATCTAATTTGCAATTAATGCTATAAACTTTTCTCGCTCACTTGAGAATGACCTGGGTGGCTGATTATGTGCAGGAATCTAGCGCAAAGTTTCAAGAACTCCAGTAAGAAAAAGATTAGTCACGTTCTGATACAGAGCGTTCACACTCACAGCCTATATATGGTAAGTGTATGGTTTATACCAAGTTTCACAGTCAGCTTCTGTTTTGTGTCCGTGTATGTTTATTTCCAGGCAGCTCAGATGTAAATTTACCCACTATGGGAGCGCAGTGTGTAGCTTCTACACTATAAAATATTAGCCTTTGGAAATTTGGTTAAACTATGATGAAGACATAAAAGACTGAATTATTAGTTGTCATTTAAAAATCTCAACTCACAGGCAACAGGGGCTAGGTTCAAATGGAACAAGCAGTTTCTAGGTTTGTATAGGAAAATCTTCTAGATTTATCTCAGACTGATCACATACTAAAGAACAATTGAATGCGAAAGACTAACATACTCGTTTTTTTACAATTTGTATTTATGATCATTTGTGGCAATTATCCCAGATATAGGGCAGGCATCTGCAAAGCTCCCTGAAACAGCCGCTGCTGTCTCTCCAGTGTGAAAGCCCGAGGGCTTTCACACTGGAGCGATGCGCTTGCAGGACGGTCAAAAAAGTCCTGCAAGCTGCATCTTTGGAGCGCTGTAGGAACGGTGTATTTACTGCTCCTAAAGCGCCCCTTCCCATACAAAACAATGGGGGGCTGTAGCGGTGCTTTGCGGGTGGTTTTAACCCTTTTCCGGCCGCTAGCGGGGGTTAAAACTGCCCCGCTAGTGGCCGCATATTGCCGCTAAAAGGACGGTAATGTGCCACTAAATATAGCGCCACTTTACCGCCAGCAACGCCCCAGTGTGAAAGTAGCCTTAGGCTCCATGCAAACTAGTGTCTTTTATAAGCGAAAAAAATGCTAGAAAACAATACTGGATGAAAAATTCTGATAGTAGCATTTTTGTGCTGGCTTGTAGTAGCTTTTAGGAGCATTTGCATTTTATTAGCATTTTTACAGTACAATATCAAAAAAAGCTGTTAGTGGTATCTAGTGTTTTTTTTCTGCCAGGAAAACTCTCCCAATAACGCTACAAAAAACATTTTTTTTTCTGCTCCTAAATGCTTGAAAAATGCTTCTAGCATAAAATTGTGTGCATGGACACGCAAGATAACAATATTAGCTTCTAGGAGCTTAAAAATACGCTATTGAGCATGGAGCCTTAGAATGTGTACAGACATGTGGTCAAACTAACAAATCCTAACTTACTTTTCTGCCTTACAGGTTTATTAGGAGCTAGTTCACTGACAAAAAAAAAGTGTTTCCTAACACACTAGTGTGCCGCTATTTTCAATGCTTGCCATGTGGTCACCAAGGGTAACACTAAATATAATTCATCTTTACTCCAGTGTCAATAAATGTTAAATGTTTATAAGCATTTGTTGGAGGAACGTCACACATTTGTGCAGGCTGCACGAATTTCAGCTGTAATTTCTGTAATAGATTAACGCTGAAGATTGTGAGCTCCATCGAGTGGCCTAAATGCAGACTATTTTTTCATTAAGGTATTTCAGAAAACTATACCCCATTTTGGCCACTAGATGGAGCTGAATCAAGGAAATTAACCTCTTTGCGCTGGCGGTATGCATATATGTGGCCTCTCGGTGGGTGGGCCTCAATGCTGAGCAGCCACATATATGCATACCAAAATGTAAACAGAGCTGTTTCAGAAAATGGAAAGCTCCTAATGTCTACCTGCGATCGGGAGCTTTTCGATCAATGTGACCACTGTGACAGCCAATCATGGTGGTCATATGATCAGAAACCACGCCCTGCCCCTGGGAGGGTTAATGTTTTAAAGAAATGATGGTCAAAATTTGTGCAGCCTCCATGTGTGTGACATTCGTCCAACAAATGTTTTATTAATAGAACCCCAAGAGCGTTGTTCTATAAATGTCTATCAATGTGAATGAAAGGCATGGAGGTATTTGTAGCAAACACTCACATTTTCTAAAGTATATGATTGGCTGCCATGGACAAGGTCTCCACTCCACCAGTGTGCTGAATGGACATGTACACGTACAAACTAAGTGGAAGCTCTGTGAAAATGGCATTTTTTTTTTCTCCATAAAACAGTTCAGAGTGTTACTGCCTTACATTCCACTGTGTACCAGCAAGATAATTAACTCCATGTGTCCCCCCATCACTTTCATCACATCTGATCAATGACCTTTTGATCAGTTCAAAAGATCACTTGAATGGTTTTTGATTTATACAGCACCAGCCATAAATTCTCTATTACACAAGACCTTTATGTGAAGCACATTTTTTTTCCCCACATATTTAAAAACACATATTTTTTAATAAGAGACCAATTTATAAATGAGAGATCATGAAAATAAATGTAGTATTTTAGAAAGCCAAAATCTAACAATTGCTAGAAGTAGAAAAGCCTCATGATGGTGCCTTAATCTAGGCTTTTGGCAACAGTCAGTTAGGAGGTGTTGTAGAACCTTCACCTGGGATAAATGGGATCTTGTTGGGATTTGAACACCACTGCTGCTTTTCTTGGGGTGGTTTTTGAATGGATTTGAGCAGAGAGTTTAATTCAGACTGGAAACTACTTCCAATTTTGTTTTCAGTATTGCTATAGAACTTATATATTACACATAGTGCATTAGAGATTGTATATGCCAATGTGGAGCTTTGGAGAACTCTAAAAGTGGTTCTAAAGTCAAAAAACATTTTTAGCCTTAGCCTCTGGTGGCCGGCCACACGCCTATATGTGGCCTCTAGGTGGGTGGGTTTTAAAGCAGAGCAGTCACATATATGTGGCTATATTTAAACAGTTTACTGTGCTGAGGGCGCACATCTAGCACAGTAACTGAAGTGTCATGGAAATCTCCTGATGAATACTTGCATTCGGGAGCTTTTCGATCATGTGACCACTGTGAAAGCCAATCACAGAGGTTGCATGATCAGAATGTCCTCCTTACAGCATTTTGATCCACTTAAAGGGCTGGGAGGTGGCAACGGGAAGTGGTTAATACATTTTCAGTGGAGCTTTAGGCCCCTGCTGCTGCCAAACCCCTGTGGACAGGGAGGGCGTGTCTTATTGGTGCTGGACTGTGGTCTATAGACACTCACAGCTCGGGAGCACACACACAAACACACACACACACACACACACTTCAGGTGCCTCCTTAGCAAGCCAGGTGCCAAGGAGGCACCTGAAGCAGGGAGAAGTTGGCAGCGCCTGAAGGGGAACTACCAGAAGAGGAGATAAGGTACCTCTATGTGCAATATCATTGTGCAAAGCAGGTATTACCCTCATTTTTTTTTTCAAACCAAAAAAAGTATTGCTTTTTAGTATCACTTTAACTTATCTACATGTTTCTTGGATCCTTAAAAATAATCATAAAGTAAATATAATATTCATCAGGTAAGGTGGGATCTGAATCAAGTAACTTAGTGTCATAAAGCAACATACAGACCCCCGTGCCAAGAAGTTATTCAGATACTTAAAATTATGGTAAAATCTAGTTAATATTTTCCAAAAAAGAAGCTGTGCCTCTGGAAAGAATAATACCAGGGTCCAACATGCATTAAGGGTAACATAAATCACCTGCCCTATATGTGAACTTTCAGAGGAATCATGGAAAAACACATATTGCTGGACTTTTGCCATTCATTCACCGAAAACAGACTCCTGACTAAACAGTCACACAGACAGTTTTGTGACAAGTGTGCGGGCCCTTCCAAGCCTGGCACTTTGTGCCCTTCCAAGCCTGGCACTTTGTGCTCTTCCAATCCTGGCACTGCACAGATACAGCTTGCTCCTTTACAGTTCCAGGAAAGACATCTTTAAATCTGCAGCTGCACGAGCAGCCCCCAAAAGCAGAAGGGATGGACCTGCTTAAGTCAGGCATATTCTGCTGCCCTACATTTTTCCAGGTCTATCGAAAAAAGCAAAGGGCACAGCCTAATTCACACCAGTGCAGAGAAGACTGAACTTTGATGTCGGTAAACCTTTCAGCACAGGGCAAAATGTTCATAGCAGTGCATCCCCAAGAGGATCTGGATAACCTTACCACTACCCACAGAATACAAACATCTTACTATGATCATTACCAAATGTATGACTGAACAAAGAGAAACATGTCCTGTTTGGAATAAAACAGTGCAATTTAGTGTAAGCAGGAGTGCCCAATCCACAAACTTAGACCAAACGCTTGTATTATATTTACGCTAATTAAGCAGTACACCGCCGTTCATTGCAACCCCCTGATTACTGAAGCTGATGTGCTCTGTATGAGTAAACAACTAACAGGAGAGAAGATGCTGCAGGAGACTATCACAGAGAAAGCCCAATAACGTTTCTGAATTATTTTAAGGCAGGAGAAGCAGCACATTGGTTAACAATGCTGTCTCACAGAACAGAAACAATGAATTTAAAAAGTTTGTTTCCAGATATGACCCATACCTGCCCCAAAACTTCCCCCTTTTCCAACATGCTCAAGCATTATTTTTCCTTTTACCTTGTTCCTTCCTGTGACAGCCTTGTATGGTTCTTGCAAGAGGAGCTTTTAGGTGGCGAGTTCCTTTTGGCCTTTGGCACATTCTCTCCCCAGAACAACATCTCCCAAGAGCCCTTTATCCACACACAGTTTTGTGGGCAAACTTTTAGACCCCTTTCACACCGAGCCGTCACCGGCCTCAGTGGTACAGAGGTGCTATTTTTAGCGCGACTTTACGGTCGTTTTAGCGGGGTTAAATCCGCCCGCATAACACCGCCGGAGCGGCGTTTTGCCGGTGGTATCACAGCGCTGCCCCACTGATCTCAATGGGGAGCAGCGTTAGAGGAGCAGTGAGTTCACCACTCCAAAGAAGCTGCTGTAAGGACTTTTTGTGATGCCCTGCCAGCGCACCGCTTTTTTTAGGCGCTATACAGGTGCTATGTTTAGCGCCGTAGCGCCTGAAAAACGCTGGCAGTGTGAAAGGGGTCTTAGGAGTCAAGGCAGCAGCATTGTTTTAAAGGATAAGTTCACCTTTGTAAAAAAAAAAAAAAAAAAAAAAATGTATATATATATATATATATATACACATACACATATATATATATATATATATATATATATATATATATATATATATATATATATATATATATATATATATATATATATATAAATAACAAATGCACATATTTTTGCAGGTAAAAAAAAGTGAATTTTTTTTTTTTTTTACTAGGAGCCTGCAAAGCATTGATCAGCATATCATGGGTGCAATGCAGGACTCCTGCAGACTGTCAGTGAAAGCTGTTTGCTTGTACCTTGTATGAGCAGGCAGTGCCCTGTACAGCACCCTGGTAGCTCATCTCCGAGCTCATACTGAACCCATTAAGTGTTAAGATGGCATAATAAACGTGATATGATTGTTAAAGATCTATGGGAAACTCCAGCCAAAAAACTTTTTTTTTTCTTTTCCCCATGTTGGTGTGGGCACAGTGGATGTTGGAACCTCCATCTGCTTCTCAGTGCTGTCTGGTCCCCTCGTTGGATATTTCCCCTCACCAGTGACAATACAGTCATGCTACAAGAATCAAAGAAACACCCCCTATGGAGGCAGAGACAGCAATTACAACTTGACAGAGTAGGGAAGGGTGAGATCCTCACTAAAAATAAAAACACACTTTAAGGTTTTAAATAACAAGTAGAAAGGCATCAACTTTTACTACAATCTACTGCAGGCTAGTTTAATTTCTTTAGATCAAATACAAAATAATAATGGACTCTCAGTAGGCATCAATGACAATAGACAATGCCAAAAGCACAAAAACAAATTGTATTAAAATAGCCTTGGTTCGGAGTTGAGGTTATGATTTACATTTTCAGCTTCCCGTGCCAACCACATGCCTCCATCCCTACATTTGTCTTCAAGTAGAATATGGATTGAAGGTTCTCTCCCATTGAAATTAAGACAATTTCTTCTAGGCAGAGGCTGATTACAAGGTTTAGTCTTAAAGTGAACCAGTTTCCAGTGGCCATCTAACAATCTGAAACCAAACGCTTGACACGCTGTACAGCACCCTGGTAGCTCATTGTGAACTACAAGCAGCGGTGGGTACATGTAGTTTCCCTCTCTGTGTGAATGACGTGGCCAAGTGGACAAAGTCTTGCACGGTGATATTTTTTTTTTCTTATGACAGCGAGTTTAGGGAGAAAATCTCTGGCTCGTTGTTACTAGAGGTGGCTGGTCGGGGAGAGGCTGCAGCAATGGGAACATGTTACATCAGGGTTTCTCAACCAGAGTTCCATGGAACTCTAAAGTTCCTTCCGAGGTTGCTAGGATTTCCTCTAGCAATGAACAATTTCTGCCTCTCAGATAAGTTCCCACTGTCACCATTGATCTTTTAAGCCATCTTAAAGGGGAATTTCCCAAAAGTATAAGGACCATTCTTCCCACTGACCATCACACTAATGTCTCATGAGTTTTACATATAGTAATTTTATTCTGGGGTTCCCTGAGATCAGAAAGTTATTTCAAGGGTTTCTTCACGTTGAAAAGTTTGAGAAAGGCTGTGTTTCTTGTTCCTCTCAAAAAACGCGTAAAACATGTTCCCAAAGGTGAACTTATCCTTTAATGAGAAAAATCGATGTATACAGAGGTGGAGCGGGACAGGGAGGGGTGAGTAATAGACTGGACTTGTGTAGTGCAACAGGCAAGGCTAAGCCTGCTGGACTACAAGGGGAGTTGGCCAGAGAGAGGTGGGGGACAGACTGGAGTTCTGTAGTCAAGCAGGCAGGGCGGACAATGGCAGTTAGGATTTCATTGCAGTAAAGGCACTGTGTTATCAATTCAAACAGGAACTGAGGAGCTGGATTCCTGGTAGATCAACAGATACTTTACTGTCCTTGCATAATTTTTAAAATGGCTAAAACATGGGGAAATGTGTTGCAGAGGTATACTAAATGTATCCTAACATATAGGTTAAACCCAACCATGTCCTTATCTGTAAGGAGTTTTGTGCATGTAGTGTTCTCATACATCCCAAAAATACTTCATGGTTATATGGCTTCCAGACTGGCGGTTAATATGTAAGGTTGTCATGAACATTAGCTTGTTAACATAAATAAAAAATATATTTTTTCCTGTGTGTCTGCATGTTGTCCTCTGGGTGATCTGGCTTCCTCCCACAAACTATAAACATACTAGTGGAATCATTGATGTTCACCCAAAATGGCCTCAACATTTACAGGACTATAAGACAATAGTAGGACATTAGAATGTAAACTCCATGGACCAAAATTTGAAAAGGATAATTTCTCTCAAGTTCCTGTTACAAATTTCCCATCTTAGTTGTAGTTGAAAGAATCACACGTTATTCTAATGAGCAGACAGCGAAAAAAAAAATAGAACTCAATCCCAGAAACACCCTGATCTCATTTCACCCATTATGTCAAGTAAGTTACTCAACAATGCTCTTCTTCCTTTACATAATAGTCAGTGTAACTACAGAGTTACAGCGCTGACAATTTTAAACGCAGAAAGAATTGGAGGTTATTCGAGTAGCCATTCTCTTTAAGTGGCTGTGAAATCTGGTGATTATAATTAGGAAATCACATGCAACTGGATACTCTTGTTAACCCCTCTATATGCCGTTCAACACAGCCTCCAGTCATTCCCACTAGGCTGCTAATCCCTCTCCAGCTCAGATAATCTCCACAGTATTAGATGCATAAACACAGCACATTAATGGGGACCCCATCTCTGAGCTCATACTGAACCCATTAAGTGTTAAGATGGCATAATAAACGTGATATGATTGTTAAAGGTCTATGGGAAACTCCAGCCAAAACTTTTTTTTTTCATGTTGGTGTGGGCACGGTGGATATTGGAACCTCCATCTGCTTCTCAGTGCTGTCTGGTCCCCTCGTTGGATATTTACCCTCACCAGTGACAATACAGTCATGCTACAAACACCCCCTACGGAGGCAGAGACAGCAATTACAACTTGACAGAGTAGGAAAGGGTGAGATCTTCACAAAAAATAAAAGCACACTTTAAGGTTTTAAATAACAAGTAGAAAGGCATCAACGTTTACTACAATCTACTGCAGGCTAGTTTAATTTCTTTAGATCAAATACAAAATAATAATGGACTCTCAGTAGGCATCAATGACAATAGACAATGCCAAAAGCACAAAAACATAAATTGTATTAAAATAGCCTTGGTTCGGAGTTGAGGTTATGATTTACATTTTCAGCTTCCCTTGCCAACCACATGCCTCCATCCCTACATTTGTCTTCAAGTAGAATATGGATTGAAGGTTCTCTCCCATTGAAATTAAGACAGTTTCTTGGAGGCAGAGGCTGATTACAAGGTTTAGTCTTAAAGTGAACCAGTTTCCAGTGGCCATCTAAAAATCTGAAACCCCCACGCTTGAACTGTTGCAAAACAAGCTTTAAGATTTTGAGAGGAAAGTGGATTAACCACAACACCCGAACACACTGACTCTTACCCTCAGGCAAGGATTATTAAGCAATGGATGTCATTCATTGGCAATGCCTGCAGAAAACTGCTTTAGGGGTGTCACCTAGCACCTCCACCACAACAAAACGTAATAACCAGAGATCAGTAGGCAATGGTCAATCAAGGGGTTAACCAGCAGTCCACCTCAAGGATATTCTCTGGTGTGCCCACCACAGCAACAAAATTCTCAAATGAATATAAAAATATGTTCCTTATAGTGTAGACATCCCAGTAAAACGTTTATTGCAGATTGAAAGAACAAAAGTCAAATTTTCGTGGTTTAAAATGCGCATGCAGAGCCGATTGGCATTTCCAACCCATAAGATGGCCGCTGCATCCCAGCACGTGATCGCATCACTAACTCCAGCTCCTCCTCCTATCGCATCACTAATTCCAGCTCCTCCTCCTCATTCAAATCACTTTAAACCTTATGTTTATCACTTCAAGGCCAAGTTCACTTTTTTTTCCAAATTCCAGCTTCTCTATGTACCAATACACCATTAATATACCTCTGTTGCTGAAAAAAAAAAATGCATCTTGGTATTTGGGATGTGAAAACGGTTACTGTAAACTAAGGAAGTAGTTCAGCAGCTGATTTCATTAACACTCACTTGCCCTCCCCTTCCAGGAGATTGCTCCTGCCCCCCTCTGTACTCACACGCAATCAATGCCAGTGAGCACTGTTCTCCCTGAATAAACAGCCAGTGTCTTCCCCTACTAATCGATTGTTTTGCATTCTTACCGTCTTGCATGGATTGTTCATTTGGCAGTGTGTGCAGGAGTAAAGCAATCACATAACAGCCTATGTGGACCAAAGTTGTAGTACTGAAAACAAGAGCAGTGTGTCCCTAGAAGTCTGTAAAGCTCACCATACACTATACATATACAATCCGACTGTACAATCTCCTTTAGATCTAGCCTCAACTATGTAGTGTAAAGGCCTGCCTGATTGGAAATCGAGTAAGTGGATAGATAGGCGTGTCCTCCTATTATAAAATAACTAGTTGTGCTTTTGGTGCCATTAATTTTTATAAAACACCGTTTTAACACCTTTTCATTCTTTTTTTTTTTTTTAAAGAACAATGCTGATCTGTTCTAGACTCTTTGCAGCCACTTTATCCTTACATGTAACTGCTCCAGTGATGGCTAACTATCACCGAACATGCCTGTGCAATGTGCATTGAATGGCCACTTGTAGTCTCCATCTGGAGCACATGTGAAAGAACGACGATGCAGGAGCACAACTGGGATAGTGGTCACCCCATATAACAGAAAATGCCTAAACAAAAACAAAAAAAGGAACCCAACTCATTCCCGCCAGCTGTACACATATATGCATCCATAGAGAACGGTTTACTGTGCTGAGAGCCCAGCAAATTGTCACCGGAAGCTCCTGATGCATACTTACGATCGGGAGCTTCAGATCATGTGACTGCCGTGACAGCCAATCACAGCAGTTACACGATTGAAACGCCCGCCTCTCTGCATTTAGATTTTCCTAAAGAGCTGGGGGATGGCAGTGGGAAGGGGTTAATAAAAGGCTAGTCTGGAGCGTGCACAGATGTTTTCTTCCTCCATCACAGCACAATGTTATCTTTAACTTAACATACTTCAATAAATGGACTAAAGAAAAAAGTTTACAAGCCCTTTGTAACACACCGTGAAATTAAGCTGCATCAGCAGCAATGCCACCATAATGTTCTCAACTGAGCTTGAGAGATGCTTTTGTAAAAAGCAAAAGTGAAATGTTCTCCACATTACTAAAATTAGCTTACATAAACTAAAAAAAAAAAAAAAAAAACATTAACCAATATAAAAAGCACAGTTCTCGTCGATAATCACTGTAGCACTAAACATCAAAGGGATGTAGCGGAGAAAGAGCGAGTCCAGTAACAGGTTTTTGGCAAATTACAGAGCAAGGGGCTCAGCATGAGGCTGACACAGCATTTCACAGCTCCCCGCTTCTATCCTCCGCCGTCACTGCCAAATCACTAACTTCATCACAAAAGGTTTTCATGTGGTTTATAAACTGCATGTGTGACAACTTTTTAAAAACCAATATACCAGTTCACCAAAAGGTAAAGTTGGACACGCGTTACTTCAGAGAAACATTAAAAACCATAATCTAGCTTTCATCATGGAGAAAATGTTCTTGCACGATCTTTTGTTTAATTTACCAGTACAAAGAAGACAGCTGTCTAATACAAACTAGTCTGGTACGACTGTCCAAATAATAATAATGCTCCATATGAAAAAGGAAACGTAGTTGTAAAGTGATTTTGGATGACAGAATTAAAGGGGTAGTTACAAAACATTGGAGATGACCTGTCTGTCTGGGACCCCTTTTTATAACAGCACAGAAAGGTCTTCTGGGGCAAACTACAGAGCTCCCTCTAGAGGCCAATCCTCAAATTTCTATATTTAACTAAGGATTTGCCCCCTTAGTGACCAGGCCGTTTTTTTCCGATATGGCACTGTGTTGTTTTAACTGACAACTGTGCGGTCGTGCGACGCTGTACCCAAATAAAATTAGAGCTTTCTTTTGGTGGTATTTGTGAAACCCCGGTTTTTATTTTTTGCGCGATAAAGAATGGCCCATTGACCACTTGAGCCCCGGACCAATTTGCAGCTAAAGGACCAGGCCCCTTTTTGCGATTCGGCACTGCGTTGCTTTAACTTACAATTGCGCGGTCGTGCAATGTGGTTTCCAAACAAAATTGGCGTCCTTTTTTTCCCCCACAAACAGAGCTTTCTTTTGGTGGTATTTGATCACCCCTGCGGTTTCTATTTTTTGCGCTATAAACAAAAAAATTGAGTTTTGAAAAAAATTCAGTATTTTTTACTTTTTGCTATAATAAATATCCCCAAAATATATCTAAAAAAAACATTTTATTCCCCTCAGTTTAGGCCGATACGTATTCTTCTACATATTTTTGGTAAAAAAAAAAAAAAAATAATAATAATAAAAAAAAAATCGCAATTAGCGATTATTGTTTGGTTTGCGCAAAAGTTATAGCGTTTACCAAATAGGGGATAGTTTTATAGCATTTTTATTAATATGTTTTTTTTTTACTAGTAATGGCGGCGATCAGCAATTTTTATTGTGACTGCTACATTATGGCGGACACATCGGACATTTTGACACATTTTTGGGAACATTGCCATTTATACAGCAATCACTGCGATTTAAATGCACTGATTCCTGTGTAAATTACACTGGCAGTGAAGGAGTTAACCATTAGGGGGCGGGGAGGGGTTATGTGTGACGTGTGTGTTTTTTTTTTACTGTTGGTGGGGTGTGGCCTGGCATGTGACGTCACTGATCCTCTTTCCCTATAACAGGGAACAGACAATCTGTGACAGCCACAGTAGGAAGCACGGGGAGAGGTTTATTTACATAGACCTCTCCTCATTCTTCAGCTCTGTGACCCGATCGCGGGACACCAGCGGTGATCAGGTCCACAGGTCCCTCGGTCATGGAGCTCAGGACCGGGTCACGAGCGTGCCACCGGCAGCGCGCGTGCGACCCACGGCTGGGCACTTAAAGAGCCAAATACGTGATTGTGCCCAGCCATGCCACTCTGCCGACGTGAATGTGCAGGGGGCGGTCCTTAAGCGGTTATATTAAAAAAAAAAAATTCATCAATTTAGGCCAATTTTTATTCCGATACATATTTTTGGTAAAAAAAAATACCAAAAAGCGTTCGATTGTTTTGCACAAAAGTTATAGTGTCTACAAAATAGGGGATAGATTTATGGCATTTTTATACATTTTTTTTTACTAGTAATGGCGATGATCAGCGATTTTTAGTGAGACTGCGACATTGTGGTGGACAGATCGGTCACCTGACATTTTTTACACTTTTTTGGCAACCAGTGACATTATTACAGTGACGTCTAAAAATACGCACTGACACTGTACTAATGGCACTGCCAGGGAAGGGATTAACATCAGGGGCAAACAAGGGGCATAACTGTGTTCCATAAGTGTGTTTCTTACGGTCTGGGGGGATGGGCTGCATGGGACAACACACAGATTTGTCTTCCTGCATAGCAGAAAGACAGGATCTCTGTGTGATCCCCTGCCAGAACAGAGATCTGCCTGGTTTACCAAGTTTGTGTCGCTGCGGGAACTGATGGTGAGCGGCCGGCGGACACGCTGATTGGCTCCCCCACTGGCTAATCAGCGTGTGTGTGCCCACAGATTGCCGTGTACGAGCCGAAGTACAACTACAGCGATGCGCGCAGCCGAGCCAACCCGCCGCAGTACAACTGCAGCGGCTGGTCGGCAAGTGGTTAACACAACAAAAATATGGAAGAACGACCAAGTAAAATGTAAAGATCACCTCAAAAATGACTAACATAAAATTGATTATTAACTTAGATTATTTGTTCTGCTGAAAATAGATTACACTTTCCTTGAAGCACTGAGATCAAATGGATAGTTTCTGTAGCAGCATAGGAGAGGATCACAATCTTGACTGCCAATGAGGTTGATTTACTAAAGGCAAATATACTGTGCATTGTAAGTGCACTTGGAAGTGCAGTTGCTCTAGATCTGAGGGGAAGCTCTGCTGATTTCTATCGTCCAATCACGTGCAAGCAAAAGTGCAGTTTTTCATTTTCCTTGCATGTCCCCCTCGGATCTACAGTGACTACACTTCCAAGTGCACTTGTAGTGCACAGTGGATTTTCCTTTAGTAAATCACCCCCCTTGGCTGTCCTAAAATGCTATCCTAATTCCTGGCCTATAAAAACTGAAAAGGATATTGAATAAGGCAAAGCAAACCTAGATGAAGAATGCTTCATGTAATCGTCATCTTAATGTTGTGGCTATAAACACCCATGGGATATAAGAATGCAGTTCATTTTTGCAGGTTTACAGTGATTTTGCTTCATGATGAACAGCAGAAAGCTTTCTTTGCTAAATGAATGAGGCCGCCTAAAGCTTACCCACATAGATGTGAAATGACTGTAGCGGATGACATTTTGGACAAAGTGTCTTGCAGATGAAAATTTAGTTTTTGCCTCAGAACAGTAGGGTTTCTGAAGGTTAATTATGTAGGTTGGCCTTGACATCAGTCTGGCCGGGCTATGTTAGAAGTTCTGCCTGGTAATGTGAACAGGGAGGTGCACATGACAGGCCAGAACCAGGCCTGGTTGGACGTTTTGAGTATCAACCTTCTCGGAACCAATCAGTGGGAGTGCCGGGCCCCGCTGGGGAGTCTGGGAAGGGGTACTTAAGATGTGTGGGTCACGTGTTCAAGAGAGGAGTTTGTGAGGCCGTGTGGTCTGTTTGTGTTCCAGGACCAGGGTAGCCCCGTGAGGGGTCCCGGTCACGGGGTGTTCAACATCCCGCAACATGTTCCTGTTAGATGCCCCAATAGACCCGTCTGGTCTGGGACAGGGATCCGTCTGTTTCCGAGTCTCAGAACCTGCTGGTCCGAGGTGCAGTAACTGAGGGAGGATTCAAGGCGTCCGGGTGTGCTCTCGGCTTGGAGGGGCACCACAGCTCGTGGAAGTGACCGGGGGAGGACTCTTCGGAGGAGGGCCGACAAGCTGGCATCCTGAGAAGTGCCTGGTTACTGAGTTGGGAAGGACGTTGACGAATCCACGCTTTTCCCAGTACTATTAAGGAGACAGAGAACATTCCAGGTACTGAAGAAAAAGGTTCTTGCTCACCCCTAGTAACAACTTGCACACCTTCATAGGATTGTTTCAAGTTTTGAGTCAACGCTCAAAAATCCAGCCTTGAAGTACCCAGCTACGAGTGGCTACTCTCTGGGTGGAACTAGAGAATTTGTTAGATCTGCAGTTCAAGGTGCCTGAGTTCTTCACCCCGTGCCCTCTGTTCCCATGAGAGACTGTGTTATTGGATGTTATCACCGCAAAATAAAACCTTTCAAAAGGACTTTATTTGTGTCAGCGTTCAAGTTGTTGGGTATCAACCCTGGGAACCCCTAGACGTGGAAGAACAAGCCAAGCGGAGGTAACCTGTAAGTCCAGTTAATTATGGCCACCCTACAAAGGGTTATGGCCGCTACATGACCAAGAGATTTAATAAGCTATTTTAGCACTTCAGAGATTTGCAGTTTGGATTCCCTAGCTGGTTTTGGCAATATTAATAGATATTGCAGCTAAATACAGTCTTTGCTTCCTAGCTGTAGGTGGAGTTGGCCTACTGAACAGCCCTAGTAAAATGGGCAGGAGGCAATCGAAGAACCCTGCAGAGGCTGTCAACCCCCCTCCTCCCACTGCTGGAAAACATAATTGTAGAGGTGAGTTTATGTAAAATAAGTGTGATGTGAATAGCTGTGAATGCAAAATTTGCATTAAAATCACCTACAGGGCTCGTTCACAGCAGGTGCATTGAACTGCAAAAACAAGGTAAGCTGCTGTGCGTCCTATGGCTTCAGATCACACCAATGTTATGGTTTGTTGGGAGTTGAAAAAAGTAGATTTTTGCACAACATGTTCCACTGTGCAATAACCCTTCGCAATGTGCTGCAGCACACAATGACATATAAGTTGTAAAAAAAAAAAATAAATTACGAGTATTAAAAGGAAAAGTCCATCCTGAGCTCATTTGGCTGTGCTTCTCCTATGGGTCACAGGAGTGCAATTCATTTTGAAATCTTGTGACCCGTTTTCAGCAGAGAGGGGTCTGAAGTCTGCTCTCCAGTCCACGTCATGCACCGCGTCATCATGACAAAGTCTGGATCTGCCAGGTGCCTGGATTGATGCCTGTCTCAGCCTCTCAGCGAGCCACTGAGAGCCTGAGGTGGCTGGGGCAGAGTGGAGAGCTGCCGATTGTCAGGAAGCAGCTCTCTGCTCGGAGAGCTGTGAGAACCGAGCCATCGGTGATGTTCAATGGCTCAGTTCTCAGTGCAGAGGCGGCGGGGGACAGATGCAGCATAGGTCTACCTAGGTAAGTATGATTGGCAAAAAAAAAAAAAAAACTACTTCTCGTAACACTATCACAGTGCACACCAGGGTGTATGCAGTATGTGAACATTACTGCAAGCACATTTGTGTGAATTTTATTGTGCACCTCCATGAATATGTCACAGGCCAAACTTGAGGCTGTTTTTGCCAGTTTGACCACTATAGACTTAAATGATGGGTCCAATTTACTAGATATTTGAATCTGTCCTTGTAGATGATGAAGAGACAGAACTTTAATATAAAATTTCTAACATCCGTGTTCCTGTGCTGCTCAATAACAGCAGCTATCATTTTTTCAAGGCAGGTCTCAGAATAAAAGGAAGAATCTCATTATGAAGGAAAAAAATAAAAAGTGTATTTTATATTTTAGACACCTTTCATATATGAGGCACAAACTTCTCTGTAGAAAAGGGCATTGTACATTCTGCGCCCCCTCACTTCCTTCATCTGCAATGTCCACCTTGCCCAATAACCAATAATGCCATAAAGACTTTACAACTTGTGTGAAAGCCAAAGAAAACGTTCCCCTAACCTGTGCTTTGTGGTCTATTTACAGCAGCCAAAGAAAATGGAGCATTCTTGCATTACAGAAATTTGTGTTCACGGTTAGTTCATCTAAAGAGGTGGCAGTGTATAGAAATACTCCATAGGAATTCAAAGTAATAAATTTATACAAACTTAATTTTTGCCCAGATGGTAACTGAAGTCAACCAAAACATGCATTTAGGTTTCAGCAGAATTTGGAAGTCTACTTCAGGAAAATAATTTGAGCTTATAAACGCTGAAAGGTGGTAAAAGGAAATCATTTTAATATAAAACTATAATTGCTACAAAAGCTTTTCTTTAAATGTTGTTATATTGCTACCTTTCCATTTCAATCTGGCTGTAGCCGGCCATTCCAACAATAATGCAAAAGATGTTTCTTCAAACTACATTCCTGGAGGCATTCTCAACTGGATGGCCCCTTCAACAAGATCAGTGTCTTCACTGCCAGTCTTTACACCAAGACCAGTACCAGAAAAACATCCTATTTAAACTATATTTATCATTATTCACGTCCCTGTGAAGCCTACAGAACTCATTCTCATAAGTACACGCTAAAGAACACAAACAAGTAGGGAGAACTTCCATCCCAACAAGGACACGGTGAGATATATTTTATATATATATATATATATATATATATATATATATATATATATATATATATATATATATATATATATATATATATATATATATATTAGGGCTGCTACTGATTAAGATTTTCCTGTTTGATTAATCGATTTTATTTTTAAATCGTTTAATCGACTAATTTCTATTAGAACGCACATACAGATCCAACTACTTTTAACTGATCTCCTTGCATTGCAACTCTGCATTAGTCAGTGGTAAATGTGGTATACACTATATACAATCACCCGACACTAATTAGTTTCCACAATCCATGACTTAACTTCACAGTTCACACAATTACGTTTTCAATTCAAACTGTAGCACTGATGTAAGTCATTTTTTTTTCCACAGTAGCGTGACAATCCCTCCACCTCCGGTCTAACTAATCACTCTCACCTCATGGCATGGACCCCTGTGCAAACAGGTGGTTATGCAAGTGGGTATCAAAGGGGTTAACACAGACCATAAACTTCTCTCACGTCTCCTTAGATCTCAGCAAGGATGCCAGGTCATGGGTAGAAAGAAAAGATCTAAGTGCTCACCGCTTAAGTATAAGTTTTGATCGATCAAAAAAACGAATAGATCAATCGAGGAATTCATCTTTAATTTCCACAGCCCTAATATATATCCTTTCATATTTCCATGATTTTTGTCTTCAGATTTACCAAAGCCATGTAGTGCAAGGGCCTGCCTGATTGCATACAAACTGAAACTTCTAAGGTTTGACTTCATATTATATGGTTTTGGTAAATCTGAAGGAAAAAAAGTCTGCAGAAAATCTGATAGTGTGTATGGGGCTTTAGTCTTTCGGTCTTTTTTTTTTCTTTTATCTTCTTCAATTCCCTAACAATCCATTTCTCTCTCATTTGAATGCCCAAACTGCAAATATTGTACACATTTAAGATGCCTATGTTTTTGTACTACTCCACTTTGATATTACCTTCTATGGCTGAACGTTCGAATTCTTTTACAAACCTGTGCGTTCCCCAACGCATGCATCTTACTAGATTTTCTTTCCATGTTCATGCTCACGTTTTACACTACTTTACACCACTGTGCACCTCTGCTGTTACTATGTAGGCTTTCTGAAAACTCAATAAAAACGATTGAACAAGAAATTCCAAAGCTTAACTTTAAATAAAAATTTTTCGCCAGATCAGGGTATCCACCTCGTCTTTTGCCAATACCCACCAACCTTCACCCCCACCCCCTAAAACAGATTGCAATGTTAATGGAAAAGAGGTTTACACAATTCTATATGGGCCGTTACTTTCTACTGTCTTTTGCTAACCTTATTCTAAATATCTAAGGATACCACTAGCCATACTGCAAGTGAATTTTGTAGCATTTTTTTTTTTTCCAATTTTATAAAAAAGTTCCTAACCCCTCAATAAGCTTTGAGATGGAATGAAACATCGAGACACCAAAAATCTAGACGTGTTTTCCATTTAACAAATGCATACTTTTTCTTCTTATAAAGACCAGTGCCACTTGGCAGTACAAGCTGGAACTGCAATAAAGTCAGAAAACTCACTCACACCTACTCTGCCATTTTTACGGTTTTAAAAGTTAATAAACTTGTTACCTTATGAAACAAAGCGGGCTTTGCTCGAAATGGAGCGCAACGACTATTACAGAACCCGCAGTTCTGCGCTGCAGGAATGAGACAATAAAGAGGCTCGGTAGGAAATGTTGGGTAATTGTTTAAAAAGTGAGCTATATGCAGAATGATGTGCAGTCAAAACTGGAAAGCACAATAAATATTTACAACACACGTTAAAAAAAAAAATACAGGGAAGGGCCATATATATGAAATGACAGAAGTCCTAGAGACAAGAGATGCCAATTAGTTGGACTGCCAGAGAAATAGATTATGGAAACAAATACTCGTGCTATCAATCAGTGTGCTTTGTGTATTATGGACAAATGGGGTTTGATGATGCCACAAAATATTCTCCTATACTCTGCAGCAGGAAAGGTATGTACACCTTTATTATAGGTGTGGCGAGCTCGTGAAATGAGTGGATGGTAATGAGAACAGCATCTAGCAGATGCCAACCAGAGGCAGCTGCTGTGCAGAGGTTACAAGTTCAGAAGCTCTAATGCATAGACACGCAGATGGAAGTTTCGAAGGGTTCTGTACTGGAGGCAAAACAATATTCTTAACTACTTAAGGACCGCCTCTTGTACATACACGTCGCTACTTTGAAGAGGGATATCTCTGTAATGGCAGCAGCTGCTGCCACAACCGAGATATCCCTCTTTACAGGAGACGGTCCTGTGTACGATAACTATGGTCTCTACGGCGGGTTCGCTGCGAGATCAGCGTTATCAGCGGCGGGAGAGGTGCCACTCCCCTCCCACTGCTCTCCATCGCTTACGGGAGCCATCAGTAGCGGCGGAGGCGATCGGGTCCTTTCTTCTGCTGGGTATGGAGACGAGTGAGTCTAAGCCCTTGTACACGCGGTCGGACATTCCGATGGACAATGTCCAATAGGACCGTGTTGTCGGATAATCCGACAGTGTGTGGGCTCCATCGGACTGTTTCTGTCGGAGCATCCGACGGACAAAGTTTGCCAGCTGGGCTATAAAATTTTCCGACAACATGAGCCGATCGGACTTTGTCCAATCATGTGTAGAGAATTCCGATCGGACAAAGTGCCACGCATGCTCAGATCAAATTCCTAGACCAAAGCTATTGGCTACTAGCCTGAACGTAGTCCTGTCCTAACTAAATAACGTCATCACGTTAAGTACGATCGGATTTTCTGACAACTTTGTCCGACTGTGTGTATGCAACAGTTCGGACAAAATCCGTCGGACAAAATCTGACGGATTTGGTTGTCGGAATGTCCGACCGTGTGTACAAGGGCTAAGATGGCCCCCACTCGTCTCTATACCATAGGAGGGCGGAAGCGATGTCAAAACGTCACTTCTGCCCATACCTCTTAAAGGTACATTTTTTTCAATGTAATTTTTTCAAATTACATTTTTTTTTTATTGCATTTAAGTCCAAATATGAGATCTGAGGACTTTTTGACCCCAGATCTCATATTTAAGAGGACCTGTCATGCTTTTTCGCATTACAAGGGATGTTTAGATTCCTTGTAATAGGAATAAGTGATCCATTTTTTTTTTTTTTAAAGTGAAAAAATAAATAAAATCAAGTAAAATGAATAAGAAAAATTTTTTTTTACACCCTGTCCCGATGAGCTCGCCCACAGTAGCGCCAGCATATGAAAACGGCGGTCAAACCACACATGTGAGGTATTGCCGCGATCCTCATGCAACCTGTAGAATTTTTTAAATGTCGCTTATGGAGATTTTTGAGGGTAAAAGTTTGACACTATTCCACGAGTGGGTGCAATTTTGAAGCGTGACATGTTGGGTATCAATTTACTCAGCGTAACATTATCTTTCACAATATAAAAAAAAATTGGGCTAATTTTTGTCTTTTTTTTTATTCAAAAAAGTGAATTTTTTCCAAAAAAAAGTGCGCTTGTAAGTCCGCTGCGCAAATATGGTGTGAAAAAAAGTATTACAATGACCGCCATTTTATTCTCTAGGGTGTTAGAAAAAAAACTAAATATAATGTTTGGGGGTTGTAAGTAATTTTCTAGCAAAAAAAAAAAAAAACGGTTTTAAACATGTAAAAACCAAACCTGAAAAAGAGGCTGGTCCTTAAAGCGGGATTCCACTGTCTTTAACCTTTTTTTTGTGGCATACTGACAATCATTAGTATTAAGAATTATAACACTTACTTTTTCTGTTTTTCAAAACAGCAGCATGCTGTTTTCTCATCGAAAATGATTTTATAAAACCGTCTCCTGACGGTTGTCATTTTGCCTGTGGGCATGTGAAGCCCACAGGCATCCTCTTCCGGGAGAGTGTGCTGCTAAAAGACCAGCATGCACTGCCCGTTCGATAAAAGATCTCGCGCATGCGCAGTCAGCGCAATATCGAGCGCCATCAACAGCTCCGGTTGCCATGACAACGGGTGTTCTCTTCCTCGCGCGAGATCTCGAGCCTATGCACAGCACAGACTCCTGGGGGAAAAAAAACGATCCCAGGAGCCCCTGCGGCAGACAGGAAGAAGTGACCTGCCGCTGAAGCCCCGCCCCTTTCCGCATCGGCTCCGCCCCTTTCCGCAATCTCCAGAGGCAGAAAATTTAAAATAAGAAAAGAACAGAAGAAGACAGCTGAAAGGTAAGGGGGTTACCTAGCGATTAGGGAAGGGGGATCACATAGACCAGTGATGGCGAACCTTGGCACCCCAGATGTTTTGGAACTACAATACCCATGATGCTCAGCTACACTACAGTGTGCATGAGCATCATGGGAAATGTAGTTCCAAAACATCTGGAGTGCCAAGGTTCGCCATCACTGACATAGACCTAGGACTGTAATTTAGGGTGGACCTCCGCTTTAAGTGGTTAAAGTGAACCTTCAGTAATTTTTTCATCTTTCCATCTATTAAATCTTCTGCCCTTGTTGTTTTAACTTTGGATAGTAAAAAATTTTTTTTCTGCCAGTAAATACCTTATACAGCCCACTTCCTCTTTGTCTGTTAAAAAGCCTAGGCTAATGACATCATGCACAGCTCTCTCTCTCACTCTGAGAGTTTGCCAGGAAGGGAGGGGGTATGAGTCATACGAGGGCCAATGAGAGCTGCAGAGCTGGAGGCGTGCCTCTGTGTCTGTGTAAATCCAGGAAGTGAACAGGCAGCAGATTTAGCGGCCCACAGTTAAAATGGTTGCAGACAGGCTCAGTGGAGGGAGATTTCTGCAGCATATTTGGCAAGTACAGAATCACAGTATATATGAAATAATATGCAAAGTGGTTGGAGGGAAGCTTCAGAATGGCAAAGATGTTTGTATTACATATTATGTGAGCAGACTGCAGTTCCTTTTTAAGGAAATTCTCCCCTTAAGTGCAAGAAGAGATTTTCTCACAAATTGCATATTTTGTTGTGCCTCCAATTACCACGTACTTAACTGCTTGCCGACCGCCGGCTGTCAATTGATGGCCAGGCAGCACCGGTCTCATGACGGGAGGGCGTCATATGACGCCCTCACCTTTTTGGCCCACCAAGGGGCGCGATTGCCTGGTAACACAGCAGGACCGTCCTTTTTTTCCCCACAAATAGAGCTTTCTTTTGGTGGTATTTGATAACCCCTGCGGTTTTTATTTTTTGCGCTATAAACAAAAAAAGAGCGACAATTTTGAAAAAAAAAAACGCATTATTTTTAACTTTTTGCTATAAATAAATATCCCCCAAAAATATATAAAAAAACATTTTTTTCCTCATTTTAGGCTGATACGTATTCTTCTACATATTTTTGTTTATTTTTGCTTAAAAAAAATAAAATCGCAACAAGCGATTATTGATTGGTTTGCGCAAAATTTATAGCGTTTACAAAATAGGGGATAGTTTTATGGCATTTTTATTAATATATTTTTCTTTTACTAGTAATGGTGGCGATCAGCGATTTTTATTGTGACTGCGACACATAGGACATTTTTGACACATTTTTGGGACCATTGTCATTTATACAGCTATCAATGCTATACAAATGCACAGATTCCTGTGTAAATGACACTGGCAGTAAAGGGGGTTAACCAGGGGGTGTCAGTGTAGGGGTTAAGTGTGTCCCAAAGGCGTGATACTAACTGTGGGGGGCGTGGCTGTGTGTTAGTGAACACTGATCTCTGCTCCAATCACAGGGAGCAGAGATCAGTGTCACTTGTTGCTAGGCAGAACGGGGAGATGCTGTTTATATCGGCATCTCCCCGTTCAGCCTCCCCGTGAAACGTTCGCGGGCATCTCCGCGGAGATCGAGTCCGCGGGACCCGAGACCGGACTCACGGGGGTCCCGACTGGCACGCACACGATGGCAGGATGGCAATTTCAACCGGACGTACCTGTACGCCAATTTGCCTGCCTGTGCCATTCTGCCGACGTACATCATCGTGCGCCGGTCGGGAACTGGTTAAGCATGTAAATTATGTAAAAAATTATGCGTTGAATCGTATGCATTGATGGGGAAATTGCATATTTCATATTTCCTTATTAAAGTTGTCTCACAATATCTAAGAAAGCCTCTACTATCCTTGTTACCTTTGCTGACTTCATACCAAAGGAATGTCATTACAAACTGACCAAGTCCTTAAAAGGTCACATTGCTCCAGGAGAGTTGGCTGGGGTTGGCCATTCCTTACACACAAGTCCTATATACTACAGCTAAAACTTGGAATAATGGTCTCACCCCAGAGCTGCCATCAGGCATGCGTCTGATCTGGTCATCTGTGCCACACCATATAAAATGGAGGGACTCGTGGCGGAAACAGCATCTTTATTTAGGTATTCTTGTAATACTTTGTAACATTATTACATTTGTTTTCTGTAATTACCAAATTAAATGTTATACCTACAAGTGTTCGAGTGATCTCTCTTCGAACATCTCGAATACAATCCCAAAAACGTATACGATCACATGACCGTGATAAAATAATGTAAACAGTATTATACTGTAATTCATGTACACACAATGCATGAACAAACAACTCCACCAAAAAATAAAGTGCAAAAAAAAAAAAAACACACACTGCAAATACATTAAAAATGCATTCATGTGCACACATGGAAGTACGTACTGAACACAGGGATTGTGGTTTAAATGAGCCTTAACACCATCTGTTGCTGGATTCTAATACTACTCTCTTAGCCCTTGTACACCCGGTTGTAAATTCTGATGGAAAATGTCCGATCGGACCGCGTTGTCGGATAATCCGACCGTGTGTTGGCTCCATCTGACTTTTTCCGTCGGAATGTCCGACCAACAAAGTTTTGAGAGCTGGATATAAAATTTTCCGACAACATGATCTGACAAAGTAGAGAATTCCAATCGGACAAAGTGCCACGCATGCTCAGATCAAATTACGAGACCAAAGCTATTGGCTACTAGCCTGAACGTAGTCCCATCGCAACGTACTAACGTCATCACATTCTGAACGATCGGATTTTCCGACAACTTTGTCCGACCTTGTGTATGAAACACCAGTTTGTGGTCGAAATTTTGACCGTGTGTACGGGGGCTTACAGTTGTGGACTTTAGTCCTTCACAAAATGGAAATAGAGAGACGGATCCTTTGCCGTTTAAAAAACATCTGTGAAAGAGGGTTACAACTTAAAGCAGTCAGTAGTAGTTCAGGGCTTTTTACTAAAATCTACCTTCTTGTAACATTCATGTTCAGCAACTACTGGCAGTATGACAGTAGGAATATAAGCCAACATGTGCCATAAGGTTAATTTTTATAAAAATTCACTTTGCTGAAAAAATACACACAAAGTTATGAAATTAAACTGATAACACTGGTATACTGATCAGATCTGAGCTTTCAATCAAATACCTACAACAGAAGTATAAGGCCTCATGCACACTGGACCTTATAATAAAATGTTATAAAAATGCCAGCAGCTTTGCAATGAGTTTAACGTTTTTCAGCATTTTTTTTTAACAATGTGATAATGATGTGTTCTGTCAGAACACAATAGAACAGCAGAGGAGATTGCTGTACTAACGTTAGATAGTACAGCAGCTCTTTCGGAATTATCAGGTTTTATTGGTTCAGTCCTGCTGGGTTGAACAAAAAACAAAAAACAAAAAAAACTACTAGTGAGTAGTAGGCTTGAGTCTGTCACTGGCAAACCCTGATTGGTGTTGCATCAGTCATATGGCTGAAAAAAAAAAAAGAAAAAAAAAAAGAAAATACAAAAAAAAAAAAAAAAAAAAAAAAACGGTTTCAAAAGAGAAATTAAGAGAGATTCAAACTAGATCATTATTATCAAATAACGGTTTAATGTGGATATGTCTGTTCCATGGGACAGATAGCCCTATTAGACAATGTAAAGCATCTAGAATTCAAACTTTACTTAATGCAGCAAAATTTTTAATCCCGAAAAAATGGCAGGAAATGGAGAGTCCGTTTCGGTGCTCTACAAAAACTGGAGAGTATTGATGAAAATCAAGAGGATCAAGTAGAAGGTACAGATTGACAAGATAAATGGGAAGGGTGGAACAAGTTTAAAAAAAACATGGAGATATGTAGCGGAAATTACTAATTAACATAATATCAATTAAGCGAGAAGGAAGGTTAATGGATTAAAAGCGTAGGGAATCAAATACCTTTAGGAGGACGATGCAAGGTGGGGAGGGGAAACTGATTGGTATAATTTGTAGTTGGACGAAATGTTTGTTTTTCCCTTTATGGCAGGGGTTGACAAATTTGCTTGGAATCTAGGAGCCAGCTTAAAAAGTTAGGAGCCAGGTCCGTGACGACGATCCGGACCTGTCCCTGGCCTGACATGGAGACGAGTGAGGGGAAGATAGCAGCGCCGTCGCCGCCCCCCCGTCTCCAAGTCATTGCCCATAGCTCTTAGAGGGACATTTTATTTTTTTCAAATGACAATTTTTTTTTCAATTGCATTTTAGTGTAAATATGAGATGTGAGGTCTCTCTGACCCCAGATCTCATATTTAAGAGGACCTGTCATGCTTTTTCTATTACAAGGGATTTTTACATTCCTTGTAATAAGAATAAAAGTGACACAACATTTTTTTTAAAAGAACAGTGGAAAAAAAAAAAGTTAAAATAAAGCAGAAAAAATAATAATTTTTAAACGCGCCCTGTCCTGCCCGCATATAAAAATCGGTGTTCGAACCACACATAGGAGGTAGCGCCGTGATCGGTAGAGCGAGAGCAATAATTCTACCCCAGACCTCCTCTGTAACTCAAAACGTGCAACCTGTAGAATTTTTTTAAACGTCGCCTATGGAGATTTTAAAGGGTAAAAGTTTGTCGCCATTCCATGAGCGGGTGCAATTTTGAAGCGTGACATGTTGGGTATCAATTTACTCGGCGTAACATTATCTTTCACAATATAAAAAATAATTGGGCTAACTTTACTGTTGTCTTATTTTTTTATTAACTAAATTATTTTTCCCAACAAAAGTGTGCTTGTAAGTCCGCTGCACAAATACGGTGTGACAGACAGTATTGCAACAACCACCATTTTATTCTCTAGGGTGTTAGAATAAAAAATATATATAATGTTTAGGGGGTTCTAAATAAAGGGAAGAAGCAGGTAATATAATACAGGCAGAGGAATCTTCATTAACATTGCTGGTTTGTCATACCAACGGCGACCACAAGAGGGCGCCAGATTCCATAAGGAATCATAGGACCGCAGAAGGCCTCAAAGCCGCGGCCTAAATTTTCGGCCGCCGGCGGAACGGCCCGACGCGATCACGCTGGGGGGGTCCACAGACACAGGATACCCCCAGCTGTGCTGCCCCAGGCGCGAGGTCGCTATTTCTAGTCGCCAATGCGACCTGGCGACCGGGTTTTGTCGAGCCCTGCTTTATGGAATTATGTAAACTTTTTGAAATTAAATAAAGAATTGAAAAGGAAAAAGAAGGGAAAGAAGAATTAAAAAAGAAATAAAAAATAACGGTTTAACAACTGAACATCAAATGTGTATCTGTGTGCATTAATAAGGCGTAGGCAGAGTCAGAGATGATTGACACTAGTTTTCACTTTTATGAGATGGCATCTGCATCCAAGGCTTTTTTTTTTACTTTACAGGTGTTTTTACTTTTTTGAGTCTTTTTATGAATGTAGGCAATCATACTATATCTGCCCCCCCCCCCCTCCCCTCCCCCTAGTGTTTAGCAATAGGAAGACATGGAAGAAGAGGAGAGAATGCCATTTACCAGTCTGTATACACGCCACATGAGTGACTCAATAAACAAGTAAGCTTCACAGATAACAAAAAGGAGAAAATGAAAAGCTTTGAAGGGAACTGAAATCGAGCATGCTCCATAGAGGACACTAGCTGGTCTACACAATCTCAACCTGCAGTGGGGACACAGAAGATGGGAGGGACAGCTGAAGTCAGACACAACCAGGTATATTTCATTCTACACAAAACAAATGCTTTAGTGGCTTTGTGAGGATGAACACTCTGTTATATAGAATGTAATGAGAGTTTTTTAAGGTCTGGGTTTAAATTACGCTTTACTTAAGTTCCCTAACTGTTCTAAAAAAGGTAAAGAAGTTTGCTTCCTTTTCTAATGGTGAGTCATAAGCCGTGCTGCCTTTGTTTTGTCAATCTAACATTAAAAAGTAATTTTATATTACAAACAGAGACAGTCTCAACTCTTCACACTATCCAAGCAAAGCTGTAGCTGTGAGTAAAGTGCTGATCTTACATTACAGCCATTATCCTTTTTTTAGCTAGGGCTTCATGGTGACACTAAAGAAAGCAAGTTGACAAACAACTGGCTGTGGGGCTGACTTGAAAGAGACAGAACACCAACAGCCTAAAAACTGGGTGGCATCAGTCTGTGTATTGTGGGCGATTCTGAAGAAATTGCAGGGGAAGCAAATGGAATCCAAGAGCAGTGATGGAGGACATAAAGAACAGGAAAGACAATGGAGGGTGACATGAGAAGATGCATTCCCCTAACAATCCTCGCTGGCACTAGGTATCCCTAGACTGCACAATAGAATAAAGTAAGGCACAATGAGAAGAGTTTACAAAGCCTGGAGCAGGCAGAAACTGGACCAGGTGTACAGGGCAACCAATCACTATCTACCTTTCATTTTCCAACCTTAAAAATTAGAATTCTAGGTTTAAAGGGGTTGTAAAGGCAGAAGGTTATTTATCTTTACGCATTAAGACAAAAAGCCTTCTGTGTGCAGTAGCCCCCCTTCACACTAACCCGAGGCCCCTCTCTGTCGAGCAATGTCCAAAAGTGTCTCAGCTTTCCAAGATTCTCCTTCCTGATTGGCTGAGACACAGCAACGGCACCATTGGCTCCCGTTGCTGTCAAAGTTAGTTAGCTAATCAAGGGAGAGGAGGCGGAGCCTCTGAATGGATACAGGGAGCTGTGACTCCGCTCAGGTGCCCCCATAGCAAGCTGCTTGCTGTGGGGGCACTGAACAGGAGGGAGTGGCCAGAAGCACTGAAGAGGGACCCAAGAAGAGGAGGATCCAAGCTGCTCTGTGCAAATTCACTGCAACAGAGCAGGTAAGTATGAAATGTTTATTATTTTTATAGGGGAAAAAAAAAGAAAAAAAAAAAAAGAAGAAGAGGAGACTTTACGATCACTTTAATTTCACTTTACATCATTTCTTTGGGCCAGGCTGGCCCAAAGAAACTATTTCCATTCTATAAAGCAGCCGCTGTGTGTTGTTGTAATGGATTGTAGTGACAGTTACATACAGTAAACAACACAGAGTCTGGCTGAGAGCTTCTCTGCCGTTTACAAGAAACCTTGTATTTTTATCAATATACGTAAAGCGGTGTGTAAATTGACGGTACTATATACACCTGTATATACCTGTAATAAAATAAATACAAGACCTCTCCTGATTGGTTGAAGTGAAAATCGTGATTTCATCTCACCTACTTTAACTGAAAAAGTTGAAGTTAGAGGCTAATTAGTTACTATACACAGCTGCTCCAGAGTCGGTTTGCTCCAATTTTAGTAAACAAATGTTGTAAGGATGCCAGAATATAGTCATGAAAGTAATTATGACACCAGTCTATCACCCTGGTTACATTAGATAAAAAAAACAAAAAGGAAATAACAAAGCCTCGGGTCAGTTAATCTGAAAAAAATCTGCACATTTTTTTTTTTTTTTTTTTTTTTTATGGAAAAGCATATTGTGACTTTATTTTCTCTTCCTACAGGAGTCCGCCTTCAAATTAAAGCATTTCCTTGATCAAATGCAAGGCTGCATGTTGGGCATAAGAAAAATCTTGCCATATCAGAAAAGGTGGTCACTGAAGCATGACCATGATTTAATGACCACAGGAACACTGGTGAAAAGTTTTTTTATGTATTAAAAAAAAAAAAAAAAAAAAAAAAAAAAAAAACACACACACAACTCGAAGAAAACTGAAAATGAGGATACTTTCTTTTACAGCCAAAAAGGAGAATACTAGGAAAAGTATTATGGATTGAAGAGATGAAAGAGAACAAAGAGAAACACCTATTGGTGAGAAATGTGTGTGTGTAGTATTTATTCGTGCTTATAAGGACAACAGCAAAAGAATGGTTTGCTTTAGGCGCACAGTGTGGTCAGTGAAGGGTTAAATGTGTGTGTATATGGAGGGAGGGGGGGATGGAAAGAAGGCATTCCATCAATATGCTGGCCTGCTTCCTTGCACATGCTGTTACTGCACAATGTCAAAGATGTGATTGTCCCTTGGAGCTGGAACTAGCTGAGCCCGGTGTGTTTGCCTCCTGCATTTCCGTTTCACTGGCGGGTGGCTGCGGTTTAGAAGGCACGCAGAGTGTACCCCCCTCCTCTACTTGTTCTGGAGGAAGAAGGGAGGGCTGAGCTAATGTAGTGCAGAACAGAGGAGTGCTTGTTCACCTTCTCCCCAGCAAGCTGCATATTGCTCTAAATCAAAGTAGAGGAACCAGTCTATATTTACTGGCCTCTCCTGTCCACAGATCTACTATGGAAGACAAGAGCAGGATTTAAGTGTGTCCTGGAATGGCTTGTGCTAGGCACATGAAAAATAATGCTGGTTTTGTCAGTAACGGAGGTAAAAATAACTAGATACAGATTTATTGAAAAATTAGGTTTAAGGGAGGCAGCCTGAATGTGGAGTACACTGCTTACAGTAAGGAGTTAGAAAGTAAGCTTGCCTATAGTTCTATCAGAAAATACTATTTTGGGGCAATTATGTCTAATGCCCCATACACACAAGCAAATTTTCCGTTGGAAAAAACATTGGTTTTTCCCCTAAAGCTTGGCTTGCATATACACTGTTACACAAAAGTTCTCTGAATTTTCAACCGCCAAGAACACAGTGACGTACAACACTACGACGAGCCGAGAAAATTAAATTCAATGCTTCCGAGCATGCGTCAAATTGTTTCCGAGCGTGCGTAGGAATTTTGTGCGTCGGAATTTGTACAGAGGATCGGAATTTTTCCGACCGAAAAACAGAGAACCTGCTCTCAATCTTTTGCTGGCGGAATTCCGATGGAGCATACACACGGTCACAATTTCTGACCAAAAGCTCACATCGGAGTTTTGCTGGAGGAATTTTTCGATCGTGTGCAAGGAGCATAAGAGCAGACACAGTAATAATGAAAATGGAAATTAAAGGATTTCCCTCTCTCAAATCTGTTCTGTATGCATGGTCAGAAGATGCACAGCTTTAAAAAAAAATTCCCTGTCTTGTAATGTACCCTTGACCAAGCTCTACTGACTTCATACCATTCAACCTTTTGATAGATCTTTTATAAAAGTCAAAAGGAAAGTGGGCTCCACATGTACAGTGTAGGACTGAAAGGATTTTAAAGCAGCGTTTGCACTAAGTATATATAATGAATTATTAAAACGATGACAAGTAGCGGATGAGCAAAGAGAGGTTTTAAAAGAAATGGGAATAAAAACAATGTTACAATACACGTGTTTTGTATCCCCATAACTTGTAAAACGCAGAATAAAATGCGGAGCGTTTTATCCAAGCTGCTAAAACTACAGTTTAAGTACACGGTACTGATGTCAGATTTCTGGTAAAGAAATTCCTGCATAAAAATGTGAGGATTGGGCAGTAGAGTAAATGCACATACATATTCATGAGTTTTTTTCTTTGGATGTGCTATGCCATGCATATTTGCACGTAAAATGCTGTCCAGCAACATGTATTTTTGTATTTTTTTTTTTTATTACTGATCTATAAGCAGCTCATGTTGGCACACTAAAACACTGGTCTGCATTTGCATCAGTGTGCAAGAGGCCTAAAACTGTAAAAATAAAAAAAAAATTATTATTCTACAAAAATAAAACCAGTAAGGTAACCCATAGCAATAGGACACAATGGGGGGGGGGGTCACAAAAAGGGTCTAAAAAATTCTCTCAACTCGCGCCCATAATAACTAATAAGCTTCTATCATTTAAATATTCCACACAGCTTGAAAGTGAAAATTTAAAAGCAGATTGGTTTGCTCCAGTTGAGACGTTTGTCTCAAATGCTTTCCATTATGCCTTGTACACACTCTTGGACATTCCGACAACAAAATCCATCAGATTTTTTTCCGACGGATTTTGTGCCAAACTTGTCTTGCGTACACACGGTCGGACAAAGTTGTTGGAAAATCTGATCGTTCTTAATCAGGCGACGTACAACACGTAATTCGGGACTATAAACGGGTCGGAATTCCGTTGGAATCGTCTACACACGATCGGGATTTTGGCTGGATTCACACCTAGGCATTTTTAGTGCTTTTTGCATTTTGCAGATCGGCACTACAGTCCATTTAGCATAGTTTCCTATGGAACACATTCTGTAGTGCAAATCTGCAAAATGCAAAAAAAACACAAAAAATGCATAGGTGTGAATCCAGCCTTAAACGATCAGATTTTGTTGTTGGAAAATTTTAGATCCTGCTCTCAAATTATGTGTGTGTCGGAAATTCGACACAAAAAGTCAGATGGAGCCCACACACGATCAGATTTTCCGACAACACGATCCGATCGCACATTTTCCATTGGAAAGTCCAACCGTGTGTACAGGGCATTACTGCTCCTCTCTTTCAGTAGATGGCTATCAAACTACTTTAAAGCAACTTGTAGGCAATATCAGTAGCCAATCAACAAGGATAACTGCTCTTAAAATCTACAAAACCAAAAAACTCATCTAAATGTTGGGTACACGCGACGGTCTTGGAGGCAGCTATAGTGGGGTCTCTGGAGGCCTTAAGGGGGTTGGTTTTCAGGGGCCCAAAAACGCCTCACTGCCTCACCCCTTCTATGCGCACCACTTTAAGGGCGTGGAGGGCGGGAGAGGCACTGAGGGCGTCCCTGCCGAACTCCTGGTCTCCTCACACCCCCCTGTGGCTGAATCCTGGCCTTCCGCAGTTTAATACCATCCCGGACCCTCAGGCCTGGGCCAAGTGTAAGATACTGACGCTCGAACATGTCGTTCTCAACGGGGAACTTGCTCCCTTTCATATCCTGCGTGACAAATTTAATGTGCCTACATGGGCCCACTTCCGTTATCTTCAAGTCGCGCATGCTTATCGCTGTCAATTTTTGGGACAACCGGTCGTACTGGAGTACTCTGAGCTTGAGTCCATCCTTCGGGTAAAAGACCTGGAGAAACCCATGTCTCAGATTTACAGGTCCCTACTGGTTGCTGCCGTCCCCGAGCTGTCCTCCCTCCGCAGGAAATGGGTGGTGGACATACCGGAGTTGGATGACGATGACTGGAGGGAGATTTGGGATTTTCCGTTCTCCCCTTTGGTTTCAGCCAGGGACAAATTGGTCCAATACAAAATTGTACACAGAGTCCACTACACGCCCCACAGACTGCACAAGATGTCGCCGACGCACTCCCCGGAGTGCTGGCGCTGCTCCTATCAGCCGGGAGACTTCATTCACATTTTCTGGGCTTGCCCAGCGATTGTATGCTTTTGGAAAGAGGTTCTCCTGGTGATAGTTAAGACCACTGAGGTTAATATTCCTTGCGATCCTAAATATTGCCTGCTGGGGCTGGTGGAACAAATGTCGATCCTCAGGGCTAGGAAAACACTCATATCCCTGTTGCTCTACTATGCACGCAAGGCCATCACCATGACCTGGAAACAATCGTCTCCCCCCTCTATTAAATTCTGGAAAAACCTGGTGAACGCTAGCTTACCCCTCTATAGGGCCACCTACTTGAACAGGGGTTGCCCAAAGAAATTTGAGAAGGTGTGGAACTGCTGGCTGGATGATAACACAACGGCAACAGATGTAGTAAATAACCCATAGTTCGGTATGGATGTAGTATGGTTATAGGCTGACCCACCTGCTCCTATGACACTTTATCCAGTCATTTTAATACTTAGCACGAATTATCCTACAATATCCTCTCCCCACAGTGGGGTATAGATAGGCAAGTTTATGTTTGTGTTAATTTGCCCTGTTGCGGTCGGTTGCCGCATCAGAGGCAGGGTATATGTTTTGTAATGTGCTTTGTTGTGGCCTGTTGCCGCATTTGGAAGTTTACCCCTGTGTGGGATATGTTTGGCCCCTGCGTGGGCGATTTTGTATGACACTGAAAATTCAATAAAAAAAAGATTTAAAAAAAAAATAAAATGTTGGGTACACACAGGCTGAAAATTGACAGGAAACAATTGAGTTCAGCATGAACTGGCCGGCTTTCAGGCCAAGTGTACAGCTCGCCGTTCAACAGAAGATGGCCTCACAACTGGCTTCTGTTGAGGGGGCAGGCTGGAAAACCAGCATCTGATCAGCGCTGGCAGCCAATGGCCACCAGTGCTGATCAGTGTGTCCTGGTGAGGAGAGGGGTGGTCCCCTTATCAGAACACAATAGCACAGCAGAAGAAATCGCTGTACTAACATTACTTGTGCTAGCATATCGATCTGTCAGTTTTTTTTTTTCTATCTAGCTAGCTGTCTTTAAGCTGGCCTTTAAAATTACAGTTTAAATTTGTGTTGCAAAGACCACTGTCTATTAAATTGCTGTCGCTTTTTTCCCCACTTGATTTAATCTTCCAATAAAAGTACCTTAAACTGGTCAACTGGTATTGCTCGCGACCAAATTCTGGTGGTCAATTGCATACTTTCTGACGAATACTTGCAATCGCATGTGGGATTCCTGATGGATGAAAAGTGGATGAAATGGAGTGAAAATGGTCATGCATAAGGCCAGCTTAAGGAAAGAAAGAAAATAACTAGCAAGCGTGAACATCAATTAAAGTGGGAGTAAACTCTCATGTATGATTTTTACCTATAGGTAAGCCTATAATAAGGCTTACCTATAGGTACGGTAAATATGTCTTAAACGCACACTGTTTAAGAGATATTTACTTTAGATGCAGCGGGTGACATCACCAGCGCATGCGCTCTGACGGAATGGCATACCTGTGCTGTTCCTTCAGAGTCGTGCCATAAACAGCAACTCCCGTGAACATGCGCGGGAGCAACGCCGTCGTTTTCACTACCAATCCGATAGCCAATGCTCGCAAACCAGGAAAGAATACCGTATGAAGATGGAAGCGCCTTCAGCGGTGACAGCGCGCCACTGGAGGGTTTTGTTTTCAGGTAAGTCTGTCATAATTTGCTAGTATATGATGCATACTAGCACATTATGACAAACTGCCTAGGGCCTGATTTATTTATGCAGTTTATTACCACTTTATAAATTACTTTCATTAACATTTAAAAATAAACGTTCAAATTGTGTACTTCTTGAAAACACCCTAATGTTTTCCTTTAAGGATTAGCTCACCACTCTCCTCTAATCACTTTCTCCCAATGCAAAGAGGAAGCTAGTCCTGACACTGATTGGAGTGAAGTGATAAGCTGTTTCTCATGACAAAACATTGTGTTCTGACTTCAGCACTGCTCTAATTATACAGCCGTCAGGACTAAGTGAAGATACAAAACTGCAGACTTAATGGGACATCACATTAGGGCTAGAAAGCTCTTAAATACACAAACACATTAATTAAGGCAAGATTTACATTAACAAAACTAGAAGACTATTTTGTTTAGGAAAAGAAGCAACGCTCCTAGACACAACCATTTTATTCTTTCCTTCCTAAATACAAAATAATTGATGGCTGGGATTTTGATTAAAGCGTATGCAAGAAGGAAAAAAAAAAAAAAGACAGTAAAAGCACTTTGAATATTACAGAGAAACAGACAAGTTGTCTTCATATTTCCTTTCATTAAAAATTTGGGTTTAAAGCAGAACTCTCGACAAATATAACCAGATGAATATCCCATTGAAAGATAAAATAATAAAATCAGCTGTTGCTACAATATTCATCATTGATCCAGATTTTGTCCCTGCTGTACTTTTTCCGCCACCATGTCCTCATATGTAAAGGGGGGGGGGGGGGGGGGGAATGCACTTATTAGTAAAAACACTTGTAGCGCCGGCTTCTGAAGAGCACGCGCTATGCGTTTTGTCATTTAATTTTTCCTGCAACCGCAGTTTGCTTTTGGGTTTAATTATTCTAAATTTTGACCTCCGTGCCAGTCTGACTGGACTGCATGGTGTTCTGCCTGACCATGGGTGGCGCTGTCATCCCCGGCAGGGTCCAGAACGTAGTCTAGTTGGGTGCATTAAGGGTTTACTCTCTCTCGGAACTAGCCAAATGGCAGTGTCGCTCTTGCCGTGCATTCTGGGAGAGGGTACTTAAGGTGCTGACGTCACGTGCTTTGGGGTTCCGGTCCAGAAGTGCTTTCTGGCTGATGGTCCTGGTCCTCCTGACCAGCCCCAAGGACTCTCATGGCCTGGGGTGCGGATCCACCCGACTACAGGTCTCGGGGCTGGCTAGCCCGAGGCAAAGAAACTGAAAGAAGGATTCAAAGGTGGTCCGGTGCCGTCTCGGTTTGTGGAGAGGCCCAGCAACTGTGAAGGTATCCAGGGGAGGACTCTTCGGGAGAAGGCCACGCAAAGGTTGGCTTCTCAGCAAGAGCCTGGACAAGTTGAAAGACCCCAAGTGAATCTGGTCTTGTGTGGTATCACCGGATCAGGTGCAAGATACTGGTATCATAAGAGGGTGCTCCAAGTGTTCTACAAACTTTCAGTTTTACTCAAGTGTTCTACAACAAGTCTGTGGCAGAGACTTGGTCTGATTGAAACACCCTGTTGGCTGCTAGGCCTGGTGATAGAAGGACTATCTGATAAGGGTGAGGATCCAGCTGTGAATGGCTATTCTCTGGATTTCCTGATGTGAGAGACTTTTCCCATTTTGAATTAGCACTAAAGAGTACCTGGACTTTCCTACCTAAACCCTCTAACCCTATGTTGAGAGACTGTGTTCGATTATTTTTATTTTTTCAAATAAAAATCCCTTTAAGTGGATCTGTCTCTACAGTTCTTGGGCCATCTACCTCGGGAAACCCCTAGACCAGTGATGGCGAAACTTGGTACCCCAGATGTTTTGGAACTACATTTCCCATGATGCACCACTACACTGCAGAGTGCCTGAGCATCTGGGGTGCCAAGGTTCGCCATCACTGCCCTAGACACACATGAGGTGAAGAAGGTGAAGAAGGTAATGCTAAACCCAATTAAAATCAGCCACTCCTTCGGGAGTCACTGCTACACACCAATTGAAAATTAAGAAAGAAGCAGCAACTCTTATGTGCAAGATCACAAAAAAAATCAATATAACCGAGAGCAGAGTCGCGAATAGCATTTAACAGGACATACTAATCATAAGCATGTCAAAACATTGATACAGTAAAAAGTCCTTATTCCAGGAAAAACAATAAAATAAAAGAATAGAAAAATACATCCAATGTTACGCAGTCTTATGTGATAGAAAAAAGCAGGTGTAGAGCTTGAGGTAGTGAAAAGAAAAAGGCGTCACACTCCTGAATTCCCAATCACAGTTCATAGATCTATTCCAGTTATCCACACCGCATGTGACCGTCACCAGAGAGAAATGCCTGCTTACCGGATAGATTTGACCTGTGAAAAGGTCAAAACGCCTGTGGCCGATTACCCCTGCCGGGGCCTTTAGGCTGCAATTCTGCTCGGCACACTAGGATCCAGTAATCACTCTCTCTCTTTTGTCCTTACTTGCGGGTATTCACGGATGTCATGCTCCGAAAAAAAAAAGGAGGATGCTTCACATAGCATAAGATCCAATTCCTTTTATTTCAAAGTAATACACTTATTTAAAAAGGTGGAGAACATCTCCCTTAAAAGAACAATATACAGTGGGGACGGAAAGTATTCAGACCCCCCTTACATTTTTCACTCGTTATTCTATTGCAGCCATTTGCTAAAATCATTTAAAATCATTTTTTCCTCATTAATGTACTCACAGCACCCCATATTGACAGAAAAACACAGAATTGTTGACATTTTTTCAGATTTATTAAAAAAGAAAAACTGAAATATCACATGGTCCTAAGTATTCAGATCCTTTGCTTTGACACTCATATTTAATTCAGGCGCTGTCCATTTCTTCTGAACATCCTTGAGATGGTTCTACGCCTTCATTTGAGTCCAGCTGTGTTTGATTATACTGATTGGACTTGATTAGGAAAGCCACACACCTGTCTATATAAGACCTTACAGCTCACAGTGCATGTCAGAGCAAATGAGAATCATGGAGGTCAAAGGGACTGCTTGAAGAGCTCAGAGGCAGAATTGTGGCAAGGCACAGATCTGGCCAAGGTTACAAAAAAAATTCTGCTGCACTTAAGTTTCCTAAGAGCACAGTGGCCTCCATAATCCTTAAATGGAAGATGTTTGGGGGTGACCAAAACCCTTCCTAGAGCTGGGCCTCCAGCCAAACTGAGCTATCGGGGGAGAAGAGCCTTTGGTGAGAGAGGTAAAGAAGAACCCAAAGATCACTGTGGCTGAGCTCCAGAGATGCAGTCGGGAGATGGGGGAAAGATGTAGAAAGTCAACCATCACTGCAGCCCTCCACCAGTCGGAGCTTTATGGCAGAGTGGCCCGACGGAAGCCTCTCCTCGGTGCAAGACGTATTAACGCCTGCATGGATTTTGCTAAAAAAAAAAAAAAAAAAAAACAAACACCTGAAGGACTCCAAGATGGTGAGAAATACGATTCTCTGGTCTGATGAGACCAAAATAGAACTTTTTGGCCTTAAATCTAAGTGGTATGTGTGGCGAAAACCAGGCACTTGCTCACCTGTCCAATACATTCCCAATAGTGAAGCATGGTGGTGGCAGCATCATGCTGTGGGGGTGTTTTTCAGCTGCAGGGACAGGATGTCTGGTTGCAATGGAGGGAAAGATGAATGCGACCAAGTACAGGGATATCCTGGATAAAAACCTTCTCTAGGGTGCTCAGGACCTCAGACTGGGCTGGAGGTTTACCTTACAAGACAATGACCCTAAGCACACAGCTAAAATAACAAAGGAGTGGCTTCACAACTCCGTGACTGCTCTTGAATGGCCCAGCCAGAGCCCTGACTTAAACCCAATTGAGCATCTCTGGAGAGACCTAAAAATGGCCGTCCACCAACATTTTCCATTCAACCTGACAGAACTGGAGAGGATCTGCAAGGAGGAATGGCAGAGGATCCCCAAATCCAGGTGTGAAAAACTTGTTGCATCTTTCCCAAAAAGTCTCATAGCTGTATTAGATCAAAAAGTAGTGCTACTAAATACTGAGCAAAGGGTCTGAATACTTAGGACCATGTGATATTTAATTTTTTCTTTTTTTAATAAATGTGCAAAAATGTCAACAATTCTGTGTTTTTCTGTCAATATGGGGTGCTGTGTGTACATTAATGAGGAAAAAAAATTAACTCAAATGATTTTAGCAAATGGCTGCAATATAACAAAGAGTGAAAAATTTAAGGGGGTCTGAATACTAGCCTTCCCCACTGTACCGGCCGTTACTAAAATCGAAACGCCCGCGCTTCCGGGACCTCATATTTCGCAATGACGCCAGCGTGTCGTCCGCCCCTGTGAGCACAGCATGTCAGCACGTCATCTGCGTCCTGTTAAATGCTATGCGTGACTCTGCTCTTGGTTATATTGACTATATGTCCTCAATCTGACAGCCAGCCCAATAAGCTACTTATGCTGCAGGTTCTCTCACACTCCAGGCTTGCTTTACATTAGGCCAATTAGGAGGCCGATATGATGTCAAATTTGGGTACTTACACTGTTTACATTTTATGATGTATTAATGATTACAGTGCTGAATTAGATTGTGTCTTATATCTACCTATAGTTCAGCTCTAAGGCATTACCTTTATTGGCCAACTCAACATTTTTTACACCTGAAATTATCTGAAAGGTTAGATTCCCTGGTCAAGCTTTATTTACAGTCCTGGGTCTTAAAGCCACATGTATATAAAGTGTGTGTATATATATTATATCTTAGTATACCAGGTTGTATATATGAGAGCTATTTAGGACTTGAACACACATTTCTTTTCTCACTGCATAGTGCAGGTTAGTAATTAAAAAGGGCAGGAATCCTCTGAGTTACTAGATTATTCTTTGATGGAGTAATACGTTTATGTTCACTGTGCTCTAACCCCCTTGTATTTTGTCAATTTTTGCAGGGTTTTTTTTTGGGGGGGGGGGCACCTGGTTACGTGCAAAGATAACAGTTTTTGCCTGCTGGTGCTGTCCACCCTACTAAACGTTGTAAATATGTACTGTATATGAACACTGTATATATGGTCCTTGTGCGTTTCTGTCTTTCTGTGGATGTTTGCATTTACTTTTTTTTGTCATGTGTCACCAGAACAAGAATTTTTTTTCCAATGAGACCACAGGTAGTAATAAAGATCCTCCAGACTAGTTGCAAAAGTTCCCCCGGCTTCTATTGCTGCTACCGTGTTTCCCCGAAAATAAGACCTACTCCGATAATAAGACATAATGCTATTTTCCAGGAGGGCTGCAATACAAGCCCTACCCCGAAAAATTAGCCCTAGTTGGGTGCGGCGCCACTTGGCACTCAGCTGATCTCCTCTTCTCTCAGCAGGGAATCTCAGCAACCCCTCCCTGCATTGCTCAGAGTGGGGAAGACAGCTTGGGCGGGCCATGGAAGTGCCAAGCAGGGCTCAGCTAATTTCCTCTTCTCTTGGGTGTCAGCGGGTGATCTCGCCCCCCTCCCTCTGCACCAATCGTAGCCATTGAACCCGGCTCAGGTGGGCCATTGAAGCGGGTGTCAGCGAGGGATCTCGTCACCCCCCCCCCCCTTCCCTCTGCAGTGATCGGAGTGGGCAGGCTATGGAAGAAGGTATTTGCACTGTTGCATGGCAGAAACACACACCTTTTGCATTATGTTATCCTGTGATAGAGGGGGGTTCTGTCATTTTGCAACCACTGGGAAGATAGCACATTGCATGGCAAGCCCTACCTCAAAAATAAGCCCTAGTGTGTTTTTGGCTGACAAAATTAATATAAGACCCGGGCTTATTTTCGTGGAAACACGGTAGCTATACTTTTGAAAGAAACATAGGCCTATGTGATCCCTTAACATTTCCACGGTGCAACAGTCTACTCCCCACTGCTTAGTGACAGGCAGCGAATACACAAATCAAAAACGCAGAAAACATGCAGAATTCTTTTGAGGAAACATAAGAAACTGATGCCGAGGGAAAACTTGCTCATGTTTCAAGAGTCAACTTACCTGGAAGTAGACAAATTTAAAATAGTGCAGAGAAACCTTTTTAACCTACCACCCTATACCCAAAATCAGATCATTACAAAAACAAATGCAATTATAAAAAACTAAAAACAGAAAATTCAAAAGAATTGCAAAACACAGCAATCATTGAATGCAGAAGTCACAGGAAAGTTAAAGAGAGGAAAGTAGGATGTGTTCTGGAATATACATATAGAAAGTGTAACCAAATGTTACCTGCAGTACATTTTTAGACACCGCTGGGATTAGGATATTCAGATGCCAACAAGAAGTGCTCTGTGTGAGTAAGCAGCTGTTGGCACTTAGTTCCCCAGCCACAAGTACTTTAGTGCAGTCAAAGTGTTTTCTTGCAGGGACTGCACAGCCAGGCTCTGTACTTATGTGGTTACAGAGATCAGACAGGATGAAGCCTCCAGGTACTGTCTGATGATTGCTTGGTGTAGGGATAAGGTATGTCTGTATTTCTGTACTGGGAAGGCAGTGTGATCATTCTGAAGTGCTTCCTGTGAGTTATTTAAAATGTCATACAACTAGCAAGCTAAGAAATGTGTATCATATATCACTTGTAATAATATTAATCAGAAAAAAATGATTGGGTATACATGTACTGTAAGTAGTCTACTTCACATCCGTGATTGCAAAGGGGTTTGCAATCACGGATGTGAAGTAGATTAAGAGCCTATTCACATTTGTCTGTTTTAAAGCAGTAAAACTCTTGCATTTTGTAGAAATCCCATCCTTTTCCTTTGTGGCTTGTTCATATCTATGCACTGCAGCTTAATGTGAAAGATGAAGGGAAACTATGGGCCCATTCACACCTACACGTGTGCATTACCATATGCACTGCATGCACACAAACCCATGGAAATCCAGCCCATAAATCTCATCCTGGCACTGGTCATATTCACATGAAGGATGAAGCACATTTTTCAAACCTTTTTTTTTTTTTACCTAGACAGCGGTATTTAAACTGATATTGCAGCTTTTGTTTTTAAAGACACCAAGGCTGGGTTCACACTGCACGTCGGAGCAGTTAACAGTAGGGGTCCGATGCGTCCTTGTTCACCTTTTCAAGTCCGAATTTAGCCGGAATTTTGGACCAAAAGACACACAGGACCCCTGTGCAAATTGACAATGGAGCCGCTCCGGAGATGTACAAACTGGCTCCATAGAGAGCCGGCCACAATCTCTGACATGTGAATTGAATGTGGGGGAAACCCGCATCCAATTCACAAGTGTGAACCCAGCTTGAAACAATGCAGAGAGGGCTCAAACAGAACTCCACCTTTAAAGAGGAAGTAAACCATGATGGGTTTACTTCCTCTTTGTCTCCCTGCAAAGATAAAGCATAATGGGCTACTATGCATCACATAGTAGCCCATTATGTGTCACTTACCTGACACAGGAGCCAGCAAAGTCACCGCTGTCCCCTGTATTCCGAAGCAACCATCTTCTGCTGGGTATCGCTTTTTCGGCCACTCACATCGCCGGAGCAGCGATGACGTCACTCCCGCGCATGCGCATGGGAGCCACCACTAATGGCATATCGCCTTTAGCAGCGGCATGCTGCTAACAGCGATAGTGCGCCTGCGCCGTAGACGGCTGTCACTTTCTTTTAGTAAATATCTCCTAAACCGTGACTTAATCTAGGCTTACCTGTAGGTCAAAGTGGTTTGTAAGGGTTTACAACCACTTTAAAGTGGTTGTAAAGGCAGAAGGTTTTTTTTTTATCTTAATGCATTCAATGTTATTTTGATATATTGATATTTTATGATGATATTTTCCTGAGTGTTGCAATGCACAGATGGTCAGATCTGTATGACGTTGTGTTCTAAAACTCAAGTTTGATGCGGTGCCTCTCAAAACGACTGGCGCCAAATACACAGCAGGAAAACGTAAGTTTTATTTAGCATTACTACCTATATCCCACATATACAGACCATTCAGTGCAACAAGACTCGTGGGGCAGACCCGAATACATGTGTGCATGTGTTAAGTGTATGACTTAACACTTATATTGGAAAATGGCTACATGTATGAAGGAGCATTTGTATGAACAGCATTTTCATGGCAGTGTGTACAAGGCCATGAATAAGGAGGAGTCAACCTAAATGGGTGATTTAGTTGCAATTTTTTTGACCAGGAAAGCATTTCTACTTGCCTACACAATACAGTGCTTCCGGTAATAAAACTATGTGGAAATATAATTTCGAAAAACTTCATTGGCTCCTTCTCATGTGGTTAAATTGTTTTCCAATTTTAAGTACCAGTACGTTGTATTTGGAACTAGCCCTTAGGTAACTGCAATGTAAGGGGAGATATCGGTTGCCTTTACGGTTCACCCAGCTAAAGTCAATAGCTCTGTATACAAGAACTGCTGCCTCACAAGCTTCACATCGCCAGGCAAGCCTTTTGCCACCTGCCAACAACAAATGACACAAAACCACCTTTTTTTTTTTCTTTTTTTTTTTACAGACCACACTACAATGATTAGACTTTTATCATAGGCACTAATGTTCTCCTTACTTTGACAGAAGCTAAAACATCAAGCTTGAGGAGCAGATGAAAAACAAGCTCTGGACTGCAGCACTCTTCAGAAAACCACTTTCTTTTATTGGAAAATCACATCACAGCTCAACAAACACAGCGAACAAGGAAAAATTGCTGACATTTCGCACTAGCTGTAGTGCTCTAGTGCGAAACATCAGCAATTTTTCCTTGTTCGCTGTGTTTGTTGAGCTGTGATGTGATTTTCCAATAAAAGAAAGTGGTTTTCTGAAGAGTGCGGCAGTCCAGAGCTTGTTTTTCGTCTGTTGCTAGTGGTAATAGCCAGCACATGTGGCTTCCCAGCCGAAGAGACAGTTTACAGCCTGCATGTGTGCTCCTGGAGCGGTGAGATCCTTTCTTCATCAAGCTTGAGGAGACTGTGTCACCCATTTCCTGATACAGTAAATGTTTTCCCTAAAGCATTCTTTATAACCTTGCACAGCAGCTGGTATAAGGGGTGACTATTTTATACTCAGCACCGTGAAATTATGTTTTTTTTTTTTTAAAGTACGTATGAGTCACAACCAGCAGTGTGTAAAATTTGGTCTGGATATTGTCAGCAGAAAAATAAAACATGACCATAAAATCCACTGGAAATGCAAGGCCACGGAGTCTTGTAAAACACACCTTACAGGGAAAAAAAAAGTGACTCATCAGCTATGTTACACTGGTGGTGAAGTGACGACTGCTGCGATATGTGAGGGAAAGTTCAATCATGTCACTATAAAGTTTTGTGACAAGGCATGGAAAGACTGAAGAAGGAAATATTATAGAATAGGACACAGTACAACACTTAAGAGGAGGAGCAGACAGGCAGTACCTCATCTGGGCCACATTCGTAAGGGAGATCCTTGTGCACGCTCATCTGGTACTTGGCATAGAGAGCTGCAGAAGATTCGAAGGTTGACACGAATTCTGGGTCCTCCATGGAGGCTGGAACTAACTTGACCTTTAGGGGCAAGGGAAAGTCAAGCAGACAAGGGATAAGCTACATGACTAATATAATGCATGAACATGAAGAGGATGTGCAGTAATGGGCACTGCAGGTTTGTTGCATACAGTATTGTCATCTGCTATGGAAGGAGGAAAAAAACAAAACATCAATAATCCCAACATGCATCGCAATGTGACATGTTCCAAATTAGTGTTTCGTCAGATGCCCAACAAAAAAAAAAAAAGGATGAAAACACTCTACTAGGGGTGGGGAATGGTGGAGCTAGTCAGTTTATTCTAAAGGCCAGCGGGCAAATTCAAGAAACCAGGAATTGTAAAGACAAAAATGTTAGGAGCCACCTTAAATGGTTAGAGTTGAAAAAAGACAAAAGTCCATATAGTTCTATCAAATGTTTTTGGGCTCCCTTCTATGGCCTACTTGCATGCAGCTCCCAGGTGGATGCACATGCATCTGCCAGCAGGTCTGCATGGAGGATGGTACTAATCTACGGTACTATCTGGCCCCTGGAAATTGTTAAAATCTTATAAGCTACTTTTTGAAGAGACACGTTAGAATTTTAAAGCTGTAAGTACAACCTTTTCCTAGGTATTATCACTGAGTTAAAACAGACAGTTCATGCTGTGATGTCACGTCCCATGAAAAACTTTTATTTATTTATTTATTTTTTTTAAACAAGGAATCCCATGAAAAACTTTACTCAGCACACATCAACATCACACAAGCCCCAGCTTAAGATCTGCCCCTGCTGACACAAATAACCCTCACAGGCTTAGTTTTAATCTCCATGACTAAGCCCATGAGGGTGAAACATGTCAGAAGGAGCCGATACTAGACGGGGACTCTAATCATGATGGTGTGTGCCAAGTAAGTTTTTCATGAGGAGCGACATGCAATTGTCTGACTTAGAAACAGAGCATGGAGCACAGACAGGTTTCTTAGGCCAGAAGCTAGAACATCCATAGACTGAGGAGGAGGCAGTGGTGGTTAGAAGCGGTGCTTTTCTGTAACTTGACAATCCTTTCTTATGTAGGCAGTTGAATGCTTAAACTAATATCACTCATGCAGTAATTAAATAAACAATTTTTTTTTAGTTCACTAAAAGCTTGGCTGCACAGGTCTGCTGAATTTCTGGTTTGCACTTTACAGTAATTTTTTTTAAATTGCTACTGACTGTGAAACAACAGTAGAGACAACGTTATGCTTTTATGTTGCTTTAACCATCTAGGCCAGCCACAGTCCGTGATCAAAACATGCAGGCTCAACCTGACCCCTATCCAGTATGTATCTCAGCTGACCTTTCATAAGCAAAGAACTCACATAAGAGCTATGCAGAGAGGAGGTAGGTGTATGAAAACGGCACAGGCAGCTAACATTTTGTGAGCACCACAACATCTCCATGACATGGGCAAAAAGTCAGAAAGCTAAAGCATTTGCAATATACAAATCATTCCCATTTCTGTGGAAAAACAGGGCAGAATCAAACCGTGGCACCAATTTTCCAATATATGTTTTGCCAAGTCTCCAGTTCCCAACAATGCCCAATTATTTTAACCAGTGCTCATGCTTGACCTGGTTATAAGTATAGACACTTTTTCAGAGGCTAAATGTGAATTTGGAACACCTTTACAATCCTATAGAAAATTTATGGCGGGAGCTGAAACTTCAAGCGATAGCCAATAAACCTTAAAGCAGAGCTCCACTCAAAAGGGGAAGCCTGGCTTGTTTGCTTCCTCCCCCCCACCCCCCCTGCTGCCACATTTAGCACCTTAAGGGGGGAGCGGATATCTGCCAAAACCAGGTATCCACTTCCACATAAGATAATCGCAATCTTGTGCGGTAATCTACGCAATGTCTGGCCCCTTCTCCCCCCTCTGCCTTCTGGAAGACACACAGGTCTCAGAAGACAGCGGGACCATTCAGAGAGCACAGCGCGACTCGGGCATGCACAGTAGGAAACAGGCTGTGAAGCCGCAAGGCTTCACTTCCCGTTTCCCTTAGCAAGGATGCCGGCGCCTGCACCCAGAGCCGATGGATGGATCAGCTAGGGGTGCCAACATCATGGGCTCCCTTGACAGGTACTTGTCCTTATATTACAAATCAACAGCTACAGTATTACTGTATTTTTGGTTGATATTCTGTCTATCTTTTAAAATACACCTATGATAAAAAAAATAAAAACTTACAAAATCTGCAGGAGATCAAATAATCATTTTCCCAACTGTATATGAATATTTCCAAATCAATTCTTTGTCACATGGTTCATGCCTAAAAGAGACACCTTTATATCTTCTAGCTTGGTACACCACTTCAGGGGCATCTGTTAGAGCAACTCAGTGTTGTAGGTTCTTCCCTCCAATATCTACAATTCATGGTTCTGAACTTTCTTTTTTTTCCCCGTTTTATTTTTTTTTAACCAAAACACCAAATGTTCTTATTTACCTGCTCTGTGCAATAGTATTGCAAAGAGCATTTAGGAACATCTCCCTCTGGGTTGCCCCCACTGGCGCTGTCTGCTGCTCCTCTTCTCCATCTGCCCCCATAGCAAGTCGCTTGCTATGGGGGCAGATGTATGGGCTCGATCCCAGGTGCATCTGACACACACAATGTGGCTCAGCCCAACCCGCCCACTCCACACTGAATTTGACTGAGGGTAACTGGAGATAACGGCTCTGGCCGCTACCCATCAGGGGAGGGTGGGGAGGGGACCAATCCAGGAGTTAGGCAAGTATTTAAAAGGGGCTGGGGCGCACAGCAAATCCTAAAACTTTTTTTACCATAATACAGCAAATGCATTAATATAAAAAGATGCTTTTTTCCCCAGATGAGCTCAAGGAAGGAGAGCGCCAAAGTTATTTTTCCTACAATTGTTTACCTCCAAACAAGGCTGGAAGCAAAAATTTAGGAATACAAAATCCATACACAAAAGTATGAGTATCACACTGTCCGTTAGTTATACATTTGATCATCAAGCTGAAAACATACATATACCTTTTGTAGTCTGCCTTAATTAAAGTGAATATTTGCATTCACCAAACTTTTTAAACATAGTGATAACTTCAAAAGCCACTTCATCAGTTGTTCCAAACATAGTCTTCTTTCCCCACAATACACAACCAAGCAAACTACAACAGCTAATCCCTTATCTTCGTACATATGCACTGACCCCCCACCACCCCCCCTGCTGCTGTTGTATGTTGTGAGCAGTGATATGTCACAGTCACAGGAAGGGCATAGGTGTCCTTGCTATGGCAGTCTATGATTGACACCGCTATGCTTAATCCTGTCTGCGCTTTGTGAGACACAAGATGGCGGAATCCAATCGAGGAATAACTGGGTGTGATGTAGAGTAAAGCAAAAGTAAAACCGACTATGCATCAGTGAGATGGTTATAAGCCAAACAGCTAAGGAAGAGGTTGCTTTAAGGCAGTGGTCTCCAAACTGCAGCCCGGGGCCGGATGTGGCCCTTTGCTTGCTTTTATCTGGCCCTTGGGGTACTATTCAATCTACTGACACCATCAAAAGAAACCAATTCCTCCATCTGACACCAGTAGTGGGGCACACTTCCTTCCACTGACACCAATGGGGCAATACGCCTTCCACTGACACCAACAATGGGGCACTAATCCTCCCACTGACACAAAAAAAGGCACAATTCATCCCACTGTCACCAACAATGGGGCAGCATTTCTTTAATTGATACCATTGATAGGATACTAGTCCTCTGACACCAGCAAGGGGACACTATTCCTTCCACTGACACAAAAAATAGGGCATTGTAAACCCACACTGGGAGGTCAGACATTTTCTACTCACACTGGCCCCATTTCGGCCCCCTGAAAAACCATAAACTGGCCCTTTTTTTAGGAAGTTTGGAGGCCCCTACTTTAAGGGATCAGATCACCCAAAAAGTAATATGTTATTGTTGGAATCTGGCATACGAAATCATTCACTGGCTTCTTATATTTCTAGGAGTTTTGCATCAAGATCTCAGTGCCACAGGTTCTGTTTGAGCCCACTTTAGAGTTTTGATGGCTCGTGTTCCTTTCTTGATAAAATTTTATAAAAAATGTAAAAACAAGAAGTAAGGCTTTCTCATGGTTGCAGCAGGTAAGAAGTCCTGGAAACACAAGTGATATGAACTCATCACCATATAGCAAAGATATAAGAAAAAGTAAATCTAAAACAGCAAGGCTCTTTTCAAGTTGACCAACACTCATAAAATCCATTAAACCTTAACTCTGGCCATATACCAGGCTATTTTATTGAAATCTTAACCAGTTTTCAGTGGCAAAAAAATTAATTGAACAGATGCATGGGGAGCCCAACACCTACAGTCTACTAGTCAAGTTGCCCTAGCCCATTCAATTGTTTGAGTATTAAGTATTGGGAACTTATCTAAGAGTCAGAAATTGCTTATTACCCAAGGAGCCCCTTAAACTCTGGAGGAACCCTAGGGTTTCATGGAACTCTGGTTGAGAAACCATAGTCTAGTTCATCTAAAAGAGATTTTAAAAAGTGTACCGACTCACACCAATAGAAATAATTTAAAAGCTGTAAAGTAGGAACACAATTTCAACCATTTTCCACAGCAACCAGATTCAAGCTGCTTGAGTTCTAGTGAACGTCACACAATGAAAGCAAATTCCTGATCTAGAGAAGAAGAAAACAAAGAGGTTGAATTAGGAAAAAAAAAAATGGAACAGATAAGAATGATACCCAAAGTACCTGAATTTTACCTTCCAATTTCTAACTTCAACAAAAACATTGCTTATTATAAGCAACAGCTCGTTTTCTCTCGGTTTCGCGAATTAGTCCCAAACATTTCGGGTGCTTTTAATACATCTGCTTAACCTTTATCTAATAAAATCTACTCAAATTAAAATTCCACCTCTTCCAACACAACACAATAAAACTAAATTTAATCAAAAGTGCACCAGGAACTTTCTCTAGTCTATTATGCACTTTCGTGAACCCTGAAGGGCCATCTTAGACTCACACAAAAACTCAGCATCAGCACATTGTCAATAAAAAAAGCCAGTGGAATCAAGCACACATTCTCTTGTTGCAGGTAAGCAGCTATTAATACGGCTGGGTCAATGCCCAGTGTAAAGAAACATAGAATGGCAAGGTCTATTTGAGCTGAACACCAAGATCCTGTTTAGATTTCTTGGCCTTTCAGCCTGAACATTGCAGATTCCTGCTAACACATGGCTAAGTACAAGATCCAGCAAAAGCAAGTATGTGTACAGTTGCGATACATGATACAGTGGCCCGAGTGGCTGCAGGCAAATCACATGATGTACCCAAGTCTATTGGAGCCAGTTAAGACACTGACTTTTCTAGAAAGGTTTTGTGAATGGATTTAAGTGCTGGCGGTGCTGTATAAATGGTAACCATTTTTTGAGAACAAGTTAAAATGTACAAAAGCAAGGTTCTACTATGCTGTACTTTTGCTACACTTAACCAAAACATGAAAACGTTGGGTTACTAAAAGCCCAAGTCTGAGTTTTAGTGTTGTAAGTGCTTCTTTCTGCAAGATCTGGACAATCCTTTTGCTGTCTGACCTGGCTTATGCAGGGCTTGTCAGGCGGGTCCTTGTGAATAGTCATCTGATAGCGTTTATACACCTGGTAAGACTCCTGAAACGAAGATTTGAACTGGGGGCTAGGAGGAGAAGACCTTACAAGTCTTACCTTCAAAAAGGAGTGGAAAAAAAAAGAGAAAACATTGGGATTATAGCACCAGTACAATCATAGCCAAAGTTGTGAACAAATATTTTATATTCAAAAAACACCTATCCTTAGTCTTTAAAATTAGGGAAAGACAAAACTACAATTCAATTTAAGTCCAATTTCCTGTTGTCAACCTCTGCTTTAAAGACCCTATAAACGGTAAATGGGGTTCAACAAACCCTACAGGTAGCCGATTAGGGCCCCTTACAAAAGCAGAGCTTGAATACACGGTCAGATAGACTTAGGACACCTACTTAGAAGGCTCTTCTGTCCCAATTTGTTAAGCTATGCCTATAATCTTATTTTAGCTTTGATAAATCCATAAATACAAAATATTCGTTAAATATTGTAGAAAGATGATTCTATTGAAACACCTGTAGTCATTGGAAATTGAAGTATGGCATCTCAATGGCAGCAACACCTTTGAGTGAAATAGTTGACCATCTCTTTGGCTATGTAGACCTGGACAGGTATGACTGGGAAACATATAACAGATGAAATACGGGCAATAATAGTTGATGTGCAATGATACTCTAGCTACTCTATGCAGGGACAACTACCTAAAACTTTTAGCGAGGAGAAATATATTTTGCGGGTGTTTACCAAACATTAAAGTGACACTAAACTCTGGTTTAAGAAAATTAAAGATGATATTAACTAATTCAATACAGGGCAATACAGGGCACTTAACCCCCTTTCTGCCCAAGCCAATTTTCAGCTTTCAGCACTGTTTAAATGACAATTGCGTGGTTATGCAACAGCATTTTTATCATTTTGTTCCCACAAATAGAGCTCTCTTTTGGTGGCATTTGATCATCTCTGCGTTTTTTATTTTTTGCTAAACAAATAAAAAAAATTTGAAAGTTTTTCTTTTGTTTCTGTTATAAAATTTTCTTAAGTACATTTTCTCCTTCACTGATGGGCACTGACAAGGCGGTACCGATGAGGTGGCACCAACAATGGGCACTGATGGCCATTGATAGGCAGCACTGATAGGTACTCTTGGGTGGCATTGATAGGCAGCACTGCTGGGCACTGATGGCATAGATAGGCATCAATGATGGCACTGGCAGACATTGGGGAGAGGCACTGATTGGCAGCTGCCTGGTGGTCTAGGTGGCATACCTGATGGTCCAGTGTGGTGGCATCCCTGGTGGTCCTGGGTTGGCATCCGAGGGGGGGGGGCTGCGCTGATAAACAATCAGCAGAGACCCCCCGTCAGGAGAGCAGCCGATCGGCTCTCCTCTACTCGTGTCTGTCAGACGAGAGAAAGGAAAGCTGATCAATGGCTCTTCCTGTTTACCTAGTGATCAGCTGTGATTGGACATGGCTGATCACATGGTAAAGAGCCTCCTTCAGAGGCGCTTTACCGAGATCAGTGTAGCGGTGTGTCAGACAAACCACACCACTGAATGCCGCGATGTGCGCCCCCACGGGCTTGCGAGAGCGGTTGTTCTGGAGGGCCGTCATATGACGTCCACCCAGAACGAGAGCCGCACCATACAGCCGTCATTTGACGGCCGGGAAGCGGTTAAAGTATGCATTCCTAACACACACAAAAAAAAAAAGTATCCTCTATTACTCTCAGTCTCATCCAAACCTATGTTTTGTTTTTAGCTGTGATCCAACTTCCTGTTAAAGGATGGCTACATTCATTTTCCATGGTCTCACTGTATGTAGGAACATAGCCACTGCCTCTTGCTCAGTCCCAAGATGGACTATGGGATTTGCAGAGAGCAGTGATCATGAACGCAGTTAACAAGCACTGCTCACTCCAAACAAACAGGTGAGGGGGAAAAAAAAAATAAGAAGATTTGGGAGCTCACAGAAGACCTTCCAAGGAGGACACAAAACACAACAACAAAGGATTTGAAGAATAAGAATATTGTTTAGTGTCACTTTAATATTGTGATTTTTTGTATTAACAAACAAGAATATTTCAAGGTGGTATAACTTGTTTCATATCTATTCAGTTTACTGAAGCCACGAAGAGTCACTGCCATAGGAAAGAAAAGTGTGGATTACCAAATTCCTATTAGTAATAAAGTATATTAACAATTCACAGTATGCGGAATATTAATAAGCTGCTGGAAAGTGCTGTGGCCATGCACAGCTACATAGGAAGATTTGTGGCCAACAGTGGAGCGTGGTACAGAGATGCAATTACTAGCCAGCATGCATTTAATAACGACTACCTGTTTAGCAGATTCACATCCACAGTTATACAAGTGCAAAGATTATAATTAGCTTCATATCTCTGTATGATACAAAAATTCCTGCTAATATCTATATTACCCGTCTTCCTCTGGTGAACAAAGCATAAATATACATAATATAGTAAAAAAGGAATGCAAAAAATGACAACTTTAAATATACCAGACAATAAATATCTTCTTAAAAGATTAAATCAGCATTTACGTATTTTAACAATGTTTATTACCTGTAAACGTTTCCCCTGTGTAAACATTCAAAAGCCCTGAGACTGCTTCTGGGCACCGCCATATTGGATGTGATGTCAGCAGCCCCAACAAACTCCAATTGACAGTCAATAGTATTCCCTCATCAACCTTACCCCCAACTGCTACATTAAAGCCCCACTCCAAGTAAACATTGTTATTGTTTTTTTTTTTTTATCTTTTAAATTTCACACTGGTGCGATGTGTGCTCTGACTTTGAGAGCTCATCGCTTGACATGTAAAAATCAATGTTTCCCTATAAGAGCCGTCTTAACTGGTCCGACTTTAGAAAAGGTTCCTGCACTACCCTGGTCCGACTTCTGTCCGATTTCAGCCAATAGAATTGAATGCAAGTCGCATCCAAGTTGGATCCTCATATTAATTGATGTCATTTGGATCTGACATTACAGGAGGAGTACACAGACATTCCCTGGAGTTGCGTCAAAGTCGCCTGGCAAAGTCTTGCTAGTATTAACGAAGTCTTAACCACTTAAGCCCCAGGCCATTTTCCGGCTAAAGGACCAAGCCCCTTTTTGCGATTCGGCACTGCGTCGCTTTAACTGACAATTGCGCTGTCGTGCGACGTGGCTCCGAAACAAAATTGGCGTTCTTTTTTTTTCCACAAATAGAGCTTTCTTTTAGTGGTATGTGATCACCTCTGCGGTTTTTATTTTTCGCGCTATAAACAAAAAAAGAGCATCGACTTTGAAAAAAAAATAAAAACGCATTATTTTTTACATTTTGCTATAATAAATATCTCCCAAAAATATATAAAAAAACTTTTTTTTCCTCAGTTTAGGCAATACGTATTCTTCTACATATTTTTGGTAAAAAAATAAATAAATAAAAAAACGCAATAAGCGTTTATTGATTGGTTTGCACAAAAGTTCTAGCGTTCACAAAATAGGGGATAGTTTTATGGCTTTTTTATTAATTCTTTTTTTACTAGTAATGGCGGCGATCAGCGATTTTTATTGTGACTGCGAAATTATGGCAGACATGGACAATTTTGAAAAATTATTGGGACCATTGGCATTAATATAGCAATCAGTGCAATTAAAAATGCACTGATTACTGTAAAAATGTCACTGGCAGTGAAGGGGTTAACCACTAGGGGGGCAGTGTAGGGGTTAAGTGTGTGTGTGTTTTTTTAACTGTAGGGGGCGTGGCTTGGCGTCTGACGTCACTGATCATCTTTCCCTATAACCGGGAACAGACGATCAGTGACAGCCTCAGTAGGAAGCACGAGGAGAGGTTTGTTTACACTTACCTCTCCTCCTTCTTCAGTTCTGTGACCCGATCGCGGGACATCAGCGGCAATCGGGTCCGCGGGTCCCGTGGCCACGGAGCTCAGGACCTGATCGCGGCGCACTCATGACCCACCGCTGGGCACTTAAAGGGCAACGTACCTGTACGTGCTTGTGCCCAGCCGTGCCATTCTGTCCTTAAGCGGTTAACTTTAAAAAATAAGAAAGCTGAAGATCTGTAATCTTCACAAAGCAAGGAGCATAAACATATAAAGACTGGTTGGGGCAGGCCTTTGTATGCAACATAAGAACCTGGGAGGTACACAAACATAAGGGCACATGGAGGGAATCCTCCTCCAGACAGCCTAAACATGGAGCATTTCAGCTGATGATGTCACGGACCATACAAATTAGGGAATATTCTGTTTTGGAGCAGGGTATAGGGAGAATTAGAGTGCACAGAATATTGTACACAGAGAGAGGAAGGGTGAGAAATGACAAAGGATGGATCCTGGAGTGGGTCTTTAACCACTTTAGCCCCGGAAGGATTTGCCCCCTTTCTGACCAGGCCACTTTTTGCCATTCGGCACTGTGCCGCTTTAACTGACAATTGTGTGGTCGTGTGATGCTGTACCCAAACAAAATGTATGCCCTTTATTTCCCCCACAAAATGCAACTTTCTTTTTGGTGGTATTTTTTGCGCTATAAACAAAAAAAAATTGTGACAATTTTGAAAAAACACATTATTTAGTATTTTGCTATAATAAAGATCCATAAAAAAAAAATCATCAGTTTAGGCCGGTATGTATTCTTCTACATATTTTATTTTTATATATAAATGGATACTGATTGGTTTGTGCAAAAGTTATAGCATCTACAAAATAGGGCATAGATTTATGGCATTTTTATTCGTTTTACTAGTAATGCGACGGACACATTTTTTGGGACCAGTGACATTTATACAGCGATCAGAGCTAAAAAATACCCACTGATTACTGTGCAAATGTCACTGGCAGGGAAGGGGTTAACACTAGGGGGAGATCAAGGGGTTAACTGTTTCCTATGTGTGTGTCTAACTGGGGGGGGGGGGGGGTTGTGGCTGACTAGAGGAGGAGAGAGATCGTTGTTCCCACTTAGTAGGAACACACAATCTGTCTCCTCTCCCCTGACAGAGCCGGGACATTTGTGTTTACGCTCACAGATCCCAGGGTTCTCGTTCTATCACGAGCAATAGTGGGTGCCTGGCAGTCATCGCACCTGCCAGGTACGCGCACGTGCTACAGTATCTTAAAGAGCCGACGTACAGCTACGATGGCTCGCCCAGGGAATCCAACCTGCCGCAGTATAACTGCGGCGGCTGGTCAGGAAGTGGTTCCAAAATCAAATAGGTTTCTTCTTTTGTTTATATTAATACATTCTTGGCATTAAGGTAAAAAATTCCCCACTACTTGTCCTAACCACCCTGTCCATAAACATTTACCCGACGCCTGTCACTGCTCCAGCTCTGTCTCAGCTCCAGCCCTCCCCTTCCTGATTTTTACAGGAGACACCGAGGGCAGCGAAGCCATAGGCTCCTGTTGCTGTCAAATTACTGTGAAGAGGGAGCAGGGGCATAGCTTACCAGCTCTGTGTGCATCTATGAACGCATACAGCCCGACTCTGGAGCATACGCATGGGTATCTCCTTATCATCATGCTTGCTAAGAAACCTGGTAGAGTGGATAATGCCAGTGGGGCACTGCCAGAAGAGGAGGTAAGGGATCTTTCTGTGCAAGATTATTGCACAGAGCAAAAAAAGCATAACCGATTTTTTATTTTAACCAAAAATGTATTCTGGATTATATAGGAAAGTAAGGGGTGGAGGAGCGGGGCCAGCACAGACAGTAATTAGACACTCCCAGAAGAGAAGAGGGCTATGACATGTAAGCAAGGAGGGGGGCTGTGCTAGGGCATTGACATGTCACGTAGACACATTTTCTAGCAAGTTCAGATGCACAGTGCAAGTGAATAAATGTTTATGGAAAGGAACACTGCAAATAAGCATTAAAAACTTGTGCTTTTCCCTGCAATTTACCAAAAAGCTGGTAACGGGGTTTCTCTAATGCAATCTACATTAACGAAGAACAGCCAGTTTTTTTGTGTGTATGATGATGGTACACATTACGCTATTTCATACTGAAGAAGTACAGTAAACCCTTGGTTTGAGAGCGTTTTGCAAGACAAGCTAAATTTTTTAATACATTTTGACTTGATATACAAGCGACGCCTTGATAAACAAGTAGCGTCACGTCACAACTGAGTATAAACGAAGAGAGGCGCCTCTAAGTGTAGCAATACAGTTACATTTAATGAAGGTACAACATTCATGTGGTTGAGGATTAAAACAGGCACATCTAAGTATGCAGGCATCCGGGGTAAAGCTGTCCACATAGACCATCCTCCACACCGCCATTGATGTTGTCTCTTCCACGCTACACTCCACGAACGGTTCAAGACTCGCTTTCAGATCATCTACTGCAGGGTGGTCTTTCCGGTCACGATTGCAGACACCTTTACCCCGGATGCCTGCATACCTTTAGATGTGCCTGTTTTAATCATCAACCATGTGAGATGTTCCTTCATTAAATGTAGCCATGTTGCTACACTTAGAGGCGCCTCTCTTCTCTTTTATATTCTGTAGCTCCTGCTTGATTTTGCGTCCAATCCCCTTGTGGAGGCTGCCATTTGTGGATGGTTACACAGCCTATCACATCGCTATAATCTTTTTTAAATGGACTATAAAACGGAAGGATTTATGAATAAATTGTTATGGAACAAATCATTTGAGTTTCCATTAATTTTTTATGGGGAAATTCGCATTAATATACAAGTGCTTTGGATTACAAGCATGTTTCCGGAACAAATTATGCTCGCAATCCAAGGTTTTACTGTATAGTTGTTCTTCCCACACAATATTATAAACACACTGTGTATTTTGAAACATTTGGGATATCATTTTATAAGTGTAGTAAAACTATCAAATCAAACAGTTAAAGTAATGACTATAATCCAGAAAAAAAATGTAAATAAATGTAGAAAAATTAGTTGACACTGTTAGATGATCTAGTAGTCTAATGTGATCCTATATTGCCCCCTGGTGGCAAACACAGTAAATACATTTCAAAGCATTAAAAATCATTTTAAAGGAAAGTTGCACAGAGGACTTTACTGACCTCCCCTCCCCAATGTCCTGGCCATCATGCTAATCTAATACTTTTGGAATCACTAACCCAGAACAAGTAAAAGCACAATATAAAAACTTTCAGCATGCCATGCCCTAAAAGAAAAAAATAAAAAGAAGAAAAAATCATCATCAAAGGTTTCCTTCACACCAGCGAACTGAACGGGTTCGCCTGTCAGTTTTGCAGGCGGACCCAATCGGACCCTCCAGTCTCCTCTATAGATTGGCAGATGTAATTGGAGATTTGTCCATTTACACCTGCCGACATACAATTCTATCGGCTAAAAACAGACATATAGGGGACCGTTTCCAATCAGTCTGGCAGATTGCATTGGCAGTCGGGTGTAAACAGGCAGGCGGTCCATTCACATCCGACCACTAAGGCCCCATTCACAGCTGAGCATAGCATTTTCAGGCAGAAAATCATGGGATTTTACCATGAATTTACGGCGGTTTGCCACGATTTTGTGCGGGGCAAAAGGTCACCAATGTAAAAAGAAGAAAAACGCCTAAATCTGCCCAATTCAAGCAACAAAAAAGGGTCCAGAACTTGTTTGAGCTTCAGACGTTTGGCTTCAGGCGACTTGGAGTGGAGATGTGAACCGTCTCCATAGAGAATAATAGATTTTTGTCCCCTCCGGCCTTTTGTAGCTTCAGGCTTCAAGCTACAAAACGCTCAGGTGTGAATGGGGCCTAATAGAGGAGAGCGGCCTGTGTCTGTGTCTGCTCTGCATAAGGAGTGGACACAGACCAGCCATCCACCTGATCCCCACCAAGCAGGCTTGTCTCCAACGGAGCCCGCCCCATGTGGATGGGGCCAAAAACAAAACTAAACAAAACGTTAAAAACTTGTCTAAAAGGAGGTTAAAGATCACACTTAGAGCTGCGTGGGCACCTATAGCTAAGCCATTTTGGACTCTTGAAAATTGTATGGCTTTTCGATGCCTTATCTTGAACAGAATTTTTATTTTATTTTTTTTAAATGCACGTTTTCTTCGCATTAAGAGAATTCTTTGATAACGTAAATGGCAATGTGCAGTAAACCACACCAACTGATCATAATTTCTCAAATACTACCCAAATGCAGTGTAATAAAATTTAATTTCTGCTGTGCTTTATTGAACATTGCCCTGGTCAATGAAAAAAAGCTTTATAGAGTCCTACAGCACTACATGTTCACATAATATAGCAACTATTTCTAAAACCATTGCACAGAACACCGTACCTCAAGCCGATGTGATGCTTTCTCTGGGTCAGCGACAATAAGAAATTCCTCCAGTGACTTGCTACTATTTGTATTTGGCTTTGATGCGTTTGGAATGGTGACAGCTTCGCCTGACGTGGCATGATCAGAATTCTGAAGCTGAAGTTTTTTCAAGCGACGGTCCTTACGGATGTCTTTGGCTTTCCGGCAAGGTGGCTTACTGGCATCGGCACCTATACCTGTTATGTGTCAAAATAAAGCCCACTAAGATGCGGTACACACAAACAACGCAAAAAAAAAAGTCTCCTGAAATAAGGCCGCCATGGTTGATCTCTAATTCTGAAAATGCTAGTTGCCTGGTTTACATATTGAGCCAATGGCTTTAGTACTTTGCCAATTAATGCCTCCTAAACTCAATAGATTAGGGCAGTGACTCGGACAGATAAGATTAGCATGACTGCCTTGCAATGGGCCTCCATAGTTCAGAACTGCAGCCCATTCCCTCCAGCATCTCACTACTGGTTAACGACTACTGTCATTCACAGTTTCGGTCCAAAAGTAAGGTGTGGGACAGTAATCAACCACAGGACAGTATTTGTACAGTACTCTGTATCCAAGACAGTATTTCTTGGGTTCTGGGACACAATAATACCATCTATACATATGTTTGCTATAGGAGAAATTTTCCTGCAGTAGCCAGTCCTTCTCCCTCCCAAAGCCCTAACTACTAAACTTTTTTATTTTTTTTAACAGAAATTAAGTTGATTAGGATTTTCCAAGTAACATTCAACAACGCAGCAGTCAATTGCAATGCAGTTATCACATTGTAATACATTATATCTTAAAGGAACAGTCATATCACTCAGTGGAAGTATGAAATAAGTAAGGTATAATTGTGCAGTAAGACATATTCATTAAAATAGAAGTAGCCACGGTGTGTACCCAGGAGAGAAAAGATAAGATTACCCAAAGGGTTGGAGGGGGGAGTCTAATCAGACTCCTCCAGGTGTGTTTCGTCCCTGAGCATCTATCTAAACCAACCAGAATTTTTTTAACTGTTTTGGGACAGTTTCTACTCTCGTAGGTCAACTTATATAAAAGGGCAACACTGAATAATAGCACTTCTCCAGGTAGCGCTTGCTTGCAATTTAATACTACACGGTGGAAATTCTTTTAGATTAGCATTAAAACATTATTTAGCGTTGTAATTGTTGCAGTAGTTTTGTGAACTAGGTATACCCCAAGATTTATGAAGCCAGGATGATATTCAACTTCCCATCCTAATAAGGCGAGTACAAAAATTATATTTTCTTTCTCATACATCTAGGGATATAAGGAAGTCATATACTTCTGGGAAGTCCAAAAGCAGTCCAACTGAGAGATGGGCAACAGCAATAGAATATTAACAGGCCAAATGTGAAAAAACAGGGGAATGCATGCATCTCAAGAGCTGTCCAAGAATAAACGCCGGAAACTGTCACTGGATGAGGCTTAACCCCTCTCAGAGAGGACAAGACCAGGTGGTAACAGCATGGAAACCAAGCCCAATGTCAGAAGACAAGGGTACTTACACGCTAGTAAGGAAGATACATAATGGGGGTAACCTCTTAAAATTGACAACATGGAACTGGTCAATCTGATCCAACCAAGAGGTGGAACAGAACAAAATTTTCTCAAAAGGAAAGGACTCACAGACTAAGCGTGAGTAACACGGAGAATAAACCACTCCGAGGACTGGTATCAAACTAATGAATGGAAGGATGTCCTGGTAAGGAAGAACAGCTTTAGTTCACCTGTTCACAAGGTCCACAAAATAAATTCAGTACATGTCTGGAGAAACTGCCAGGACAGATATCAACCTTGCCAGAGAGAGCACCATCCAGAAATATTGCTAAGAATTACTAATTTAGAAGTAACTCCAAAGTGTGAACGTAGACCACATTCAATCCCCTGGAGTCATCATGATCAATAAGAAGGTGTAATGGAACTACACAAGGAGTAGGCAGGAGATAGCATGTAGATCTCAACAAATAGTGAAGGGAACAGATCTGATAGAGCAGGGGACTACTTTCCTGCCTAAAACAACCTGTCTAGGAGATAAGAATTCTCCAATGACAAGACCTTCCCAAAGTGGCAAGATGAGAGGGCTTAGGTTGTTCAAATAAGAAATAAGGGGTGCCTCAAAGAGGAAGGCCCCCCTCACCTTACTCTCCTGCAAAGGTTGAAAAAATGGTAACTCCTTGACCAAATGAGGGATTAAACCTGAAAACATACTGTAGACTACTTAACTAAAGAACCAGATAAAATGGATGCCACCGAAGCCAACAACATGAGGCACACTAGGTGTGTAGGGGACAGTGATCTGCAAGTGCATGACTCATCTGGCCATATAGGTCAGGAGGTCCCTCTGAGGAGAGAAAGGGGTGTTGGAAACAAAGGCTACCAGGCCCAAACAGATGGCCTCAGGTGTCCCAAGGGAGACAAAATGATTGCTCTGAAGAAGATGACAGTTGCCAGGATGGGACAAGGTTCCTGTGGCCAATTAGAGCAGAAATTTCTGGGTTCAGGAGACCCCCTAGGGAGCAGAAATAGGTTAGAGGTCACATATTAGTTTGCAAACCCAAAGTGGGTAGTCTCTAAACCTGAATGCCTGATGGGCATCTACTCAAGGGCACACAAGTGTTAACAACTGCCCCTTCACTTTAAAAAGTGGGGGTGTAGGTTTGAGATGAAGGCTTCTCTGAAGGTTTAGCAAGTTCCTAGCTTCCAACCTTGCAGGAGACTGGAGAATCAGTTTTAGAGGGCCTGGTCATACCTGCTCCAAGGAGAGCGATGGGACTCAGCTGACTTTTACTTAGGCTCATTACACTGAGGTAGACAAATGTTCTGACCTCCAGGAACATCCTTAAAGCGGAGCTCCACCCGAATTCCTACTCCTATGCCTATGGGATTATCTTGTTCTCTAGTCGCTGGATATCCCCCTTACCTTGCTGCTGTCATCTTGTCTTTTTTTAAATCTCCTGCTCCTGGAGATTCCGGAAAGGGGCGGTGCTGCTGCGGATATGGACGGGGCTTCAGGGGCAGGTCAGCGCTTCCTGTTGGCCGCACTGGCTCCTGGGATAGTTTTTTCAATTTCCTAGGAGTCTGTGCGGCGCCCAGGAGCCAGATCGGAGATTATACGGGCGGTGCATGCTGGGACATTAGCACAGTGTCCCGGAAGACAATGCCTGTGGGCAAACGTCAGGAGACGTTTTTATAAAGTCTCCAGAATACCGAAAAACAGCAGCAGTAGGATTAGAAAAAGTAAGTTAACCAATTGGAAAACGTACTTCATACAATTAACAGCAAAAAAACAAAAACAAACGGCGGTGGAACCCCGCTTTAAATGATAATGTCAAGGGTAGGACCGAAGCGATGTCATCTCTCAAAGACCAAACAAAAGCCAGCACCTTAAAATGCTTGGCACATTTAGATGGACAACAGACCCACACTAGAGCTTAGATCCTTCCAGCAGGCTATTACAGCTGAAGCCGTTCAGTGCTGCAGTGCAGAGATTCCTGTTACGGCAATGAACCTTTTTCACCACAGTTTTATAGATTAAGATCTCAACCAGAATGTAGCAAAACACAGGGGCAGCCAGCAAAAACTAAGCTTTAAAGAGAAATCTTTAAAAAGGTATGAACACCCTTTACTGGCCTAGTGATGTTCTTGGTAAAGTGGATCACTGGCAAATCTTCAGTGGGTATAGACCACTGAAATTCCTTTCCAAATGGGAATAGAACCAGGAAGCTTTAAGCAAAGAAGGGGAGGGGGGGGGGGTGATGTTTGATCCAGGACTCATTAAGCCATTTACATTACTCACAGGTGGACAGTCCTCCCTGTGTCTAGATAAAAACATGTCGCAAACTGGGTGGTGGTGATGCAACTAGACTCAGGGTAGGGGGCAATGCCTCTGGAACTCACAAAATATAGATTGGATGGCTGGATGTGACCAAAGTCATTGCAGACAGGAAGAAAAAAAACTAGCCAGAAATCGGAGTTCAGTGCAACACTTTCCAACCCAGGAGAAGCTTGTGCTGAACGGCACGCAGCACTTTACCCAACAAATGTCAGTGTTCAGTCTCTCAGCATTGATCCCTTTTGCAATAAAAGTGGCATAAAGCAGGAAACTCAAATAGTGGCCAGTAGAGCAAACAACATGGTAGCTCCTGGTGCGCTGCCCGAGCCGTTTAATAAAAGAATGAGGAAATCCACATAGCTGCCACTGTAGAGACCAGCTCTAGCAGCGATGTAGCATGGAGTCTTGAAGAAACAAGGAAAGAGAAAAGCTAGCAAAAATAGACTGTTCCCAGCAAAGCTGAGCCCCGCCAGCTTTAAGCCCAAGACCTGAGCGATCACATGAACTCTGATCGCTCAGCTCTGTCTTCTCATAGCTGAGAGCAGTAACTGCCAGTTACCACTGTCTGTTCTGCTCCCTCAACACTGGAGCTTCAGTCTAGAGGAAGCGGCAGACGCAGCTCGCTTTGGTTGTCAGATGCACGCTGAGAGCCAGAGACAGCTATAAATCAGTGATCTGGGTGGATCACAATAAAGCTGAGATCCTTCCAGAACCTGGAATGGCTCTATGACATCATCTTACAGCAAGTTTTACCGCTGTTATTCAGAATGCAGGTTGTGTAAAATGAGTGACACTACGCACATCAGTGACATCAGACATCATAATATGCAGACTCATACTAAATATCACAGAATTCAAGGAAGCAAATGTGTGGGGATGCTTCACATTTTGTAAGTTTACAAACTTCAATATTGTTCAGAATAATAGGAGTACGCTAGAAATAAATTGAAATGCAATGTGGAAATGAATATATGCTTTTAAATTTTGACCATAGACACACTTTGAATTGTGTCTCCAAGAAAGAGAGAGAAAGAAAAAAAAAGAAGGAAAGAAAGAAGGAAAGAAAGAAGGAAAGAGAGAGAGAGAAGGAGGGGGAGAGAGAGAAAGAGAGAGGGAGAGAGAGAAAGAGAGAAAGAGAGAAAGAGAGAAAGGAGAGAGAAAGAAAGAAAGAAAGAAAGAAAGAAAGAAAGAAAAAATAGAGAAAGAAAGAAAGAGAGAAAGAAAGAAAAAAAAAAAAAAAGAAAAAAGAAAGAAAGAAAGAAAGACAGACAGATGTGTGCTCTATTTTAGGTAGCAACATTTACAAGATTGATCACATTGTTACAAAAATCACATTTGTCAGAGCCCTAATTAGACTGCAAACAAATGTAATTTTAGGGTGAAATATCTACTTACTAACTAATTTTCATAGCATTTATATAACCTTTCAATTGCTGAGCACATTCATCACAGCAGTATAGGTGCATGAGAGGATAGAACAACCCCAGAACCACACACACTGCTCTAAACCAAGTGCACACCACCCAACCCTCCCACCCATCGGTACTTCTTGTACAAACAGCAAAATAAAAAGAAGCCATATGTGCGTGGGACTCAAGCAAGCTGGAATAATTTTCAAGAGGCAACAGGAAAAGCGCCTTTGCTTGTTATACCATTTGCTTTTAGGTCAATAAATCTATAGCTAAACACAGCATGTGTGAGTCACACATAACCATACACTTGCTCTGTATAGTATCTTGCCTACAGAAAAACAATCCTAAGATTCCCAAAAACGATTCGAGGTTAAAATAAAATTTAAAAAATGGTGAAAAGGAGAACACATCAGTGAAAATCCAACAGGGGTCCTAAACCCTCACCACTTGAAAAAACTTTGAAAAAGGTCTTGGTTTTAGAAACATTTTTAAAAGAATGGTGATGAAGGTTGCCAATGCGGAAAACATTTCTTTCCAAAAAATAAACTGCTGCACCACACATGCAGACAGATATTACACAATACTTCTGATATGTTTTGTAGACTACTAACAAGAGAAAAGTTCAACCTTATGGATTAGATTAAAGAAAAGTGAACACAGTCCTGCGCTACGCTGCTCTTATTGTGAGCAATATTAAATATTAAAGGCTGCTGCCATCAACCATGTGTTCCTACATAAAAAAACAAATATAAACAAAGAAATAAATGCTGCGCTGCTAAGCAAGAACCAATAAAAAAAATATCATATTAATTGCGAGACCTATATAGTACAAACTTCCATGTGCCAAAATAAATGCATTAAAACAACAACCATGTGTTTGAGTCTTTTGTGCATCAGGCCACAAAGATTCATAATATTCATGATAAATCTTATATCCCTCGCAGCACATTTTGTCCACAACTCCAGTGCTGGACCTCCACTATGATATCACACACATGCGCCACCTCTGTGCTCACTCTGCCCTCACTTCCAACACATGACCCAAGTAATTTAGGTCATATAGCTCTTTTTCTTGCGCTCATATGAACATACCCTAACCCACACTCCCTGCCCACGTGTCTTCATCAGTGTATCTGACAAAGTCACATGGGCAGTGACGCAACGCGTAAAATAGAGAAGGGTGACATACACACAATCGGAAGTGGATGCCCAGGATTGGGACGCAGAACAGTGGATCATTTCTGTGATATGTGATACTGGTTTTCAACCCTCAGCATTGAATATCTAAGCAGCCAAGACCTTGACCTCTTAAAGGGGTACAAACTGAATTACTCTGGAGATGTCCAAAAGGAAGAAGTGGGAGCAGGGTTTAGCGTATGTCCATCTGAGCATGAGTACAAGTGCTATATGACCTGAATTACTTTGGTCATATGCTGGAGGTGAGGGCAGAGTGAACACAGAGGTGGAACACATGCGTGATATCAAAGTGGAGGTGCAGCATTGGAGTTGTGTGTGCAGAACATGCTGATTTGATCATCTTTTCATGTAAGTGCATTACCTTCATTAAATCCTGGTAAAAAATGTTTTACACTATTGTGGAGTTTCATTTGGGGTATATGACCTCATGTCACAGTTGGAGTAAAAAAAAAAAACGTGGTTTTCCCCGGAGGTGGCTTGAAGTTTCTGTTGAGTGGACCTCTTTACAGACAAGGAGCATTGCCAGACATACAAGCCTATGTTGACCCTCCGTAATAGGTGGTTAATGCCCTTTGGTAAGGGCACATCCTATTTTTCTGGTGGGGGTCGCACAAGGTGAAGGAAGTTGGTGACAAAACATTCAAACTTTCACTATTGTGTCACGTTTGTGACTCTTGGAATCACTTTTTTTATAATATTTACTGTTTATTTCAGTTAGGTGCAACATACTTGTTCACCTAAAAATAACACCTGTAAAATGTCTCCCCTGCAGCCCCAGTGTGAAAGCCTGAATGCTTTCACACTGGAGCAGTGTGCTTGCAGGACGTTAAAAAAAGTCCTGCCAGCAGCATCTTTGGAGCGGTGTATACACCGCTCCTGTCCATTGAAATGAATGAGCACCGCTGCTGAAGCGCCTGCAAAGCGATTTGGCGCTACACGGGCACATTTAACCCTTTCTTCGGACGCAAGCAGGGGTTAAAAGCAATAGTAAAGCAGCGCTAAAACTAACTAAAGCTAACACAGCCCACGGCTCAATGTGAAAGGGCTCTTATTGTGTGATGCACAAAATACTCAAATACACAGTTGTTAATGTTTTAATGCATTTATTGTGGCACATGGAAGTTTGCACTATATAGGTGTCACAATTATTATTATTTATCTATTGGTTATTGTTTAGAATCAAAGCATCAATTTCTTTGTCTATCTTTGGATTAGATATCCGTTTTTGCCATAAAAACACCAGAGCACCATAAAATGACATCCTAACCTAAAGCACGACAGAGTAACCATCACAATTTGAGGCTGCTCTGCTGTCTCTGGGACTCCACAGCTTGTTATTATAGAGGGAACAAATTCAAATGTGTAAAGACAAGAGGACAGTTACATCAATTACAGTAACAGTCAACAGCAGAACAGCTTTAACATTTTTACATTTGGCTGGCCAAGTCAGAGTCCAGACTTCAATCCAAATGAGATGCTTTGGAATCACCTTAAGGGCCTATTCACACTAAATACAGCGACAGACGATTTACCGCATGGTAAAAAAATCTGTCACCGTAGGGGCACACAGGAAACAATTATGCTCCCCATTAACACTGCAACGCAGCCTAGAGCTGTGGTAAAATGCAGGCATCCTGCATTTTATCGCAACGCACCAATCTGATTTGCAATGTAATGTCAGGCAGCGCAGAACACCACCCAACATTGAAAAAAGAAAAAAAATGGTGGGGGGTATGGTGCACTGAATCGACAACACGGCTTCCTAGCCAGCCGCCAACGCAGAGCAGCCGGAGTGCTGAATCGCCCCAGCTTCTCTGCGATTTGACCGAGGACATGTGTGAATTCATCCTTAGGCTTACTTTACACTAACTTGCAAATGGAGGTACATTTCTATCTATTTTATGTGCGTTGATCTGTGTTTTAGCACACTTGTAAACTGCAGGTCAACACTATTAACAAATATAAACTGATCAGCGCAACTATGATGGGCTAAATTTAAAGTAGGTGAGTGAATACCACTAAAATAGACTACAGTGTAAAAAGAGGAGTATATATACACAAGTTCCTCTATGAAATGTAACGGTATCACAACGACTTGTGCAATAAGTAAAAATTGAGGTATTTATGTTAATATGTAAAAAAAAAAAAAAAAAAAAATGAAAAAACAAAATGCAATAATCCTGTGCTAAAAAAAGCAATTCTGTAATCCTGTGCTAGAAAGTACCAATGTGCAAAATGTCTATAATCCTGAGCAAAAAGAAAATGGTATTCCATGTAACAATATAAATATATGTCACTTGATGGCCAATATAATAACTATATAGATTCTAGGTGTGGGAGGTGTACTAATGGGGGATTTTTTGAAAATCCCGGAGTTCTGCTTTAATCCTATTGTTCTATGATACTGTATAAATTGCAATTATTATAATATTCTTTGTGTATGTTCGTCTAAAACAAACATTCACCCTTAATAACAGCTTACTGACTGCAAAAAAAAAAAAAAAAAAAAAAAAACAACTGTACCAGGTTTTGGAGTTGGATGAAAAGCTGTCTTAGGTTCAGCAGCTTGTTCTGATCCCACTGGGTTTTCATTAAGGTTCCCATCAGTGCTCAAGTGCAATTCCTTGTTGTTTTTTTCTTCGGTCTCCTCTAGCTCTGTACTTAACGGTTTCAAGTCTTCTGCAGCAACATCGGCCTGGTCCTGGATACAAACTTTAAAGGAAATAGGACTGCCAGCCTGTGAATCCATTGGCTCTCCAGAAGTTTCTATTTAATAAAAAATAAATAAATCAGCAGGGAGAGGAAAAGGTAAAATCCTTAGATACTGCAGCCTTAACATATTGAACAGTCTCCCCTACTGTACTGAAATTTCATATTCTAATTTCATGTCACACTGTAATCTTCTCACAGTGTGCATTAGAAGCCGCAGCAAGTCAAACAGAGCCCGCCTCATTTTCTGGCTGAAGGACATCCGGCATCATCTGGCACGTTCGGGCCCAGACAAGGCAAGTCATAGATATGCGATTTTCCTTCCTGCAACCACGGGTTTCAGAAAAGAAAACAAAATCGCTCGACAAAAGGGTGAATCCCTCCCACTGAGTCATTTTGTTCTGCCGTCGGGGAGCCATCATTGCCGTAGAGTACAAAGATTACTGCTAGCGGCTATAGCATGTCGCATGTTAAGAATCTGACATGCTGGTTGTACCCAAGTTGATTGATAGATTGAGTTGGGTACAATCAGCCTGCCTGGCCAGTCCCTGTTAAAGATTTCAGATTTTTTAATCATGGAAGCTCAGCATCACATATGGGCATTACCATATCCTCCTGTTTTCAGGAAGCAATGTACAACACCTTGCCAGTCCCTCCTATCAGCCAAGATCTGCCCACATTGCATAAAGAAACAAAGAGACCCAGTGCTGAGGTCATTGGGTCTAAAATAGGATATGCAATAAAAACAGAAAGGTCTGGAGTAACCATTTCACTGGCATGCTAATAGGAAAAGGAATGGGCACATCCAAGGAGAGTAAAAAAGAAGCAGATTAAACTTCAGCTTTAAAATTAATCTGTGCCTTCCCCTTGAAATAATAACACATAACTCCATGTTTTGGTGAACTAGTCCGCCGGGACTCGGCATTTTTTTTTTTTTTTAAAGTCAGCAGCTACAAATACTGCAGCTGCTGACTTTTAAAATAGTGACACTTACCTGTCCAGCGCGCCCGCGATGTCGGCACCCGAAGCCGATCTCTAGATCGACACTCGAGTGCTGCCGCCGCCATCTTGGGTATGGGAATCAGGAAATGGAGCCTTTCGGCTTCATTTCCCGGTTCCCTACTGCGCATGCACGAGCCGCGCTGCGCAATGAGGACGGTCCCCGCTGCCTCTGGGATCTGTGTGTTTCCCAGCAGGCAGCGGGGCACTTGGGGAAGGGGGCGGGCACTTGCGGAAAGGGGCGTAATGTACGCCCCTTTCCGCAGAGAGCTAGCTCGGAAGTGGGTGCAGTTACCTGGATTATCCAGGTAACTGCACCCCCCTCCCCCCTGAAAGGTGCCAATTTTGGCGCCGGAGGGGGGGAGGAATCCGATGAGCGGAAGGTCCATTATAGGGTGGACCTCCGCTTTAAATCATTTGCTTGGACCAAGCACACAGCTGTCAGTGTTCAACTACATACAGTATACAGTGCTGTGTTCTGCCAGCAGGGACTTCCCATCCTGCTCCCAGCAATAAAATCAAGTCAGGCTGAGTGCTGCTCCGCCACTCACAAAAAGCTTTGTCATTTCTGAATGAATACAAGGCTTCCCCTGATTGGCTGAGGTGGAAGAATGATGTCACAATCTTTACTTCAGCCAGAGGAAGCTTTGGATTTATTCAGAAATTACAAAGCTTTTTGGGAATGGCGGAGCAGCACTCGGCCTGACACTTTTGTTCTGGGAGGAAAGTCCACGTCCCACTGCCAGAACACAAGGCTATGTGTGCAGCTGAATATACATACAGTTCATACAGTGCTGACAGCCGCTGCATGTTGTTAATGAAGGAAATAGTTTGTTTGGACCAGCTTGATCCAAACCAACTATTTAACGTTCACTAGAATATGAAGTTAGGCTCTAAAAAGTGTTTCTCACATCTCCTGATAACTAACTATATGCTGGCTTTACACTCCCGTGTCTTCTAGTAACCCATGTTTGTTCAGAAATGACCACGCGCTCTGATGCACTTGCACAGGGCTCTCTTTCCCTGGTCCTGGTAGCCAAACAAAGCAGTGTAGAAGCAGGAAAAGGTACTACTGTGCAGGGAAAGTAACCAATTAACTTTACCCTGCGCAGGGGAAAAAGGGCACTTTTCTGGTGGGGGGGTTCACATTATAGATTTTTCAGTTTAACACAGCTCTAGTAGCCCACTGCAAAAAAAGCTTAAGACCTTGTTCACACCACACGTGGATAAAAACCGATGGGAAAACTGTGCAGATTTCACTTGCAGAGACACAGGTTTACATCAGGTGTCATGCACGTTTCAGTGAGTTGTGTATGCACATTGACATCAGTCTTCATGCGTGTCTTTTATGTGCCCTGTTCATATACACATTGCAGATTTCTGTGCAGAAAGAAATCTGCATGGGATGCCAGTGTTGTGGTGTGAATAGGGTAGAACGTGCCCTTGCAGAACGCATGCAGAAAAACTGAGGTCTCTGCGCATGGTGTGAATGAGGCCTAATGCCGCGTACACATGCCCGGACTTTCCAGCAGAAAAGGTCAGACGGAATAATTTAATCTGATATTTTGATCGTGTGTGGGCTTCATCTGACTTTTTTTTTTTTTAAATTCAAACAGACCTAGAAATAGAACATGTTTTAAATCTTTCAGACTGAATCAATTCCTATTGAGAAAACCGTTCGTCTGTATGCTATTTCGACAGACCAATTACGACGCAAGGGCAGCTATTGGCTACTGGCTATTGAACTTCCTTTTCTAGTCTGGTCATACGTCATTGCGTTCTAAACAAACAGACTTTGGTGTGACCGTGTGTAGGCAAGTCCGTTTCAGCGGAACTCCGTTGGAAAGACCGTCAGAGTTCATTCGTGTGTACGCGGCATAAGAGTCTTTGTTTGCAGCTACTCCTGAATAGCTTCTCGGAAGAATACAGTTTAATATACCCAATTCAATTAACGGGTTTAAACCGATACTTGAACAATGAATAGATAGTTTAGTACATCTAAGGCTGGATTCACACCTATGCAGATTTAGTGCTTTTTGCATTTTGCAGATTTGCACTACAGTCCATTTATCATGGTTTCCTATGGAACACGTTCTGTAGTGCAAATCTGCAAAATGCAAGAAGCACTAAAAATGCATAGGTGTGAATCAAGCCTTAGGCCTTATTCACACCATGGTGCAGAGACGTTAGTTTTTCTGTACGCGTTCTGTAAGGCTTAGGCCTGATTCACACTTGTGCAAGTTGTAGTTTGCATATTGCAGGTGCATTTTACTTTTTTTTCAGTAAACATCTTTAAATCATTGAAGTCTATAGAACCAAAACTAGAAAAAAAAAACCTTGGCCCTTTCCAAAAAAATGCACAGATGTGAACTACATCCATAGGAAACCATGGTAAATGGACTGTAGTCTGTTTCTGCAAAACTGAAAACGTACTAAAAAATGCATAGGTCTGAACCAGGCTTTAAAGAAAACAATGGTTCTCTATGTTCCCTGTTCACACCACAATGTGGAAATTTTTCTCTGTGCGCGAATCTGCAACATGTTTGCAGTTCTCTGCACAGAAAAAAAACTGACCTGAACTCAGCATTGGTGTAAACAGGGCACACGAAAACTGATGTCAACATGCATAAAAACTCACTGAGATGCGCATGACAACTGATGTAGACTCATGGTTTTCCCATCAGTTTTCATGCATGTATGGTGTGAACAAACCCTAAATTAATCTTTTGTTCTGCATTGCCATTATGAAATATTTAAACTTTACATCAATTTAAAGCTTATAATAAATGCAGTGACAGTCTGATGTTCTCACCATCATTTGTAGAGCGAGATACTTCCCCAGTCTGAAGAAACTTCTGCATTTTTTTGAGGACTTTCTTGTGCGATTTATTGGGATGGAAATCTGTAGCACATAATCTAGAAAGAAAGTGCTAAAGATAAATGTTTAATTTCTCAAAAAAAAAGTAAAAAAAAAAAAAATGGTATTATCTAAGCTGCCCTCCAACCCTTATCAAAAAATATATATATTTTGGGGTTTCAGTGCCTTGAAAAAGTATTCACACACCTTGAAATTTTCCACATTTTGTCATGTTACAACCAAAAAGGCACAAATTTATTTTATTGGGATTTTATGTGATAGACCAACACTTAGTGCCACATAATTCTGAAAAGGAAAATGATAAAATGGTTTTCAACATTTTTTACAAACATCTGAAAAAAGTGTGGGGTACATTTGTATTCAGCTCCCCTCTGAGTCAATACTTTGTAGAACCTCCTTTCGCGGCAAGTCTTTTTGGGGGATGTCTCTGTCAGCTTTGCACATCTAGAGAGTGACATTTTTGCCCATTCTTCTTTGCAAAATAGCTCAAGCTCTGTCAGATTAAATGGAAAGTGTCTGAACAGCAATTTTCAAGTCTTGCCACAGATTCTCAATTAGATTTAGGTCTGGAATTTGACTAAGCTAGTCTAACACATGAATATGCTTTGATTTAAACCATTCCATTGTAGCTTTGACTGTATGTTTAGGGCAATTGTCCTTCTGGAAGGTGAACCTCTGGCCCAGTCTCAAATCTTTTGCCGACTCTAACAGGTTTTTTTCGAAGATTGACCTGTATGTGGCTCTATCCATCTTCCCATCAACTCTGACCAGCTTCCCTGTCCCTGCTAAAGAAAAGCATCCCCATAACATGATGCTATCACCAACATGTTTCACAGTGGGGATGGAGTGTTCAGGGTGATGTGCAGTGTTCGTTTTCTGCCACACAGCATTTTGCTTTTAGACAAAAAGTTGGATTTTGGTCTCATGTGATCAGAGCACCTTCCTCCACACATTTGCTGTGTCCCCTACATGGCTTCTCACAAACTCCAAATGGGACTTCTTATGCCATTTATTTCAACAATGGCTTTCCTCTTGCCACTCTTCCATAAAGGCCAGATTTGTGGAGTGTACGACTAATAGTTGTCCTGTGGACAGATTCTCCAAACTGAGCTGTGGCTCGCTGCAGCTCCTCCAGAGTTAAAATGGGCCTCTTGGCTGCTTCTTTGATTGCCCCTTGCCCGGCCTGTCAGTTTAGGTGGGCAGCCATGTCTTGGTAGGTTTACAGTTGTGCCATACTCTTTCCATTTTCAGATGATGGATTGAACATTGCTCTGTAAGATGTTTAAAGCTTGGTATATTTTTATATAACCTAACCCTGCTTTAAACTTTTCCACAACTTTATCCCTGACCTGGTGTGTTCCTTGGCCTTCATGATGCTGTTTGCTCACTAAGGTTCTCTAACAAACCTCCGAGGGCTTCACAGAACAGCTGCAGTTATAGAGAGATTAAATCACACACAGGTGGACTCCGTTTAATCATTAGGTGACTTCTGAAGGCAATTGGTTCCACCAGATTTTAGTTAGGGGTATCAGAGTAAAGGGGGCTGAATACAAATGCGCGTCACACTTTTTTCAGATATTTGTAAAAAAAATTTTTTAAAATGCTATAAAAATGCAATGGAAAAAATTACACTAGCAGGAAAGGGCTTAACACTAGGGGCGATCAAGTGGTTATGCGTGTTCCCTGGGTGTGTTCTAACTGTAAGGAGGAATGGACATGAGAGAGGCCGCTGTTCCCGATCACTGGGAACAGAAGATCTCTGACATGTCATTAGGCAGAACGGGGAATCGCCTTGTTTACATAGGCAGAACGGGGAACTGCCTCTGTACACAGTGATCGCGGGTCACCAGCTGACATCAAGTCTGCGGGACCCGTGGGCACGTTCCCACGTACATCAGTTCGTGAAGAAGAGCCGACCTGCTGCAGTATATCTGCGTGAGCTGGTCGGCAAGCGGTTAAACTTTGTTACTTGTACGTCACCTCATATTCAGAAATAATAATGAATCAGAAGCACTAACAACATCTCTCCACCCTATAATAAGTCATTTGCAACTCCTCTGAGCACAACAAAAATGCATTTACTACCTTAGTTTTTGTTACATCTTCTACAGATTTCATATTTTTAACACTTTTCTCCTGTAGCTTGTTCATCTACTACTCATAAAAGAGAAGTCTTGTAAAAGTAGTTAAAGTGAATGTATAACTTTCTAAATATTATAATAAATATACATGTAAAAGACATCAGAGTGATGTAAACAATGTGATCTCTGAATGGGCGGAGGAGATGCTATCATTCATCTCCCCATATCCTCCTCCTTATTTCACAGACTTCAATGCACCATGGGAGTGTCTGAAGAAGAGTCCTATGAATGATGATGGAGGTTAAGAGGAGGTGGTGGGCAAGTAATATAAATTTTCCGATTAAGTGCAGCTGCTGTTATGCTGGCCATACCTTATACAACTTTCTTGTTCATTTTCCTTTATATTTAACTTCAAATATGTAGTGAAAGGACATGCCTATTTGCATTCAAGTAAAAAAAAAAAAAGTGTTCAAGTTAGACCTCATATTATATGGTTAAAAGTTAACTAAAGAAAAGTTGTACAAGAAGATTGTATAAAGGCAGCATTCACCAGCTGTGAAGGGGACAAAACAGAGGATTTTGTGCAGAAAAAGGCACCTGCAAGTAATAGGATACACTCCACTAAACATACTTAAAGTCTATGGTGCTACATGTATAAAAAAAAAAAAAAAAGAAGCTTTTGTACAATCCAGCTAAGATTTTATGGATATTTGTATACAACTCCAATTCCAAAGAAGTTAGGACACTGTGTAAAATCTACATAAAAACAGAACGAAATGATCTGCAAATCTCATAAATCTATATTTTATTCACAATAGAAAATAGAATGCATATCAAATATTTCAACTCCGAAAATGTGCCATTTTATGAAAAAAATAAGGTAATTTTGAAATTAATGGCAGCAACATGTCTCAAAAAAGTTGGGACGGGGTCATGTTCACCACGGTGTAGCATCCCCTCTTTTAACAGCACCCTGTAAACATTTGGGAACTGAGGAGAGCAGTTGCTGGAGTTTTGAGAGAGGAATGTTGTCCCATTCTTGGCCGATATAGGATTCTAATTGCGCAACAGTCCTTGTCTTATTTCTCATTTAAAAGATGCACCAAATATGTTCAGTTTGTGAATGGTCTGGACTGCTAACAGGCTAGTTAAGAACCCAGACTTCTATTACGGAGCCATGCTGTGGTAATAGATGCAGTGTGAGGTTTAGCATTGTCCTGCTCAAGTATGCAAGGCCTTCCCTGAAATAGACGTCTGGACGGAAGCATACGGTGCTCTAAACCCTGGATACATCTTCAGCATTGATAGTGTCTTTCCAGATATAAAAGCTAATCATTCCATATGAACTAATACATCCCAATATCATCAGAGATGTTGGCTTTTGAACTGAGAACTGATAAACCGGAAGTCTCCACTCCTCTCTAATCCGGAAGACTCAGCACCCATGGATGCCAAAAAGAATGTCAACTTTCAATTTATCTGACCGCAGAAAGTTTTCCACTTTGCACCAGACCATTTTTAATGAGTTTTGGCTCAGAGAAGATGGCGGCATTTCTGGATCATGATCACATATGGCTTAGTCTTTGCATGCTAGAGCTTTAACTTGCATTTAGACGGCAAGGCAAACTGCGTTCACAGACCAGAATTTTTGTAAGCATTACTCTGCCCATGCAGTGAGGTCCATCACAGAGTCATGCCTGTTTTTAATGCAGTGCCATCTGAGGACCTGAAGCATCCAATAATGCATTTGGGACTTATCCCTTAGAAGGAGATTTCTCCAGATTCTCAGAAACTTTTGGACAATATTATGTACTGTAGACGAGGATATAAACATTATTCTGCAAACTGTTCAACAATTTTTAGATACAGATTTTTACACATTGGTGAACCTCTACCCACCTTTACTTCTGAGACTCCCAAAAATGCTCTTTTTATACCCACTCATGTTGCTGACAAGTTGCCAATGAACGGAATTAGTTCTGAATTATTCTTCCAGCTCTTCCTTGTTTCGATCACTTACTTTGCCAGCTTTTTGCTGCCCTGTCCAAACGATTTTGAAACGTGTTGCTGACATCAATTTCAAAATGGCTTTTTTTTTTTTTAAATGGTACATTTTCTCAGTCCAAGCCCTTGTACACACGGTCGGACATTCTGACAACCAAATCCGTTGGATTTTGTCCGACGTTTTTTGTCCGAAACTGTTGCATACACACGGTTGGACAAAGTTGTCGGAAAATCCGATTGTACATAACGTGATGACGTTATTTCGTTACGACGGGACTACGTTCAGGCTAGTAGCCAATAGCTTTGGTCTAGGAATTTGATCTGAGCATGCGTGGCACTTTGTCCGTCGGAGTAGGCTACATATGATCGGAGTATGTCCGATCGGAGCATTTTGACGGAAAATTTTACGGACAAGTTGGAAAACTTGGTCCGTCGGACAGTCCGATGGAGTCCACACACAGTCGGATTATCCGACAAAACGGTCCGATAGGACACATTCCGTCGGAATCTCCAACCATGTGTACAAGGGCTCATATCTTTTCTATTGTGAATAAAATATGGGTTTCTAAGATTTGCAAATCATTTCTGTTTTTTTAATGTAGATTTTACACAACATCCCAATTATTTTGGAATTGGGGTTATACATGTTGTCTAGTTTGGCTCCCTTGGGAGTTTCTCAAATGCACCAAGCTGAGCCAGAACACAGGGAATATATATTTAAGGTGACCCAAGAAAAGCTTGTGTGGATGCCTTGCTCAAATTCTCAGCCTGAATCCTACAAACAAATCTACAAACATTCTGCGTATAATGGCTGTAATGACATATAAATGGAAGGGAATTGGTTAAAAAAAAAAAAAAATCAAAAAAAAAAAAAAATACCTGATGGTGTACTGAGGACAGCAGGTCTCATTCATCAAAGGCTTGTACACATACTTTCCACTCCTAAAATAAAGTTATACAAAGCTCTGTGATCAGATACAAAAGAATGCAGCTAAACAAATCCATTTCCTTTATTTGTTAACAAAAACATTCCATAAACAACCAAAGTAAACAAGAAAGTAAATGACTGCGGGCAGAAGATAAGGCTGACAAACAACTATATTTAGTGACGGGAATACAATACTTATTTGGAAACCATGACGTGGACATTCTATCATCACCAAGTGCCCCTTGGAAAACGGAAATATGCTGTGGGAAATCTGTGCTGTGGGCACTGCTGCCCTCCACCTTTGGACGTCCACGATAGGAACGCCAACAACATTTGTATTTTAATACAAGGGAAAAGGCGATGATTCTAGTTTTCATTATGATGATACATTTTTGTATATTTATGACTTTGATGCATTTTTATTTTGAATAAAGTTTCAATTTTTAGATTATGGTATGCTCTGTGATCCTTAATAGTGACGGTATTTTGCGGTCTATCCGGCAAGTATTCAATCATAGGATCACCTCTTAAAGGGGAATGAGGATTCACCCCCTTTTTTTGGGTAATGGACACAGGTACCATATTTTCCAACTGTAACAGGCTGTAACAGGTCCGTTCTACATTTTAAAGGACTGTTATAAAGAAAAGTGTTGTATTCTGGTAACTGTAAGGGCCAATTCATAATAAATGTGGTGACAGACATTTCATGCATTATAAAAAGCCTGTTACCGCAGGGACACAGGAACAATGGTTTCCTCTGTGTCCCATTCACACTATAATGAAGCCCAGACATGCTGCATTTAAGCGCGATGCACCAGGCCAAATTGCACATCACACTGCAGCCTACCGCAGCCAGGGCAGTGAATTGCTCTAGCTTTTCTGCAATTTGTGTGCTGTATAGTGCGAATTCGTCCTTTGGGATTGTAAAGTGATTATTTTTTTTTAAATAACAAACATGTTATACTTGCCGCCACTGTGCAGCTCGTTTTGCACAGAGTGGCTCCGAACTTGCTCTTCTGGGGTCGCTCGGCGGCTGTCTCGGCTTCCTCCTGCAGGTGCTTCTCACGTTCATGCGAGCTCCCTCGCATGGTGAGAAGCACCTGCGGGCGCGCTCCCCTGATACAGCCGGCGGCTATAGCTGCTCGCTATATCACTCGGCCCCGCCCCCCCAGCGGTCCGCGTCAGTGGATGTGATTGACAGCAGCGCGAGCCAATGGCTGCGCTGGTTTCCATCCATCCACTCCAGCCAATCAGCGGCCAGGCTGAACGGTGGAAAGGACGTCGGGGGACGAGCGCGGGACTTTCGAGGGGTGACGTAAGTAAAAACGGGGGGGCTGGGGGTGCAGGCACTGTCAGATGTTTTTTCACCTTAATGCCTAGAATGCATTAAGGTGAAAAAAACATTTACCTTTACAACCCCTTTAAGGTGTTAAAGTGTTACTAAACCCTGGACTCTGCATGCACTACATCTGGTCTCCCACAGTACACAACAAGTAAATGCAATTATTTTTAGTAAATATAAACTGCTAAATACCTTTTCTCATCAGCAGTATATAGCAGTGTCATGTCTTCTATTAGTGTCTGGTTAAAGCTTGTAGGAGGAGTTTTCTTTCTACTCCTACTACACTTGACTGTCCTATGAGGCTGCAGGACCCTGACCCTAGGTTTAGACAGTGCTGACTGGCCCTGCGCTGATCACATGCACCCTTCCAAGAAAAAAAATAAAACACTAGGAGAGGATCAGAGAAGACAGGATCAAACAGCCTTTTTACACAATGTACAGGATTAACCCCTTAGGTTCCACAGCGAGTATAACAAGCATGCTATTCTGCATCTACAGACTGATTTTACTGTTGTGGGTTTAGTAACACTTATAGTAACACTGTATATCTGAAATTATAGTATTCGATATACGAATTCCTCATTTAGATGAATTTGCATGCAGACCAAGCTGGCCAGCAAATGTCACAATTACAGGGGTTAGAAGAAGAAAATAAAAATAAACTGCCACGGGTGCTTACAATGATTAACTTTCATTCATATAGTTTCTAACTGTTGCTATAACTGCTTAAACATTTAAATTGGGAGTTGGGTTTTCATCTGTTTGCTTTTAACTCAAAGTAAAACTATAGATAAACTTTTTTATATAGAGTAAGCGTATATCCCCACCACTATAATCCATCAGGTTTCTTTTGCCATCTTCGTCCCATTGGGAGGATTTCTCTTCACTTCCTGTCCCATAACCACAACAAAGCGAGAGGAAATTCCTCCAAAGTGATCACCAGGGTCGCCAGAACTAGTGAAAGATATCCCCGTGTGACGTGAGTCACTTTGGGCGGGGGACCCGTGAAACCCAGAATCCCTTGCTTCAGCTCCCCATGCACCTTCTATGTCTAAGTTACCCTGTGTCTATTAGGGGCACAGGGTGACCAAGAACCCCAGTCTGATCTGTACTAATCTGACTCACTGTACAACCACACTGGAATGTTATAATATATATATATTTTTTTTGGTCTCATACTGTTGGGGACACCTTGCTGGGTCGTTTGGGGTATGGCTGCATTCCACTGTTCTATTGTGTCTGACTGCCTTGGGTATTATGGGATGTGTATGTAGATTAGCTGTGTGGGGAGGATTCCTCCAACAGTTCTCCCTGCTGATTGGACAGTCTACTAATGAGAAATTTAAATATCTCTGTGTACCTGTGTTTCAATAAATAGTTTATGTTGAGCAACCAAAACGAGTACTGCCTAGTTATTGGTTGTCAGCGGTTTTTAATATCTATATTCAGACTGGAGGAAGCGTTACATGATGAAAGCACTCAAGCGGAGCATCGGACGTTTTGCTACACCCCTGTATTCCTGTTCTGGGGAGAACCCAAAATTTGTGATTTTCACTTTCAATAACAGTAAAGATGACATGTTGAGAGGGTGAAGCTTCCTAACGGGGGCACAGAGAGCGTTTAATACCTGACAGATGTTTCCATCCCTCTCCACTCTACCCAAAGAAAAAAAAAAAAAAAAAAAGGTTTTGCCTTTAGTTATAAAGTCCATTTAAAACAAGATGTCCATGTAAAACTACTCTGTGTACAGGGTGTCAAGGCTGTTATACGACTTCACTGCACAATTAACAGCATTGTCACCCTGTTGAAGCAGATCCCTGGAAAACCTTAGGCAAGCTTTAGAGAAGGACCCTTGCTCTGTATAGAATGAGTGGTCTTTCTGACCTAATCATTGTGAGTCTGAGCTAGATCTCTGCTATCTGCAAAGCTCTTGCTCCATGCTGATTGGAAAGCTCTGACTCAAGAGGGGAAGGGGATTGGACCTCTACAGAGAAACCAATGCAAATGTCCCACTCTGCAGCATTCTGGTAGGGGACAGGCTTATCTACTCTGTGGCTGCTTTCTAAAGAACACAACATGAAAGAGCATTCAGATGGGCATTGCAATTACACAGGACCTTGCTGCTAGCAAGATCCTGCACAAAAAATAAAAAATAAATTGTCCATACACATGTAAGATTTATTTACAAATGTACATCGTATACCAAAAGGCTAGGGGCTGTCAGTAAGGAAGGGGTACAACATCCAAAGTATTAGGGATTTAAAAAAAAAAAACATTAGTGCACCCAGCAGTCTCATTTCCATTTGTTTTTTTCTTGCTAAAACTAACATTCTAATGTGATACCCACTTTTCAAAAAACATTTTCTAATTACAAGCTTAAACTATCAGGCCATTTAGGACTCATCTCAATGGAAGCTTTGACCCATTGTCACTTATACTCTGCAAAGTGATTTATTGTGAAAAACCCTTTCTGAAAACGACAGAATAGTTCTTACTCTTCTGCTTGTTTCACGATCACGTTCTAGAAATAAGCGCACACATCCTCCCTGACCTCAATGGGAAAAAGAAACCCGTCAATGTTTGTGTAATATGTTCAACACATGGCCAGAAAATGAACAACGCAGGCCTGCTTTAATTATCCCCTGAGAGATGGGGAGCCATCGGGCGGTCATGTATCACCACAGAGAAGCTGCCAAGTATATCCTTGTCATAAACACAAGATTAGGGAGTATTCTCAGACAGGAAGTGGGATGGGTAGGAAGCGCAGACCCTGATGTACAGATACCTACATAAAAAGCAGAACACTGGAAGATGTAATTATCCAGGAAGAATATTGAATACAACTTTAAAGGAACTGAGCAAAGATTGATGAAGAAGACATCACCCAATCAATGTACCTTCTCCATCCTCTGTCTATCAGATCCTGGTAATCTTGAACAGTGAGGGAGTGAGCCCACATGCCTGCAAGCACAAGGAGGAGAAAGAAAATCCATTATTTGTACTGAAGTCATCAATCCATCCACAGAAGCTATCGCAGAATCTCAGAGTGGCAAATGAATACTTCTAAACAGCCCCCATACAATGAAGGAGAAAGAGGTTAAAACATCCTGCATGTAGTGTTATCCTAAGACCTCGTTCAATGCTTTTCTAATATATTAACCACTTTCAGACCGGACCATTTTGCTGGTAAATGACCAGAGGTCTTTTTACACTTTGGCACTGCGCTGCTTTAACTGGTAATTGCGCGGTCATGCAATGTTGTACCCAAACAAAATTTGCGTCCTTTTCTTCCCACAAATAGAGCTTTCTTTTGATGGTATTTGATTGCCTCTGCGATTTTTATTTTTTGCGATATAAACGTAAAAAGACCGCAAATTTTGAAAAAAAATGATATTTTCTACTTTTTGTTATTAGAAAAATCCAATAAACTCAATTTTAGTCATACATTTAGGCCAAAATGTATTCAGCCACATGTCTTTGGTAAAAAAAAAGTCAATAATTGTATATTTATTGGTTTGCGCAAAAGTTGTCACATCTACAAACTAAGGTACGTTTTCTGGAATTTACGCAGCTTTTAGTTTACGACTGCCTATCTCATTTCTTGAGGTGCTAAAATGACAGGGCAGTACAAAACCCCCCCAAATGACCCCATTTTGGAAAGTAGACCCCCTAAGGAAATTGATAAGAGGCATGTTGAGCCCATTGAATATTTTATTTTTTTGCCTCAAGCGATTGAATAATGACAAAAAAAAAATTTTTTTTTTTTTTTTACACAAAGTTGTCACTAAATGATATATTGCTCACACATGCTATGGGCGTATGTGAAATGACACCCCAAAATAAATTCTGCTGCTTCTCCTGAGTACGGGGATACCACATATGTGGGACTTTTTGGGAGCCTAGCCGCGTACAGGGCCCCGAAAACCAAGCACCGCCTTCAGGCTTTCTAAGGGCGTAAATTTTTGATTTCACGCCTCACTACCTATTACAGTTTTGAAGGCCATAAAATGCCAAGATGGCACAAAACCCCCACAAATGACCCCATTTTAGAAAGTAGACACCCCAAGCTATTTGCTGAGAGGCATGTTGAGTCCATGGAATATTTTATATTTTGCCACAAGTTGCGGGAAAATTACAAACTTTTTTTTTTTTTTTTTTTTTTCACAAAGTTGTCACTAAATGATATATTGCTCATGCATGCCATGGGCATATGTGAAATGACACCCCAAAATAAATTCTGCTGCTTCTCCTGAGTACGGGGATACCACATATGTGGGACTTTTTGGGAGCCTAGCCGCGTACGGGGCCCCGAAAACCAAGCACCGCCTTCAGGCTTTCTAAGGGCGTAAATTTTTGATTTCACTTCTCACTACCTATTACAGTTTTGAAGGCCATAAAATGCCAAGATGGCACAAAACCCCCACAAATGACCCCATTTTAGAAAGTAGACACCCCAAGCTATTTGCTGAGAGGCATTTTGAGTCCATGGAATATTTTATATTTTGCCACAAGTTGCGGGAAAATTACAAACTTTAATTTTTTTTTATTTTTTTTTCACAAAGTTGTCACTAAATGATATATTGCTCACACATGCTATGGGCATATGTGAAATGACACCCCAAAATAAATTCTGCTGCTTCTCCTGAGTACGGGGATACCGCATATGTGGGACTTTTTGGGAGCCTAGCCGCGTACGGGGCCCCCGAAAACCAAGAACCGCCTTCAGGTTTTCTAAGGGCGTAAATATTTGACTTCACTCCTCACTACCTATTACAGTTTTGAAGGCCATAAAATGCCAAGATGGCACAAAACCCCCACAAATGACCCCATTTTAGAAAGTAGACACCCCAAGCTATTTGCTGAGAGGCATGTTGAGTCCATGGAATATTTTATATTTTGCCACAAGTTGCGGGAAAATTACAAACTTTTTTTTTTTTTTCACAAAGTTGTCACTAAATGATATATTGCTCACGCATGCCATGGGCATATGTGAAATGACACCCCAAAATAAATTCTGCTGCTTTTCCTGAGTACGGGGATACCACATATGTGGGACTTTTTGGGAGCCTAGCCGCGTACGGGGCCCCGAAAACCAAGCACCCCCTTCAGGCTTTCTAAGGGCGTTACAGTTTTGAAGGCCATAAAATGCCAAGATGGCACAAACCCCCCCCCAAATGACCCCATTTTGGAAAGTAGACACCCCTAAATTTAGGGGTACACTAGTGAGACTAGGTAATAAATGGCGGGTGCCCTGAAACTATAAAAAAATAACTAACCAACCAGCGTCACCTGTAACAGTTATATGGTGATCACTGGTGAAAGGGTTAACTAGGGGGCAATCAGGGGGCTTTATGCGGTAGTATATGGGGGTCCCTGGCGCTATAAAAAGCTGCGGCGAACCTAAATACCTACCTGCCTAACTAGCGTCACCTGTGACACTAATACAGCGATCAGAAAAACGATCGCTTATTAGGCTGGGTTCACACTGGAGCGATGCGGGAACGCCACGAATGCGCGGCGGGTTCCCGCATCGCATGCCTCCCGGCGGCAGTTCACACTGCCCTATGCGAACTGCTGGGAGTGTCAGTGAAATGTTAATGACACCCCCAGATCAGTTCGCATATCGCAGTGCGATCTGCAAACTTGGATCGCATGGTGTGAACACCCATGCGATCCGATTCTGCTGCGGACCAAAAAAAGGGTCCCGTGCGAGTTTGCGGCGGGTGCGGCGGGTGCGACACGAATTCAGCCATACTATCTGTATAGCTGAACTCGAATCGCACAGAGATCGGATGTGATTTGCACTGCAGTGCGGTGCGAATCACATCCGTTCTCATAAACCGCTGCAATGTGAACCCAGCCTTAGTGACACTGGCGACGGGGGGTGATCACGGGGTTAAACCTTTATTGGGGGGGTTAGGGGGGTACCTTAGAACTAAAGGGGGCTAACCCTAACTGCCCTAACAGTTATTAGTCACAAATGACACCTGCCGGGTGATCAGGGGGTTAAACCTTTATTAGGTAATAAATGGCGGGTACCCTGAAACTATAAAAAAATAACTAACCAACCAGCGTCACCTGTAACAGTTATATGGTGATCACTGGTGAAAGGGTTAACTAGGGGGCAATCAGGGGGCTTTATGCGGTAGTATATGGGGGTCCCTAGCGCTATAAAAAGCTGCGGCGAACCTAAATACCTACCTGCCTAACTAGCGTCACCTGTGACACTAATACGGCGATCAGAAAAATGATCGCTTATTAGGCTGGGTTCACACTGGAGCGATGCGGAAACGCCGCGAATCCGCGGCGGGTTCCCGCATCGCATGCCTCCCGGCGGCAGTTCACACTGCCCTATGCGAACTGCTGGGAGTGTCAGTGAAATGTTACTGACACCCCCAGATCAGTTCGCATATCGCAGTGCGATCTGCAAACTCGGATCGCATGGTGTGAACACCCATGCGATCCGATTCTGCTGCGGGCCAAAAAAAGGGTCCCGTGCGAATTTGCGGCGGGTGCGGCGGGTGTGGCGGGTGCGGCGGGTGCGGCGAATGGCTGAACTCGAATCGCACAGAGATCGGATGTGATTTGCACTGCAGTGCGGTGCGAATCACATTCGTTCTCATAAACCGCTGCAATGTGAACCCAGCCTTAGTGACACTGGCGACGGGGGGTGATCACGGGGTTAAACCTTTATTGGGGGGGTTAGGGGGGTACATTAGAACTAAAGGGGGCTAACCCTAACTGCCCTAACAGTTATTACAGTCACAAATGACACCAATGCAAAAAAAAAAAAAAAAAAAAAAAAATGACATTGGTGTCACTGTGACTGGGGGGCAGGGGTAATTGGGGGGGTGATCGGGGGGTAAAGGGGGGGTGTGAGTGTGCCTGGCATGTTCTACTGTGTGTGGGATGTGTTGGTGCAACTCACTGATCCGCTCTCCTCCGTGTCGGAACGAAAAATACCGACACGGAGGAGAGAATACATCACTTCCTCTCCTGTGTTTACATTACAGGAGAGGAAGTGATGTCACCGGGGATTTCCATTCGTCGGGAGCGATCGCGAGGGGGTGGCCATGAATGAATGGCCGTCCCCTCGTCCGGGATCGCTCCCGAACGAAAACCGACCGCCGCAGGCACCGGGCGGGGGCCCGATCGGGCCCCCGACCCGCGGGAGGCAAAGGACGTACATGTATGTGCTTATGCCTGCCCGTGCCATTCTGCCGACGTACATCGGCGTGCGGCGGTCGGCAAGTGGTTAAAGTGTATTGTATTTGTACTGTCTACCCTCAAGTTGTAAAGAGCTACGTCAACTGTTGCCGCTATATAAATCCTGTATAATAATAATAGACGTGAACGTGTCCCATAGGAAATGTTAATTGAACTGTAGTGCTTTTCTGCAAAAAGCACAAAAAAATAAAAATAAAAAAATAAAAAAATAAATGATGATAGGTGTGTACCGAACCGAAGACATTGACGGGAGAATCACTCCCACTGAGCCATTATATATCTGCTGAGCCGGCCAAGATCCTGTCTATAGCCAGCCTTAGACGGCTGGGGACAAAGTTGCTCAGCTGCGTTTCCTATCACTTCTGCAATCATAAAACATGCATACACAGACAATCGAAACATGCGTTTAAGCAAAAATAAAAATAAAAATTCAAAAAAAAAATTTCCAGCAACCTAATCATGATTAAGGCTTGATTCACACTAAGCAGACTCCAAAGTCGTGCGATTTTTAGTACAACTTTGGAGTAAGACTTTGATGTGACTTTGATAGGACTTTTCTACTCTGTGGCATTGAAGTCGTGTCAAAGTCAGACCCAAGTCACAGCAGTGTGAACCGAGCCTTATGCCGCGTACACACGATCGGAATTCCGGACAGAAAAAGACAGATGAGAGCTTTTCATCGGAAAATGCGACCGTGTGTATGCTCCATCGGAATTTATCTGTCCGAATTTCCGACACCCAAAAATTGATAGCATGTTCTCAATTTTGCAGACGGAAAAACTTTGTATCGAAAAATTCCGATCGTGTGTATGCAATTCCGACACGCCAAAAATCACGCATGCTCAGATTCAACTACGAGACAGAAGCTATTGAACTTCCTTTTTCTAGTCCCGTCGTATGTGGTGTACGTCACTGCGTTATAAACGATCGGAATTTGGTGTGACCGTGTGTAGGCAAGACAACTTGAGCTGAATTCCACCGGGAAAACCATCAGCGATTTTTCCGACGTAATTCCGATTGTGTGTACGCGGCATTAGACTACTTTCTTATGTCTAATGCCACAAATTTAAATCAATATGCCAAATGTATTTTCTTGGAAAGCAAATTCCAGTTTAAAGAGGGGGAAACTTTTTTTCCAGACAGATCTTCGCTCTCTTGATTCACAAGAAACATGGATTTCCATATTAGAGAGCGAATCTCCTAAGTATGCAGCGTTTGCCCCCTTCTGGCAAAATCCTCCTGCGGAGCTCTGTGGGAGGCTCTGTGGTTTCAGATTCTTCTCTTTTTTTTTTTGTCCAGACAAGACATAAATATTTTTATATAAAAAGACAATCAGTAAAACAGTTTTCAAAATAAAGGAAAACAATGCAATACTTCCAGTAAAATAGACAAAAAAGCATTGAAGCAATGCGCAGTGTTAGGAATTTGAGAAACCAGCACCAAAAATAAATGATATCGACCTTCATTCACACGAACATTTACCAGATCCTGCGTCCTAAAGCGTAAAATACTCGCTTTCGTGACCCTGAGCAGCCGCATGCGCTGCATACAGCTGTCAATTCAAGTAATTAGCTACATGTGGCTGTGCTCAGGTAAACGCCAATTGCTTCTATATCAGCGTTTTCCCCCAAATGAGAAAGCGTTGTGGTTGGGGAGAAACGCCGTACACGCTGGTAAATGTTGATCCAGGAGCGTAATCTGCGTTTACCAGAACAGCTGTGTACAGCCATTCTCTTGTACGCGGCACATGCAGTTCCCCAAGTGGATTTAGGCAGGAGCGGCTAAAGGTCCATGTGTATGAGGCCGCATTATTATTATAATACACGATTTATATAGCGACAACAGTTTACGCAGCTCTTTACAATGTATGGGGGGGGGGGGGGGGGCAACACAATTACAGTATAGTTTAATAAAAAAGGTATGGGAGGGCCCTGTTCGTAGAGCTTACATTCTAAAAGGGAGGGGTTGGTACAAAAGTAAATAGCTGCAGAGAATGATTTTATGGGGGGGGGGGGGGTGGCTCGGGGACAGTTAGGTGGGTGTGGGATAGGCTTCCCTGAATAAATGAGTTTCCAGGGATCTCCTAAAGGTGGACAGGATAGGGGCTGATCAGAGGACTGAGGCAGGGAGTTCCAGAGGATGGGAGAGGCTCTGGAGAAGTCTTGAAGGCGAGCATGGGAGGAGGTAACAAGGGAGCTAGAGAGCAGGAGGTCCTGGGAGGTCCTTATACTTCAGTGCTTTAAACCGGTATTCATACCCCTTGAAATTTTCCACATTTTGTCATATTACAACCAAAAATTTAAAATGTATTTTATTGGGATTTTATGTGCTAGACCAACACAACGTGATACATAATTGTAAAGTAGAAGAAAAATTATAAATGGTTTTCAAACTTTTTTTTTTTTACAAATAAATATGTGAAAAGTGTGGTGTGGCATTTGTATTCAGCCCCCTTTACTCTGATACCCCTAACTAAAATCTAGTGGAACCAATTGCCTTCAGAAGTCACCTAATTAGTAAATAGAGTCCACCTGGTAATTTAATCTCAGTATAAATACAGCTGTTCTGTGAAGACCTCAGGAGGTTTGTTAGAGCAGCGGTCATCAACCCTGTCCTCAGGGCCCACTAACAGGCCAAGTTTGTAAGATAACTGAAATACATCACAGGTGATATCATCTGCTGCTCAGTGATTGCCGTATTCTAGTCTGCATTTCCCCAAGGTAATACATAAAGCCTGGCCTGTTAGTGGGCCCTGAGGACAGGGTTGATGACCACTGTGTTAAGAGAACCTTAGTGAACAAACAGCATCATGAAGGCCAAGGATTAAGTTGTTGAGAAGTTTAAAGCAGGGTTAGGTTAATAAAATATATATATGTGTAGTGGATGATATTTGGGACCAAATGTCACACGCTTTGTAAATTTCGTTTTTGCCTCGGGACCTTACAGTACTGAGGATTAATAGGTAAGACTTAACACCAGTCTGGCCAGGCCATGATTGATGTTCTGCCTGGTCATTTGAACAGTGCAGTGCACATGACAGGCGAGAACCAGGCCTGGTTGGATGTTTTGGTACGGCCCTCTCGGAACCAATCAGCGGGAGTGCCGGGCCCGCTGAGGAGTCTGGGAGGGGGTACGTGTGGGTCACGTGTTCGGGGTTCCGGAGTTGTTCAAGAGACCCGTGTAGTCTGGTCTGGTTCCAGGACCGGGGTAGCCCGTGAGGGGTCCCGGGGTGTTTGACATCCAGCAGCATGTTCCTGTCAGTGGCCCCTGTTAGACCCGACTGGTCTGGGGTAGGGATCCGTCTGTTCCCGAGTCTCGGAACCTGCCGGTCCTAGGCGCTGTAACTAAGGGAGGATTTAGAGTGTCTGGGTGTGCTCTCAGCTTGGAGGGGTACCACAGCTCGTGCAAGTGACCGGGGGAGGACTCTTCGGAGGAGGGCTAACGAGTGGCATCCTGAGAAGTGCCTGGTTACTGAGTTGGGAAGGACATTGACGAGTCCACACTTTTCCAGTACCTCAGAGGAAGTGGGAAACGTTCCAGGTACAGTCAGAAAAAGGTTCCTGTTCATCTTCAGTTGATTGTTCAAGTTTGAGTCACTGTGCTGACTGCCATGACCTCTGGCTAGAGGCCTGTTCAGCCTTGAAGTACCCAGCTGTGAGTGGCTACTCTCTGGGTGGAAATAGAGACTTTGTTAAAACCTGCAGTTCAAGGTACCCGAGTTCTTCCCCCTGTGCCCTCTGTTCCCAAAGAGATTGTGTTTTGTGAGAGTTCTACGGCAAAATAAAACCTTTTGAAAGGACTTTATCTGTGTCAGTGTACAAGTCATTGGGTATCAACCCTGGGAACCCCTAGACATGGAAGAACTGGCCAGGAGAGGGTAATCGGTAAGCCCATTCAGGCCGCCCTGCAACAGGTTATGGCTGCTACATATATATATCCCAAGCTTTGAACATCTCACAGAGCACTGTTCAATCCATCATCTGAAAATGGAAAGAGTATGGCACAACTGCAAACTGCAAACCTACCAAGACATTGCTCTCCACCTAAACGGACAGGCCTGGCCAGGAGAGCATTAATCAGAGAAGCAACCAAGAGGCCCATGGCAACTCTGGAGGAACTGCAGAGTTCCACAGCTCAGGTGGGAGAATCTGTCCACAGTTGTGCACTCTACAAATCTGGCCTTTATGGAAGAGTGGCAAGAAGAAAGCCATAGTTGAAAGAAAGCCATAAGTAGTCCCGTTTGCGAGAAGCCATGTGGGGGACACAGAAAACACGTGGAAGAAGATGTTCTGGTCAGATAAGACCAAAATTTCACTTTTTGGCTAAAAGCAAAACACTGTGCGTGGCAGAAAACATTAACACTGCACCTCACCCTGAACACACCATCCCCACCTTGAAACATGGTGGTGGCAGCATCATGTGGTGATGTTTTTCTGCAGCAGGGATAGGGGAGCTGGTCAAAGTTGATTGCAAAATGGATGGAGCCAAATACAGGGCCATCTTAGAAGAAAACCTGTTAAAACCATCCAGCAGGACAATGACCCTAAACATACAGCCAGAGCTACAATGGAATGGTTTAGATCAAAGCATATTCTTGTGTTAGAATGGCCCAGTCAAAGTGCAGACCTAAATCCAATTGAGAATCCGTGGCAAGACTTGAAAATTGCTGTTCAAACGTTCTGCATCTTGACAGATCTTGAGATATTTTGCAAAGAAGAATGGGCAAGAATGTCACTCTCTAGGTGTGAAAAGCTGGTAGAGACATCCCAAAAAAGACTTGCAGCTGTAATTGCTGAGAAAGGTGATTCTACAAAGTATTGACTCAGAGTGCTCAATAAAAATTGCACGCCACATTTTTTTGATTTTTATTTGTAAAAAATTTTGAAAACCATTTATCATTTTCCTTCCACTTCACAATTATGAGCCACTTTGTGTTGGTCTATCACATAAAATACATTTACCGTACATTTTTGGTTGTAACAAAATTTCAAGGGGTGTGAATACTTTTTCAAGGCACTGTATGCACCCAAATTATAAAATACAACAAACTTGAAAGAAGTTCTCAAAATGGAACTAAACCTAAAAATCTGCCACTGTTATCTAACAGGTATATGTTATATGAGCCTCTACATATCCGTTATCCAGAGGGTTAAACTGGCCTATTGATTCCTTCTATTTTAGGATATGGGCCAGGAAAGGTTGAGATCTCTGCAAGGCCTCATATAGAATCCCAAAAATAGCAGGAAATGAGCAGCACAGCTGTGTTGGGTTGTCCCAGTGCAAAGACAATGTCATTTGTTTTCTATGAAGTTTGTTCAAACTACTGCAATGCGGTGATGTGCACTGAAAAAGTACAGGCATGCACGATTTTTTAGCACCGCATGTTGTGCGCAACCTACCGCTGCAAAGAACGGAATTGAATAAAATGTCACTTGTAACATTTCAATAAAGATCTAAAAAAAAAAAAAAAAAAAAGGAAGACGAAAACTAAGGCTGCTTTCACACTGAGGCGCTTTGCAGACGCTAAAGTGCTAAAAATAGCACATGCAAAGCGCCCTGAAACAGCCACTGCTGTGTCTCCAGTATGAAAGCCCCGAGGGCTTTCACACTGGAGCGGTGCGCTTGCAGGGCGGTCAAAAAAGTCCTGCAAGCTGCATTTTTGGAGCGCTGTATTTACTGCTTCTAAAGAGCCCCTTCCCATTGAAAACAATGGGGCAGCGCTGCAAAGCCGTCTGAAAAGCGACGCTCCAGCGACGCTTTGCAGGCGGTTTTAACCCTTTTTCGGCCGCTAGCGGGGGTTAAAACTGCCCCGCTAGCGGCCGCAAAGTAAAGTGTGGCGTGCCTCAGGATCGATGAATTGGCACTGTTCCTTCCCGCTCACACCAATGGCTATGCATTTAGCGCAGCTTGATGGTGTTACTGAGCCCTTAAAATCACTAAATACATTCCAGAAGCATCAAAACAAAAAGGAGTGCAAAGTCTTAGGGCCGGTTCACACAGGGGGCGATGCGAGGCGACACGACTTGCCTCACCGCGACCTGACAAGTCACCCCCGTTCTGTACAATGGAACCGTTCTGAGAGGAGCGACTCGAGTCGCTCCGACTCAGAAAAAAGGTTCCTGTACTACTTTTGGGCAACCTCGGGGCGACTTGCATTGACTTCTATACAGAAGTCATTTGCAAGTCGCCGCTGAGGTCGCGGCAGGTCGCGGCGAGGCAAGTCGGTGTCGCCTCGCCTCGCCTGCAGTGTGAACCGGCCCTTAAAGTATGTTTTGTTTTTATTGTGCAAGCAGCACAAGTGTCCCCTGCCAGCATTCTATACAGAAGGACCAGTGGTCTCTCTGCAGAGGTCCAATACTCCCCCCTACCCTCTCATTCCTATACCTCAGCAGTCGGTTCATGCTCCCTACTGATTGGAGAGTTCTAGCTCTGACTCAAATGGGGTATGTCTAACCTCTGTCAGGACATGGGCTTTTCTCTGATTTTTCTGATGTTCTGAAGAAAATGAATTGTATTGATTTGAACACTTGTTTTCATACACCTGGAGTAAATTTAGCTGATTTACACTGAAAGTTCCCACGGGTTTTAAATAATGTACCGGGTGAGAAGAGTCATGGGTGGGTGGAGCAAGACCTAAAGTAAATTTTTGCCAAGTCAAACAACAACCATAATTACCACTTGCCTACTGGGCCAATTCTGACATATCTCTCATTCATGTAAAAAACTAAAATCTGCATTTTTTTACTAGAATATTACCCCCAAACATGGTATATATATTTTTAAACAGAGACCCTAGGGAATAAAATGGTAAGTGTTTAAATTTTTTTAAGCCACACAATATTTGTGCAGCAGTTTTTCAAACGCAATACCTTTGGAAAAAAAATACACACTTTAATGAATTTGAGTGCTCATAAACACACAATATAATAATTGTACTGGAATTTATTTATTTATTTTAAACAGAATTTTGTGTCACTTATAATTCAAGGCCTCGCCTAAAAAACTCCTGCCTGCAGATCCTCAGGACCAGCATAGTGTCCATCAAAAAAACAAAACAAAAAAAAACCTCCTCGATTCGAATCCTGAATATAGTTTTTTTTTTTTTTATTATATATATTTTTTTTTGGGAGAAAATCGCCCAGCTATATATGAGCAGCACGATTCTGGCCAAAATTAGAATCGTAATTCTCTCACGATTCTTACAACGTAAAACCTTTCACATTATCCAAAAAAATAAATAAAAATGACCAGTTACACTTACCGGTAACTGTGTTTCTGGGAAGTCTTCCAGGACGGCACCCTGAGAGATGACTGGTCCACCTGACAGGAAACACAATCAAAGAGGTTAAAAGCCCCCGCCCCTCCCCGTGCTCCTCAGTTGTGACAAAGTATTGACCCACACCAGTGCACGAGAGTGAAGAAAACCACACCACACCACCACACTCTATACCTTAATTTAAACCTAAAGAGAACGGGTGGGAAGTAGGCCTGCCGTCCTGGAAGACTTCCCAGAAACACAGTTACCGGTAAGTGTAACTGGTCATTTTCTCAAGTCGTCTTCCAGGACGGCACCCTGAGAGAGGAGCAAGTAGCTCAGGCCTACCTTAGGGCGGGACAACCGCTTGCAGGACCTTCCTGCCAAATGCCAGATCCTGAGGGGACAGTAACTCCACCCTGTAATGCCTCAGGAAGGTGTTCTGGCTTGTCCATGTAGCGGCTCTACATATCTGCTCCACTGAAGCCCTTTCTGCCCAAGAGGTTGCCAGAGATCGCGTGGAATGAGCTTTCAGGTCCCTAGGAACTGCATTACCTGACTGCTCATAGGCTAAAGCAATGGCATGCTTAATCCATCTAGCTATGGATGCTTTGGAGGCTTGTTGGCCCTTCTTTTGGCCAGAAAAATTAACTAAAAGATGGCTGGACCTTCTAAACTCCTTAACTTTTTCTAAGTAGGATAATAAACAACGTCTGACGTCCAGACAGTGAAAAGAAATTTCCCTCTCATTTTGGGGATTATTACAAAAGGAAGGTAGCACTACTTCTTGAGACCTATGGAACCTGGATGCTACCTTAGGGAGGTACAGGGGGTCCTGCCTAAGTATAACCCTGTCCTCAAATAAACGAAAGTATGGTTCCTTGACTGAAAAAGCCTGAATATCGCCTACTCTCCTGGCTGATGTAATAGCAAGCAGAAAGGCCAACTTAAAGGTGAGGATCCTGAGGGGGATCTGGTCTATTGGTTCAAAGGGGGGCCTTGTTAAGCCCTCTAACACCAAGGTAAGATCCCATGGTGGGAACCTAGACACCTGGACAGGGGACAACCTCTCTCTGACCAAAAGGAACCTCTTGATCAGAGGATCTAGTGCCAAGCGTCTCTCCAAAAAACAGGATAAGGCTGCGACCTGTGCCTTAAGTGTCTTGGTTGCCAACCCCTGCTCTGCTCCATCCTGGAGAAACTCCAGAATGGCCGGGATCTCTTGCTGTGAAGTCCCTCTCACCTGACACCAGCGAGAAAAAATCCCCCAGGTCTTAGCGTAGTTACGCCTTGTGACCGGCTTCCTACTAAGGAGGAGAGTATCCACTACTCTGTCCGACAGGCCCTTCTCCCGCAGGTTCTGCCTTTCAAGAGCCAGGCCGTCAGCCTGAAGAAGCTGGGGTCTGGATGGCAAACTGGACCCTGAAGGAGAAGGTCGCGCCGAACAGGAAGGTGTAGAGGCGGGGCTATGGACCAACCCTGCAGGGCTGGAAACCAAGCTCTCTTGGGCCACCAAGGAGCTATCAGAATCAGGGCGCCTTCCGAGAGAAACAGCTTTTGAAGAACCCTCGGAATAAGCCCCATGGGGGGGAAGGCATAGGCCAACCGGAAGTCCCAAACCTGGGCCAAGGCGTCTATCCCCTCTGAGCCCCCCTCTCGGGCAAGGGAAAAGAATCTCTTTACCCTTCTGTTCTTTCTGCGGGCGAACAGATCTATCTCTGGATCGCCGAACTGCCGACATACCAGGGAGAATACCTCTGGATTCAACTCCCATTCTCCCTGAAGAATCGGCTGACGACTGAGATAGTCTGCCTCTACATTCAGGGACCCCTTTATGTGGACTGCGGAAATGGAGATAATCCGATGCTCCGCCCAACCCATGATCTCTAAAGATAGAGCCAGTAGAGTTGGAGATCTGGTGCCCCCCTGATGATTGACAAATGCCACTGCCGTGGCGTTGTCTGATAGGACCTGAACTTCCTGGTCCTTGATCCTCCTTTCGAAAGCCTTTAATGCCTCCCCGATGGCCAAAAGTTCTCGAAAATTTGAGGATGTCTTTCTCTGACTCACGTCCCAGGAACCCTGGGCTGTTAGATCCTCCAGGTGGGCCCCCCACCCCCAGGAACTTGCGTCTGTTGTTATCCTGAGCGGCTGAAGCTGACTCCAAAGGAGGCCCCCCTGAAGCCTCTGAGGGTGAAGCCACCAGTGAAGAGAATCCTTTACCTCGATCGGAATGGCCACTTCTACTTCTAGAGAAACCCCTTTCCTGTCCCAAGAGGAAAGGAGGAAGTGCTGGAGGGTCCTGGAGTGCAGCTGTGCCCAAGGAACTGCTGGGATAGCTGCCGTCATCAGGCCCAGCACCCTCATAATCCCTCTGTATGGAGATGTCTTTGCCTCTAACAGAGAAAGGACCGCTGAAATTATACCCTCTACCTTGCTCTGGGGTAGAACTAACTTCTGTTGCGCGGAATCCACCAGGAATCCCAGATACATTTTCGTCTGGGCCGGAATCAGTGAGGATTTTTCCTTGCTGATGATCCATCCCAGGGATTCTAAGGTCTCCACTACCCTGGCTAGATCCAAAAGGAGCTGATCCCGATTCTGATTGTAAATCAGAATGTCGTCCAAATAGGGAATCAGCGCTACTTCCTGGAGATGCAGGAAGGCCACTACTTCTGCCAGGATCTTTGTAAAAACCCTTGGACTGGATGCCAGCCCGAAGGGGAGGGCCGCAAACTGCCAATGCTGAACTCCCTCTGGAGAGGCAATTGCAAATCTTAGGAAGACCTGATGGTTCTGAAATATAGGGACGTGAAGGTAGGCGTCCTTTAAATCCAAGGTTACCATGAACACGTCCCTGAGAAGGTGTCTCCTGAGAGAATAAACACTCTCCATGCGGAACTTCTTGTACCGCAGGAAGACGTTGAGATGCCTTAGATTTATGATGAGGCGATATCTTCCTGAGGGCTTTGGTACCACAAATATATGGGAGTAGAACCCCTGACCCTGCTGGCCCTCTGGAACAGGCACTATGACCTCCTGCCTGGCCAGTTCTTCTATATTCTGTAGGACTCCTGCTGCCTTGCCAGGATCCCTGGGAAGGTGGGTCAAGAGAAATTTGGAGGGAGGAGGGGAAAGAAATTCTAACCTGTAACCCTCTTTTATGATCTGTAGAATATGGGGGCTCTGAGTGACCCTTTCCCACTGAGGGACAAAGTGGGAAAGCCTTCCCCCCACTGGAATGTCATTTGGAGGTCTTGTCGCTTGACTTCTGGCTGGAAAAGAGAATGCCTGACTTCTGCTTATCCTTCCCAGCCCCCCAACGTCTATTAGGGGAGACCTTTTTCTCCGAGAAGCGGTTCTTTGCCTGGGGGCCACGAAAAAACCTCTTCCTATCCCTCCTCGGTTTAGTAGGGAATTTCTTCCCCTTTTCGGTCGACCTAGCAAGGGCTTGGTCTAGGCCAGCACCAAAAAGGAGGGAACCCTCAAAAGGGAGGCCACATAGACGGGTCTTAGATGAGCCATCCCCGTCCCAAGTTTTAACCCATAGGGCTCGCCGAGCCGAGTTTAGTAAGGCAGCAGACTTGGCGGTTGTGCGCACCGTCTCCACGGCCGCATCCGCTAGGTATGCAACAGCGCTGCCTACGACCTCCAATGAATCTAAGACCTCCTTAGACTTGGAAGTCTGGGAGATGTGGTCTATCAGCTTAGAGATCCACATGTCCGCATTTCTAGCGATGCAGGCTGAGGCCAACGCGGGGCTCATAGCCGACGCGTTGGCCTCCCAGGCCCTGCGCAAAATAGTTTCTGCCCTCCGATCCATCTGATCCTTGATGTTCCCAGTGTCTTCAAAGGAAAGATCGGATTGTTTAGAAACTTGTGCCAGGGAGGCGTCTAGCCTAGGAGTCTTGAAAAACTTCTCCTCATCCTCCTCAGTAAAGGGGCATCTACGCTTCCATGTTTTGTACTTTAGGAGCCTCTTCTCCGGATCCTTCCACTCCCTTAAGATAATATCTTTGAGTGCAGGATGTACCGGAAGAACCCTGGTCTGTGGTTTAATTAAGCCCCTATACATTTTGTCTTGGGCAGAGACCTGTGCCGTGGGCTCCTGAATCCCTTCAGAAGCGTAAACCGCCCTCAGTAGTCCCTCCATGTCATCGGCTGAAAAGATATGCCTGCTAGACCTGGAGTCCTCCCCCTCATCCTCCTCCTGGCTGTCCAACACACCCTCGTCCGAGAATCCCTGCCCATGGGATTCGGACTCATCCTCCTCCTCTGAATCCTGAGACTGGAGATACCTTGGGTTGTCTGCCCGCCGTCTAGACCCCCTAGAGGAAGCGGAGCCCTCCTGGGAGGAGGCGTCCTTGCTGGTGTGAGCCTCTGAATCCCTAGACTTAAGGGAGGACTGAAAGGCTTTCAGAGTGGACAGCATCTCAGTTTGTACTGTGAGAAACTTCTCCATTATCTGAGAGGTTTCCTTCCCTGTCAGCTTCTGTATACATTTAAAGCAGAAGGGTTTAGGATGATCTGGGGGTAATCTAGCATTACAGTTTCCACAACGCTTAGAGCGGGTGGAAGATTTCACGGGACGGCTGGCAACCCCAAGGGCAGTGGCATCGTCCCCTGAAACAAAAACATACAGGCATTACAATACAGCACTGTACCACCCAGAGGAGAAGAGTTGGGGTACCCTCCCCCATCTAAACCTCCGGCGGCCGGTCGGACTCACCCCCTGTGGTCTCCTCCATGGCCATGGACCCTGCGGGTCTCTCCTCACGTTCCATGCTGCTGGCACCAGTGAGCTTCTTCGGACAGCTAACACAGGCGAAGGCAGCCGGTCTGTGGGAGAAGTGGGCGCCTGCTCCTCCTGGATTTATGTCCCCGATTTGGCAAATCAGCTGTGAGGCTGAGGCTGTGGTTACCTCCATGCTGATACGGCCACCATTTTGCTGTAGACAGGAAATGACCCGAACTCTGAGCTCACTTCCTGTTCTGTGGAGGAAGTGATGTCATTCCTCCACCAAGCTCCAGGAAGATGGTGCCAAACCTCCCCAGAAAGCTGAGCACCTCTGCTGCAAAGGGGAGATACTGCCTCCAGCTGCACCAAGAACCCTCTGGATTGCTGGACCTGGAGTCTTCAGAGAGATACCCTGAGCCAAAAAGGGACACCAGGCTCCTTTTCTGCACGGCCACCGCACAGGTAAGGAGAGGAGAGGAAAATTGGCCCCTGAAGTTCTGGGTACACCACTGTACCCAGGGTCCTTCAGCGCTCAGGGGGGCTCTTCCAGTTTCTGCTGCCCCCCTGAGGAAAATATAGGGGAACCCCCCAGGAAGGATGAGAACATCCTGCCAGACCTAGAGGCTTCCCAGGCATTAGGTCTGGCTCCCAGGGGGAGACCACCAGCCCCAGGCTTCGGGTCTAGGAAAAAATAACAAACGGTTTCGCTGTGGGGAAACACAATCAAAAACTGAGGAGCACGGGGAGGGGCGGGGGCTTTTAACCTCTTTGATTGTGTTTCCTGTCAGGTGGACCAGTCATCTCTCAGGGTGCCGTCCTGGAAGACGACTTGAGAAAAATGGGCTAACATTACTAGTTTGTTTTTTTGTTTTTTAATGACTTTAATGAATGAAAAAAAACTGCATTTGAAAGATCGCTGCACAAATACAGTGTGACATAAAATGTTGCAACATCCACCATTTTATTCTCTAGGGTGTCTACTAAAAAAAAAAATTATATATAATGTTTGGGGTTCTGAGTAATTTTCTAGCAAAAAAAAAAAAATGATTTTAACTTGAAACCAACGAATATCAGAAAAAGGTTTAGTGTTTAAAGTGGGGTTCCACCCTAAAGTAGAGGTCGACCAATATGGGTTTTTCTCTGGCCGATGCCGATATTTAGAAATCATGGCGGCCGATGGCCGATATATGATGCCGATTTTTATATATCAGGGGTTGACAAATTTGCTTTGAATTTAGGAGCCAGTTAAAAAAGTTAGGAGCCAGTTTTTTTGTTTTTGTTTTTTAGAGTGATATGGATTGTCAGCTCCCGGGGTAAGGCCACTCATTTTCACCCCCTATCCCTAACTCACAATGGAGCACCCAGTCAATAACTCCAATGAAACGCTGTTACATCAGGGTTATGGGCTGACCAGAAAGAGTAAGGCTGGCAACAGATAGAACTGGCTGGTACTGGCAGGTGGCACTGGTTTGGAACTGGCAGGTGGCACTGGTTTGGAACTGGCACTAGTTGTCACTGGTAGATGGCACTGATTGGCGGTGGCACTGGCTGGTGTTGGCAGGTGGCACTGGTTGGCGGTGACACTAGTTGGCACTGGCAGGTGGCACTGGTTGGTAGTGGCAGGTGGCACTGGTTGGCGGTGGAAGGGGGTATCGATTGGCGGTGGAACTGGTTGGTAGTTGCAGGTGGTATTGATTGGCGGTGGCACTAGCAGGTGGCACTGATTGGTGGTGGCAGGTGGCACTGGTTGGTGGTGGCAGTGGCAGGTTTCACAGGGAGCACTCTGTTACTGAAATGTAACAGAGGAGCTGTCAGAATTGAGCTTAATGTCGGAATGGGCGGGGCCCGGCCGGGTGGGCGGGACTCAGCAGCTATCAAAAACCAGCCAACGATTGGGCTGCTTAAGAAAGGGGGTGGGGCCACATACACGTAGCGGCCCGCCCAGATCCCATTGGCTGGTGTTTGATAGCTGCTGGGTCCCGCCCACCCCGACATCAAGCTAAAATCTGACAGATCCTCCTCTCTCCGTTGCTTGTCAGTTTCACACACTTAGCGCGGCGCCGCTGAGTGTGGAGGAGGGAGGAAGACGGCAGTCAGTGTTAATGCGCTGCATGTCTGGGGCATCAATAGTGAGTGGGCTGGTGGCAGCTTAGGCGCCAGGTTGCGATTTCTGGTCGCATTGGCGACCTGGCGCCTGGGGTTTGTCAAGCCCTGATAGATATATATCTATTTTTTTTTTGTCCCCCTTCATCTCATAAAACCAACACCTTTCACACTGGGGCGTTTTTTTAGGCCCTTTTGGGCTAAAAATAGCGCCTGTAAAGTGCCTGCAAAACGGCTCCCCTGCAGTCTGTGTGAAAGACAGAGTGCTTTCACACTGAGGCGATGCGCTGCCAGGATGTTAAAAAAACATATATAATGTTTTGGGATTCGATGTAATTTTCTAGCAAATAAATGATGATTTTTACATGTAGGAGAGAAATGTCAGAATTGTCCTGGGTGCTCCAGAACGCCTGATGGCGCTCCCTGCATGTTGGGCCTCTGTATGTGGCCGCACTGTGTAAAAGTCTCACACATGTGGTATCGCCGTACTCGGGAGTAATAGCAGAATGTGTTTTGGGGTGTAATTTGTGGTATGCATATGCTGTGTGAGAAATAAACTGATAATATGACAATTTTGTGAAAAAAAAAAAAAAAAGTAAAAAAAATCTTGATTTTGCAAAGAATTGTGGGAAAAAATGACAACTTCAAAAAACTCATCATGCCTCTTACTAAATACCTTGGAATGTCTTCTTTCCAAAAAGGGGTCATTTGGGGGGTATTTGTACTTTTCTGGCATGTTAGGGTCTCAAGAATTGAAATAGGCCGTCAGTACTTCAGGTGTGATCAATTTTCAGATATTGGCACCATAGCTTGTGGACTCTATAACTTTCACAAAGACCAAATAATATCCACCAATTTGTACTTATTTTTACCAAAGATATGTAGTAGTATAAATTTTGGCCAAAATTTATGAAGAAAAAATTACTAATCTGCTAAATTTTATAACAGAAATGAAGAAAAATTCATTTTTTTTACAGAATTTTCTGTATTTTTTCTTTTATAGCACAAAAAATAAAAAACCCAGCGGTGATTAAATACCACCAAAAGAAAGCTCCATTTGTGTGAAAAAAAGGACAAAAATTTCATATAGGTCCAGTGTTGCATGACTGAGTAATTGTCATTCAAAATGTGAGAGCACCGAAAGCTGAAAATTGGTCTGGTTATTAAGGGTGTTTAAGTGCCCAGTGGTCAAGTGGTTAAAAAGCCTGAATTTTAAAAAAAATATAATTTTTTAAAATTTTATAACGGGTAATTTTTGTCTGTCATTGATGAACGCTGATGAGGCGGCACTGATGGGTGGCAGTGATGGGCACTGATCAATTACACTGATAGGCGGCACTTCTAGATGGCACTGATTGGCACCACTGGTGGGCATCGATAGGTGGCACTTGTGGGCAATGTTGGTCGGTATAAATGAGGCATAATTGCCTCTTCCTCTTAGGGACCGATGTCCCTTTAAGATAAGCCGGTTATCAGCTTTTTTTTATCCTCCGCTGTCAGCGCAAGGAGGGAAAAAAAACGATAACTGAGCTTTTGTTTACATCATGTGATCAGCTGTCATTGGCTGACAGCTGATCACATGGTAAGGGGCCGGGACCGGTGATCGCCCGAGTTTCAGTGACTCGGTGATGGCAGGGAGCATGCACAGGGGAGGCCGTCATTTGACGGCCTCCAGGGAATTCACATCTGCACTGTGGCCATCATTCAGCCGTAGCGCGGATGTCAGGTGGTTAAAGTTCATGTGTTGTGTAAAGGCAGGTGTCCCAATACTTTTGGTAAAAAAATGTATACATCTGTAGAAGAGTGAGTGAGGGTGGTTTAGGTTGGGGCGAAAATGATCAGTGCACTTCTTTATAAAAAAAAAAAATAATTTCTGATTTTGAATGGCGTAGGGCAGGGATATGTAATTAGCGGACCTCCAGCTGTTGCAAAACTACAAGTCCCATCATGCCTCTGGGTGTCATTCTTGTGGCTGTCAGAGTCTTGCTATGCATCATGGGAGTTGTAGTTCTGCAACAGCTGGAGATCCGCTAATTGCATATCCCTCTGTCTACATGTATCCTGTTTATCATTATCATCAAATGAAAGAAAACCCCAAATTTTGGATTGCCGTTAGAACAAAAGAGGAGAATGCTTACAATGGGGACAACCAAGGTTTCCTCTCACTTCCTGTTGTGGTTATTGGACAGGAAGTGAAGGGCAATCTCCCCAAGGGGACACAAATGCAAAAAACAAAAACCACTGAGGGCGTGGAATCCCTCCCTTACTCTATCCAAAACAAAAAAAAGAAATAAAAAAGAAAAGCCTAGCTTTGCCCTTGCCTGATTGTGATCTAAAGAAGGAAGAGATGTTAGTAGACAGTAGTTTGGTTAGTATGTGTATGGGCTGATCCATTATAATGAAGGTATTATCAGAGGTCACACCCCAATCAGGCATAACACACAGGGCACATAAGTCACTGGCTGCAACAGTTCAGCTTCAGTGAACTACAAGTCCCAGCATGCCCCCCAAGCTGCAGGGCTGGCAAGGCATGCTGGGAGCGGCGTGACGTAGGCTCCTCACCGTGGGAGACGTTCCCGGCTTCACTCTTACAATAGCCGCACCGGTTCCCAGACTCTCCACCAAAGTACTCCAGGATACTCAGGGCTCCACCGCCGGCGGACGCCATCTTGCTCCCTGCCCTATCCGTCAGCCGAGCCGGCTACACGCATGCGCCCTCTCGCTCCTTGCTGAATTCTTTTCCGCCATCATTACTCCTCCTAACCAGGGACACAAGTCTGTAGGCGCCATGTTGAGTGAGGGCAAAGCTGTGCTCTTAGTGAGACCTCGTACTGACTCCTATAGCTGGCGTGTTTTGTTTATAGACAGTAACGCAGAAACCTACCGTGAGATGCTTTGCCATGGAGGGAGCGGCAGTAGCCGCACCTCGCCTCATCTCTCAGTCCCTTGTACTCCATTATAGAATACATAGTTGCAGCGGCTTGCTTCTATAAGTGAACCTGTGCCGTAAACAAGCCGCCCATCGGGATCGAAGTCTTCGTGTGACGGGGAGCTTTCTACTGCCACCACGCAGCACTGCGGCTCCTGCTGGTACTGCACATAGTACTTGATGCACCTGCAAGGTGAAGAACTCCATCCAAATCACCAAATTGTTTACACCGAAACAAAGTATACCCTGGAAATAGGGTTGCACCTTTTTTTCAAGCCAAACCCAAACACTTCAGTGGCCTCGGAGCCTTGGGTGCCCAAAGGAGAGTAGTAATGTACCACCTGCCCCACCCTATTAGATTGTAAGCTCTTCTGAGCAGGGCCCTCTTAACCCTCTTGTATTTTATTGTATTGTAACTGTATTGTCTCCTTTTATATTGTAAAGCGCTGCGTAAATTGTTGGCGTTATATAAATCCTGTATAGTAATAATAATGCGCTGCGGATAGCGTGCTGCAGCCAACAGGGGGTGTGGCCAAATTTCTCTTGTTGACGTAATTGCCCTGCCCCCCCAGTGGTGCCGAACCTGAACCCAGACAACCACCCGCAGCTCCCAGACGGCAACAGATTTGTGTATGACTATCTTGGTTACTTGGGGAGCCACAGCCCGGTCTGAATAATGTGTCTGGGTTTCAGTCCGCCTGAAACATGGACACAAAATTCAAAACCCGGAATGTCCAGGTGAATTCTGAATGGTGAATTTCAGAAGTGACTTGAGTAGCACAGGATCGCATGACAATGGAAATCGCATTGTTTTCAATGGCGCCTGTTCACATCAATGTGGCGCTATTTTGGTGTGATTTCAGCATGATTCTGCCCCCATAGAATATACAAACCACATCCATGTAGCATCACATAATCACACTGAAAGTCGGATCAATCTAATATTAAGTGTAATAAGAAAACCCATTGAAATTACTTTAGGCTTTCATGTGCAGCATATAGGGGTTGAAATTGTCACCTGCAAAACCATGTGTTAATGAAATAAGACATCATGGTAAGATCGATCAATCTTATGGTGGAGAGGGGAGGGGAGGAGAAGGGAAGGTATAGCATATTTTAAGTTGTTATTGCAAAATAACATAGTAATGCATGACTGTGAACTTTGACATTCTTGCTCTCCCATATTTATTCAGATTCAGAATACTTTATTATGCATTAAATATTTGGGATACTGCACTTAGTTTGGCGTGTCCTTCTCTCTCCCTTGCTTTCTTAGTTATGTAGCCTGAGGCCGCGTACACACGGGCGGATTGTCTGCCCAACTAAGTTCGGCAGACAATCCGACAGACAGTCTGTTCAAAATTAGCATGAACGGACTTGACCACACACGATGAGCAGACAGTCCGCTGAAAGCGTGCGCGATGACGTGTACAGCACGTACGACGGGACTAGAAAAACGACGTCCTATACACTGCAATGCAACCTTCGGCCGTGTAAACCCTTTCTGAGCATGCGCCATACTTAGTCCGTCCAACTTGCCTACACACGAGCGGACTGTCCGCTGAAACCAAGTTTGGACGGACAAAACCAAGTTTGAACGGACTGTCTTACGGAAATTCCGTAAGACTTTGTTCGTCAGACTGTCCGCTGAAAAAGTCAGCTGAAGCCCACACACGAGCGGATTGTCCGCTAAAACACTGTTCAGCGGACTAAGTTGGGCAGACAGTCCGCCCGTGTGTACGCGGCCTTAGGCTGTATATTCTGCAATATTTACGTTGTTGGTAAACTCATTCAATGAATCCAGATAACATGCACTGCATTAATGCATTCACACAATTTCACAGTAACCAATAAAGTTCAGGAATATTCTTTAATCCCATTGTTTTGCAAATCTATGTACACTACAAACTGTATGACTGAATCAGTTCATATATCGCTGTTTTACTGACCTGACAGCTAATAGGAAACTTTCATTTTGTTTGCAAATATTAAAGATTCTAACTTCCAGCAAGAATGAGTCCTTACATTTAAAGAGCACCTGTCATTTCAGATCCATCATGGCAGCGCCTGTTAGCGGGCATCCACCCACCTGCTGCTGTAATGTCCCTCACCTTGTGTCACTGCCACATCACCAGCTGTCCCGTTAAAGTGAATGAGACCGTCGGTGAGTTAACAGCGGGTCAGAGGAGGAGCCGCTGCGGGACAGAGATGACAGTTGCTCTTTAAAAATTATGATTTAAATCAAGTCGATTTAAATGAAGCCTCTTTACTAGTGATTTAAATCATCATTTAAATTGTGATTTAAATCAAATTCACCCTGTCTAATATAGAGTTAAAAAAAAAAAAAAAAGTTTAACTAAAGAATGGTTTTATACCTTACAAGGAGAATAGTACGGTTTATCCTGGAAGTCGTGGAACCAGGAGAGGAGTTCATGAGAACAAGGACTGAATTGGAGGGAGTCAGCTGAGAGAGCACCATTAAATGGATTAGATATTAAATAGAATACTGAAAACATGACACAGAAAGGACTGAAACCCCGATAGAGGAAATTAGTAGGAAAGGATGCGAGGAAAGGAGTGATGGAAGAGAGCAGACAAAGATGTGTAAAGGATGCATTGGGAAAGACAGCTCTGAGCGGAAGAGGAGTACTACAGTAAAAGCGTTTTTCAAAATGTTGTCTTTTACTTGATATAGGGACCCAGTGCAACCTATCACATCAACAAAGGCCCACATAACGTATTGAAAAAATAGTGAGGCCTCCGCACTTAAGATACAGATATGGTTGCAGCCTCCCCTAACAGACTCCCACAAGGGGCTATAGTAAAAAAACGTAAAGCAAAATGTGGTTAGTGGCGTTACCATAGGCCAGAAGGTGGTTACTCAAACCCTCTGTGTATATCGGTGGATAAGTGTATGGTGCAGTAGCCAAAAGATATTACACTTCAATAGTTAAAACCTCAAGTGTTTGAATGACATAAACCATCATATAATGTGACATATAGTGAACTGATTATGTGCAGAAAACAGCAACATGAAGTAACATCTAACTTCACAGCTGTATAAAATTAATTGGGATAAACCTATTAACCCAGGAAGATATATATATATATATATATATATATATATATATATATATATGCACAGTGAAAGGCACAGGGTGCAAGCATGCTACAGGAGAGAGGAAGAGGACATGGGTACGCTACAAAGGGCATGCAACAGGATAAGGGCAGAAATAGTGGGCAGAGATTGTGTACACATTACAAGAGACAGGACATGCCTGTGGGCATACTACAGGATATGGGGAAATATTGTTTTGATACTAGAGGAAATGGCAACAGATTGCTGGCATACTACAGGAGATTGTCAGAGACTGCTGGCATATTACAGGAGATAGGCAGACACCAATGGCACAGTACAGGATATGGGGCAGAGACTGTTGGTATACTAGTAGAGATGGTACGTCCAACAAGTCTAAATAGGTGTGATGGTCCTCAAATTTTTGTCCATAAAGAGATTGAAAAGGGAGGTGACCATGTCAACCAGATTCCACTGATCATATTAACAGTGTCACATGATAAAATTACTTTCTTTCTACCAGTTTTATTTATTACAGGTACCCATTCATTTACACAGCACTTTGCATATATTAAACATTCACATCTGCCCCTGCCCTCAAGGAGCTTACAATCTAAGGTCCTTAACTCACATTCATACATATTAAGGCCAATTAAGACAGGAACCAATTAAGACTCGGGTGATCACCGATCTGAGTAAGGGGCCAGTCCTGGCCCCTTACCATGTGATCAGATGTCAGCCAATGACAGCTGATCACATGATGCAAACAAAAGCTCAGTGATCTTTTTTTTTTCTCCTCACGCTGACAACAGAGGAGAAAAAAAAGCAGATCACCGGCTTATCATAAAGGGACACCTGTCCCGAAGAGGAAGAGGCAATTATGCCTCATTTATACCGACCAACATTGCCCACAAGTGCAACCTATTGATGCCCACAAGTGCCACCTATCGATGCCCACAAGTGCCACCTATCGATGCCCACAAGTGCCACCTATCAATGCCAACCAGTGGCACCTATCAATGCCACCTAGAAGTGCTGCCTATCAGTATAATCGATCAGTGCCCATCCATTCCGCCTCATCAGCGTACATCAATGACAGACAAAAATTACCCGTTATAAAATTTTAAAACAAAAAAAAAAAAAAATTCGGTCTTTTTAATTTAAAAAAAACAAAACGCAGAGCTGATCAAATACCACCAAAAGAAAGCTCTATTTGGGGGGAAAAATGATAAAAATTAATTTTGGGTACAGTGTTGTATGACCGCGCAATTGTCATTCAAAGTGTGACAGCGCTGAAAGCTGAAAATTGGTCTGGATAGGAGGGGGGGTTTAAGTGCCCAGTAAGCAAGCGGTTAAAGTGGATCTGAACTCAAAAAGTGAAATACTGCTGTGTTATAGGGAACATCTAGAAATGTTACTTGTGCCTAAGCAGTGCCTTGAAGTTCCTGCTAAGAAATAGCAGTGTACTTCTAGGTATGCAAGTGTGCCTAGAGTCATAGTTGTACATCTGCAGTGTGAGATCTAAGGCGGTGATGCCACTAATGTGCTGTTTATTATTTCCCTTGCTTTTGGTTCCAATATAAGGAACCACAACCTTGCCTCTACAACAAGCATATGCAATTAGAGGACGTCCAACTGTTGCAGAACTACAAGTCCCATGAGGCATAGTAAGACCCTGACAGCCACAAGCATGACACCCAGAGGCAGAGGCATGATGGGACTTGTAGTTTTGCAACAGGTGGAGGTCCGCTAATTGCATATCCCTGCTATACAAGGATGGCTGCCTTCACACAGCTTTTTGGCTGCAGTTCGTCCATGAAGACCACTTCGGGCCAGACTTTTCGGGACAATAGATGGGTGTACCTGGGTTCCACTGGTTTTCTGACAGTTGTGTTGATTGCACTGCTGGACATCTCCTGATGCTGAAGGGAAGTAAGCATGATGTGTCTTTCACACACTGCATCTACTGTCCTCAATGTTGCCCATTTCTTTGTGCTTCTTCAAAAGAGCTTGAACAGGACATCTTGAAGCCCAGTCTGCTTAGAAATCTTTAGCTGGGAGACACCTTGATGATGTAGTATCAACTACCTTGTAAAACCTTCAATATACTCTGCACCACAGAAACAAAAACTTCCCACCGTGTTTATAAACCAGGTTAACTACTGCCACCCTAATCTGAATTCTCCACTTATTCCACAATTTGAGGAGGCGCTGTGACCAGTCTGAAACAGAGATATAGATAAATATGCATGCAATAAATACACCCCGTGTCAGCACACACGAAATTGTGAAAAAAATGTCCAAAAAAAGTCTTCATTATTCACTTTTGTCTTAATGTATCCACCTAGTGAATCTAAGAAAAATAAAAAAACACACTCACCAGTGGATAACCGATCAAGGCCTGGGCCTCCCCTCAGGATGCTTCCCCTATACCGAATAAAAAATACAACTTCCCTCCACTAAACTAGCAGTTAACACTTTCTATGCAGAGAATTTTTAAATTGCCCGGAGTTCGGCTTTCAGTTTTGTGGAAAAGCAGTAGCTCCGGCAGACAACATTTTTGATATACATTTTTATATATATATATATATATATATATATATATATATATACTCACACACAACTATTTACTCTTGATATGAGATTTATAAATGATTACAGCTATTTGTTCTCCTTAGATATGCCTCTGAAGAAGGGAATGTTTTCCTCAAACATGTCAGGCATTTTGGAGTTCACGTTATAAAATCATATATGAAACCTTTGATGTTGTGCAGACTATATATTTACATGTATGATTCCACGCATTGATATATGTGTGGATTTTTATACTGTCCTGTAAAACGATTTTCTGTATTATTTTTGTGAATAAATTTGTAATATATTTTTTACTCATATTTTGGTCTGCCTTAAAAGTCCCCCTGTACCAGGGGGTACTGTGATCTCCTGGTCAGGGGATCTTTCTACTTACACATTTTGGGATGTCGGCGGCAATGATATTGGAAAGTTTGATGCTTTCCTTTATGGTTCATCTCTTATATAATCAAGGACAGAGCAAGATAGGTGGTATGTGTCCCTCAATACTCTAAGAAAAAGGTTTTACGGCAACTACAAAAAAAAAAACTATTCTTTTCTCATCCATTGAAGGATACAAGAAATCAGATACAGTGATGGGTGGGAAAAAGCCATCGATAGGTCTACAGCAAAGGACTGAAACTGTATGGAATTCAGGAATACCTAAAGAACCAAGTCCCAGTCTGAACCAGAGGAGGGAAAGCCCCCTGCAATACAGGGGAGCGGCCAATGGGAGGCCACAGAGGGTCAACCTGATGCTCAAGATCCGGTCAGAGCAGATCACAGCCAGAGAGGAAGGTTTTGGTGTCTGCACTTGAAAGGTTTTTTTTTTTTTTTACCTTAAAGTATAGAATGCACCACTTTAAAGCGGAGTTTCAGCTCTTGGTGCAGGCGCCTGCATCTTCACTAAACAAACAAGATATTCCAAATGCAAATACCACATTTATGCTGGCCATACAATATACAAATACAATATACAAACCCATTTTCGAAAAACAAAAATTCGGCCATGAGAGTAAACAATAGTGTCATCATGTCATCATCAAATCATTCTCTGCAGCCATTACCTTTTGTACCACCACCCCCTCCCTTTAGAATGTAAGCTCTACGAGCCGGGTCCTCCTGTACCTTTTGTATTGTACTGTAATTGTGTTATCCCCCCTATGCATTGTAAAGAGCTGCGTAAACTGTTGGCGCTATATAAATCGTGAATAATAATAATAATAATAATAAAAACGTAATGACCGATAAATCATTCAATGAACATAAACGAGTCTGTTTTTTTTTGTTCAGACAGGAAACACATTAACCTTTCAATTTATCGTTCGGCAGAAAATTTCCAAACTTATCCTTAATTTTTTTGACTCAAAAATGCCCCAACCGATTACCGATTTGTGCCCATTAACTGGCCAAAAAACGAACAAACTGTCTAAATGACCAAATTTCGTATAGTTTATGGCCATCATTAGAATCAACTCCAGACCCTTTTCCTGCTTAATTGATGAAGAAATAACGAAGGAGTAGCCCATGAAACAGCTTTTGATTCAATTGTCCAATTACTTTTTGGTCCCTTGAACAAGGCAGAACGGCTAACCTTAAGAGTTGTAATTCCTAAATCCTTCCTCCGATGTGGATATATATATATATACCTTCAAATTAAACCTGAGAGTGTGCACTTTCAGCCCATATCCATTATATAACTATAGCTTGAATATGTTTGGGTAAATACCTGAAAAAAAGCTAAAATTGTGCCTGTGTCCAAATATATATGGACCTAACTGTATATGCACCTGTGGATAATCGCCTTTGGACTTTACAGAATTTTTTTCTTCTTTATATTATGTATGTGTGATATTGTTATCATGGATTGGCATCACTTTTAAATGTTTTTGGCATGCATTTTTTGAAGTCTGGAATGATCTTTAGGCTAGGTTCACATTGCTGCGATGCGGGAACGGCGCGAATCCGCGGCGTTTTCCCGCATCGCATACCTCCCGCCGGCAGTTCACACTGCCCTATGCGGACGGCTGGGGGTGTCAATGTTATGTTAATGACACCCCCAGATCCGTCGGCATATCGCAGTGCGATCTGCCGACTCGCACAGGAATCGGATCGCATGGTGTGAACCCCCATGCGATCCGATTCCGTTGCGGACCCAAAAAAGGGTCCCGTGCGAGTTTGCTGCGGGACCGCTGCGAGTTCAGCCATACTATCTGTATGGCTGAACTCGCAGCGCTACGGAGATCGGATGTGATTTGCTGTGCGAATCACATCCGGTTCTCCCCCCGCAGCAGTGTGAACCCAGCCTTAAACTGTTTATTTACCTTTTTTTATAATTTTGTCATTTTTACATTTGTATGGATTGAAGACAGCGCAACAAGTTTTTTTTTTTAATATTTTCTATGTTGGTGTACAATATTTATGAGTGCAGCTGTCCAACACTTGTAAAGACACTATTGATTATATTCGATTTTTATATTTTAAGAGCACACTAAGCCCAGATCCATTAATTTTTCATATACCCTTTAAAAACCTAAGTAGCATCTTTTGCTTTCATTCACACAGTGATTTTTAGCTTAGAATGAGGGAAGTACACTAAAAGCAAACCTTTCATAAAATAAATATGGGGTTTCCACTGGCAAAAATTGGAATAGGATTGGCTGTTATGTTAACACACTGGCTTCAATACTTTGAGTAGCTAAGACAAGTATACTGAATCAAAAATGTAAAGAAAGCCAGTCCTCATCTTCCATCCTTGATCTGGGGAACTGAAAGTATGGAAGCAAAAAGACTATCACGATAACCTGTTGCCTAGTATTTGTTCATAAAAGAAGAACACGGTATCACAAATTTTAAATTTTTCTTATGAAATATCTCCATTAAAGTGATTGTAAACTCTTACATATACCCAGTGAAGTGACTGACCTCAGATGATACACAGAAATTAAACAAATCCCCCTACATCAATTGTGTCTGTTTATCTGTAGTCCGCTCTACTCTACATCAGTTCAAAATGCTGAATTTATAAGCTTGTCTGAGGGTTCAGAAAAAAAGAGGGCGGAGAGCTAAAGTTACACTTTGCAGAACTCAGGGAGGGGAAGTCTGAGAGTTGATTGGAGGAAAGAGACACCCCCCCCCCAACCCCTTCACACAGGAACAGAGCTGAGGCTGTCAATCAGCTGGAGCTCGCTCCCCCGTCACCATTTTTGTCTTGGTGTCAGGAAAACTTGGCTGATTGCAGAAGAACAAAACAGCAGACAGAAATGACACTTAGTGATTCTACACACTATAACGGGGTACGTCTTGTTCAAATTTCATGTCTGAGGTTTACAAATTTACTTTAGGAACACAGTAACATGAGAAACCTCATACCCCCAGTTATGGATTGAGTTTCTTGCCTGCACTGCATCCAAAAAGTATTCACATCGCTTCAATTTTTCCACATTTTGTTATGTTAAAGCCTTATTCCAAAATGGAATAACTTCATTATTTTCCTACAAACGGTACCCCATAATGACAATGTGAAAAAAATTTGTTTGAAATTTTTGCATAGTTATTAAAAACGAAAAAAAAAAAAAAAACACACATAAGCTTTCACATCCTTTGCCATGACACTCAAAATTGAGTTCAGATGCATCCTGTTTCCACTGATCATCCTTGAGATATTTCTACAACTTGATTGGAGTCCGTCTGTGGTAAATTCAGTTGATTGGACATGATTTGGAAAGGCACACACCTGTCTATATAAGGTTCCACAGTCAACAGTGCATGTCAGAGCACAAATCAAGTCATGAAGCCCATGGAATTGTCTGTAGACCTCCAAGACAGGATAGTATCAAGGCACAGATCTGGGGAAGGGTACCAAAAAGATTCTGCAGCATCGAAGGTCCCAAATGAGCACAGTGGCCTCCATCTGTAAATGGAAGAAGTTTGGAACCACCAGGACTCTTCCTAGAGTGGGTCGCCCGGCCAAATTGAGTGATCGGGGGAGAAGGGCCTTAGTCAGGGAGGTGATCAAGAACCTGATGGTCAATCTGACAGAGCCCCAGCTTTTCTTTGTGGTGAGAGGAGAACCTTCCTGAAGAACAACAATCTCTGCAGCACTCTATCAATCAGGCCTGTATGGTAGAGTGGCCAGATGGAAGCTACACCTCAGTAAAAGGCACATGACAGCCTGCCTGGTGTTTGCCAAAAAGGCACCCGAAGGACTCAGACCATGAGAAACAAAAAATTCTCTAGTCTGATGAAACAAGGATTGAACTCTTTGGCCTGAATGGCTGCATCATGTCTGTAGGAAAACAGGCATTGCTCTCATCACCTGGCCAATACCATCCCTGTAGTGAAGCATATGGTGGTGACAGCATCATGCTGTGGGGAGGCTTTTCATTGGCAGTAACTGGGAGACTGGTCAGGATTGATGAAAAGAAGACTGCAGCAATGTGTAGAGACATCCTTAATAAAAGCCTGCTCCAGCGCAATCTGAACCTCAGACTGGGGCGAAGGTCGATCTTCACACACAGCCAAGATAACAAAGGAGAAGCTATGGGACAACTCTGTGAATGTCCTTGAGTATCCCAGCCAGAGCATAGACTTGAACCTGATTGAACATCTCTGGAGAGATCTGAAAATGGCAGTGAACTGGCACTCCTCATCCATGGTGGAGCTTGAGAGGTCCTGCAAAGAAGGGAGAAACAGACCAAAAATATGTGCGTCAAGCTTGTAGCATCATACTCAAAAAGACTGTAATTGGTGCCAAAGGTGCTTCAACAAAGTATTGAGCAAAGGCTGTGAATACTTATGTACATGTGATTTTATTTTTTCGTTTTTTATTTTTATTAAAGTTGCAAAGATTTCAAAACAAAATGTAATCGATTTTGGACTAAGGCTGTAACACAGTGTGGAAAAAGTGAAGCGCTGTGAATACTTTCCAAATGCGTGGTTGAATCAGGTTGAATATGATTACCCAACAACTCAGTCCTGGAAAAAAGTTGTTTATTTAAACATTAAACAAACTTTAAAACATATTTACAAAGGAAGCACAGAATATACAGAAAATACTTGGTAATTTACAGATATAAACCTGGTCGTGACCGACAATACAATCTTTTTTTCTTTTTTTTTTTTTTTATAACAAAACATTCTTCAATTTTGACTTTTCTATAGTTTTATAAACATTTAAAAAAATAGCAAAGTTAAATTAAAAATATACAAGTAAAATGAAACATGGCATACAACATGGGTGCTAAATCTGTGGCCCTCCAGCTGCTGCATAACTACAAGTCCCATCATGCATCTCCCTTTGGGAGTCATGCTTGTAGCTGTCAGCCTTGCAATGCATCATGGGACGGAGGGGCACAGGTTGAGAACCCCTGGCTTATAATATCAGGAGAGGCTGGACTGTGGTCTTCAATCTACTGATCACAGAACAGTTAGCAAAAAACAAAAACGCAAGCAGCAAGTACAGCATGCCAGCATAACATATACTTATATGGGAAGAGCAACTTTCATGAATAAAAGTGTAAAGTGCAAACAATAAAAGATTGTAATCTTTATAAAAAAAATCTGTGGTCCGAGTTCTCATTTTTTACCAATCATGTTTAGTAACAGAAAGTGTTAAGGGCTGCCAACCACTGACGATATAACCTTTGAAAAAATTGCATTAAATCCTTCCATGGTCCAGCTGCATTGGCGTCGCTGACATACGCAAGACTCTTCTGACAGCAGCTCTCCTAGCAGAGAACCCAAAACACACAAATTAATGTTATATACTCTAACACACAATTAAGTAGAAACTGATTCCCAGTACATATCTAGCCTTTGTAATGTAAAAATATTTATTACATGGGAAAATTTTGGTTATGTGTCTACAGTTCCCCTCCCTATGTTCCCCTCCCTATGTTACACTGGAGGTAGACCTATACATGTGATCTTTCGTAAAGCCACACTCCTGGACTCCCTTTTTTCCCCTCTCTTCCCCCTCCCCCCCCCCCCCCCCCCCGCGGGGTGGACCCCAACGACAGGGGCCTAGCATGTGATCTTTGGTGCACCTATGCAGGACATGAGAGGAATGTTTGGGGACACATGTGCTTTCTGATGAGGATCTCCACTGTGGACTATATCCTTTATTGCGTGTGATGCACATTAATTGGTAAATATACAACATTGTGACGATAGATGTATATATTGCTTACAGCAAATTGTTCCTAGTACATTATGATGAACAATCTCTTTTATATCTATTTATAGTTGTCTTTTTTCTTCCATAATAGAAAAATTCTCTGAAGAAGACCCCTGTGAGGGTTGAAACGCGTCAGAGTCATTGTTACATTGTATATACAGGTGTACAGTGTTTTTGTGACATAATTTATGCTGTCTATATATGTGCATCCATAATATATGTTTTTATTGTCAAAGTGGAGTTCAATTCTTGACTATTATGTTAGTCATTTATATCCTCTTTTTTTTTTTTATTCAATAAATATTATGAAATAACAAGCTTGCCCGACTTCTTGCGTTTGTAGTAACCCTACTCGCATATGTGTTTTACCATATTATAGACATATTGTTGCCAAAAAAAAAAACCACCACAGTGGAGACCTTTTTTCCTTTTTTTATGTGTCTACAGTGCTACCCATGGAGGGTTATTTACTAAACCTGAAGAATGCAAAATCTGGTGCAGGTCTGAATAGAAACCAATCAGCTTTCGGTTTTATCGCCAAAGCCTAATTTGAACAAGCCGACATTAGAAAGTGATTGGCTACCATGCACAGGTGCACCAGATTTACTAAATTGCCTTCAGTGTGTCAGTTACCTTACATTACATTCATTTGGGCGACTAGAGGCAAGCAGCAGATTCCAGCAACAAGAATCAGCAGATTACTGGTGTATGCAAACTTTAAACTTGCTATTATCTTTTTGTTCTATTGTGCTATCTTTGGATGATCTGGGGCATTTCTTGCAGAAAAAGTGAAAACGGGGGAGGGGAGGAGGGATTAGAGCCCAATTACCATGCAGACATCGTTCTACATAATGAGCTAAAATCTCACCAGTGGGGACACAGGAAGCAGTACAACGGGTTCAAAACTGGAACTGTATTCAAAACTGGTAAAAGGTGTTTTAGCTGGAGTCAACTGGTGTGATTATAGAGGCCAAAACTAGCAATGTATAAAAGCAGACAAATGATAGCCTCCAATAGTATATCCTGGTATCCACATTCACATATGAATATAATATGCATCATAGAGCCCGATGAAAAGATTAATATAAATGGCGTTATAAATATAATTTACATGTGCTTAAAGCGGAACTTCATGCAAAAGGGGACGTTCTGCTTTGCTTGGTAGCCCCCTCCCCCCATTTTTTTTGGTGGGGGGGGGGGGGGGGTGGGCGCAGTGGGTACCTGGTTTTGACAGGTACCTGCACCCACTTCCAAGTGGAAAAAACAGGTACCTGCTCCCCCCCCCAGCCTTTTGGGACACATCACAGGTCCCAGAAGACTGTGGGACCATTTACAAAGTGCAGTGGGAAGCCGGCTCTGAAGCCTCAAGGCTTTACAGGAGCTTTCCCTTAGTTAAGATGCAGGCGCCTGGACCTGAAGAACAATTTAGGAATTGGATTGGGACAGCACAAAGCTGAAACCCTGGACAATCAAGTGTCCTTTTAATAAAAGTTAGCAGTTACAATATTAAGCGCTCTGCACTAAAAATGGAGGACCAAGAGACAGGCCAAAGTGACAGGTCTGAAAAAACATAACATCTGAAAAGAAATCATGATAATACAAAAATTAATACTTACAGAAAGCAGTCTTATAAACACTTTTGGTAATTTTATGAGAGGGGATCAGATATCAGGGATCATAGGTTCTGTAATTTCAAAGGTTTCTATTATTTCCTAAAAAAATAAAAAGCATTATGTATTTACTACAGATTTTTAAAAAGCTAAACTTTAATTTAAAATAAAAGTAACATTACTGACTTAGCTGTAGATGTAATACAAAACTGTAAGCCATTTTCAACAATAACTAAAGATGAAGTGTAGGAGTATGGCCTATCCAATTAGAGCACTGTAGGAGTCATTGAAATGGAACATCAGCAGATTCCCATCACTTTATTTGCGGGTGACAATGGGCACCAGGACAGGAAGTGAGTGGGGGGTTGAGGTTTAACTCCCCAACAAGGGGACCAACACAGCAATGGGAACCGGAGGTTTAAACCCCTTTCCACTCTTCCAAAAACTAGAAAAAGCTTATAGCTGGAGTTAAAGCTGAAGCTGAATTTTGCTTAGGCCTCTTTCACACAGACTGTTCGTTCAGGTCCGCCTGTACGTTTTTTAGGCGGACATGAACGGATGCTCCATAGACCTCTATGGAGTGACGGATGTCAGCGGTGACATGTCCGCTGACATCCGATCCAAAAAAGTGTGACAGAGGAAAAACCTACCCTTCCATCCGTCTGCGGATCGGGTGAGGAGGGACTCCACGGTCCGTCTTCATCCGATCCCCCATAGGAGTGAGCGGCACTCTGACAGGTCTGTCCCTGTATATTTATTACACGTACATACACACTATACACTGGACATCAAAATTAGAGAACAATTCATGAACACTTGATTTGAGAGAACAGCAATGACTGTAGCACGGAGAAAGATTACAACTAAAATTTCTGAAGGTTACAACAAAGAACAATTAGTAGGCAGTGTACAGGCTCTTGCTTTGAATGACTTCAGCAGATCTGCGGCTACAGGACATCACCAGCCTCTCACACAGCTCTGGTGCGATTTTGTTCCACTCTTCCTTCCAGTCTTTTCTACAGTTCAGTGACTGTAGTGGGTTTCTAGGCCATAACTTTGTCTCCAAGGATTTTGCAGAGGTTTTCTATTAGGTTTAGATCAGGACTCCGGGCTGGCCATTTCATTATTTCAATGTTTTCATCTTCAAGGAACTGCTTTATCCGTTTTGCTGTGTAACAAGGGGCATTATTGTGCATGAAAATTGCTGGCTGATTGGGTGATCAACGCATTGAAGGAACCGCATGTTGTTGAAGAAGGTTCTGATAAACATTTGCATTCACTCTGCCATGTAGCCGTATCAGAGGTCCATCTCCTGCTGCAGAAAACATCCCCCAAACCATGACGCTTCCCCCTCCACCTTTCACGGACTTCTTTACACACTTTGGGTTCAGTCTTTCCCCAGTTTGAACATAATGTTTCCCATCGGACCCAAATAAATTAAAAACTTGCTTTCATCACTTAAGTGAACTTTGGAGCAGTTCTCCTCTGTCCACACAACATGTTCCTTAGTCAAGTCTAGACTTTTGATTCTTTCTGCTAATGAGGCCGCGTACACACGGGCGGACTGTTCGCCCAACTTTGTGCGCTGAACAGTGTTTGGGCGGACAGTCCGCTCGTGTGTGGGCTTTCAGCGGACAGTTTCAGCGGACAGTTTGACGAACAAGGTTTTTCGGAATTTCCGAAAAACTGTCCGCTGAAACCTTGTTTCAGCGAACAGTCCGCTCGTGTGTAGGCTTGTTCGTCAAACTAAGTTCCGCGCATGCTCAGAAAGGATTTACACGCCGAAAGTTATAATGCAGTGTATAGGACGTCGTATTTTTCGTCCCGTCGTACGTGCCGTTCACGTCATCGCGCACGGTTTCAGCAAACTGTTCGTCCGTCGTGTGTGGCCATGTCCGTCCATGCTAAGTTTGAGCGGACTGTTTGCCGAAACTGTTTGACGGACAAAGTTGGGCGAACAGTCCCCGCGTGTGTACGCGGCCTGAGAGGTTTGATCACTGCAGAATGGGCTTTCAGTCCAAATTCACTTGAACGGCGAGATACTGTATGACGGGACAGATCCTTACTCGGTTCAGCGCTGAACTGGCGAGCAATCGCAGCTGCAGTGCCGAACTGATTGCCCATTGAGATTCTCTGCATTATCCTGTCCTCTCTTGCATTTGTCTTTCATGGATGGCCAGTCTTCTTGGGGGGACTTGAATGAGTTTGTGGCATTGTAAAGATACAATATTATAGAAATCTCAGATTTGAAACGACAAACTTCACTTGCTATGGCTGAAAGGATCTTCCCTTTGGCCTTTATCTAGACAACCTGCTTCCGGAGGGTTTCAGTCACTTTAGAGCGACTCACCATCTTGCTGACTCAGTGAAAACTGGAAAGTTAGGCTGTCAGTTAAACAGGGCTTGCCAGACAATTTAAGAAATTAGCACAAAGGTGCCAGATTAACACCAATAACTGGGAGGTATCTGAAAGTGTTCCCTAATTTTGATCAATGTTCTTTTTCAAATCTCACTGAAATGTTTAATTCTGTACTTCAAACTATATGCATCTCATGACATGTGCTTCACATAACTGATCTTTAACTCCCGTTTAGATTATTTTAAAGAGGACTATGTAGTGTCCTTTAAAAATTTAGGAAATTGTAGATTGTAGATTGTTCCCCGATTTTGATCTCCAGTGCATACATGTGTATATATACAATTGTGCTCATAAGTTTATACATTTCTTGGCCATTTTTGAGAGTGTTAGTGTTTGGCTGAAGGCATATATTATCAATCAACTGAGTTTTACTCTTTTTAAATCATAATGACAACAGAAACTACTCAAATTACCCCGATCAAAAGTTTACATACCTGGAATGTTTGGCCTTGGTATAGAGACAGAAGGTGGCACACACAGCTTAAAATGGCAATTAAAGGTTAATCACATTTGTGGCTTTTTAAATCACAATTATGCTTTGTTTCCACTGAGCGGAACGGTTCGGGTCGGTACAGTTTGGAAGTGTTAGAATGGTCCGGGCTTTCATAATGGAAACACTCAAAATAGCGTACCGTACTGAACCAACCCAAACCGATCCGCTCAGTGGAAACAAGGTATAAGTGTCTGTGTATAAATAGTCAATAAGTTTGTTAGCTCTCACATGGATGCACTAAGCAGGCTAGACACTGAGCCATGAGGAGGTAGAAAAGAACAGTGAAAAGACCTGCGTAACAAGGTAATGAAACGTTACAAAGATGGAAAAGGATAAGAAAAGTTATCCAAAGCCTTGAATATGCCAGTCTGTCTTGTTTAATCACTTATTAAGAAGTGGAAAATTAGGGGCTCTTTTGATTTGGATTGGATGACAGACTGGGAACTGCCTGTATTAGAGTCAGACTCACCAGCATTGTCCTGTGGCTTCAGGTTGTGGAGCTGCAGCTGTGCCTTAGCAGAGCGCTGCGTGCTGGGCTGTGAGGAGGCAGCCGGTGTCATCTTGGCAGAGGGCTAGGACAGAGGGTCCTTGATGATACCCATCTTATATTTGGCCTTGGGGCCCCCCAGGGCCATGGTTGTGAGAGCGATGGTCTCTGTGGAGCTAGAGGAGTCCACGCGAGTCGTTCAAGAAGCCGCTGTTGCGGGTATGGTCTGGTGTGGTTCCCTGTGGATCAGAGCTCTAAGCTTGCATTACCACTCATGCTCCACGTGTGCACCTCCCTTTAATTGTCATTTTAACCTGTGTGCGCCACCTTCTGTGTCTGTATCAAGGCCAAACATTCCAGGGTATGTAAACTTTTGATCAGGGTCATTTGGGTAGTTTCTGTTATTATTATGATTTAAAAAGAGTAAAACACAGTTGATTGATAATAAATGGCTTCAACCAAACACTAACCATGAGTGAAAAATAACGTTTTTGTGTTATCATTCATATTCTCTGAAAAATGGCTAAGAAATCATAAATTCTGCCAGGGTATGTAAACTTATGAGCACAACTGTGTACACACACACACAGTGGATATAGAAAATCTACACACCCCTGTTAAAATGTCAAGTTTCTGTGATGTAAAAAATAAAATAAAAAATGAGACAAAGATAAATAATTTCAGAACTTTTTCCACCTGTTAATGTGACCTATAAACTGTACAACTCAGTTGAACAAACTGAAATCTTTTAGGTGGGGTAGGGGAGGTAAAAAAAAAAAAATGCATAAGTGTGCCCCACCCTAAACTAATACTTTGCTGAAGCACTTTTTGATTTTATTAAAGCACTTTGTCTTTTTTGGATACGAGTCTATCAGCATGGCACATCTTAACTTGGCACTCTTCATTGAAAAAACACTCCAAATCTGTCAGATTGTGAGAGCATTTCCTGTGCACAGCCCTCTTCAGATCACCCCACAGAAGAAAAAACAACTCTAAAGCATTATGCGTGAGGGCTTTGTGTCAAAATTGACTGATATTTGGAACTGTTCATAATTCCCTCTACCTTGATTAAGGCCCCTGTTCCAGCTGAATAAAAACAGCCCCAAAGCATGATGCTGCCACCACCATGCTTCACGGTGGGTATGGTGCTCTTTTTGGCGATGTACAGTGTTGTTTTTGCGGCAAGCATATCCTTTGGAATTATGGCCAAAAAGTTCAACCTTGGTTTCATCAGACCATAGCACATTTTCCCACATGGAGAATTCAGATGTGTTTAGCCAGGCTTGGATATTTTTCTTCGTAAGAAACGGCTTCCATCTTGCCACACTACCCCAAAGCCCAGACATATGAAGAATATGTCAGATTGTTGTCACATGTACCACACAGCCAGTACTTGTCAGATATTCAAGCAGCTCCTTTAATGTTACTGCCTCCCCGACCAGTTTTCGTTTCGTTTTTGCAACAATTTTAGAGGGACGTCCAGTTCTTGGTAATGTCACTGTCCATGGTATATCTATTGCCTTGCAAATTCTTTTGTACCCTCCTGTTGACTGATACCTTTTAAAAATTAGATCCCTCTAAAGCTTTGGAAGCTCTCTGCGGATCATGGCTTTTGCTGTAGACTGCAACTAAGAAAATGTCAGGAAAGACATACTAAAACAGCTGAACTTTATTTGGGGTTAATCAGAGGCACTTTAAATGATGGCAGGTGTGTACCGACTCCTATTTAACATGAGTTTGAATGTGTTTAATTCTGAACACAACTGTTTACAGGTCACATTAAAGGTGTAAAAAGTTCTGAATAGATTTATCTTTGTCTCATTTTTTTTTCATCACAGAAACCTGACATTTTTACAGGGGTGCGTAGACTTTCTATACATTGTATATACACACACACACACACACACCTAGAGAAAGATGGACTAAGCTTCAAAAAACAAAACAAAAACAAAACCTTCAGTCTTACATTTTTGAGAGCAGTTTTTTGGCAGAAAAAAAAAAAAAAAAAGTCTGATAAATACTCCTAAACATTTTTTTGCCAAAAGAACTGCTGTTTTTTTTTTTTTTTTTTTTTTTAAGCCTAGTGCGCATGGGCCCATTACCTTTAAAAAAATAAAATAAAAGGTAATGGGCCTATGCGCACTAGGCTTAATAAAAAAACAAAAAAAAAAACAGCAGTTCTTTTGGCAAAAAAAAAAAAAAAGTTTAGGAGCGTTTATCAGATTTTTTTTTTTCTTAAAGACCGGCGTTCGTCACAACATAATAAAACTACAAGAAAATGAAAAATAAAAGTCACCTTCCAATCTTGGTGGCTAAGGGAGATGACTCCTTGGTACCTGCGCAGATTATCTTTGTCTACTTGTGACTCGTCTTCTTGGTCTACAGGTTCTATTAAAAGGGGAAAAAACATAGGATTAAATGAGTTCACGTTAATAAAGAGTCTGAAGTTAAGAAGTTTGTGTTCTCTTTGCTGGGTTTGTAAGCGATTGTAAATGATCACCTTGTAAAAACAACCCATTCAGATTAAAATAGAATTAAAAAGGCAAAAAAACATTTTTGTATAGATAAAAAAAAAAATACATTATAAATAAATTGTTTCCCTTTTATATAAATAATCACATGCCCTCTGTTCTCAGCTGCATAGGAGCTGGGGGGAGGAGACGCAGCAGCACACAGAGATTCCCAGTGAATGGCTGTGCAGGGGGGCGTGTCAGGACAAGTCTAATCATTGGAGGAGAGCAGGCTGAGTTGCCAGCATAGCTAGAGAACTGACCACAGTGTGGTCAGTTTTTAAAGGAAAGCAAAGAGACTGGCAGGAACACCAGGGATTTCACACAAAGGAAGCAATACAAAGAGGATACTTTCTCATACAAGTACATGGTACAGCAGGCACATATCAGGAATATAAAGTGTTGGTATAACAAATGCTTTAAATTTATGTCTAAAGCCACACACACACACACACACACACACACACACACACACACACACACACACACACACACAATCAGATTTTTTTGTCTTCAGATTTACCAAAAACATGTAATGCAAGGGCCTGCCCTATTGCATAAAAATGTAACTCCTAGGGTTTGACCTCATACCGTATTATATGGGTTTGGTAAATCTGAAGACAAACATCAGCATAATTTCTGATAGTGTGTATGGGGCTTAAGAATAATCAATATTTTCAGAGTAACAGTACATTCCACAACGTGGACTTTAATATAAATTCCCAGTATTATGTTCTGCTTTCACTCCAAGCTTTACACCTGGTAAGCGCCTTACTGCATCACTGCCTTTGCAGGGTTACAGTGAGACTCAACAAGATCCTTATTCTCTAAACCAGGGGTAGGGAACCTTTTTGGCTGAAAGAGCCATGAACTCCACATATTTTAAAATGTAATGCCGCAAGAGCCATACAATATGTTTAAAACTAAACTAAAACAAATTTTATTTTTATTTTTTAAATCGATTAGTCGACCAATTTCAATTATAACTAATATACACGTCATCTCCCCCACTATAATATCCACATCTCCCCTACGATTGTCCACTTGCTTAACACTACACAGGCGTGCAGATCCACAAGCAGTTGAGGTGGGTGATGATGTCAGCGCGCCGCTCACCTAGGCCGCCGCTGGGTGTACCAAGATGGCCGCGGCTCCGGAGCTAGGCCGAAGCTGCGGACTTTCCTATGGGCTCAATCCACGGATCAGTACACCACATGATCCGCGGATTGAGAGGTGAGAGCCAGATGCAGCCATCAAAAGAGCCACATTCGGCTCGCGAGCCGTAGGTTCCCTACCCCTGCTCTAAACATTCATACTCATCCGCTACTAAATGGCCCTGTAATCTATTTTTCATGAAAGTTTCTCACTTATTTTTGTCCCCCTTGTACATCCTCTGTGAGCTCCCGAACCTCTCCTCTTCCTCACTTCCATACAGTCCATAGTCATTAGTCCATCTCAGGAGCAATTATGAGAAGGTGGCTATGTTCCTACATACAGTGGAATGATGGAGAACAAACGTAGCGCCAACCTCTAATAGGAAGGCAGATCAGAGCAGCAAGAGAAAAAGACATTTGGAGGAGGCTGAAAGCAATGGGTTTTTTATTTTATTATTCTTAGAATATATACTTGAATATAATTTTTTTTCTTAGTGTTGCTTTAAAAACACTGGCAAAGTGCTTCTAAGTTTGCAGCAACTTTGTCACCTGATCCCCACAGCGCTTCCCCATAGGGACAGCAGGATGATGTCATGCATGCATTTCACTGCCGACAATGTCTATAATAGTCTGGCAATTGGTAAAAAAAAAAAAAAAAAATTGTAGAGTAGTTATGTGATCACGTTACTGACAGGAGGAAAAGCAAAAAAAGGTTTTTCTCTCCAAAATTTTGTATGCGGAGCTCTCAATGCACTTCACTTACATATGTATTACAGTTGTCCCTTGCAGTTTATTATTTTCTTGCAACAATTCAAACCTTTTGGGATCCCAAGTGGATGAGTAGCTGGATATTAAACTTAGGAGACATAAATTTAAAGAGGTCCATAACTTATCTCTAAAGGAATGTACTAGAAGACATTTTTTTTAGGATCCTGAAATACTGGCAAATGGATACACAGGCTCCAGAATCAAAGTATCTGGCATGCCAACTGTAACATGGTGCCATGAGAAGCTCATCAATGAGCCCACAGGATGAACAAGAGAAATCACCCAATTCCCCAATCTACGCTAAAGAGCATGAAAGGAGGAATCTATACTGCCAGCTGTTGTATTCAGGAAACCAAAGCACCAGCAGCTGTCTGAATACCTGAAATGGAACTTCTAATGATTAGATGCAGACGCTGTTCGGCTGACAATATTCCACCTGGCTTCTTTGCATTTTTAGGCTCCATGCTCATAAACTGCAGTTTATTGGAGTTTAGGCGTTTTTTTTTTTTTAAAAGCCCATAAACTCCACTCTATGTTAGCCTATGTGTCCATGCACACATGGACGTTTTTTTAGCTTTAATGAGCAGTGGAGTTTATGGGCTTTTTTTGGAATGGCAGAAATTTGCGTTCAAAGTGACGGTTTTCACCGCCAAAAAAAGCCAAACGCAGATAAACGCGCCTTAATTAGCATTCAGCGTTCAATTTTTTCAATGCATTGTGGGAGTTTGGAGGGTCCTCTGTGTATTTTTATTAAAAAACGCCCATAAACACTAAAAAACGCTAATAAAAAACGCTGCTAAAAGCGCGTTTTTCAACCAGCGTTTTCTGCCAGCAATCTGGCATCCAGAAAAAGTGTGCATGGAGTCTTAAAATCAAAGTTTGTCGAGCTGGGTGTTGCTGAAACGGCCACCCATGACTTGGTTTTCAGCCAGTTCAGCAGGAATCAGCCAACATTCAGGCCGTGGATGGCTAGCCTAAGCAAACATTATGAACAGACACAGGTCCAGTAAAGGGCGAGAAGACCGCCTTAGGATCTTCAACCAAGGAGAAAGTAAAGTGCTGACTTTTTTATTTTTAAAGCAGAGTTTTACTCTTTCAATGAACATGGATTCATTTTAAATCCTTATGCTGCTAGCATTAGTAAAATTGATAGGAAAATATATCATATATTTTTTTTTTACATTTCTTCAGTTTCCTGACCAAGGCAAATTATGTCATACATCCCAGGAGTGTTCAAGCGAGGAGGAGGGGTTTTCTCAGCTAAGCACACCCTCCTGCCTGAGCTAAGGGCAGATAGAGTTCAGGAAGTAAATACTACTTGAATCATCTGCCCTTACACAAGATGGCCAGAAATGCTAGGGGGGCGTTAGCCAAAGCAATTCCTCAAACAAAATAAAGCATGGAGACATGCATGGATGGGAGAATTTGTTTTGAATATAAAAAAATTTATTAAAATAGAGTTTTAGGTTTGTGGTGCTGAGATGCAGTGAAGATCCACTTTACCATCCTATTCTTTATGTCACTGTTACTACAAACTCCCTCATAGGAGAGGTATTATTCATCAGATATATGCACAAAACATGCAATAACTGTATTGTTCTTAAGGGTAGAAAACAAGGCACAATCATTTTAATCCTTTAGGTTTGAAGCTTACCCATCACTGGCAGCTTATCATTATCAAGTTTTATTCTTGCAAAACCATCCTAAAAAGGAGTTGAAGAAATGACATGAGCAGAGAAGAAAGTCATGCGTCGAATGTGAAAATATGTAAAGTACACCATGAAAAAAAAAAAGAAAAAAGAAAAAAAAATTATATATATATATATATATATATACACACACATACATACATACATACATACATATACACACATATATATATATATATATATATATATATATATATATATATATATATATATACACACATATACATATATATACACACATATATAATGCTTTATCATAGGCAACATAGAAACATTGCATACAACACTTAAAGCAGTTATAAACGTCGAATGCTGTAAAAAAACAAAAACACGCACAGCAATAGCATAATATGCATTGCATGTGCAAGTATGCATCACATACTAGCACATTATGAAATACTCACCTTGGAATGAAGTCCTCCAGCGCTGTACTGTCGCCACTGACATGCTCTTCTCTTGCACGCAGAAGAATCGGACTCAGGAGAGGAGAGTTTTAGCAGAAAATTGAAGTGGTGTAAACACGTCTAAACGCGAATTAATAGGCACGTTTAGTGTCTTCATTTCAATTGCAAGAATTATTATCCTAGCTAATGAAAGTTAACGGGCAAGCACCGGATGCTGTTAAACGCGAGTAAAAAGTGACTAAACACGGTACACGTTTATCTGAGTTTTTCTGCTGCCAGGAGAAAGGCATCTTGTGCATGAATCTTTAGTAGAGCTGCACGATTCTGCCTAAAATGAGAATCACGATTTTGCTGTGAATAAAGATCACGATTCTCGTGGCCTATCATCTTCTTTCACATTTTTTTAATTCATTAAAGTAGATTTAAAAAAAAATTTAAAATATATAATGCGTTTGAAAGACCACTGTGCAAATACAGTGTGACATAAAATATTGCAACAACCACCATTTTATTCTCTAGGGTATCTGCTTAAAAAACAATGACAGCGGCAGGAATCTGCCGATTCCTGCTGCTGTTTCAGTCACCTGCAAATGGCTAGCTGCAGCCGCTGAGCCTTGTACATTTCGGTGATAGGTTTGTGTGCTTCCAGCAGTAATCGCTGGCTGGGCAGACAGCTACAGATAGCAGCGGTCCTCACCAACCTCTCATTCAAGTGTAGAGGACTCAGCAGCCCCAGCCAGCCACTCACAGGTGACTGAAACAGCTACAGAAATCACCAGATTCCCGCTGCTATCACTTCCACCAGTGCTAGTGGCCTGTGCCAATATAGTCTAATGCCCCATACACACGGTCGGACTTTCTGGCAGAAAATGTGCGATCGGATCATGTTGGCAGAAAATCTGATCGTGTGTGGGCTCCATCGGACTTTTCCTGTCGGAATTTCCAACACACAAAGTTTGAGAGCTAGATCTAAAATTTTCCGACAACAAAATGTGATCGCTTAAATTCCGATCGTGTGTAGACAATTCCGACGCACAAAGTGCCACGCATGCTCAGAATAAATTACGAGACGAAAGCTATTGGCTACTGCCCTCTTTATAGTCCTGTCGTACGTGGTTTATGTCCCCTCATTCTGAACGATCAGATTTTCCAACAACTTTGTGCGACCGTGTGTATACAAGAGAAGTTTGGGCCAAAATCCGTCGGAAAAAATCAGACGGATTTTGTCATCGGAAAGTCAGACCGTGTGTACATGGCATAATACCTCAACAGAAAAGAGAACCAACAATTATTATGTACAGCTGTGTGAAAGACTTACCCTAATGATAAAAGAAACATGGAAGATGTTCTCAACTGTACGAGAAAAAGAACGTGGATTGATCACAAAATCAAAGAAAGATATGGGAGTGTCAGCTATCAAAAGAAAAAAAAATTGAAATTAAATGAGCGGAATTAGAGGGCATTTTTGAATGTTTGAAGGCACAGATTAACTTTATAAGCTACACATCTATTAAATAAATCTCCAACCTCTAATTCATCACTTATAATCAAATGCTAATCTGCTGACGAAAAAAAAAAAAAAAAAAAAAAAAAAAAAAAACATGAAAATAATAAAATAAAAGAAAAATAAATACAAAAAAAAAAAAAAGCAGAGAAAAATAATTGCTTTACTATAATGCCATGGCCATTTGTCACTTGGCAATGTTCATGTGTGCTTTTTTTAAATGCGTGTCTGGGCAACGTTCACGTGTGCTTTGTTATGTGTGCCGCTACCCAATGTTCTTGTGTGCTTTGTTATACAGTGCATATAAAAAAAGTCTACACACCCCCATTAAAATGTCAGGTTTCTATGATGTTAAAAAAAAAAAAAAAAAAAAAAAAAAACACGAAACAAAGATAAATCATTTCAGAACTTTTTCCACCTTTAATGTGACCAATAAACTGTACAACTCAGTTGAACAACAAACTGAAATCTTTAAGGCGAAGGAAAGTGGAAAAAAAATAAAAAACGAAAACATTATTAGTTGTAAAAGTGTGCACACCCTTAAACGAATACTTTGTTGAAGCACCTTTTACAGCACTCAGTCTTTTTGGGTATGAGTCTATCAACATGGCACATCTTGTCTTGGCAATATCTGCCCACTCTTCTTTGCAACACTCCAAATCTGTCAAATTGCAAGGGCATCTCCTGAGCACAGCCCTCTTCAGAACGCCCCACAGATCGTCAACAGGATTCAGGTCTGGGCTCTGGCTGGTCCAGTCCAAAACTTTAATCATCTTCTGGTGAAGCCATTCCTTTGTTAATTTGGATGTATGCTTTGGGTCATTGTCATTCTGAAAGATGAGGTTCCTCTTCATGTTCAGCTTTCCAGCAGAAGCCTTAAGGTTTGGTGTCAAAATTGATTGGTATTTGCAACTGTTCATAATTCCCTCTACCTTGACTAAGGCCCCTGTTCTAGCTGCAGAAAAACAGCCCCTCATCACGATGCTGCCATCACCATGCTTCACGGTGAGTATGGTGTTCTTTTGGTGATGTGTAGCGTTGTGTTGTTTTTGTGCCAAACATATCTCTTGGAATTATGGCCAAAAAGTTCAACCTTGGTTTCATCAGACCAGAACACATTTTTCCACATGCTTTTGGGAGACTTCAGATGTGCTTTTTGCAAAATATATATAATATCCGGGCTTGGATTTTTCTCTTTATAAGAAAAGGCTTCCGTCCTTGCCACTCTACCCCATAGCCCAGACTTATGAGGAATACGGGGATAGTTGTCACATGTACCACACAGCCAGTACTTGTCAGATATTCCTGCAGCTCCTTTAATGTTGCTGTAGGCCTCCTGGCAGCCTCCCTGACCAGTTTTCTTCTTGTCATCAATTTTGGAGGGATGTCCAAATCTTGGTAATGTCACTGTTGTGCCATATTTTCTCCACTTGAGGATGACTGTCTTCACTGTAAGTTATAAGAGGGTGTGCACACTTATACAACCACATTATTTTAGTTTTTTTACTCCCCCCGAAAAGATTTCAGTTGGTTTTCAACTGAGTTGTACAGTTGATGGGTCACAATAAAAATGTGGAAAAAGTTCTGAAATTATTTATCTTTGTCTCATTTTTTTACATCACAAAAACCTGACATTTTAACAGGGGTGTGTAGACTTTTTATATCCACTGTACTTCTACCCAAGAAAGGAATCACATCATCCTAAATGAATGGTGAAAGAATAAATAACAAGATGCCCTGAACTAGGATAACATCTTTCTAACTTATAATCATGTTTGATATCAAATTAACCTCTTGCTTACTGGGCACTTAAACCCCCCTCTTATCCAGACTAATTTTCAGCTTTCAGCGCTGTCGCACTTTGAATGACAATTGCGTGGTCATACAACACTGTACCCAAATTACATTTTTATAATTTTTTCACCCGAATAGAGCTTTCTTTTGGGGGTATTTGATCACCTGTGCAATTTTAATTTTTTGTTAAAAAAAAATGTCAAAAGACCAAAAAATAAATAAATAAATAACTAAAAAAATATATATTTTTTTATTTTGTTATAAAATTTTAAAACGGGTCATTTTTGTCCGTCATTGATATACGCTTATGAGGCGGGAGTGATGGGCACTGATGGGTTACACTGATTGGCACCACTGGTGGGCATTGATAGGCGGCACTTGTGGGCACTTTCAGGTGGCAATTATGAGGCATAATTGCCTCTTGTTTCGGGACCGATGTCCCTTTAAGGTAAGCTGGTGATTGTCTTTTTTTTTTCTCCTCCGCTGTCAGCGTGAGGAAAAAAAAAAAGCGATCACCGAGCTTTTGTTTTGATCATGTGATCAGCTGTCATTGGCTGACAGCTGATCACATGGTAAGGGCCCGAGACTGGCTCCTCAGATCGGTGATCACCCGAGTCTCAGTGACGAGCAGGGAGTGTGCACAGGAGAGGCCGTCATTCGGCCATAGCGCGGATGTCAAGTGGTTGAATATTAACGGAATACCTAAAAAACAAACATTTCTGAAGGGAAAGCTTTCGACATGCAAAATGTTATAAGAGAAATATCTGCTCTGTCATTGCTTAATTTTGAAGTGGCTACAAGGAATCATGAAAATTTTCTAGCTGCACCTACAGCAAGAATGCCAGTCAGTATACTTCCTGTGGCAGACTAGTGCATCTGCTATTGCCGACCTCGGCTTCTGAATAGGATTGTTACTTGGCAGTAAATTGCCCCCTGCAGTCTGCAAACTTACATAGATAGATGGTAAACATCATCCAAAAGAGAGGTCAACAATAGCAGTCTACATATTTAATGCGCCAGTGTTTTGTTTAAGGCTGGGTTCACACTGCTGTGGGGGGAGATCCGGATGTGATTCGCACCGCAAATCACATCCGATCTCCGTAGCGCTGCGAGTTCAGCCATACAGATAGTATGGCTGAACTCGCAGCGGTCCCGCAGCAAACTCGCACGGGACCCTTTTTTTCGTCCGCAACAGAATCGGATCGCATGGGCGTTCACACCATGCGATCCGATTCTTGTGCGAGTCGGCAGATCGCACTGCGATATGCGGACGGATCTGGGGGTGTCATTAACATATCATTGACACTCCCAGCCGTTCGCATAGGGCAGTGTGAACTGCCGGCGGGAGTCGTGCGATGCGGGAAAACGCCGCGGATTCGCGGCGTTCCCGCATCGCAGCGGTGTGAACCCGGCCTAAGGGCTGGTTCACACCCCAAAAAACGCACCGCAGATCTGCTCCGGATGTGTTTCAGCACACATGTTTTTAAATACGTTTTTGACACGTTTCCAGATGCTCTTTTTCTCTCCACTTGACCTCGGTCCGGTGCATTTTTAATGTGTTCCAGTACAAGAAAAAATGCAGCATGTTCTACTTTTTTTTTCTGGAACTGGAAAGCCCTGGAAATGACTGCACTGGTGTGAACTATGCCACTGAAAACCATATAACCTACTTTCCATGCTTTTTGATGCAGAAAAAAAATATGGACTGAAATACATGTGGTGTGAACTGGCCCTTAATGGAAAAAAGGTAACCATTAAATTAAAGCGGTACTAAACCCGCTGACATGTTTTTTCACACCTGCAAGGCAAAAGGCATAATGAGCTAGTATACACCGCATACTAGCTCATTATGAAATACTTACCTTAGAACGACGAGCCCCCGACATCTTACTCGATACGCGCCAAGGGAGCTGACATGCTCCCTCTGCGTGTCTTCCGGATATCGCGGCTCCGGCGCTGTGAGTGGCCGGAGCAGCGATATCGCCACTCCCGTGCATGTGCGCGGGAGATTTTTCCGGCAGGGTCCGGCGTCTGCCGGGCTTACAGCAGAGAATCCTCTGTGCGCATGCGCTGCTGCAGTCAGCAGCGCATTGCCAGGGGAATATCTCCTAAACCGTACAGCCGTAAGGCTTACCTGTAGGTAAATGTTCAAATCAAGACTATACAACCGCTTTAAAACAAATAGTTGAGACTCACGGTCTTCTCTAAAATAGGTCTGTAGATAGCCCAGAATACGCTCTACTTCTTTTTCTGTTGCTTCCTGGTGAGACTCTTCCATTTTTTTCAGCTAAAAAAATAAATAAAAAAAATTAAAAAAAAGTACAAAATATGCAAAATTATATATTTTATTTTATTTCATGCAGAACAAAAAAAACAAAAAAAACAAGACCCTGCTTAAAACATGTAATGCACGCAATATGTTACACAAACCAGGATTTTACCAGGGTCAAGCATATGACCAGAGATGCTCAGATAATTGAAGTGCGGGTATGTGGTGCAGTGGGCACAAGCACTACCAAGTGTGCCTTTTGAAGGGGGAGTTCTGGTGAGTTCTACACTGCATTGCTGACAACAAACACAGGTACATTTATGTGCATAGGCACACTTAAAAATTGTGCACACCCTGGATGCTTTAGGACCTATACACTCTTCATTAAAGGTCAACTGAATACAAACTATAAAAAGGAGAGCGCTCAGGCACAAAAAGAAACCACTGTATGAAAACATACAGCGTACAGCAGAGCAAACCTTGTCACCCTCCTGGGCCACACTGGAAGAAGATCACAAGTTAGCAAGATAATGTACCCAAGTATTAAAACTTAATTTTATTTTCTAATATTATTTTCTTATACAAGTAAAAGAAAGAAACATAAAACTAGTGCTACATGTGACACTGTTTTTGATAAACTAACACATCTATATCTGGTGTGAAGGATTTAGTAGAAATTCTCAATGAATGCTCAAGGTGTGCATCAGATATTTTTGCGGTACCGCAGGGTAGTCTTCCTGGTCACGATTACAGACCGACAGTGGTGAGAGCCGACGGTGCGGAGGACAGTCTATGTGAACAGCTTTACCCGGATGCTTGCATACCTAAAGTGCCTCTTAATCATCAACCATGTTAGTTGCTAAATGTTGTACCTTCATTAAATGTAACCATATTGCTACACTTGGAGGCGCCTCTCTTCTCTTTTATACTCTGTAGTTTCTGCAGGATTTTGCTTCCAATCCCCTTGTGGTGGCTGCCATTGGTGGATAGACATTTTATGATTACACAACCTATCACATTGCTATTATTTTTCTATATAGACTATAAACTGAAGGACTTATAAATAAATGGTTGTGGAACAAATCATCTGAGTTTCCATTATTTCTTATGGGGAAATGCACTTTGATATACAAGTGCTTCGGATTACAAGCATGTTTCCGGAAAGAATTACGCTCGCAATCCAAGGTTTTACTGTACACCAACGAAGAAAAAGCATCCAAAAGGCACTGAGATTTTGATGCAGTTCATACAAAGAAGTGAGAGGGCCGTGTTCATATTTGAAATTGCAAATATTAAAAAGGTAACTAACTCCCAACAGCTGGCGAGTCGACTGGAAGCGGAATTTATTGCCGACCCATCCAACTCCACTAGAGAGGCATGGATTTCTGCCCAGTAAGCTATGGTTCGTATTAACACTTCAGCTGCGGGTAGAAAAAGGCTCTTTAGTAAACTGGCATTTTATGAGGTGGCAGAGCAGACTGGTCGTCTAATAGCCATGATTGTTCAATCTCACCAGGCCTCCGTGCCTATAGGTGCCCTATGCACAAGGAATGGGACCGTGGTCAATTCTCTGGATCAAGTTATGAATGAACTAGTAGAGTTCTATTCTAATTTATATCAGCCTAAACAACAGTACTCTGTGGATGCTTTTTTTGCAAAAGGTGGACCTGCCTTGCTTGTCAGACACTCAAACGCTTTTTGGACTCCCCGTTAACATTGAAAGAATTACAGCCGAGGACTGGTTTGTTCCCGAACTCCAAGGTACCAGGTGATGACGGCCTTCCCATAGAGGTATATAAGCCGTATGTGGGAGTCATCTCCCTACTTAACCTCCCTGGCGGTATGATTATTTCAGATTTTAGGTGCTGAAAGTGGTACCATTATTTTGCATGAAGATTTGGCGTTTTATATTGTAGGCCTGTAATTTTTAGAAATAATTCACTTAAATTTGTCCAAACAAGAGTCTAATAGACATCCCGGGTATGATAAAATTTGAAATATGAAATCATAAACTATATCACAATTACAATTTATATATATATATATATATATATATATATATATATATATATATATATATATATATATATATATATATATATATATATATATATCTTTTTTTTTTTAAATAAATAACTATAAATGATTATAACAAATAATATAATAATAATAATAAAAATTATTCAATAATGTAATCCAATCAAAAACACTGAAATATGCTGAGTTGCAGAATTGTCACTGTCATTACTTTTAGTGTTTAATGATGAATTTCCCCACAAATTACTATCGCTCAATTCTGCGAGTGATTCTAATTTATTATCGCTGTTTTCTAGCTGGTCTAGAACCACTTTTGATGTAAACGGACACTTTTTGGTTGCTATGGACAATCTCCAGTTTCCTGGCATAAAGAACAGTATTTATAATATAAAACTGTATGCAGGACACTGGACAAACTACTAGGGACAAAAGGGGATGTGTAATTATTTGATACAGTACTGTAATCTGTAAGATTACAGTATACTGTATCTATACTGTGTATTTTACTTTTTGAATTTGGCGCCGAACTCCGTCCCCGTGCATCGCAGCGCTTGCAGGGAACGGAGCCCGGCAATGTGACAGATCGAGCGGAGGACGGCTCACTGATCACAGCGGGGAGACATCGCAGGATCCAGGGGACAAGGCAAGTAACCCCCTCCATGGATCCAGCGATGCGATCCCGAGTCTGGTATTTAAATCTTACCCCGAGTCAGACTCGGGAATACCGCCAGGGAGGCTACTGTGTTGAATGCTGCTAGACGACAACAACATTGCCTACCCATGTCCATGACTAAAGCAAATGCCATATTATTATTGAAACCCGGTAAAGACCCATCGGACCCAGGTTCTTATAGGCCTATATCCCTGTTGCAAACCGATACAAAAAAAGTTGGCAAAGGTATTATACCTAATGTTGAATACTGTTATTACAACTAATATTCACTCGGACCAGTCAGGATTTATATCTCAAAAATCCATGGCAATTAATTTACGCAAAAAATAAATAAATAAATAAATTTTTAAAAAAAAGGAAGGCGAGAGGGCAAAAATATTTGAAGAGCTCACTGGTTCAGGTTAGGTTGCCTACAACAGACACGCTATCCTTCGGTGAGTACCCCAACATGTTACCAGAAAAGAAAGGAACAAATGAAAGGAGGGCCAGACTAAAAACAGTTCAAATTAAAAATAAATAAATAATACAAAAAAAATAAAATAAATAAAAACCACACAACCAACGCATTTAGGGGATCAGAAAATAAAAAAAAATAAAAAAAACCTTCATCAGGGCAGAAAACACATTGGTTGTTTTAGTACAAAGTAGCTATATTAACCACTTGCTTACTGGGCACTTAAACCCCCCCCCCCCCCCCCACCTCCTGCACAGACCAATTTTCAGCTTTCAGCACTGACGCACTTTGAATGACAATGGTCATACAACACTGTACCCAAATTACATTTTTATAATTTTTTTCCCCACAAATAGAGCTTTCTTTTGGTGGTATTTAATCACAGCAGGAGTTTTTATTTTTTGCTAAACAAAAAAAAGATAGAAAATTTTGAAAATAAAAATCATGCTTAATAGTTTGTTATAAAATTTTGCAAACAGGTAATTTTTCTGCTTCATTGATATGCACTGATGAAGTGGCACTGGTGGGCCCTAATAGGCACAGATAAGTCGGCACTGATGTGCAGCAGCACTGTCCAGGCACTGATTGTGGGCACCGAGAGGTGGCGCTGGTGGGCACTGGTAGGCGGCACATCACAGTGATCGGGACTGAAGTCCTGCTCACTGCCGCCAGTGATCGGCATTTTTTTTTCTCCTCACTGTCAGCAGGAGAAAAAATAGCCAATCACCAGCTGTGTTGACATCGCGTGATCAGCTGTCATTGGCTGACAGCTGATCACATGGTAAGGGGTCGGGTGTGACCCCTTGCACAAATCTGCGATCCAGCGAGTCTCATAGACTCGCTGATCACAGAGCGCTCCCTTCAGGAGACGAGCAGGCAATGCAGGTCCGCGCTGTAGCCATCATTCGGCTATATCGCGGATCTCTAGAGGTTAAGCCAAACTAAAAACTCAATGACCCGAATCGAGTTGAGTGGCTTCCAGACCTTGCTCCAGTTCTTCACTGGGCAAGTCGATGGACAGCAGAGTGTACTTTCCAAGCCCAGTGTACCTCATGTATCTAACTTTCTCTCAATCGCATTGCAACTTTCAAGACAGGTGTAAATTTGATTTGTCACCATGAGAGAAATATTTTTTTTTTTACATCAGATTTTCTGGCTTCGGATGGCCATACATGGTTCCTGCTGAACCGGCCGATATTCAAACCACTAATGAGCAGGCTGAATGTATCTAGTTGATCATTTGATCGACTTACCTGCAGCCAGCTGCTGGACTCACTTGTGATTATCGCAAGCAGCTGCTATAGCCATCGGCCTTCTACCAGCGAGGGCAGCTTCAGCCACCCGCCCCCACCGGGTGAAGACAATTGCTTGGCAGGAGGGGTGTGTTGATGGGGGACTTGTGCATTTGCATCGTCTATGGCCTGCCTTACTATTAAAATGTGTTAATTAAAAGGAAAAAAAAAAAAAAAAAAAAAAAAACACACAATGGATGTACTGAGAATACTATACACATCCAAGCTTTAATTTTCAACACTGTCTGTAATCAGCTATGCATGCGTGCAATCACAAGAACTGCATGCAAGGCCTCTTCGTACATTGCAGCTTGAAAAAGCTCAGTAGTTTTTTTTTTTTTAAGCTAAAATACAGCCTATTAATGGTAATGTGACTATGCACACAGGTGCGTAAACAAGAGCCGTGCATTCTTCAGTAACAAAATTCTTCAGTAACAAAATAGCAAAACAAGCATTTTTTGGTCAATAATTTACGCAAATACGCGTGAATGTGCACAAATGTGTGCAAATGTCCATTCACATATTGCGCAGAACAAAAACGCGAGAATAGATTTTCACGCACGTGCAAAAATACATTAAAAAAAAAACATTTTTAAAATGTCTGAAAAATTAAATGCTTAAACAGGAGTATCGTGTGCAAGATATCTTACAGAGCCCTGAGTTTATTTCTAAAATGCCTCATACCTGTGCTGGCATCGCTCTCTTCTCTTCAACTCTTTCAGCCCTCCGTTGGCGTTCAATTCTTTGCCGAACTACAGCAGGTTCTGTCTTAAAGGATCCCAGCCTAGAGAAGTAAAAAAGTAGAAATGAGATTTAAGACTGACCCAAATTAAAGCGTAGTTCCACCCTAAAGTGGAGCTTCTGCTCATCGGAACCCTCCCCCCCTCCGATGTCACAGTTGGCACATTTTAGGGGGGAGGGGGTGCAGATACCTGTCTAAGACAGGTATTTGCACCCACTTCCAGGCATAGACTCCCCCACGGGAGTCTATGCCTCTTCTGGGACACACACGGGTCCCAGAGACAGCGCGGACCATTCCTAGTGCGCTGCGCGACTCGCGCATGTGCAGTAGGGAACCGGGAAGTGAAGCCGCGACGCTTCACTTCCCGATTCCCTCACCTAGAATGGCAGCGGCAGCAGCCGAGAGATCGATTGGCCTCGGCTGCCGACATCGCTGGACCCCGGGACAGGTGAGTGTCCATTTATTAAAAGTCAGCAGCTGTAGCATTTATAGCTGCTGGCTTTTAATACATTTTTTCCCAGTGAAATCCCTCTTTAAGTTTACTCCGCTCTGTTCTGAATTGCAATGGCTCAGTCTGTCACTCACATGAAATGAAAGGTGGGAGTTCTTTTGAAATATTTAGTGGCTCCAGTTCCAAGTTTATACCAAGCATCTGGGGGAAGATACCCTTTGGCAAATGCTTCATCTTCACTGTCACTGTCCGGATTTTCCAACCGATTAATGCCCATGAAGGTAAGCTGCAATAAGAAATAAAAGGATTTTTGTACTAACAGAAAAAGTTTGTTGAGAAACACAGATTGATCTTAACTAAAGGAGTTGTGAATTCAGAAGTTTTTTTATCTTAATGCATTCTATGCATCAAGATGAAAAGCCTGTGTGTAGCAGCCTCTCCAGCACCCCCTAATTACTTACCTAAACCCCATATCTCTCCAGCGATGTCCATGAGTGTTTAAGCCGTCCGGGACTCTCCTCCTAAGCAGCGCCACTGGCTCCAATGGTTATCAAAGTCAGTTAGCTAATCAGGGAAGAGAGGGGTTCCCCCGAGACAACGTCAGATTGTGACAAAACGCGCGTAAGAAGGTTTGACGCACTGACGTCATTGCGCTGTACTCAGTGGATGGGTGTTCGCAAGCCGGCTGGCTGTTTTCTCTTGACCGTTTTAAACATCACTTCTGAAGGTGAAATTTTAAAAAGCTTTAATAAACCTTTTGGTACGTTTTACACTATGGAGAGTCTTTTAATATTTCTGGGTAATGCCGGTTCTATCCTCCTGGTGGTGTGATGTTCGAGTCTCCCTGCTCGTTTGGTGCTTAGCTCAAGTGTTTTTTAGCTCAAGCAATACCTGCGGACATTCAACACCCCTCCAGACAGAGGCCCTGGATGCTCATAAGAGCTTGCCCTTTGGTAAGCATGGTGCACATTTTATGTGGTGGAGGTGCACTGTCTTTGAGAGGTGTATATCACAAGAATCTACACTGATGTGCTTTTTATGGACTACTAATTTTCACACACATGTTGCTGTGTGTTGTAGTTCACACACATTCACTGTTTTGGATCAGTCACTATTTTTCCTTGTTTTATTTTATTTTTTATAGCGCTGCTACATTGAATTCTATATTTGTACATGTACATATTAGGGTTTTAGCAGCGGCTTCATTTTATTTATTTTCTGCAGTTTTTTTCTATTTCTTTCTCATGCTATCTAGCGCGTTATTTCCCATTTTTCCAAATCAGGCACTTGTGTCTAAATATAATTATTTTTTTATTAAAGCTCAACTCCAAACAGCTAAAAAAAAAAAAAAAAAAAAAAAAAAAAAAAAAAAAATATATGAAAAATCATCCTTTGCAGTGCTGTTGTGCCTGCAAGGGTTACATTGCTCATTTTAGTCTACTGTAGGGTAACAAAAAAAAAAAAAAAAAAAAAGAAGGACCTACCTACCCGATTCACCTCAGTTCCTTCTCCCCCACGCTCCAGAGTTCTAGGGTCTTGACATCAAGGCCAAAGCAGGGTCCGTAGCTGTGCACTGGACATGATGACGCCAAGGACAGTCCACAGCTGGAGCATTAGGGGGGCACCATCTGCTAGAGGAGTGGAGGATCAGGTAAGTAAAACTATTTCTTCTCTCCCCTAGACAAAATTAACTAGTAACCCTTGCAGGGCAAGCACAGCCACACCGCAAGGGATCGTTTTACATTTTCACAGAGTTGGGCTTTAACCAAAATAATCAATTGCATTAATATTAATTGGTGTTTTATATCTGCCTGGATTTCAGTTTAATGCCCGTTCTGACAACTTAATCCGAGTACAACTTACCAAATCCTCTGCAAACGAACTTGGGTCAAACACTGTCAGGTCTGTGCGGAGTTGACTGGCTTTCTCTTTCCCCAGGTTTGATGCCAAAACTAATAACTGAGCGTCAAGTGCAGCTTCTCTGGCTTTGGACACTGAAATTGCAAATACAGAAATTATAACGTACAGATGGAACATATTCATTAAAGCAGTAGTAAACTCTGCCTACATGTACAAGGCTTACCTGTAATAACAGTAAGGATCTCTTAAACAGTTTAGAAGATATTCACATTTTTAGTGGCCGGTGATGTCACCGATGCATGCACACTGCACTCTGAATGGATGGAACCACTGGAGTATGTTGTCTATTGAGAGCACTGTGCCGCAACATGGAAGCATTCAGGTCCTGTGCCAAGTGGCTGCCCTGCTGCTTAGAAAACACAGTGGGATGCAGAGAATACTTTGCATTTTCTCTGCAATTTGTCAGGATGAGGATGATGCAAAAAGTGTTCTCTGAATGGTACCTAAGCGAGTTACCTCCTGTGTTCACAATGCAGCAGGGCAGCAGCTTGGCACAGGACTTGGAAATTAGTGGAGATCACTGTAGCAGCAGCGCCTATTACAATGGTTTCCAGCTTCCATAGGGATCCCACAGGTATTATCCCCTTGCCACCGAGCGTACGCAGATATGCTTACTCTTCTTCCGGGGGTTATACCAGGATGATGCCCGCACCTGCAGGCATCATCCCGGTACTGATTTTTAGAGCGGGCGATCGGCTTTCCAGCCATAACAACTGATGTGGCTAAAAGCCGCTCGGCTGTTATGCTGGAGGAGTGAAAGGGGACGTTCCCCCCCTCCTGCCGCCTCCCGCCGCTCTTACTGGGGCTCCCGTTCAATTGGGAGCCCTAATCAAACATCCGATGCCTCTGACTTCCCATTTACTCGGCTGCCAATGGTGCCGGATTTAAAAATATATACAGTATTCAGAATCGCCAATAACGGCGATCTGAATACTTTGAAGTGTAAAGGAGGGATCGGGGGTCTTTTAGACCCCCGATCCCTCCATAAAGAGTACCTGTCACTGTCACAAGGGATGTTTACATTCCTTGTAACAGCAATAAAAGTGATAAAAAAAAAAAAATAATAATAATTTTAAAATAAATAATAAAAAAAATAATAATTTTTAAAGCGCCCCCTGTCCCCGCGAGCTCACGTAGCAAAGAAAACGCATACGGAAGTGGTGCCTGCATATGTAAACTGTGTTCAAATCAAACATGTGAGGTATCGCCGTGATCGTCAGAGCGAGAGCAATAATTCTAGCACTAGACCTCCTCTATAACTCTAACCTGGTAACTGGAAAAAAAATTAAAACATTGCCTATTGAGATTTTTAGGTACCGTAGTTTGTCGTCATTCCACGAGTGCGTGCAATTATAAAGTGTGACATGTTTGGTATCCATTTACTCAGCGTATTATCTTTCACATTATGTAAAAAAATAAAATAAAAAATTGGGCTAATTTTACTGTTTCGTTTTTTACAAATTCATGAGTGTCCCTTTTCCCAAAAAGTTGCGTTTAAAACACCGCTGCACAAATACCGTGACATAAAATATTGCAACAACCACCGTTTTGTTCTCTAGATTCTCTGATATATATATATATATAATATGTTTGGGGGTTCTAAGTAATTTTCTAGCAAAAAGTATGGATTTTAACTTGTAAACACCAAATGTAAAAAAAAAAGGCTTAGTCATGAAAGGGTTAAACATACATAATTACATTGGTCCACACTGGATCAATCTAACTAATGTAAAATATGCCATAACTAAGCTTCAGCTTTAATATATTAAATAAAAAAAAATGAAGAACTGGCCACTTGCCTCCTTCAAAGAGTTTATTGGCTTGTTCCAAGGTCTCGGTCAGCCTGTTACTACGGGAGCTGAGCATGTCATCCCTGTTCTCTGCAAAAAAAAAATAACAAAAAAAACATTATTATTATTCAGGATTTATATGGCGCCAACAGTTTACACAGCACTTTACAATATAAAAGGGCGATAATACAGTTACAATAAAATAAAATACAAGTTAAGAGGGCCCTGCTCAGAAGAGCTTACAATCTAATAGGGTGGGGCGGGTGGTACAAAAGGTTGTAACTGTGGGAAATGAGCTGATGTAAGTGATAGAAGATTAGTTGGAGACGTGATAGGCTTCCCTGAAGAGATGAGTGTTCAGGAATCGCCTGAAGGTAGCAAGAGTAGGGGATAGCCAGACAGATTGAGGTAGAGAGTTCCAGAGGATGGGAGAGGCTCTAGAGAAATCCTGGAGATGAGCATGGGAGGAGGAGACAAGGAAGCCTGAGAACAGGAGGTCCTGAGAGGACGATTTGGGTGATATTTGGAGACAAGATTGGTGATGTGGCTCGGGGCAGAGTTGTGAATGAAAATATGTGGGAAAAAAATATTACGCTACTGTATAACAAAAGAAAACAAGCAGCTACACTAAAATGTGACATTCAGATAAACAGTGAATAGAGAATGTAGCGCTAAAGAAATAATAATAAATAAAATGAATTGTGTGACAATGTCAACAATGAAGTGAACAAGATAAATAAATGCGAAAAACAATGGATGGGTTCCAAAGAGGTCAGTTCAACCAAGTGGGGGTTCTGCCCAAACTGGAGATTCGATGGCAATCACATTATACTTTTGTTGTCTGATTTCCTTTAGATTTACCAAAACCATGTAGTAGAAGGGCCTGCCTAATTGCAAACAAATTAAAACTCTTAAGGTTTGACCTCATATTATATAGTTTTGGTAAATCTGAAGAAAATTGTATAGTGTGTATCCAGCTTAAGAGTCTGCAGGCCCCTAAGAAAAAAATAAAAATAAATGCAATTTTTTTTTTTTAATCTGCAAAAGAACATGCATTTTTTTTTTTCCCCAAAAGGTGAACTTATCCTTAAGCCTGGGTTCACACTAAACGATCACAGACATCGCATGTGATTTGCACCTGACTTGCTGTGCCGATCACATACGATGTCTGTGCAATGCTAGTTCTCCCATACAGTTGTATGGCTCACATTAGATTTGCATAAAAAAAGTGCAAGGACTCCCCCCCCCCCCCCCCCCCCACATGACCGCGCAATTATCAGTTAAACACGAAAAATGGCCTGGTCATGAAGGGGGGTAAATCTTCCAGCGGTCAAGTGGTTAATGGCACCTGAAAGGTTCGTGGCCCTTTACCAGGCATTTTCTAAGTCTAGTGTAACTTCCTGGCACCGATGGGCACCGAGATGGCGATCAGCCCTATACCGAGCAGTGCTCGCCCCCCCCAGGACACTCACGGTGCATGTTCTGCATGAGTTCCCGGTACTTGTGTCGGATCTCCCGTCGGTTCCCATTGTCCCGATCTCCAGCTCCGTCTCCGTCCATGAAAGCGTCCCCCTGCTCCTCCCCACCGGTGGATCTCCGGCTGGCCATACTGGAAGTGCCCGATGACAGCCGCCCGAACTCCGATCACTCGGCTTTGGCGCCGCTGCACTACGTAGGACACAACACAGACCCTACGGAGGCTGACAGGGACCAGGACACGTGACACCGCGGAGCTGTGCGTACCAAGCCTCGTTCTGATTCCACCACACTCAACTCTATTAAAGTGTTAGTACAAGTTCTTATGTTTCACCTACAGGTAAGCCTATAATAAGGCTTACCTGTAGGTACTGTAAATATCTCCTAAATATGCACGGTAGGAGATATTTAGTTTATGACGTCACCAGCGAATGCGCTCTGAAGGAACGACATACCCGCGCCCTTCCTTCAGAACCATCTGCCGTGAATAGTGACTTCTGTGTGGCATCTTCGCATATAGGTCCTTAAAGAGGGATTCCACCAAAAAAAATATTAAAAGCCAGCAGCTATAAATACTACAGCTGCTGACTTTTAATAAATGGACACTCACCTGTCCTGGGTTCCAGCGATGCCGGCAGCCGAGGCCGATCGATCGCTCGGCTCTCGGCTGCTGTCGCCACCATTCTAGGTGAGGGAATCAGGAAGTGAAGCGAATCGGCTTCACTTCCCGGTTCCCTACTGCGCATGCGCGAGCCGCGCCGCGCAATAGGAAATCTCCGCGCTGTCACTGGGACCTGTGTCCCAGCAGACAGCCCGGCAGGGCAGGAAATGGCGTAGACTCCCACGGGAGTCTATGCCCGGAAGTGGGTGAAAATACCTGTCTTTGACAGGTATCTCCACCCCCCTCCCCCCTGAAAGGTGTCAATTGTGACACCGGAGGGGGGGAGGGATCCGATCAGCGGAGGTTCCACTTTAGGGTGGAATCCCGCTTTAAGTGGTTAAGGTGGCATGCCAGGGGGGTGTACCCTATGCCTGCATACTTTTGCTGCTAGGTGTCCCTCATTCCCATCTAAAAAAATTGTGAGGTATGCGATTAAGGGTGAGCTGCGGTGTGTTCGCACACTCCACGTGCAGAGCCCGCCAGCAAGTCGGCGCAGCGCTGAGCTAATCACAGGCAGTGAGACACGGCTGCAGAGATCGGGCAATGTCTCACTGCCTGTGATTAGCGCAGCGCTGCGCCAACTTCCTGGCGGGCTCTGCACGTGGAGTGTGCGAACAAGCCTGAGCTCATCCTTAATCGCATACCTCCCAATTTTTTGAGATGGGATTGAGGGACACCTAGCAGCAAAAGTATGCAGGCATAGGGCACACCCCCCTGGCATGCCAACTTAACCACTTAGGCCCCATTCACACCTGAGCGTTTTGTAGCTTGAAGCCTCAAGCTACAAAACGCTTGAGGGGAAAAAATCCATTATTCTCTATGGAGATGGTTCTCATCTCCACTCCAAGTTGCCTGAAGCCAGAAGCTCAAACAAGTTCTGGACCTTTTTTTGTCGCTCAAATTGGGCAGATGTGGGCGTTTTTGGAGCAGGAGGCAGATGACAAAATCTAAAACATAGCAACAAATGATTAAACAGATGATAATTTTTCCTATTGGCTAATAAAAAAAAAACGCCAAAGCTTAAAAACACTGTATGGAAACGCGCAAATACGCACAAAACGCTGAAAAAAAGCTACACTCAGGTGTGAATGAGTCCTTAAGGATCAGCCTCGTTTTGGTTTAGGTGTTTACATGTTTAAAACTAGACACAACATGTTTGTTGCTAGAAAATTACTTAGAACCCCCAAACATTATATATTGTTTTTTTCTAACACCCTAGAGAATAAAATGGCGGTCACTGCAATACTTTTTTTCACACCGTATTTACGCAACAGTCTTACAAGCGCACTTTTTTTTTCGAAATAAATCACTTTTTTTAAAATAAAAAAATAAGACAATAGTAAAGTTAGTCCAATTTTTTGGGTTTTATATTGTGAAAGATAATGTTAGTACATTGATACCCAACATATCACGCTTGAAAATTGTGCCCCTCGTGGAATGGTGTCAAACTTCAAACTTTTACCCTCAAAAATCTCCATAGGAATGTTTTAAAAATTCTACAGGTTGAATGTTTTGCGTTACAGAGGAGGTCTAGGGCTAGAATTATTGCTCTCGCAGCGATACCTCACGTGTGTGGTTTGACCACCGTTTTCATATGCAGGCGCTACTCACGTATGTGTTTGCTTCTGCGTGCGAGCTCGTTGGGACAGATCGCTTTAAAATTTGTTTATTTTTTTCTTATTTATTTTACTTAATTTTATAAATTTTTTCACTGTTTTTAAAAATAATTAATAATCTGGATCACTTTTATTCCTATTACAAGGAATGTAAACATCCCTTGTAATAGAAAAAAGCGTGACAGGTCCTCTTAAATATGAGATCTGGGGTCAAAAAGTCCTCAGATCCTATATTTGGACTAAAATGCAATAAAAAAATAAAAAAAATTGACATTTGAAAAAATTACTTTGAAAAAAATGTGCCTTTTAAGAGCTATGGGCGGAAGTGACGTTTTGACGTCACTTCCGCCCTGCTATGTTATGGAGATGGGTGGGGGCCATCTTAGCCTCACTCATCTCCATACCCTGGCACCGAGAGGACCCGATCACCTCCGCGCTGCCGACGGCTCCGGTAAGCTGTGGGAGGGGGCCCCTCTCCCTCCACTGATAACAGTGATCTCGCGGCGAATCCGCCGCAGAGATCACCATTATCGTAAACACAACCAGCTCCTGAAAAGATGGATATCCCGGTTGTGGCAGAAGCTGCTGCCATTACAGAGATATCCCTCTTCAAAGTTCTGACGTATATGGACAGGAGCCGGTCGGCAAGTGGTTAAAGGAGAATTGAACAAAAAAACACGATTGGTTAAACCCACAAGTGCTTTTTTACCACTACTATTCTTTTATATTGGCTTTTGAAATGTACAAATGCAGCCATTTAGAAATTGGATGAAAGGTTTAGCACTGGGAAACACTTTTTAATAGATAAGAAGTGCATTTTATATACAACTCTATAGATCAGACCAACAGCACTGCGTTGCTTTAACTGACAATTGCGCGGCTGTGCGATGCTGTACCCAAACAAAATGTATGTCCTTTTTTCCCCACAAATAGAGCTTCCCTTTGGTGGTATTTGATCACCTCTGTGGTTTTTATTTTTTGCACTATAAGCAAAAAAATGAGTGACAATTTTTAAACAAAAACAAAAATTTTTACTTTCTGCTATTATACATACCCCCAAAAAATGTAATAAAAAACTACTTTATTCATCAGTTTAGGCCAATATGTACTCTGCTACATATTTTTGATAAAAAAAATCCCAATAAGCATATATTGGTTTGTTTGTGCAAAAGTTACAGTGTCCACAAAATAGGGGATCGATTTAGGGACTTTTAATTTTTTTATTTTTTTCACTGGTGATAGTGGGGATCTGCGATTTTTAGCAGGACTGCGACATTGCGGCGGACAAATCTGACCCTAAGTGACATATTTTGGGGACCAGTGACACCAGTAGAGTGATCAATGCTAAAAAAAATTACTGATCAATGTATAAATGACACTGGCGATCAAAGGGTTAACTGTATTCCCTGGGTGTGTTCTAACTGTGTGGGGGATGGGCTCACTGGGACATGACAGAGATCACTGTCCCTGATTACTTGGAACAGCCGATCTCAGTGCTGTCCCCTGTCAGAACGGGGATCCGCCTATTTACTGTTGTTTACTACGATGCCTTCTGCTGGGCTCCTCTGCTATCTTCTGCTCTTTTGCCGCGCTTTTGCTAGCGTTGGCCTGGTCTCCTTCATCATCTTCTTCCCTCTTCTCTTCTTCCGATGTTGACACGAAGCTCTCTCCTGCTGTAATGCTGTGTGCGAGGTGCGCAACGACTTATATAGGCATGGGGTGTGGTCACCGGGTGACCCCACCCCTTATGACGTCACAGTCCCAGCATTTCTCGGGACTGTGACATCATAATGGGCGGGGTCACCGGATGACATCACCTGGTGACCACGCCCTATGCCTATATAAGTCGTTGTTCATCTTGCACAGAGCATTACAGTGGGAGAGAGCATTGTGTCAATATCGGAAGAAGAGAAGATGGAAGAAGACGTCGAAAAAGACCAGGCCAATGCTAGAAAAAGAGCAGCAGAAGATAGCGGAGGAGCCCAGCAGAAGACACAGGAGAACAGTAGAAGAGGCCGGAGAGACCCCCGGAGCTGCCTAATAAATTACTTTAAAAACCTGTCTAGTGTGTTATTTTATTGACACTTTTTACACCTGGTGAATGGGTAGGGGTAAAATGTACCCTATACTCATTCACATAGGGTGGCGGGTCCGGGATCTGGGGGCCCCCTTATTAAAGGGTGCTCCCAGATTCCGATAAGCCCCCCGCTCGTAGACCCCAACAACCAGCGGCCAGGGTTGTCGAGAAGAGGCCCTTATCCTCATCAACTTGGGGACAAGGTGCTTTAGGGTGGGGGGGCCGCAGGGCCCACCCCCCATGTTGAGGGCATGCGGCCTGGTACGGTTCAGGAGGGGGGACGTTCGCTCGTCCCCACCCCTTTCCTGACCGGCCGGGCTGCCTGCTCAGATAAGGGTCTGGTATCCCCTTGGAGGGGAACCCATGCCGATTTTTTTTTTTTCATTAGAGAGGCGACGTCTCTTCTTTCTCGCGCTCGCTGCAGTAGGAAAATGTGTTTTTCCTATTGCAGCCAGCGCCAGATGTACAGTACCCTGTCGCCGAGAACCAGCGTGATGGGATCGAGCTGGAAACAGATTCTCGTGGCAGGTACTGTAATTTCTTTTCCTGTAAAGTCGCCTCAATATAGATGTAGATCCAACTTGGAGGCAACTTCCATTGAATTCTATGGGTACAACTCGCCTAGAAGTCGCCTTGAAGTAGTACAGAAATCTTTTCTGAAGTCAGAGCGACTTCAGTAGTGTACATTAAGACAGCTCTCATTGATTATAATGGAATTTCTGATGTCAAGCGACTTGGGGCGACTTAAGGTCTGACAAGTCGGATCCCAAGTCGCGGTAGTGTGAACCGAGCCTTACCTCTCAAGGAATCCAGCACTGTCTTCACCTGGGCCGGTTCTTCACTGGTCTCCGCAGCCCAACACCACCATGTTGACTGTGGAAAGCTGTCTGTGACCCCCTGTGGCTTCACAGCCTGCTCCCCACTGCGCATGCACAAGTCGCACTGCATTTTGAGGATGGTCCAGCAGTCTCTGAGGACCTGTGACCTGTTCCAAGAGGTTGCAGGCAGGAAGGGGAGACAATGTACAGTGGAAGTGGGAGCAGCCAAACCTAGGTGTCTGCTTACCCCCCCCCAAAAAAAAAATGAACCTCCAATATTGTTAGAGGAGGAGGAGATTCTTAAAAGTGGGACTTCCTGTTTAGGGTGAAGTTCCACTCAAAAATCTCTGACAACAGCAGGTTAGAGCTTATGTAGATGGCAGATTTTAAAGGACCCACCCTAGAAACGTAGTTTGTTATGAAGACTGACACATCGGGGCGATGCTCACCATCCGCGCAGCCTTTATAATTACACCTGATCATAAAACATCTCACTCTCATCCTTTTTTGGACATGACCTTCTTGATGTGATGCCAGTTCCAACATTAAAGTGTTACTAAACCTAGGACTCTGCATTCACTATATCTGTTCTCCAATAGTACAAAGAACATGGAAATGCAATAGTTTTAGTAAATATAAACTCCTAAATACCTTTGCTCATCAGCAGTTAGAGCAGTCTTGTGACTTCTATCAGTGTCTGGTTAAATCTTGTAGGAGGAGTTTTCATTCTCCCCTGACTGTCCTATGAGGCTGCAAGACCCCTGACCCTCTTTCTGGATAGTGCTGATTGGCCCTGTGATGATCACATGCACTATTCCAAGAAAAAAAAAAAACTCTCTAGCAATACACACCAAACTGAGCATGTGCAGTTTGCCCCCAAGGCTCTGTTCTACCAGCAGCTAGATTGAGGCCAATGTGCAGGATTAACCCCTTAGGTTCCACAGTGAGTATAATCAGCCTGTTTTACTGTATATACAGACTGATTTTACTGTTAGGAAGCTATTGAACTTCCTTTTTTAGTCCCGTATTACGTCATCACGTTCAAAACGAGCGGACTTTCACACGGCCTTAGTCCATTCGTGTGTGAGCAAGTCATTTGGAAGTCCATCGGAACTCTGCCAAAAGTCAGTCGGGAATAGTGATGGACGAACTTCCGACGGGACGTTTCGCGAACGCGGACCGCGAACGAGGCCGATCGTTCGCGAAACCGAATGTTCGCAGCGGGCCCCATTGACTTCAATGGGAGGCGAACTTCGCAAACCTTTAGGTCAAATTTGCAGCCAGAAAATAATTATTAGCTGGGCAAACATAGTCCCACCACATGGCCAATGATATAACACATGTATGAGGTGAATTTGGGATCGATAACTACAAGCATTCTTTTTTATATGGGACTGTGGAGCGCATGAAGGCAATGGAGGAGAGGGAAGGTCAGGGACCAGGGTAGGCAAAGAAGAGGGTGCAGGAGATGATCACCAGCAGCGTGACATACAGCAATGACACCTGCACCGTGATAGAGTCATCTGACAACAGCACCATGATAGAGAGCACTGACATCAGCAGCGTGACATAAAGCATTAACACCAGCACCGTGACATACAGCATTGACAGCAACACCGTGATAGAGAGCACTGACATCAGCAGCGTGACATAAATCACTCACACCAGCACCGTGATATACAGCACTGACAGCAGCACCGTGATAGAGAGCACTGACATCAGAAGCGTGACATACAGCACTGACAGCACCGTGATATACAGCACTGACAGCAGCACCGTGATAGAGAGCACTGACATCAGAAGCGTGACATACAGCACTGACATCAGCACCGTGATATACAGCACTGACAGCAGCACCATGATAGAGAGCACTGACATCAGAAGCGTGACATTAAGCACTCACACCAGCACCGTGATATACAGCACTGACAGCAGCACCGTAAGCAGCCCCAGGAGGAAGTCAGCACAGCACAGGGATGGTGTGATCCCCTCATAATAAGCAGGCCCAGGAGAAAATCAGCACAGCCAGGGATGGTGTGATCCCCTCATAATAAGCAGGCCCAGGAGAAAATCAGCACAGCCAGGGATGGTGTGATCCCCTCATAATAAGAACCCCCAGGAGTAAGTCAGCACAGCACAGGGATGGTGTGATCCCCTCATAATAAGAACCCCCAGGAGTAAGTCAGCACAGCCAGGGATGGTGTGATCCCCTCATAATAAGAACCCCCAGGAGTAAGTCAGCACAGCACAGGGATGGTGTGATCCCCTCATAATAAGAACCCCCAGGAGTAAGTCAGCACAGCACAGGGATGGTGTGATCCCCTCATAATAAGCAGGCCCAGGAGAAACTCAGCACAGCACAGGGATGGTGTGATCCCCTCATAATAAGCAGGCCCAGGAGAAACTCAGCACAGCACAGGGATGGTGTGATCCCCTCATAATAAGCAGGCCCAGGAGAAACTCAGCACAGCACAGGGATGGTGTGATCCCCTCATAATAAGAACCCCCAAGAGGAAGTCAGCACAGCACAGGGATGGTGTGATCCCCTCATAATAAGCAGGCCCAGGAGAAACTCAGCACAGCACAGGGATGGTGTGATCCCCTCATAATAAACAGGCCCAGGAGAAAATCAGCACAGCCAGGGATGGTGTGATCCCCTCATAATAAGCAGGCCCAGGAGAAAATCAGCACAGCCAGGGATGGTGTGATCCCCTCATAATAAGAACCCCCAGGAGTAAGTCAGCACAGCACAGGGATGGTGTGATCCCCTCATAATAAGAACCCCCAGGAGTAAGTCAGCACAGCACAGGGATGGTGTGATCCCCTCATAATAAGCAGGCCCAGGAGAAACTCAGCACAGCACAGGGATGGTGTGATCCCCTCATAATAAGCAGGCCCAGGAGAAACTCAGCACAGCACAGGGATGGTGTGATCCCCTCATAATAAGAACCCCCAGGAGGAAGTCATCACAGCACAGGGATGGTGTGATCCCCTCATAATAAGCAGGCCCAGGAGAAACTCAGCACAGCACAGGGATGGTGTGATCCCCTCATAAGCAGCCCCAGTAGAAATATGACACCGCTCAACCTCTTCAAAGAGGAGGGTAGGGGCATATAGTACGGTGTGCTTTTTTGGGACAAGGAAGTGAGCCAAATGAAGAAAGAAGGTATGTGTGCTTGATTAAAAAAATTGTTTATAGACATATACATGGTCTACTGGTCACATGTGTTGAATTCCTCCGAGATCCATGCCTCATTCATTTTTAGAAATGTGAGGTAGTTAACACTGTCGTGAGCTAGGCGAGTACGCTTATCGGTCACGATCCCCCCTGCTGCGCTGAACGTCCTTTCGGACAGGACACTGGATGAGGGGCAAGCCAACAGTTCGACTGCAAATTGGGCAAGCTCTGGCCAGAGGTCAAGCCTGCCTACCCAGTAGTCCAGGGGTTCATCACTCCTCAGAGCGTCCACATCGGCCGTTAACCCAATGTAGTCGGACACCTGATGGTCTAGGCATTCCCTGATGCTGGATCCGGATGACACCTGTCGATGGGTCGGCTGAAAGAATGACCTCATATCCGAAGTCACCAACACATCTTCAAACCGGCCTCTTCTTGCAGGTGCTGTTGGATTGGTACCCGCAACTCCTTCTCTGGGAGTGGGAATTGCTCCTCTGCCAGCGCACGCAAAAGCAGAATGCAGCATTTCTCGAAGCAAGGCCTGGAAGTGCTGCATTCTGACAGCCTTCTGCGACGGCGGTAACATTTCCGCCATTTTGTGTTTGTACCGGGGGTCTAAGTACATTGCCACCCAGTACTGGTCCTTGACCCTTATGCTTTTTATACGGGGGTCCCTATTAAAACACTGGAGCATGAAGGCCCCCATTTGCACTAAAGTGGAAGCGGTGTGGTGGCCTGGCTCCTGCTCATCATCCAGGATAATGTCGTCCTCTTCATTCTCCTCTCCCCATCCACGCACAACAGGGATCCCAGAAAGGTTTAAAGCATGCTCTTCTTGCTCCTCCTCATCCGCCCCGGCACCATCCTCCTCTGACTCCTCTTCAGACTCCTGTTGTTGACTTGTCTCAGATAGAGTAGCCCCCCTGGGAATTCATCCAGCATTGAGACTTCCTCATCTTCCCGCTCCTGCTCCTCCACAGCCTGATCAATGACACGACGCAATGCACGCTCCATAAAGAAGGCATAAGGTACCATGTCACTGATGGCGCCATGGCTGCGACTGACCAGTTTGGTGATCTCCTCAAATGGCCGCAGAAGTCTGCATGTGTCGCGCATGAGCAGCCACTGGCGCGGTGAAAAAAAACCCAGCTCCCCAGAACCGTTTCTTTCGCAGAGTTCATACAGGTAGACGTTAACTGCACGTTTCTGCTGGAGCAGCCTATCAAGCATATAGAAGGTTGAGTTCCATCGCGTCGGGCAATCACAAATAAGACGTCTGACCGGCAGATGGTGTCGCCACTGAATGTCAGCAAGGCGAGCCATGGCCATGTAAGATCTTCTGAAATGGGCCGAGATTTTCCTTGCCTGCCGCAAGATGTCCTGGACCCCAGGGTATTTGACAAGGAATCGCTGCACGACCAAGTTTAAGACGTGTGCCATGCATGGCACGTGCGTGATTTTGCCCTGTTTCAATGCGCTAAGCAGATTGGCACCGTTGTCACACACCACTTTACCAACTGTCAAATTGAGCGGTGTTAGCCACTGATCTGCCTGTGAACGCAAAGCTGAAAGGAGTGCCGGGCCAGTGTGGCTCTTGGCTTCCAGGCACAACAGACACAGCACGGCATGGCAACATCTCACCTGGCATGTGGAATAGGTTCTGGGGAGCTTGGGCGGTGAAGAGACGCTAGCAGCAGAAAAGGAGGAGGCAGCTGAGGAGGAGAGGGAGGAGGATGGAGGAGGAGGAGAAGAAGAGTCAGGCCTGCATGCAATCCGTGGCGGTAAAACCAAATCTACACGGGTGCCACGGGTTACATGCTTGACGGCCGTCAGAAGGTTCACCCAGTGGGCAGTAAAAGTGATATACCTTCTCTGCCCGTGTTTGCTAGACCACGTGTCTGTGGTCAGATGTATCTTGGCACCGACACTGTGTGCCAGAGATACATTCACTTGCCGCTGAACATGGCCATATAGCTCTGGGATGCCCTTCTCAGAGAAATACTTCCTTCCTGGGACCTTCCATTGTGGTGTTCCAATGGCCACAAATTTGCGAAAGGCCTCCGAGTCCACCAGTTTACATGGCAGTAGTTGGCGGGCTATGAGTTCTGACAAGCCAGCCGTCAATCGTTGGGCAAGAGGGTTATCCGGCGTCATCATTTTTTTACGCTCGAACATTAGGCCCACGGAAGCCTGCCTTTTTGCAGAAAAATGTGAGCTTGGCGTGATGGAAGGTGGAGTGGAGGACAATTGTGAGGAGAGAGGAGAAGGAGAAGTAGAAGACGAGGCTGGACGGTGAGAGCCTGCAGTGTGGCTTTGTGTGTTACGTTGCTCCCACTCGGCTCGGTGATGGCTGCCCATGTGCCTTCTTAAGGCGGTCGTCCCTAGGTGAGTGTTGGGCTTACCGCGACTAATGCGTTGACTGCAAAGATTGCAGATGGCAACGCTATTGTCAGCAGCGGACACGTTAAAAAAAGCCCACACTGCGGAGCCATGTGCCGGTGTCCTGGGAGTGCCAGATGTGACCGTACATGGTCGATGACTCGCTCCTGATACATTTGCAGTCTGCTCTGTCCCTCCTGTGCAATGTAAGTTATTCCTGCTTCTCCTCCCTATCTGCTGGTCCATATCTCCCTCTGAACTCCCCTCCTCTTCCTCTCTTGTGGGCACCCACGTGACATCACTAGACACGTCATCATCAACGTCACCTTCCCCACCTCTATAAGTAGAGATCTTGGAGTAGGCAGCAACACCGGGGACCAACCTCCTCCTTGGGCTGATCTGGGTACTGTCGTCAGACTGCTGAGTAGCGGTTGTTGCTACCTCCTCTTCCTGATCCAATACCAAGAGTGGCTGCGCATCAGAAATGTCCTCTTGATATGGATCGGAAAATAATTCCTGTGACTCAAGCGGAAGGTATGTGGTGGTGGTGGTGGTGGTGTTGTTGGTGGTAGTGTCTTTGGGGGTGCACATAGCAGAGAGTGAAGAAGAGGGTGCAGATCGAGAGGATGAGGAGGGTGCAGAAGAGTAAGGCTGAGTGAGCCACTCAACCAAGTCTGGTGCGTCCTTTAAAGTAATTGAACGCACCTTCTGCAACTTCCCACTTTGGCTCAAGGCGGGTGCTCCTGCCCTACCCCTACCACCCCTGCGGAAGGGCCTGCCTCTTCCTCTGCCTGTCATTTTTGAAATCACCCTGTGACAAAACTCTCAGTCCCTATACCGATGAAGGACTGCTGCAGTATAGGGCAGCGGTCAGCAGTGGTGCACCTCAACCCTATGTATTGTGGACCGATAGCGGTCCTTACAGAACAGCAGACTGTACCGCACTCAACTCTATGTACTGTAGCACCCTTCACCAAGTTACCAGCCCTTATAAGGACCTTTGTGGACCAAGTAGGTTGTGTGTGACTGATTAGCAGACTGTACGTCAGTCCCTATACTGCTGAAGGACTGCTGCAGTATAGGGCAGCGGTCAGCAGTGGTGCACCTCAACCCTATGTATTGTGGACCGATAGCGGTCCTTACAGAACAGCAGACTGTACCGCACTCAACCCTATGTACTGTAGCACCCTTCACCAAGTTACCAGTCCTTATAAGGACCTTTGTGGACCAAGTAGGTTGTGTGTGACTGATTAGCAGACTGTACGTCAGCCCCTATACTGCTGAAGGACTGCTGCAGTATAGGGCAGCGGTCAGAAGTGGTGCACCTCAACCCTATGTATTGTGGACCGATAGCGGTCCTTACAGAACAGCAGACTGTACCGCACTCAACCCTATGTACTGTAGCACCCTTCACCAAGTTACCAGTCCTTATAAGGACCTTTGTGGACCAAGTAGGTTGTGTGTGACTGATTAGCAGACTGTACGTCAGTCCCTATACTGTTGAAGGACTGCTGCAGTATAGGGCAGCGGTCAGCAGTGGTGCACCTCAACCCTATCTATTGTGGACCGACAGCGGTCCTTACAGAACAGCAGACTGTACCGCACTCAACCCTATGTACTGTAGCACCCTACACAGACCAAGTTACCAGTCCTGATAAAGAGCTTTGTGGAACAAGTGAGTTGTGAATGATTAGCAGACTGCAGCAGAAGGGCAGCAGTCAAGTATAATATTCTTTCTATATTTGGAAGAAAGAATATTATACGTGTACAAGCCTATTACCATACCACTGATACCAGTCCTGAAAAGAACCTTTGTGGAACTAATAGTAACAGCAACTGTTTAAACTGACCCTCACTGCCGGACACACTGCTTCCTTCCTGTCCCTATACAAACTGGCAAAACAGAGGAGACTGGAACAATTACTGGTTACTCAAATAGCTCTTTTGTGGACCTGATAGTAACAGCTAATGATGATGATGATGATGATGACTAATCTGGCTGTCCCTAAAATAGCAGCAGACACAGCGCTCTGTCCCTTTATCTAAACTGGCAAAAGACACTCAGGCTGCTGCAACAATCAGTAGCACAGCAAACCTATATACACCTAACACCTATACCAGTCCTGAAAAGAACTTTTGTGTACCAAATAGCTAGTGGTTTATCTGTCCCTGCTCCAAACAGCAGCCTTTCCCTATAGTGACAGAAGAAAGAATGTAAAATGGCCGCCGGATCGGGTGTATTTATAAGTTAGGGGGAATGTCCAAGTGTCCATGTGCTGTCATGTCTCAATTGGCTGTCCTGTACCCCATGATGGATGTGTCATCATAGGTCAAAGTTCTTTTACACATTAAACACGAAAGTCCGCCGGGCGAACGACGCCAATAGTCCGCCGAACGAGCGGACCGCGAACGACCGAAATTCGCCGCAAAGCGACCGCTGGGCGAACCGTTCGGCCATCACTAGTCGGGAAGACCGTCTGACCTTTTCTGCTGGAAAGTCTGGTCGTGTGTACGTGGCATTATGGGTTTAGTAACACTTTAAGGGCAAACCACCATTTAATTTCATCTTCATGAACATACATATTTTTTATATTATCACCTGATCGCCCCCTTTCTTCTCTGACCTCTTTTCTGGGTGACCCCAGTGGCAGAGGTCCCATGAGCTCTAGAGGTATCTCTTTCCTGGCATCATCCTGTGGCAGCAGCACTAATAATTTTTTATGCTTTTAATCTCTGGCGACCTTATATATGTTTTAGATATATACAGTAAAAAAAGACATAGAACCTAAAAGTTTACACCCCTGAGAGATATATGATCTCAAAACGCGTTGAATACCACTTAGCACTGCTATATTTGCTATAAGTTCCATTATTCTGTATAGTATTGCCATTTGTCACTCAATATTTGGTTGCTTTTTCATTTATGTATTTCTACTGGCTGTTAATTTTAGATTATTATAAATAAAAATTTTTTTTTACTATATCGTATAAGGTATTTCTGTGACAGATTACTGTGAAAAAAAGTCCCTATACAGGGTTTGTGTTTTTTTGTATATGACATATTGGGGTAAAGCAGTTTTTCAGTCATCTATTGTATAATGATAATAATTGTTATAATGAAAAAAGCTACAAAAACTGTCACTGCTACTTTTAGTAAGCAGACACTCACCTGTTCCAGGGTCCAGCACTGTCCTTACCCGGCCAGTTTCTTCACCAGGCTTTGGTCCCCTTTGGTATGCTGGCATACTGACCGTGGGCAGCTGGCTGTGACTGCTTGCGGCTTCACAGCCAGCTACTAACTTGGCATGCACTGCGCTATCTGATTGGTCCCCCAGTTTTTGGGACCTATCACATGTCCCAGAATGCAGCGGGGGAAGGGAGAGGGGCTGAACTTCCGCTCAAAAGCAGGAACTAGCTTGAAAAGCAGTGTTTTTAAAGCTATAGAGACACCTGTCAAAATTCAATGTGCATTGCAGTGCCTAATGTTGTTCACATGGTCGTGCTGCGTCGCATTAGACATTACCCCTGTCAATGGGCTTTAGCACTCCCCAAACACTTCCATTGTTATTGATGTAAATGTAAAAATAACTTTTTTCTTCCTGGCTCCCCCTCCCTCTCATACATTTATAAAATATTTCATTACTTTTTTTTAAAGGTTTTCAGCCACTTACGTCCCATGGTAGCCAATCAGCTTCTAACTTCAGCTTGTTCAATTAAAGTGATACTAAAGGTTCGTTTTTTATTTGTTTAACAAACAAAATAACAAACATGTCATACTTACCTCCACTGTGCAGCTTGTTTTGCACAGAGTGGCCCTGAACATCCTCTTCTGGGGTCCACCGGCGGCTCTCGCAGCTCCTCCCTGCATCAGATAACCCCCTAGGAGAAGCACTCTCCCGAGGGGGTTACCTTGTGGGCACGCTGCAGCATTACAGGAGGTTTTTCACCTCAATGCATAGAATGTATTAAGGTGAAAAACCTTGAAGGTTTACAATCCCTTTAAGCTTTGACAAAAAAAACTAGAAGCCAATTCGTTTCCATGCAGAGCTGAACCAGATTTTGCACTCTCCAGTTTTAGTAAATCAGCCTGTGGTGGCTCTTCCATAAGGGGTGCTGGGGTGCCGCCCCCCCCCCAAATAGCTATGAGCCCAGCCCCTAATCTCCATGCAGGGCATGGACGCATAGAGCCCTACAGGGTTTTCGTTTTGTGAAGCACATGATCAGAGCCAGAAGCTCCAATTGGCTTTAAAAAGAGTGGGCTCGGGGCGCAGAGCACTGAGCCCACCCACTCAACATTCGCTATTGTCTTCCTGCTTCTCCTCCTGGTACATCAGAACAGGAAGTGGGTCCTGGGAGCGGATTGGCCAGGAGGAGCACTGACCAGAAGGCAAGCCTCCCGGGACCTAGATGGGATAAGTGCGAGGCTGGCGGGCTTGCGAGCTGGGGGGGGGTGTTTGTTTGGTGTTTTTTTGTTTGCCTGGAGCGCCAACTGCCGCTGAAACCAGCCCTAGTATGTTTCTCCATTATATTTGTTTATACTCCACATTCATGTGTCTTACTTTCCTTGACCTGTCTTTGTCTTTCCTCTGCGGCTGGTTCTGTTCCTTTCTCTATTTTCTCCTCTCAGTTGCACTGTGTGAACTTTTCCAGGGCTGTTATATAGCTCTGGGATCAGATTCCTCACACTTCACCAGAGTTTCAAATCCCATTTATAGAAGCTGGCTACATGTGACCTGCTCAGGAGAGGGGATCAACATCCTGAGCCAGCAGGCACAGGAGAGTGTTGCCAGCAGGGCTGGACTGACTAGGTAAGAGAGGAACGGAAGCAGAGGGATCAGGAACACTCAGGAACAAATCTGACATTCTGGAGGCACTCCGCGACAAGGACAGGGATTAGTAGGTGACGTTATAACTACAGTGAAGGCAAGAAGGAGAGGATTTAACTGTGAACGGAACATCAAAGCTTTGCTCATCTTCCTTATATGTGTTTGAAGGGTAAGAAATCATTTGTGTGTTTTTCTTTTATCATGGAGTTCCTTTGCACCATCATATTATCCTACATTACAGTAAAGAGGAGAAACTGCTGAACAGGGGCTTCTACCAATTGTCAGACTTGGTCACATAAGCCTATTAATAAATCAAAAATGAGGACCTAACGAATGATTAATATATACCAGTTGCACAGTTTCCAACTGTCCCTGATTTCCAGGGACGGTCCCTGATTTGGAGCTATGTCCCTCTGTCCCTCATTCCTCCTCATCTGTCCTTTATTTTGGTCTGATCTATATAGATGTATAAAAAAATGCACTTTTTACTAATGAAAAAGTGTTTCCCAGCGCTAAACCTTTCATCTGATTTCTAAATTGCTGCATTTGTAAATTCCAAACGCCAATATAAAGGAAGAGTAGTTGTAAATGTTGAACCGATCTTTTATTTTTTGTACAATTCTCCTTTAAGGGGGCGTGGCAAGGGGAGGACATCGCTGGATCCAGCGGACAAGGTAAGTAACCTCTCCCTGTGTCCTCCCTGTATCCAGCGATGCGATCCCGAGTCTGGCTGGGGGTTACCGCTTATGATAGTAAAATCCCAACCCGAGCCAGACTCGGGATCACTGCCAGGGAGGTTAAAGTGAAACACCAGACACAGTATTGGAGGGGATTTACTAAAACTGGTGCACATGGAATCTGGTACAGTTGTTACATTGGTAGCCAATCGGCTTCTAACTTCAGCTTGTTCAGTGAAGCTTTGGTGATAAAACCTGCAAGCTGATTGATTACTATGCACAGCTGCTGCAGATTTTGCACTCCCCAATTTTAATAAATCTCCCAAATGTTTATTTTAAGTTTTGGGTGGAATGGAGTAGGGTAAGGCCCCTTCAAGACTTTTTATTGCTGTCTGTGTCCCCATTAGGAAATTCTTACTTCATTTATTTTTCGGTCATATAGAGTAGAATCTCTCCAACAGGGACCCAAACAGAAATAAAATAATTTTATTAGAGGGTTCCAGCCACTGTTGGGTCCTTAGTGTGGTGCCCTGGCTGGGTTGATCTTTCCTTCACCTTGGTGACTGTGCAGGAATTGAAGGGAAAGCTTTTCAGCAGGACCATAGACAGTAAAAAGTCTGGCAAAGTTTTTAACACAGACCAAATTACCTAAAAAAAAAAAAGCAAATTTGACTTTCACCTTAAATACAATAGTTGATAAGAGAAATTGTGATGTATTGTTGCTCATTTAAAATGGAACTTTACCTATAACAACTTGATAAAACATAATATTCTTTAGCAAGGAACATACATTCCAAATTAATAATTATGCTTCCAAAATTAGTGTGTGCTGTAAATTGCCTTCAATTTTGTTCCTGTTTCTGGAGGATACCATTTTACTGAAGCCTTGAGCCCCTGAGCAGCAGTAAAAATTGAGGCCATCAGCAGATCGGCCTCTAGTGGCTCCGATTGCACAATGGCAAAAAATAGAGCGCAACTGAGCATGTGCAGAGCAGGGTGAGAAGGCGTATTACTGGATTTTAAACAGTATAGGCACTTATTTTTAAGGTTATACCTGCAAAAGGGGCCAGCCTGAAGTGATCTAGCAGAACTTATTTTTCTAAAGTTTGACTCTCAGTTAACTCTGCTACACACTCTGAGCAACCGCAGGATGAGATTGTTAATTGTTGGTGCCAAAGGCCAGGGACTATAGAGGATAGGGATGGGGGAGTGGACATACAGTGTATAAATATATGTACTGTATTACCAGTTTGAGATTTGCATGATAAACCAAAGATTGTAATTTATCATGTTAAGCCACTGCATTCAATATACTTCAAACATGCTTCAAAAACAGATGTCTAGAAGTGGATTAAGGCAGAATGGGGCCTTAGCTAAGGTAGCTGATTTTCCAACCCCCAACTCTTCGGTCTACATCAGGGGTCTCCAAACTGCGGCCCGAGGGCTGGATGTGTCCCTTCGCTAGCCTTCATCTGGCCCTTGGGGCACTATTGCTTCCAATGATATGAGGCACTATTCCTCCCAATGACACCAACAATGGGGCACTATTTCTTCCACTATTACCAGTGATGGAGCCTTATGCCTCTTCCTACTGACTATCAACACCGAGGCCTTGTTTATTCTTGATGCCTGGCCCCGAGGCATTTTCTACCCCCACTGGTCACAATCCGGCACCCCTGAAATCTGAAGGACAGTAAACTGGCCCTTTGCTTCAAAAGTTTGGAGACCCCTGGTCTACATTGATACGTATTGCAAAAGGCATAGAGAAGCCACCCTACTTGCATTGTCTGGACCAGTATGGCCTACTCCATCAGACACTAACTGCCTGCAAGTGCATTATACCTTGCAAAGTAGTGGACTTGTTTGCAGCTTTGATAAATGTTGCTATCCCCTTGATTACTGTAAGAGGAAGGTTGTAGCTAGACCCTCTGAATGTCCCCCAGGCCCTAGGATCCTGCCTAGGTTGTCCTGTGGATGATCCAGCTCTGCCTATGTCAGAGGTAAACCATAAAAGGCTACGCTAAGCCCGTGGTCTGTTGCGTTTCTGGTCACAGATTCAGGTGCAACTCAGGTCCAAATTTTTTGCCTGATTTCGCACCGGACCCAAAAAGGCACAGGACCCATTTGAAATTTGCACCGCGGCCACCCCGCATATGTGTGAACCGGCTCCATTGGGAGCTGGTCACACTTGCATGTCATGCGAATTGGATGTGGTTAAAAATCGCATACAATTTGTACATATGTGAACCCAGCCTAAGTCCAAGTTAAAAATGTAGGTCAGTAATAGTCAGCCAATGTGGTACCTAATCAAAACTATAAAGGCGTATCTTTTTGAAGCAGACAGCTTCTTGCCAATTTGCCAATTTGCTACTCTGTTCAGTGCCAGCATAGTATATATATATATATATATATATATATATATATATATATATAAAAAATATTCTGTAGATCTTTAGGTTCTGACAAATGTGTGTAGAGTGTACTTCAGAGGATGTCGGTTAGACATGCTATCCAAGAGGTTGCCCTTTAAAGTTGTATTGTCCGCTTGGTAATTTTTACCTACAGGTAAGCCTATAATAAAGCTTACCTGTAAGTAAAATTAGATATTCACCTTTCATGCAGCCGCTGACGGTCCTTCCCGAACGAAGTGACGTCATCGTGGCTCCGGCCAGTCACAGCGCCGGAGCCTGCAAACCCAGAAGAAATGCAGAGGGAACATGTCAGCCCCCTTGGCAGTGACCGGTTGAGCTGGGGAAGCCTTGTGCAAAAGTATTTCATAATGTGCTTGTATGTGATGCATACTAGCACATTATGCTATTGTCTTTTACTACCACTTTAATTAATTCAAACTAGAACAATGGTCCTCAAACTACTGACCACTGACACTGGGCATTTTTTACTTTCACTGACCACTGGCCATAGTCTGGCCCCCTACAAACTAAAGGATACTGAACTGTCCCTCAATTTAAAAAGGTTGGAATGATGGAATTGCTTCTGAAATACACCAACAGCCTTGGCCTGGGCTGTGAATTTTCTTTGCAAGGCCTGTAACCAGATAAAAAACGTGATTATTTTATACACATACCTGTCCAGTCAATGAAAAAGCCAATTTTCCTTTTAGTATAGCCATCCATATTGTCTCGTTATACACTGCTTATTTTAAGCAGAACACCAGCCGAAGCTGAGCTCCTCTGTCTTTCTCGCTGCCCCAGGGGCTGAGCCCCCAGCATAGGGGTCACCTCCTGATGGCTGGACCCCGGGCTCTGCTCCCAGATTGCCAGGCTTCAGAATATTTATGGGTTGCTTCCCCACTTTCTGGGCTCACCTCCCCAGGGTTTGATGGAAGTCCTGTGAATATTCAGGCTGCAGCCTCTGTTTCCCCACCCACTATGTTCCGGAAACCTCCATTGAGTTCCAGAATACAGGGAGAGGTAGCAAAGCCACAACCTGTGATGCACTGCACAGCCTCTAAACACAATTAACACCATGCTCCTCTGCCTACAGGGGAGCAGACTAAATGTACCTAACAACTAGCAAACTAGGAGGATGTTGCATTATAATAACAGTATATTACCTTTTTGCTATTGCCTCTAAAAGAAAAGATACAAAAAACTTCATGCATGCTTTTTAATGTCAACAGCTAATACACCGAAGGGATCTGTCATAAAAGTCAAAAACAAAAGGTTCGATCGATTAGAGAGTATAACAAGGTGCAAGCAAAGGCAAGCTGAATGAAATGAACAACAGCTGCAGTACAGGCCCTTAGGGCTGGGTGCTCCCAGTATGTACACCGCATGCAAAACAAGAAGTCTTCTGCACAGAACCTTGCCAATATAATTGGTTATTATTGTTCTGCAAACAGTGCACAAAAAAAAAAAAAATCAAATAAAAACTATATATAGATTGCAAAATAGTTAACGTCAGAAATGGCTATAAACAGAATAAAATAACAGTAAAACTACTGCACAAACATACAATTACATTGAAAAGCAAACCCCATCTTTAAAAACACGAAACTCTATTATAAAAAGTTATATTGAAGTATTACCTTCGATTTCCTTCAGCCCCCCTCCAAATCTCGAAGCCCTTGTACACACGGTCAGACATTCCGACAAAAAAATCCGTCGGATTTTGTCTGAAACTTGTGGTGTTGCATACACACGATCGAACAAAGTTGTCGGAAAATCCAATCATATGTAACGTGATGACGTTCTTTCGCTACGACGGGACTACGTTCAGGCTAGTAGCCAATAGCTTTGGTCTAGGAATTTGATCTGAGCATGCGTGGCACTTTCCGATCGGAATTCTCTACACACAATTGGACAAAGTCCGATCAGATCATGTTGTCGGAAAGTTTTATAGCCCAGCTCTAAGCCCTTGTACACACGGTCGGACATTCCGATGGACAATGTCCGATAGAACCGTGTTGTCGGATAATCCGACAGTGTGTGGGCTCCATCGGACTGTTTACATCGGATTATCCAACAGACCAAGTTTTCCAGCTGGGCTATAAAATTTTCCGACAACATGATCCGATCGGACTTTGTCCAATCATGTGTAGAGAATTCCGATCGGACAAAGTGCCACGCATGCTCAGATCAAATTCCTAGACCAAAGCTATTGGCTACTAGCCTGAATGTAGTCCCGTCCTAACGAAATAACGTCATCACGTTAAGTACGATCGGATTTTCTGACAACTTTGTCCAACTGTGTGTATGCAACAGTTTCAGACAAAATTCGTCGGACAAAATCCGATCTGTCATATTTATGTCTGAAAAAATAGAAAAAAGTTGAAAACCTTTCTCCTTTAAGTTTCTTGACATAGGAGGACTCAGAGGTAACCGGATGTAAATGTATACACATCTGTTTACATCTTCCTGCCTATAGACTAACATACAGCTTTCATCCAGATCCACCTGAAAACCTGGTAGATCTGATCAAACCACCCCAGTGTAAAAGCCTGAGTGTTTTCCTACTGGGGCGGGCGCTTGCAGGATGGGAAAAAAAGTCCTGCAAACAGCATCTTTGAGGAGGTGCGGCACAAACCACCTCTGCCCATTGAAATGAATGGGTAGCGCTGCTGAAGCACCTGCAAAGCACTTCAAGCAGTGCCGCAACACAGGCGCTATTAAAGCGGAGGTTCACACAAAAATGGAACTTCCGCTTTTCGGAATCCCTCCCCCGCTCCGGTGTCACATTTGGCACCTTTCAGGGGGGTGGAGATACCTGTATAATACAGGTATTTGCACCCACTTCCGGGAATAGACTTCCGCGGGAGTCACGCCCCTTCCTGCCCCCCCCTGCCGCTGTCTCCCAGGAAACACACAAGTCCCAGGAGATAGCAGGGACCAGTTAGGACGCGCATCATGACTCGCGCATGCGCAGTAGGGAACCTGGAAAGTTAAGCCACAACGCTTCACTTCCTGATTCCCTCACCGAGGATGGCGGCAGCAGCTGCCAAAAGCTGAGCGATTGATCGGCTTCAGCTGCCGACTTTGCTGGACCCTGGGACAGGTAAGTGTCCATTTATTAAAAGTCAGCAGCTGCAGTATTTGTAGCTGCTGGCTTTTAAAATATATATATATTTTTAGGTGGACCTCCTCTTTAACCCTTTCTTCGGCCGCTAGCGGGGGTTTAAAGCACATTGCTAGCAGCCGAAAAGCACCGCTATAACAGCGGTAAAGCTTTACCGCTAACACCGGCACTGCCCCAGTATGAAAAGGGTCTTAGGTGTTTCAGACTACAGTATATTAGCTATATCAACATATACAAATGTCCTTGTTTAAATAAATTATAATGATTATTTTGTGGGTTGCGATAGACATACATATTAGGCGTAAAAGTGACCTTTACATTGATTGCTTAATATTTATACCAAATGACACAAACAAAAAAAGGAACATATGGGATCAAATCAATTTAATGTCCGTCATAGAAATCCTTGTTTGATTAAACAATTTTCTTGTTGTCAGCTTGATTGATCACCCTTTTATACACCCACATTAATGATTTCATGCTCAGTTAAGCAGCAGATTAATTTTTGGCTTTGCTCGCCACAAATAAAAGATTATTTACCTTAGATATAAACACTCATTGATAATATAGAAGAGATGTCCAGCAGACGGACACGGAGAAGTGGGGAGCTTGTGCTGCGATAGAGAAAAGCATGACATCACAACTCTGCTTAGGACTCTGTCGGGCCTCTTTTGTGCTTTTGTTTTTTTGGCTGTTTGCATTTGGCTCAGTATTATTGCAGAGGGGTTAGGATTAGCTGCTGCGATCATGTTTCTGCTCTGCTGTCTGACAGTGCAATGATATATTTAGTTTAGAAGTACTCATATACTTTGAATAACACAGGCCAAAGAAAAAAAAAACAATATAAAATACCTCTCTATTAAATGTTAATATGAATATGTGCTTTGCCCATGCAGGGCAAAGCAACAGGTTCACGTTAATGCCTCCTGACCCAGGGGCACACACTTATTTTCCTTAAAGAGGAACTGCAGTCTGTTCAGATAATTTGTAATAAAAAAATCTTTGCCATTCTGAAGCTTCCCTCCAACCACTTTGCATATTATTTTATATATACCGCGATTCTGTACTTGTCAAATATGCTGTAGAAATCTCCCTCCACTGAGTCTGGCTGCATCCATATTAACTGTGGGCAGCTGGAGGTGCTGCCTGTTCACTTCCTGGATTTAAACAGACACACAGAGGCACACCTCCAGCTCTTCAGCTCTGATTGGCCCTCTTATAACTCACCCCCCCCCCTCTTCCTGGCAAAGTCTCATGAGAGTGAGAGAGAGAGCTGTGCATGATGTCATTAGCCTAGGCCAGGGGTAGGCAACCTTGACACTCCAGCTGGGGCGAAACTACAAATCCCATCATGCCTCTGCCTCTAGGAGTCCTGCCTGTGATTGTCAGGGTCTTGCAATGTCTCATGGGACTTGTAGTTTCCAAAAAGCTGGAGGGCTGAGGTTGCCTACCCCTGACCTAGGATAATGACCCATCAAGAAACAGGGCTGTATAAGGTATTTACTGGCAGAAAAAAATGTTTTACTATCCAAAGTTAAAACAACAAGGGCAGAAGATTTAATAGATGGAAAGTTGCTCCCCCACCAATCTATGGTTGCCAGAAGCAGGAGAAGCTGCTCAGTGTACCATATCCAGGGCTATTGACTCTGCCCATTTGACAGCTCTGGTGCTCAGTGATTGGCCCAGTGCTAAAAAATGGAGTGAGTAAGACCCCTTTCACATTGAGCAACCCCGGGCGTCAGTGGTAAAGCGGCGATATTTTTAGCGCCGCTTTACCGTAGTTTTAGCGGGTTTAAAAGAGGTTAAATCCACCCGCAAAATGCAGCTGCAGTGGCGTTTGCCGGCGGTATAGCAGCGCTGCCCCATTGTTTTCAATGGGGGGGTGTAGGAGCGGTGTATTCACCGCCCCTACACCGCTGCAAAGAAGCTGCTGGAAGGACTTTTTGTGACGCCCTGCCAGAGCAGTGCCCCAGTGTGAAAGCACTTGGGCTTTCACACTGGATTTGCAGCTAAGGCTTTTCAGGCGCTTTACAGGCGCTATTTTTAGCGCTGTAGCACCTGAAAAATACCTAAAGCCCCGTACACACGAGAGGACTTATGTCCGACAGACTTCCAAAGGAGTTCCGTCGGAGTTCTGCTGGAATTCCGACGGAGTTCTGACAGACTTTTCGGCCGAACGGACTTGGCCACACACGATCACACTAAACTCCGACGGATTCGAACGTGATGACGTACGACCCGACTCGAATAAGGAAGTTCATAGCCAGTAGCCAATAGCTGCCCTAGCGTCGGTTTTAGTCCGTCGGAGTAGCACACACACGAGCGAATTTTTCGAAGGGGACCGGGTCCGGCGGAGTTCCGTCGGGAAAATTTGAAGCATGCTTCATTTCTAAAGTCCGTCAGACTTTAGCGAAGCTAAAGTCCGTTGCAGCCCACACACGATCGGATAGTCTGACGGACTCAGTCCGTCGGAGTTTGGATGTCGAAAAGTCCGCTCGTGTGTACAGGGCATTAGTGTGAAAGGGGTATCTAAATCTAGAATTAAAGTGGTTGTAAACCTCAGACATGAAATATGAACAAAGCATATCCTTCTATAGTGTGTACTTGCCTCAGTTAAGAGCACTACATGTCATTTCTGTCTGCTGCTTCATTCTTCTGCTATCAGCATGAATCAATTCTGACAAGATTTCCTGACTTCCTGACACCAAAGGCAAAATAGTGACAGGGGAGGAACCTAGCTCTGTTCCTGTGAGCTGCGTGAAGGGGTGGGTGTGTCCCTTCCCTCCAATCAGCTCTCAGAGCGCTTTTCACTGAGCTCTGCAGAGTGTAACTTCAGCTCTTTGCCCCCTTTTTTCTGAACTCTCAGACAAGTTTAAAAATGGATGTAGAAAAGGGAACACTGCAGATAAACAGGTACAACTTGTGCCGGAGGTTTTTTTTTTTTTTCATCTCTGTGTATCACCTGAGGCCACTTCACTGGGTATATGTAACTACTTTAAAGCATTATTAGTCCAGGTATACATTTGTTCCAATGTGAAATAAGGTATAAGATGGTACGCAACTCCAACACGTTTAAGGAGTAGGTCTTGCCCCGTTCATTAGGGCTTAATAGATAGGGAACTGTGTTTTCTGACTTTTATAGCAGGTATTTTTTTTTTTTGTATAGTCGCTGTTACGTAGATTGGTACAAAGTTGTCAACAGCTTGAAAGAGGGGCTTTGTGATTGGCTAGAAGTTGGCACTAAGAGTACAAGTCTCTGCCCTGCTTCAGTCTTTGCTATAACACTGTCTCTCCTGCTGAGACCGAATCCTCCAACATATTGTGCCCACTCCATGCTAATGCTTCCACATGATGTTCCCAGCCATTGACCTTTGTATTCCCATGCAAGGGGTATCTACTTAAGAATTGGGTTGCTGCGCTATACTGGTGGTGTTCAAGAAATGGCATAAACAGTCACATCACATTGACATACATTCTGGATTCATTTGAGAGTACATAGTCAATTACATTCAGTGGATGGCCCACCACAGTCACATGTGGACGCATTCTGCAGCACTTTTTAGCAGCCAGCTCCCTCCAACAGTCTTTCCTTCCACTGGAGTTATTAGTACTCACTCCTCCTCCACAGGTACACCTCTTACGGGACCTTCCTCGACAATTTCCTCACTCCAGGGAACTCTTGGCCTGGCCTTAAAAGCCTCTTGCAACCTGTCCTAACCTCAATCTCTAAAAGGGTTAGGAAGTCTACAGCTGACTCTCCTGGGTGTTGGTCTTCCACTCCCCAGCCTGCAGCCCTCTCCAGGGCCTCCACGTGCTGGTTACATTTGTGCCGATGTGGAGTGTTTAGCTCCCATAACCCAACTGCCTCTAGGAGTTTTCCCAACCTCCCTTATATTTGGGCATTGATTCACCCATTCAGAGGCAGCTCTAGGCTTTGTGAGGCCTTAGACAAATCTGAGACATGAGGTCCCATGCACGCCCATAATGGGAAAAATAATTCAAGCTATAAAAATTAACTGTATAAATTGCATATATTAAGAGTTTTAAATTATATGAACTATGAATTCACTGTTTATAGAACTTCTTTAATGAAATATATACATATATATATATATATATATAATACGCATATTTCTCCATTTACATGAAGGTCAGGTTAATATAACCCAGCCAGCACAGAGTTCCCCCATATATCAGAGTCTGCAGGATTCCCCGTTAGAGTGCAAGGGGGACGCTGTTGTAAAGGGGAATGCTGCAGATCATGATCTAAGGGAGAACCTGCAGACTTTGGTGTAAAGGGGAACTCTAATGTAAGGGGGGGAGAGGGGCTCTGGTGACCAGAGATTACCTTATATCAGAGTCCACTGTGTTCCCCTTTACATCAGAGTTCCCCTTTACATCACTGTCCACAGAGTTCCAACTTGCATTTAAAATGGGAACTCTAATGTGGAGGGGGCTCTGGAACACCTTCTGCAGAGTGAGAGAGTAGCAGATATGATACAGAAGATGGTCAGGGACTGCAGACATGGTACAAGAGATGGTCAGAGACTGCAGATATGATACAGGTGATAGTCAGAGACTGCAGACATGATACAAGAGATGATCAGAGACTGCAGACATGATACAGGAGATGATCAGAGACTGCAGACATGATACAGGAGATGGTCAGAGACTGCAGGCATGATACAGGAGATGGGCAGAGACTGCAGACATGATACAGGAGATGGTCAGAGACTGCAGACATAATACAGGAGATGGTCAGACAGTGCAGACATAATACAAGAGATAGTCAGAGACTGTGCTGACATACTACAGGAGATGATCAGAGACTGCAGACATGATACAGAAGATTGTCAGAGACTGCAGTCATGGCACAAGGGATGGTCAGAGATTAAAGACATGATACAGGAGATGTTCAGAGAATGCAGGCATGATACAAAAGATGCTCAGAGACTGCAGACATTATACAGGAGATGGTCAGGGACAGCAGACATGATACAAGAGACGGTCAGAGACTGCAGATATGATACAAGAGACGGTCAGAGACTGCAGATATGATACAAGAGACGTCAGAGACTGCGGACATGATACAAGAGACAGTCAGAGACTGCAGACATGATACAGGAGATGGTTATAGACTGCGGACATGATAAAAGAGATGGTCAGAGACTTCAGACATGATACAGTAGATGGTTAGAGACTGCGGACATGATACAAGGGATGGTCAGAGTCTGCGAACATGAATGGGCTGAAATTGCATTGCACCTGGGTCACATGTGAATAGCAAAGAATGTGCAGTGCATTCCTGTGCGATTCATGGCGTGTCTACGGAGCTTGCTTTCCACTCTGAGGCGCACTTCTGGTTCCGGCTTCTCGGAGTGCCGGACGCTGAATGTATTACAAACTACTACAACCACAGTATTCGCAAGACGGCAAAGTTAATAACAATTTAGTTTGTACTATCATACCCCTTCTCTTCTTGGGCTCACCAGCAATGTATCATCTCCGCTACTCCATGGACCAGTGACTCTGGATACCTCCCCCCTTTACTTTATAAATATGCCTGATTACAACCAGCTTTTTGTGAGTAGCCATTTGGCTGTATGATTTTATTATATTAAATGTTTTTTATACATACTGCACGTAGGTCTGGCACACTTCTTTCTTTGCATTATATTTTTTAGTGGTGCTTCTCCTCTCAAGATTGCTGCTGCCACTGGTGCATTGAACTTGAACTTTCAGTGACTATTAATATATTTACATATAATTTTTGGACAATTTCCTTTAATCCCGCTCCCCCTTTTTCTTTTTATTAGAAAAGAGACTTTACTGTGATTGGTCCTTTGCGCCATCTCATCCTCCTTTTATTTTGATTCATGGCGTGAACCTGTGACTTGGAACCCACACCACTTACCACTAACTTGCCTGGAAGGAGGATACTAGTTTGGGCAATGGGAGAACTTATCCACATCTCTTGTAGGGTGCCTAGAGCCCCCCCCCCCCCCTTTGTGGCAGACAGCATCTGTTTGATTGGAGGTTAGGGATATGTGCTAGGGGCACTTTGGGAGAGGAGAAGACGTGCTGGGGGGATTGATTTCATATCCAAGCCCCCCCCCCGGCAAGACTCGCTTTTAGATTACACAAACCTCAGACCAGCACGCTCTTGGTACAGTGGTGAGCCTCCGTCCCCCCTCCTCCTCTTTGCACAGGAAAACATCACAACAGGAGGAGGAGGGGCGGGTTGTGTGTCAGGCAGCTGGGGAGAGATGCCGGCTGCTATACACAATGGAGCTCGTGATGTGCAGGAATGGTGACACCCCGCATTGCGGGCATTGCCGGACTCTGATTGACAGTCCCGGCTAATCATTGAGGTTGCAGTATTGGTCAAATTAGGCGGCCGCTAGGCCTCTGGGAGCGCAAGGCCTAAGGCGACTGCCTAATTTGCCTAATTAGAGAGCTGCCTTTGCACCCATTACATCACTTCAGGAGGGTTGTAACTAAAAGGGGCCTAGCACCTGATGACACTGCTTTCTGTAACCATACACTATTCTGAAACAGAGCCACCTAGTGGTAGACTAGCTAGCTGCACCTGCCCACAAGCTTGTTGTAGCAGCATGGACCTATTCACATTCTCTTCCATATCCCGAAGTACTGGGTTTTTAGCTTTACTGTCCACCAGATTTGGTAATTAGCAGGGGAGCAAAGGAAACATATTTGACTGTGCCAAAAGCACTTGCACAGCCTACCATTGTCACTATCAGAAGTGTGACAATACGTACTCTGTAATGCCCTGTAAACACGGTCTGACATTCCGACCACAAGATCCGTCGGATTTTTTCAGACGGAATTTGGCCGAAACTTGTGTTGCATACACACGGTTGGACAAAGTTGTTGGAAAATCCGATCGTTCTGAATGCGGTGACATTCGTTGCGTACGACAGGACTACGTAGAGGCCAGTAGCCAATAGCTTTGGTCTCGTAATTTATTCTGACCATGCGTGGCACTTCGTCTGTTAGAATTCTCTACAAACGATCGGAAAAAGTCAGATCGGATTTTGTTGTCGGAAAATTTTTAGATCCAGCTCTCAAACTTTTTCCGTCTGAATTTCCGACAGAAAAAGTCCGATAGAGCCCACACACGATCGGATTTTCCAAAAACATAATCCGATCGGACCGTTTCCGTCAGAATTTCCGACCGTGTGTACAGGGCATTAGAGTGTTTAGTATTTCTTATGTTAAATTGCACTTTGCAGTAAAATGTAATGTCTACTTACATTGTCTGGACACCTTGCCCCCGTAAATATCACCTGCTATTAGTAGGTGCAAAATGCACCTGTAAAGAAAAAAATTTGATTTATACTTACCTTACCTACATCTTCTTTATGCAATGCCTAGGCCAGTGTGATGTCACTGTAATTCTACCTAGATCCTGGGAAATATAGTTCATCCCAAATCTCCTGAACTCTCTTGCAATAGACTGTGATGCCTTCTCATGAGATCTGGCCTGCTCTGCATTCCCTAGAAACCTTTCCAGAAGGATGGTGATGTCATGTCCAGCAAGGCAGACCTTTAGCACCTACTAACAGAAAGTGATTCTTTTTTTTTTTTACACTGGGAACAGTTGAAATTGTCACATTTGCATGTCTTGTCCCAGTTTATGCAAAGTGTAATTCATGAAGTGTATCACCTGGCTGGAGAATAAGGCAAGAGACCTGATGTCTATGTTTCTTTACCTGTGTTATGCTAAATAATAGTCTGCCTGCAACTGGACCATGGATCAGGGCTCCCTCGCCACCCTAGGTTTACAGGAGAATGCTGCAGAAAGGAGTGCCATGTCATAACATGTTGCTGCCTGCAGCATTTAGGATCCAGTCACCCCAGGAGAAAAAAGAGGAACTGTGATGTCATCAGAACAAAGACACCCGGACAGAAGTTAAAGGGGTTGTAAAGGTAATTTTTTTATTTTCTACATAGGTTCCTTTAAGCTAGGGCATTGTTGGTTCACTTACCTTTTCCTTTGATTTCCCTTCTAAATGTTTTTTTGCTTTGTCTGAATATCTCACTTCCTGTTTCTCCTCAGTAAACTTCTCACCATAATCCGAGCTGGTGGTTAGTCAGCCAGAACAGCTTACTGAACAGCTTACTGGGGTGAAACAGGAAGTGAGAAATTTAGACAAAGAAAACAAAGAAATAAAACATTTAGAAGGGAAATCGAAGGAAAAGATAAGTGAACCAACAATGCAGTAGCTTATAGGAACCTATGTAGAAAATAAAAAAATTACCTTTACAACCCCTTTAAGTATAAAGTTATTGTTTTATTGCTGACAGGGTGCTTCAATGGTAAAAGGGGGCAAATTGTGTGGGGGGAGAAAAGTCCAGACATTAATTGTAGGTGAACAAACCACCAGGGCACCCATATCCCTCTCTATCATTGAGTCATCCAGTTTTCATCATATTAGCATATAGTAAATACACACACTGACCCAATAAGGTTAGGACCAGTAAAACAAGAATATCTTCTTTGTAAAGCACTCATACTGCTGCCAAAGGTTTTGTGGCCATGGGCAAAAAGGATGGAATTTGAGCCAAGATTGGGAATATATTGAGATTATTGAGATGATTCAGTAAGTTTTTTTTTGTTTTGTTTTTTACTTCTTAATTTATACTTTGTGCATTATCCGCTTGCTGAGCAGCCGCTGTCATTGTACTGCGGCAGGTCGGCTCGTTCCCGCAAATCGCCATAGCTGTACGTCGGTCCCTTTAACAGCTATAGCAGACGCACACGTGTGCCCGCTGCACAGCGGGGGAGCTGATGCATGTGGCCGGTGCCCCTGATGTCCGCCGGCCACCCGCAATCGCTCCACAGAGAGCCAGAACTGGGATCTGTCAATGTAAACAAACAGATCCCTGTTTTGACAGGGAAGTACAGAGTGATCCTTTGTTCCTAGTGATTAGGAACAGTGACCTCCCAGTTAGTCCACTCTGCCCACAGTTAGAAACACCTTCCAGAGAACACATTTAACCCCTTAAATACCCCTATTGTTAACCCCTTCACTGCCAGTGTCATTTCAATCAGTGCATTTTTATAGCACTGATCGCTGTATAAATGTCACTGGATCCAAAAAACTGTCAAAAGTGTCCGATCTGTTCGCTGCAATGTCGCAGTCCTGCTAAAAATCGCTGATCACCACCATTACTAGTAAAAAATAAAAAATAATAATAATAAAAATTCCATAAATCTATCCCCTATTTTGTAGACGCTATAACTTTTGTGCAAACCAATCAGTATACGCTTATTGCATTTTTTTTTTTAACAAAAATATGAAGAAGAATACACATTGGCCTAAACTGAGGAAGATTTTTTTTTTGGATATTTATTATAGCAAAAAGTAAAAATTATTTTGTTTATGGTGCAAAAAATAAAAAACGCAGAGGTGATCAAACGCCACCAAAAGAAAGCTCTATTTGTGAGAGAAAAAGGACGTCAATTTTGTTTGTGTACAGCATTGTCAGTTAAATCGACGCAGTGCCGTATTGCAAAAAATGGCCTGGTCATTAAGGGGGAAAATCTTCCATGGCTGAAGTGGTTAAACATCATACATTGCAGCAGGCATATGTCACCAGAAGTGTTAATTGAGACGTCAAATTTCGATTTAGTTTTAGTTATAGTCTTTTGACTAAATTACAATCTTAGTTTTAGTTTAATCATCTGAATTGTTTTAGTTTTAATCGTATTTTAGTTGACTAAAATCTCCTACATTTTAGTCAACTAAATAAACAAAATATGGACTCTAACAAACTAAATATAGGGACTATAACGGTACCCAATTTTTGTAAAAAGACCAACCAACCAAGAACCTGTATTCAAGGAGTACTAGATGGTTTTGGTTATGTTTTATGTGCAGCTTTTGTGTGTTTTGTATGTTTTTTGATATGTATACATGTGCAATTATTATACAATTAATATTTTTTGATACTTTTTACAAAAATTGGGTACCATTATAGTCCTTATATTTAGTTTGTCAGAGTCCATATTTTGTATATCACTGATTAGGATGAGGTACCAGACCTACATGGTCTACCAAATGAGGGTCTCTCATTGAGGCCTTCCACCCAATTTCCTATTTTCATATTTAGTCATCTAAAATCTAATAGGCTTAGTTAAATTGTAATGCATAATATAAACATTTCTCTAGAATTTCCAAACTCATATACTTCTGAAGTAAAAATCGAATAACATATTATTATTTATTGTATTAAGGTTTGAACATGCACTACAGACACAGATTTATCCGCTGTGATATATAAAGTCTTTATAAATAAAACCAAGTTTCATAAACAAACAAAAATATAGCTTTTTGACAAACAGAAATGCAGCTTTAAAATATGAAAAAACACAAAATACTGTCAACTCTATTGGCTGTAATGCCATTACACATATTACCTGAATATAATACCAACATTAAATATTAAGAAAAAAAAGAAATGACTTTTTCTTAATTATTTTTTTCTTTCAGCTGCTTAGTAGATGCCCCCTATTTATTCTTATGTGGTAGTGCAGTATTCATTTTGACGTCAAATTATTTTTTTGACTAAAATGGCATTTTAGTTTTAGTCGTATTTTAGTCTTTTTTTACTAAAATGCCACTTTAATTTTAGTTGTATTTTAGCCATCCGAATTGTTTTAGTTTTAGTCATATTTTAGTATATTAAAATAGTGTCAATTAAGTAGACAAAATATTTTCGGTGACAAAATTAACACTGTCAACAGGGGTAGTTTGGATAGGCAGCTTCAGATTTTACCAATATTTCCAGTTGAAAGTAGAAGAAAGGAGAAAAAGGGGTCACTGAAGGTGGAAGGAAAGGGCAGGAGAAAAAAAAAAAACCTCTAAGTGATGAGAGTTAAGCAAGCCCAAAAAAGTGAAAGCTGTGTGTCCATGCCCGCTGCCATGTTTTATTTTCCTTCTTAGGTGATTTTCAGATAACTTTGTGTGTGTTTAAAATAATTTCAATACATGTTTTACAGAATTCATTTTCCATACGTTTTGGGGAGGCAGTCAACTCTTCCATGTGTTAAAGTTTATTGACCACCAAAATCCAATGACCAGTGGTGTCTGGATCTGTGGTTTTCCATTTTTAGTGGAATAAATTTTCTAGCTGTATTCAAAGATGAATTCAAGTTGAATAAGTAATACATTTTTGATAAATTTTCTTGCAAATGGGCTACAGAAGGAGAAGAAGCTCCACCTGATCATCATCAAGGGTGACACCAGTGAGGTTCAAAGTTATCCCTTTTAATTCCTGTCTAGAAGGGAAACATCATATGGAGTAGACAGAGTACTTCTCGCCTGGCACTTCTGCCACCTAGTCATAGGTTTATATCTAGACTCCTGGAACCTGCTAGATATTGATGATTTCTGAGCAAGGAAAAGAATATAGTTATATAATGTTCTTATGTGAACATCTGGCCAAGTTCTTGTTCCCATTTCTATATAGATGAAGAAACAAAATCATAAGGCGGGAAAGAATCATATAGAGTACATAATTTACGCGCATGTTGTAACGGTTCAAGGTCTTTGCAGTGATTTTCAAAGGCCAACCTGGGTTTATTCCCCTGAGAAGAATGGTTGGAGAGTGGAGATAAAGTGTCTAAGTTGCATTGCCTGCCACAACAGCGGGTCAACCGTTCAATATTGGAAATAGATTTCCAGCCATTAGATAAGTCAATGTTTTAAAGTCTAAACTTAATAGATGATAGGAAAAGTCCAGTATACCAGGTTGAAAGGCCAGGTTCCCGATGTCTGGCTTCATTTTGACTGTCTCTGTACCTATGAGAGAATGGTTCCTGATTCATGTGGAGATGTTCATGGTGAGCCAAGGGAGAGCTTGCAGAATTGGTTCCTAGACTTAAAAAACTGTATGATTACTGCCTGGAACACAGGTGTCTCCCGGCTTCTTTGCTGGAGGCACAGGTGATCCTACTGCCGAAGCCGGGAAAGGACCCCCTGTCATGTTCTTCTTATAGGCCGATCGCACTGTTGAACCAGGACTTGAAAATTCTAACGAAGGTACTGGCTACCAGACTCTCTCAGGTTATCACGACTCTGGTTGACATAGATCAGACGGGGTTTATTCCGCAGAAATCTACTGACACAAATTTGCGCAGATTGTTCACCCACCTACAGATTGAACACACTGATAAGGGATCTAGAGTGGTAGTTTCCTTGGATATGGCCAAGGCCTTTGATTCCGTAGACTGGCAGTATATGTTGACAGTTCTGAGGAGGATGGGCTTTGGGGAGACCTATGTGACCTGGATTTCTTTGCTTTACAGTGCCCCACGGGCCAGTATCAAGATAGCCAATTCGGTCTCACATCAATTTAGCGTCAACAGGGGCACGCGTCAGGGGTGTCCTCTTTCCCCGTTCTTATTTGCATTAGCCATAGAACCACTGGCTATAGCCCTGAGGCTATCGCCTGGGGTAGCCGCACTGGAGGTGGGGGGTATTAGGGAGTGTACAGCGCTTTATGCAGATGACATGCTCCTTTTCCTGAGGGACGCAGGGCCATCTTTGGAGGCGGTGTTTGGGGTGCTCGACAAATTTGCTGAGTTCTCCGGGCTCAGGGTTAATTGGGAGAAATCAAACGTGATGGCTATTGACGGGGAGGCGCGAGCGGTGGCGACCACTAGGGTTCCCATCGCCTGGGTGCAAGAAATTAAGTACTTGGGAGTGAGAGTTTCACCGAGAGTGGGCGACTTTATGTCTCTGAATCTCCTCCCCCTGCTAGCCAGGGTTAAGGTGCAGCTGGAAGCTTGGAAGCATCTGCCGCTGTCCCTCATTGGTAGGGTTAATCTGCTCAAAATGAAGGTTCTGCCTGTATTCCTTTACCTTTTACGTAATTCCCCTATTTGGATTCCCTGCTCATTTTTTCGGAGGGTTAATAGTCTTTTTGGATCCTTTTTATGGGCTGCTACGCACCCCCGAATAGGTCTCAGGGTTTTGCAGGAGCCGTGGGGTCAAGGTGGCTTGGCATTGCCGGATCTTTTCAAATATTATCTGGCTGGGCAAATGGTAGTCGTTAGACGGTGGCTGACACGGGAGGACGGGGATTCGGCAAATGTACTGGAGGCGGCCCTCTTGGGCTCATTTGAGAGTCTGTCCCATTTGGTGTATAGAGGTCCCGGGGCTTCACCAGTCCTGACGGCCTCTATGCGGGCAACGATCCGGGCCTGGGGGAAAGCGCAGACCTTGATGAAACAGCCAGATGGGAGTTGGTCTCCTGACACTCCTCTATGGTTCAATTCTAAATTGTCACATTTTGGGGGCATACCGGATCCGGTGATATGGGCCAGGGTTGGAGTTAAACAGCTAAAGCATGTAGTAGGAGGGGGGCAGCTTTTGACGTTTGATCAGCTTAAGGTGAAACATGATCTTCCCAATTGGTATTTTTTTCGGTACTTACAGTTGCGACACGCTTTTCTTTCTCAGTTCGGTCCGGGGGCTCTGCAGTTGGGGGTGTCACCTCTGGAAATTGTGCTGCGGACAGAGGACCTAAAACAGCCTCTCTCTGTTGTGTACAAAATGTTGTTCTCGGACAGGCCGAAACCTGTCCAACAATGTAGAGAAGTTTGGAGTGCCTTGGTACCTGACTTTGGAGGGGAGGATTGGGACGACATGTGGGGGTACCCGTTCCAGACCCTAGTTTCGGCTAGAGACAGACTTATACAGTTCAAACTCTTACATAGAGTATACTACACCCCTGCCAGACTGGCTAGAATCTACGGTACCGGGACGGGGGGATGCTGGCGTTGCACAGCTGACCGGGCTGATTTTGACCATGTGTTTTGGCAGTGTCCGCGGATTGAGGAGTTCTGGAAGGGAGTGACACAGGTTATACAATCTGTCCTTTCGGTGCCGATTCCAGTCACAGTTGCGGTATGTTTGCTCAGATTGGTGGAGGAGTTGGCACCTCGAAAGGCGCAGAGGACTCTGATTTCTCTGGCGCTGTTTTATGCACGCAAATCTATCCTGCTATGTTGGAAGAAACCCGAACCTCCTACGGTTTCCTATTGGAAAGGTTTAATTAATAAAGCTTTACCGTTATACAAAGCCACTTATCTCAGCAGAGGGTGTCCTAACAAATTTGAGAGGGTGTGGAGGTGTTGGCTTGATGCCGCAGACACTGTGAATTGATTGCTCGACTGGTGGCATACTCCTTGTATGTCGGGTGAGGGGCGGGGTGGGAAGGTGCTACCTCTTGGATTGGATTATATCCCCATCTCGGGTAGCTGAATACTCAGTAACGGTACAAATAATGTGTTTCTTATCTGTATGATACTGTCGATGATTACAGACTGAGCTCCGGAAGGAGACTGGAGGGCTGCACGGGCGGGAGTTTTGTCGGGTGGGGGGAGGGAGTGGTTGGGATGGGCGGGGGGGGGGCGGGGGGAGGCTATGTTTGTATGTTATTAATGTGTTGAAAAACTTTCAATAAAAAAAAAAAAAAAAAAAAAAAAAAAGGGAGAGCTTGCAGAGGTAAATCAGTCGTATCCTGATCTAGCTCCACTCAATTCTAAAGTATGGGATGTTTGCATCAATCCACTATTTTTGCAATGTGTACTGCTTGATAGTACTTGATATGGTCCGGTAGACCTGTTCCACCCCTAGTTTGAGTCATAACATTTTTGATGCCTTAAAATATATACTGTATGTAATGTATGATCACTATTCCAGTAGAACCCTCGTAAGGGCCAGAGCCTATCTGCCCTAAACGCTCACTACGAAATCTGCGTAGGGCCCTGCCGCCCTGGGGGGGTTCCCAAGGGCGGCTCGGCTCTGCTCCCGGAACTCCAATCTGCTCAGACGAACCCCAGCAGCAGCAATCCAGGATGGCCTCTCCATCCTCCTCCTCCTCCCCTCCCCCGGGCGGGCCCCTGATGGAGGAGGGTGGAGCCACTCTCACCTGTCACTCAGCCACCCGCTGGGCCCCTCCCCCCGGAGACTCGCATCACCCGGAGGGCCACACGCTTCTCCCGGCTGCTGAGCACACTGGAGGCTTCCAATCCGTTATCAACTACTGGGGGCCCCAAACTCAAAGACGAGGTGAGTGTGGGGGTGTCAGTATTGTATCTGGGCTGTATATAATTAGTGGGGGCTAATAGTATATGTGCGGTGTATGTAATCAGTGGGGGGGTAGTATTATATGTGGGGTGTATATTATCAGTGGGAGGGCAGTATTATATGTGGGGTGTATGTTATCCATGGGGTGGGGCAGGCTTTAGTGAGCAGAGACCTTCTTTACACCAGAGTCACAGCATCCCCCCTTAAATCAAGGTTCCCAGAACACCCTTGACATCAGATCTCCCCTTAGATTAGAGTCCACAGAGCTCCCCCTTACAGTGTAAGTGGAAATTCTGTGCAGACTCTGATGTAAAGGGGGGGGGGGCACTGTGCAGACTCTGATGTAAGGGGGGGGGGGGCTCTGTGCAGACTGTGATGTAAGGGGGGCTCTGTGCAGACTCTGATGTAAGGGGGGGCCTGTGCGGACTCTGATGTATGGAGACCTCTGTGTGTATTCTGATGTAAGGGGGAACCTCTGTGCAGACTCTGATGTAAGGGGGAACCTCTGTGTGCACTCTGATGTAAGGGGGGCCTCTGTGTGGACTCTGATGTAAGGGGGAACTTCTGTGCGGACTCTGATGTAAGGGGGAACCTCTGTGCGGACTCTGATGTAAGGGGGAACCTCTGTGTGGACTCTGATGTAAGGGGGAACCTCTGTGTGGACTCTGATGTAAGGGGGGTCTCTGTGTGGATTCTGATGCAAGGAGGGGCTTTCTGGGGACCCTGATGTAAGGAGGGGCTTTCTGAGGACACTGATTTAAGGGGGGGGGCTCTCTGGGGACCCTGATGTAAGGGGAGGCTCTCTGGGGATCCTGATGTAAGGGGAGGCTCTCTGGGGACCCTAATGTAGGGGGAGGCTCTCTAGGGACAGTGATGTAAGGGAGGCTCTCTGAGGACACTGATGTAAGGGGGGCTCTCTGGGGACCCTGATCTAAGGAGGGGCTTTCTGGGGACCCTGATGTAAAGGGAGGCTCTCTGGGGACCCTGATGTAAGGGGAGGCTCTCTGGGGACCCTAATGTAGGGGGAGGCTCTCTAGGGACCTTGATGTAAGGGGAGGCTCTCTGGGGACCCTGATGTAAATAGGGAGGCTCTCTGGGGACCCTGGTGTAAGGGGAGGTACTCTGGGGACTCTGATGTAAGGAGGGGCTCTCTGGGGACACTGATGTAAGGAGGGGCTCTCTGGGGATCCTGATGTAAGGGGAGGCTCTCTGGGGCCCCTGATGTAAGAAGGGGCTCTCTGGGGATCCTGATGTAAGGAGGGGCTCTCTGGGGATCCTGATGTAAGGGGAGGCTCTCTGGGGCCCCTGATGTAAGGAGGGGCTCTCTGGGGATCCTGATGTAAGGAGGGGCTCATTCTGTTCTATATTGATGTACTTATTCTTTGACTGTTTTGTTTAAAGGAGGGAGCACTGAAGTGTCAGGTGTGACTGTGTGGCAATGGCAAATGGTTTACATAGCTCACGGCATCACGGCTCAGGTAGGGGGCTCCTTAGCAGAATTTTGCTTAGGGCCCCAGGGAGGTCAGGCTCGGCACTGGTAAGAGCACAGGGTTGAATATATGCAGGATGTCCTCACTCTTCACATCTTATTACAGTTTAACGTTTGAAGGCCAGGAGACACAGCTTCATGTGACACTTTTTATGTAGAGTCTGACGTATGTATCGCAGCAGCTGGAAAATTACTTAGGGGACTTGGCAGAGTTAGCACATAGATACAGTCTTACTCAATGACACACACAATAGTTACGTCAGTAAGACAAGAAGCACTCGTGGTACAGTCAATCACACAAGGCTAAACAGCTAGATTTGTTTTTAGATGTGTCTGTAATACAGCTGGTAATGCTTGTCACTGTTCACATTAAAATGCATGTTCTGCTCTGCTTATAATAAACATATGACAATGCTTTAATGTAGGCTCCAGCTATTTTATGGCCCCTCTGGTTCTAGAGCAGTGACTGCAAGATAGAAATAAATGCTATGACTTTACTAAATGTGTTATATTTAAAACTTTCTGAATGCTGTATTTGCTTTAAATCCCTTATTTATAGGTGTATTTTTATGTGTGTATGACTATTACATGGGGCATATTGTGTAGACATGCTGTTAGTGTTACATAGGTAAATTGTACTTTCTAAATTAGTGATGCTCAGCATGTGGCCAGTGAGAAATGCCTATGGGAAAAGCAGCCAGACCTCCTGTGTTCATTTGCAACTTTTCTAGCGTTTTCATGTGCCTTCAGGTATCCCCAGCATTTCCCAGTGTCTTCAGTGCCTCCAGGCTTGTGTTCCCAATGTGTCCCACACTGCTTCCAGTCTTGTGTTTCCAGTGTGTCTCAGCCTGCTTCCAAGGGGCTCCAAAATGTTGCACTACTATGTTATGTGATCATGCAATAAAAAATCAGTTTGGACGCTATCTTGTCAATCCATGGTGGGCTGGCAAATATCTGCAATCAGCCTGCTTCTAGTCTTGTGTTCCCGGAGTTTCCCAACCTACTTTCAGCCTTGTGTTCCCAGTGCGTCCCAGCCTGCTTCTAGTCTTGTGTTCCTAGTGTTTCCCAACCTGCTTTCAGCCTTGTGTTCCTGGTGTATCCAAGCCTGCTTTCAGCCTTGTGTTCCAGGTTTGTCCAGGACTACTTCCAGCCTTGTGTTCCTGGTATGTCCCAACCTGCTTCCAACCTTGTGTTTCTGATGTGTCCGAACCTGCTTCTAGTCTTGTGTTCCCAGTGTTTCCCAACCTGCTTTCAGCCTTGTGTTCCTGGTGTATCCAAGCCTGCTTTCAGCCTTGTGTTCCAGGTGTGTCCAGGACTACTTCCAGCCTTGTGTTCCTGGTATGTCCCAACCTGCTTCCAACCTTGTGTTCCCATGTATCCCAACCTGCTTCTAGCCTTGTGTTCCTGGTGTGTCCTGGACTACTTCCAGCCTTGTGTTCCTGGTATGTCCCAACCTGCTTCCAGCCTTGTGTGCCTAGTGTGTCTCAGTCCACTTTCAGTCTTGTGTTCCCAGTGTTTCTCAGCCTACTTCCAGTCTTATGTTCCCATTGTGTGCCATCCTGCTTCCAGTCTTGTGCTCCCAATGTGTCACAGCCTGCATCCAGCCCTCCGTCAGCTGATGAAGGAGGTTTGGCCGTGCTTCCAAAACACGTTCTGATTGGCCAAACACAGTGGTAGGCGGCTCCCAGGTTCACAACTCCAGATCACCTTCAAGCCGAGTTACCCAGCTGGTGTCTACTCGAGGTCCCTCGAGCCTTCAGCTCTCCATTGGCTTACCATCAAAAGGACATACTGACTGTTTCTGTTCCCATGTTGGACATGGCAAGCTTTACCCACTGAGCACTATGTTATTAACTGTTTATTCTAATAAAATAATGCTGCACTAGGAATTGCCTGGTGCTTCTCTTCTCTTTCTTGCCCTAGTCTCACAGTTTCTGGGTCCCCAGCCCGTGCCTGAAGCAGCCTCGCTACCCACTGCAGCATTCACTTCAGAGACTAACTCAAGGGGGTTTTACCCCCCAGAACATCTTTTGAGATACTTTCTCAGATTTTTACAACTTTTATCTGTATCACTAATACTATTGATGTGTTTATTTTACATTAGCAATAAGACATATGAATGCATGTACACCACTGTTGCAACTACCAGGTTTTTTTTAGCCCTGAATTCCACACAAGTTCTGTGTGATTTCTTATCTTTAAATGTATTGCATTATTTATTAAAAAGCTGCAAATTTTAAACTGTTGAAAACTAATTTTGTCTTAGGCCGCGTACACACGGGCGGACTGTTCGCCCAACTTTGTTTGTCAAACAGTTTCGGCAAACAGTCCGCTCAAAATTAGCATGGACGGACATGGCCACACACGGCACTTTTTGAGCGGACTGTTTCAGCGAACTGTTTGACAAACAGTTCGCTCAACTTTTGAAATGAACGGACTCGCCCACGTAAGGCGGAGGCAAATCCGCCCATTTCGAGCGCGTGTACAGGTAGGCGGGGCCGGCGAAGGAGACGTCGCGGGCTCCGCCGCCTGGAATGGACTTAAAGGGTAACCCCAACGCCGAAAAAAATCGGCGTGGGGTCCCCCCAAAAGTCCACAACAGACCCTTGTCCGAGCACGCTACCCGGCCGGCCAGGAAAGGGGGACGAGCGAGCGCGCCCCCCCTCCTGAGCCGTACCAGGCCGCGTGCCCTCAACATGGGGGGGTGCCTTGGGGAAGGGGGGGCCGCGCGGCCCCCCCACCCCAAAGCACCTTGTCCCCATGTTGATGAGGACAAGGGCCTCTTCCCGACAACCCTGGCCGTTGGTTGTCGGGGTCTGCGGGCGGGGGGGCTTATCGGAATCCGGGAGCCCCCTTTAAGAAGGGGGCCCCCGGATACCGGCCCCCCACCCTATGTGAATGAGTATGGGGTACAATGTACCCCTACCCATTCACCTGTGAAATAAAGTACAAAAAAAAACACAACACAGAGAAAAAATATTTTATTGCACAGCTCCGGGGGTCTTCCGTCTTCGGGGGTCTTCTCGCCGGACTCCTCCGCTATCTTCGTGTAGCTCTTTTACTAGCGGAGGAGCCCGGCTTTCTTCCTCCCCGCCGCCGGCCTCTTCTCCCGACTTCGGGGGTCTTGTCCCCCTCTTCGGTTCTTCTGCCGGGCCACCGCGCCTTCTTATAGCTCTTTTACAGGCGGTGGCCCGGTCTTCTGTCGCCGCTGCCTTCCGTTCTTCTGTCGCCGCCTTCGGTTCTTCTGCCGGGCCACCGCGCCTTCTTGTAGCTCTTTTACAGGCGGTGGCCCGGTCTTCTGTCGCCGCTGTCGCTGTCGCCGTCGCCGCCTCCCGTTCTTGTTCTTCTTCTTCTTCCCCAGGAGATGTTGACACGTCGCTCTCTCCGGCCGGAATGCCAGAGCCGCGCTGTGCGGTCACTTATATAGTGACAATGGGGCGGTGTCACATGGTATATGTCACATGGGTTGGTCACATGGGTTGATGTCACATGGGGACTATGACATCGTAAGGGGGCGGGGTCACCATGTGACCAACCCATGTGACATATACCATGTGACACCGCCCCATTGTCACTATATAAGTGACCGCACAGCGCGGCTCTGGCATTCCGGCCGGAGAGAGCGACGTGTCAACATCTCCTGGGGAAGAAGAAGAAGAACAAGAAGAAGAACAAGAACGGGAGGCGGCGACGGCGACAGCGACAGCGGCGACAGAAGACCGGGCCACCGCCTGTAAAAGAGCTACAAGAAGGCGCGGTGGCCCGGCAGAAGAACCGAAGGCGGCGACAGAAGAACGGAAGGCAGCGGCGACAGAAGACCGGGCCACCGCCTGTAAAAGAGCTATAAGAAGGCGCGGTGGCCCGGCAGAAGAACCGAAGAGGGGGACAAGACCCCCGAAGTCGGGAGAAGAGGCCGGCGGCGGGGAGGAAGAAAGCCGGGCTCCTCCGCTAGTAAAAGAGCTACACGAAGATAGCGGAGGAGTCCGGCGAGAAGACCCCCGAAGACGGAAGACCCCCGGAGCTGTGCAATAAAATATTTTTTCTCTGTGTTGTGTTTTTTTTTGTACTTTATTTCACAGGTGAATGGGTAGGGGTACATTGTACCCCATACTCATTCACATAGGGTGGGGGGCCGGTATCCGGGGGCCCCCTTCTTAAAGGGGGCTCCCGGATTCCGATAAGCCCCCCGCCCGCAGACCCCGACAACCAACGGCCAGGGTTGTCGGGAAGAGGCCCTTGTCCTCATCAACATGGGGACAAGGTGCTTTGGGGTGGGGGGGGCCGCGCGGCCCCCCCTTCCCCAAGGCACCCCCCATGTTGAGAGCACGCGGCCTGGTACGGCTCAGGAGGGGGGGGCGCGCTCGCTCGCCCCCCTTTCCTGGCCGGCCGGGTAGCGTGCTCGGACAAGGGTCTGTTGTGGACTTGGGGGAACCCCCACGCCGATTTTTTTCGGCGTTGGGGTTCCCCTTTAAGTCCATTCCAGGCGGCGGAGCCCGCGACGTCTCCGTCGCGGGCCCCGCCTACCTTCACACGCGCTCGAAATGGGCGGACTTTCCTCCGAGCGGGAACAGTTTGCTCATTTCGAAAGTAGCCTACACACGGGCGGACTGTTCGCTCAAACACAGTTTCAGCGGACAGTTTTTCGGAATTTCCGAAAGACTTTGTCCGTCAAACTGTCCGCTGAAACTGTCCGCTGAAAGCCCACACACGAGCGGACTGTCCGCCCAAACACTGTTCAGCGGACAAGGTTGGGCGAACAGTCCGCCCGTGTGTACGCGGCCTTAGAGTTTGCGTAACTGTTTACCCTTGTTCATATAGCCTTAATTAATGTAGAAATCTTAAGTGAATCTAATACCGCGTACACACGACCGGACTTTCCGTCAGAATAAACTCTGGCGGTTTTTCCAACAGAGTTCCAACCGAACGGACTTGCCTACACACAATCACACCAAAGTCCAATTGTTTCGAAAGCGATGACGTACGACGGGACTACAAAAGGAAGTTCAATAGCCAGTAGCGAATAGCTGCCCTTGCATCGTATTTGGTTCATCGGACTAGCATACAGACAAACGGTTTTCCCGATAGGAATTGATTCTGTCTGAAAGATTTAAAACATGTTCTATTTCTAGGTCCGTCAGACTTTTTGAACAAAAAAAAAGTCCGCTGAAGCCCACACACGATCGTAATATCCAATGAAATCATTCCATCTGACCTTTTCTGCCAGAAAGTCCGGTCGTGTGTACGCAACATAAGATTTGACTCTCTACATAAAGAAGTCTTATGCCGCGTACACACGATCGGACAGTCCGACAACAAAATCCATGGGGTTTTTTCCAAAGGATGTTGGCTCAAACTTGTCTTACATACACGTGGTCACACAATGTTGTCGGAAATTCCAAACTTCAAGAACGCGTTGGCGTACGATGAGCCTAGAAAATTGAAGTTCAATAGCCAGCGCGGCTCTTCTGCTTGATTCCGAGCATGTTTAGAACTTTGTGCGTCATATTTGTGTACACACAATCAGAATTTCCAACAACGGATTTTGTTGTTGGAAAATTTGAGATCCAGATCTAAAATTGTGTGTGTTGGAAATTCCGATGGAAAATGTCCGATGGAGCCTACACACGGTCAGAGTTTCCGACAAAAAGCCAACTGTGTGTACGGGGCATAAGAGATACAAATTATTTTCCATAAATCAACATTTATGTTGAGAAAGCAAATTCTGTTTGTATCTGTAAAAAATAAAAATTATTTACATGCCACACCTTGAAGGATAGTTCCTGTGTTCAGTTTACCAGAAGACAGAACAATCCCCTTTTGTTAGCATTTCTCAGTTGTATGGGTGGGTTCACATTTATTCCTTTCCTGTGGGTTTCTATACATGGGAATAAGAAATAAAATGAAAACACCTGACAAGCATGCACACATTGGGACTTCAAGTATACAACAGTGTACGGAAGACTGTTTTTGTGCTGCATGGATAATTAATTAGAAGCATCATAAGAGGACACTTATCACTGCACCATCCTGACTATGGAACATGGCTGGTTGTATTTAACCATTTCCACTGCATAAATGTAAGTCTGAATCTTCTAATCTTATCAGGGATTTTAGAAATAAGGATTTTATTGCTACACGGATATACCGGTAGGTCTTTTGCTTTATAAAGTTTCAGTGAAGCAATATAGGTTGACACCTAATGGCCATGATGGTATTTATCGGACAGTTGGGCAGCAGAATAACCCATTCCCATATGGTAGAAACAAATACATTTTCTTATTTTCTTGCCCTCCACATTTGGAATATTTGTGGCATATTTAAACAAGAGAACAAATAGAGGTGGGGCGCTTTTCAGGTACCTGCCACTATTATACTATCATTCATGGTACGGATAGAACATACCATATACACTATATATGTATAGTTAGATAGTTATATATGCTAAATAGAAGAATTTTAGGTGATGGATTGTAAATGAAGAAATATTTTTTGGGTTGAACAAGATGGCCTGTAAAAATAGCATTAACTGCATTAAATAAAATAATGAATAAAATAACATGCCATCATCATATGCTTCATATACCAATCAAGCACAACACATTTCCCAGATTTGCATTCTTCCAGCACTGACATCTATTGAATTCTGAATTCTGTCCCGTAGCATCTCAGAAATGAAAAGTTTCTGCTCGGTGGTGTGATCGAAGGCCTAGAAAAGGGAGCAGGTAGCTATATACCTCACAGCACCTGTCATTGTCTCTTGTTAGGTTCACCAACCCAACATATATTATATATACTGACCTACAGCCCGGTACATCCCTGCAACAGGGTGTCACCATTCAAATGTGTGTGAGGTGGTATGATATCTTAATACAGCTTTGGTTATAAGTTCTCGTGCTGTTGAAGGGGACTGAAGGTGGAAATATTGCCATGACATTGTGGGCTTGCCTTTCATCGCCACCTTCCGTAAACCACCACATATTTTATCTCAGATTCAGCTGAGATGGGAACCCAGCTAAGGCTCGATTCACACTAATGCGTTTTTGGATGCATTTTGCATTTTGCAGAAATGCAGGGACATTTTTTAACTAGGTTCCTATGGGACATGTTCACATCAATGCATTTTTGTGCCTCTGCGTTTTTGGAAAGGGTCTGGGACTTTTTTTCCCGCACAATGTAGAATTTTTCATGTAATAGAATTCAGTGGACCTGCATCCAAAACGCAAGTACCGCATTGTTACTGCAATTTTGACATGATTTTGCCACAATTTGCGTTTTGTGTTTTTTTTATTTCTTTTTTTACACTGTATATAGCTGGTTGCGAAGGAGGGGGCTGGAAAGCTCCCCACCCCAAAGAACCTTGCCACCATGTTGATGGGGACAAGGGCCTCTTCCTGACAACTCTTGCCCCGTGCTTGTCGGGGTCTGCGGGCGGGAGGGGCTTATCGTAATCTGGAAGCCCCTTTAACAAGGGGGCCCCCAGATCCTGCCCCCCCCATGTGAATGAGTGTGGGGTACATTGTACTCCTACCCATTCACCAAAAAAAGTAGTGTAGTGTTAAAAAAATCCTCCGGTCTTCTCCTTCTTCCCCTGCTTCTTCTTCCGCTCTTCTTCTGTCTTCTTTGTCCGGTGTTCTTCTTCCTCTGCCGCCGCTCCTGCCGACGACCCTCCTCCGATGCTGCGTCCTGCTGATCTGTCCCAATGTCCTGCATTTCTTAAATAACGATGGGGCGTGGCAATCGGATTACATCATCCTGAGGCCACGCCCCCTTCATTATTTAAGAAATGCAGGACATTAGCTCTGACAGATCAGCGGGATGCAGCATCGGAGGAGCGTCGGCAGAGGAAGAAGAAAACCAGACAAAGAAGACAGAAGAAGAAGCAGGGGGAGAAGGAGAAGACCAGAGAATGAAGATGTGGGAGAAGATGGAGGAAGACCGGAGGAAGAAGTGGATAAGAAGATTTTTAATAAAAGACTTGTCAAAAACTGTCTACTGTATTTTTTAACAATACACTACTTTTTTTTAGAGAATGGGTAGGGGTATAATGTACCCCATAGTCATTCACCGGGGGGGCGGGATCTGGGGGCCCCCTTGTTAAAGGGGGCTTCCAGATTCCGATAAGCCCCCCTGCCCGCAGACCCTGACAACCCCCGAGCAAGGGTTGTCAGGAAGAGACCCTTGTCCTCATCAACATGGGGACAAGGTGCTTTGGGGTGGGGGGCCGCAGGGTGCCCCCCTTCTCCAAAGCACCCACCCCCCATGTTGAGGGCGTGGTGCCTGGTACGGTTTGGGGGGGCAATCGCTCGTCCCCTCCCTTTCCTGACCTGCTGGGATGCTCAGATAAGGGTCTGGTATGGATTTTGGGGGGACACCATTTTTATTTAAATTTTGGTATGTGGGGTCCCCACCAAATCCATAATAGATCCAAGGGCCTGGTATGGACTTGGGGGCGGGGGGAACCCCACGCTGTTTTTTTTCACTATTTTCTTTTTAGTTGGCATTTTTTTTCTTACATTGAGCGGGAAGCCAGCTGACAGCTGATGACTCATCGGTTGTTAAGGGCGCAGTGGCCGGCTTCCCCGCCCCCTCCTTAGCAACCAGCTATATACAGTGAAAAAATAAAAACGCAAATCGTGGCAAAATCGTGTAAAATCACGGTAAAAACGCATGTCCAAAAACATGGCAAGCACTGCAAAAAGCACTGCAGAAACGCTCAAAAGCAACATGCATAGATGTGAATTGAGCCTTATTCCTGTTTCGGCAAGAGCCATATGCATGATGTAAAATAATCATGAGCAGTGGTTGCCAACCTTTCAGATCTGACAGACCTCTAAACTCACAATTTTGAGTTACTAATCACCATTTTGACCACTCACATGCCTTATACACATAAGCAGGGTGGATAAAAATCGATGATTTAAAAAAAAAAAAAATCTGATTTTTTTTTATTTAAATCAGATTTTTAGTTTTTATTTAAATCAGATTTTTTTTGATTTTTATAATGAAATGCTTTAGGAGTAAAAATCTATTTAAGATACATTAAACATTTTGTTTATTCGGCATGAAATGGAGCTTAGTTATGTAGCATGAGGCTGCATATTCTGCAATATTTACATTTTTGGTAAACTCATTCATTGAATCCAAGCTCTGCAAGCTGAGATAACATGCACTGCATTGATGCATTCACACAATTTCACAGAAACCATGAGATAAAACCAAGTTCAGGAATATTTATTTATCCCATTGATTTCCAAATCTATGTACACAACAAACTGTATGATTGTTTGGAGAGAAATGCATCTGTACCAGGCTGTGAGGAAGAAGGGCAAGCAGTAAAAATTAAAATGAAGCCTTCTAAGCAGCTTATAAACCTTGTGATCTTTCTGCACATAGCTTGAAGTGCTTTATTCCTCCCTTCAGATGCAAAATGGCAGCAGGCCGTAAAAGAGACCCAGTTTGGGAATATTTACCAACCTGACAGCTTATTATTCTAAATAGGAAACCTTCATTTTGTTTGCAAATATTAAAGATTCTAACTACCAGCAAGAATAAGTGCTTACATTTAAAAAGAGCCTGTCATTTCAGATCCATCATGGCAGCGCCAGTTAGTTGGCATCCACTCACCTGCTGCCACCATGTCCCTCACCTTGTTGTGTCACTGCCACATCACCAGCTGTCCGATTAAAGTGAATGAGACTGTCGGTGAGTTAACAGCGGGTCAGAGGAGGAGCTGCTGCGGGAGAGAGATGACAGTTGCTCTTAAAAAAATATGATTTAAATCAACTTGATTTAAATCAAATCCACCTTGCACACAATGCTCTGGCTCTCTGCCCCCCACCCCACACCCTGCATCACACTGCTGCCTTACACAGACTCATAATTGGATCTAACCTCCTGATCCATCCATGTGCTCGAGCTGCATGCACCCTCCCACAGTCTGTGATCAGCGCTGCCATTGGAAGTCCCCTCCTTCACCTTCCACTCTCTGCACTACTCCTGGCGCCTCCCTCTGAGTTCACAGGAGCCAGAACTACAGAGGAGGCATCGGGTAACGGGGACAGTATTGACTGTCAGCGCGCATTGCGAACAACACTGGAAACAACATTGAGCGGTATACATCCATCCACCACAATGTTGATTTGTGGCAGAACCCCTGGGGACCAGCCATGGATCCAGCATTTTTAAAGCAGGGAAAGCCTCCATGTTCCTCTTGTGACACTTTTATTTTAAAATATATCTACAAACACAATTTTCAACCACTATTCAAAAAGATTGAAATGGATTTAAAAAACTGGAATTCTAAACCCTTTTCGGGCTGCCATCCTAAAAATGACGGTACTGCCAAGATTACTGTACCTATTTCACACACTATCTATTGATTTACCAGATATTTTCTTCAAAAAACTAGCGAGGATCCAAAGATGTTTTCTATGGGCCAACAGACGTCCCCTTATACAACTCAGCTTACTACATCACCCTAAAATTAAATAAGGAATGGAACTTCCTGATTTTAGAAAATACTATTATGCAACACATCTATCCAGAATAGTTGATTGGCATTGCTATAACCAGAATAAGGACTGGGCAAACCTAGAAAAATCATGGGCAAAACTTGCGGTGCAGTACTTGCCATGGTCTGACCCTCGAAAATATCCTCTTAACATTAAAAGGCACCCCCTAATCTACAAAACTCTGAAGATATTCCACAAAATAGAAAGTAAACATAAAATATCCTCTACGCCCAGCCCCTTATCTTCACTAGCAAATAATCCAGACTTCCCTCCAGGACTTGACAATAACATCCAGACACAAGACATATCTAATAAACCCCTACTAGCATACTACTGCTTACAACACAGAAAATTAAAATCCTACACAGACCTACAAAAAGAACTAGGCTCTAAAACCCTCTACTTCATGGATGTACTTACAAATTCAGGACTTCTGTCAGGGAAGCAATGGCAGAACTGGCGATCCTGCCAGGAACCATCACGGTCGCACCAGGCGAATTCCCGGGCGCATGCGCGCACACAGGTGCGTGACAACGGCAGGCGCACACATATGCGCCAGTGTGCATGGATGCGTGCCTACATGCAGGCTAACGCAAAAACTCCCTAATAAGACATCTACTTAATGCGGCTAAAGCATTAATCCCAATCAATTGGAAAACAAAAAACACCCCATCAATCAAGGATTGGCTATTGAAAGTCTTATCAATATATGGAATGGAAGAAACTATAGCTATAAAGGAAAAATCTAAACCCAGTTCCACCTCCGATGGCAACCCTGGCTCATTTTCTCTCTTTCAGAGACCTTTAAAGAAATCACAAACGGTTAATTCTTCTGGCTACCTTTTTTCATGCAATAAAAATACTCCTTTTACTTACATTTATATTTGCAGTCTTATATATGTACATTTGTATTTACTTTAAACAACTGACCTCTCATATCATACATGAAATTTTTTTGTATTTTTAGCTTCAAAGCTTGCATTCAAAAATAATTCCTTAAAAAATTTAGTATTTTATTTTCTTACTTATTTTATGTCTTTTTCTTTGTGCCTTATTCCACATACATGTTAAGGCCCCTTTCACACGGGCGGATAGAATGGTGCTTTTAGCTGCGGATTTTCTTCATTTCTACCGCAGCTAAAAGCACACAATGCTTTCCTATGGCCCCATTCACACACAGCGTTTAGCGGCGATTTCGTTACATGCGGTTCGGTGCGAATAGAAAAAATAGAATTGTATGCGTCCAGGTGCGATGTAGCGCAGCTATAAGCACATAACCGCAGGTAATCGCAGTCTTTTGTGTCAATTGCGGCCAGCAGCGTGAAAGAAGAAAAAAAAAACCCGGAAGCACATCCTATACAGCAGGTGTACCTGGGAAATGACACAGGAAGTTGAGAGGGATGAAAGGGGAGAAGACAGCATGGCGGCAAGAGACATCTCACACGAGGCCATCATCGCACTGGTGCAAGCCCGACCAGAGTTATGGGACTCAGAATGCCCAGGATATGCAGACCGAGTGCTGAAGAGAGCAAAGTGGGAAGAAGTCTACAAATATGTCACACCGAACTGGGACGAGATGTCTGCAACTGAACAGGATAACCGAGGTGAGTGCAAGGTTTGTTGTGTCTATGCAGCAGGGTACACATGCATCCTAGTAAAGATTTTACCCCCTAATGACCAGGCCATTGTATGTTTTTTTTATATATTGCAGGAAAGGAGGTTTATACACGTTGGAGGTCCCTGCGCGACCGTTACAAAAAAGAAGTCAACGAAGAGAAGGCTGCGGAGAGAAGCGGAGCACCCTCAACTCGTCGCAGGCCTAACCCCCATGCAGAGGCTTTGTCTTTTTTGAGGCGCACCACTGAGATGCGCACGTAAGTATATCCATTTATTTTACTTAGCGATTTGTGACCATTAAAGGCATATTCATGTTCACTTTTTTTTTAAACGTGTAATCTTTATTGTTACCTAGAACTGTGTCAAGTGTCCCTGTGAGAGCAAGCGCAAGGCGCGAAAGTTCGTCGCCATCACCATCAGGAGACGCTGACACCAGTCAAGAAACCACAGAAACAGTGTCATCCCAAGAATATCATCCATCCACTCAAGAACCTGCGGTATGTATTTTAAAAATGTCACAATTTCTGTCCACAAAAGACGTTACATTTTGAAAAGGCAGCTGGTGTTGGCACAAATGTTGTAGAAACAACAACGACTTGTTTTTTTGGGCAAGGTGTGACTTGTTCTTCTGGCTTTGGAGGTCTTCAGTGAGATCAGGTTTTTGCAACAAAACAAGTACCTGTGTGTGATCTATTCTAAACAGGTGCTGCAATATTTGTGCAAGCCATCATATGCTGTTCAGTGTGACCTCAGTATCAGATGCATAATCTATATATTATAATATTGCAGGCAAATCCAGATAGGAGAGTCCGGTCTACTACTACCACCCGTCGAACACGTACTCAACAAGAGACACCTTTTGAGGAATATTTCAACCGTATCATTGAAGAAATGAGAAACCAATCACAAAACCAGGCAAAAGATGATGAATTCCTCAACATCTCAGACCCCGATGTTATGTTTTTAAGAATGTTGCTTTGTGTAATCAGGGAGATTCCTGCAGATAAGCGCACTGAGGTCAGGGGTGATATACATGCCTATTTAACGTATATTGTGTCCGCTTGCAAAGAGCAACGCCCATATCCTAAATTTCAGCCATGGGCTATGGGTTTTAATTCACCTAGTGGGTCTTTCAGTAGACCAATGCCCAGTCAGCAGTGCCATGACACAACATCTGCCATTAACCCTTATGTAGGACCCCCACCACTGTATACATCTTACCCGTCTAATCCTGGTTACCAAAGGATGCATGTGCAGCCACACCCAGTGTCTTCACCCTCATCTTCCCATTCAGGATCACCCATAGATGTTGGCAGTGAACCAAGCCATTCTTCCCTGCGTAACCCTAATTATTCAATATATGAAAACTTATAGTATTCCTATGGCAGTGATATGACGGTTGTATTTTTCTTGTTGTGTAATGTTACTTAATGTTTTACCTACACTACTTAATGTTTTACCTACACGAACTAATGTTTACAACAAACCCCAGATTCCTCCATGTACACTGAACTGTACGCACAGAAGAATCTCCCACTGTCCCAAGCTTATACATGTTGCTACTTGGCCCCACTTGCTCTCACAATACCTGAACTTTCTGATTGGGTGCTAGCATTGTTTAGGTTGAGAGACTTGGCCCAGTGGGAGATTACCCCATCTACACAGTGGAGTGTACATGGCGACATCTTTTGCACTTTCTCCATCTAGCCAAATATTTCAGAACTGTTTACCGCACTCAGTGCCCATCTTTGGCCCCTTTCACACGGGGCGGATCAGTATTGATCTGCCCCGTGGTGATCCGCTCGCTCAGCGGGATTGCTCCGTTGTCCCCGCTGAGCCGGCTGCGGACAGGGCGGTCTCCGCACACTGTGCAGGGACCGCCCTGTCAGCTCTCCACTCTCCTCTATGGTGATCGGACGAGCACGGACTGTCTGTCTGTGTCCATCCGATCGGCTCTGCAGACGGATAGAATAGGTTTTTACTCCGTCTGCAGAATCGGACTGTTGCGGAGGCGGACGATATCGGGTGCCACCGCAATTGTCCGATTCTGTAGACGGAGGGAAATCCAATTTTTCTAGCCATCTGCAGAGCGGATTGGATGAACACGGACAGATGGTACGTGCTCTTCCGATCCCCATAGAAGAGAACAGAGAGCTCACAGGGCACAGTGTGCCGGGACAGCCCTGTCTGCCACCGGCTCAGTGGGGACAATGGAACAATCCCTGCCGACCAAGCGGATCTTCACGGGACGGATCATTACTGATCTGCCCTGTGTGAAAGGGGCCTGACAGCACTTCAGGAATAGTGATGGACGAACTTCCGACGGGACGTTTCGCGAAAGCGAAATGCGAACGGACCCAAACGTTCGCGAAACCGAACGTTCGCCGCGGGCCCCATTGACTTCAATGGGAGGCGAACTTTGCAAACCTTCATGTCGAATTTGCGGCCACGTGGTAATTATTAGGGGGTAAAACGTAGTCCCACCATCTGGACAATGACATAATACATGTATGAGGTGAATTTGGGATCGATAACTACAAGCATTTTTATTTTATTTGGGAAATTGTTCTAACAATTCAGGACTATGGAGCTAATGAAGGCAATGGAGGAGAGGGAAGGTCAGGGACCAGGGTAGGCAAAGAAGAGGGTGCAGGAGATGATCACCAGCAGCGTGACATACCGGAATGACACATGCACCGTGATAGAGGCATCTGACAGCAGCACCGTAATACAGAGCACTGACAGCAGCACCGTGACATACAGCGCTGACAGCAGCACCGTGACATACAGCGCTGACAGCAGCACCGTGACATACAGCGCTGACAGCAGCACCGTGACATACAGCGCTGACAGCAGCACCGTGACATACAGCGCTGACAGCAGACTGATAGCGGTCCTTACAGAACAGCAGACTGTACCGCACTCAAGCCTATGTACCGTAGCACCCTATACCAAGTTACCAGTCCTTATAAGAACTTTTGTGGACCAAGCAGGTTGTGTATTAGTGTTTAGCAGACTGTACGTCAGTCCCTATACCGCTGAAGGACTGCTGCAGTATAGGGCAGCGGTCAGCAGTGGTGCACGTCAACCCTATCTATTGTGGACCGATAGCGGTCCTTACAGAACAGCAGACTGTACCGCACTCAAGCCTATGTACCGTAGCACCCTATACCAAGTTACCAGTCCTTATAAGAACTTTTGTGGAACAAGCAGGTTGTGTGTTAGTGATTAGCAGACTGTACGTCAGTCCCTATACCGCTGAAGGACTGCTGCAGTATAGGTGAGCGGTCAGCAGTGGTGCACGTCAACCCTATCTATTGTGGACCTATAGCGGTCCTTACAGAACAGCAGACTGTACCGCACTCAAGCCTATGTACCGTAGCACCCTATACCAAGTTACCAGTCCTTATAAGAACTTTTGTGGACCAAGCAGGTTGTGTATTAGTGTTTAGCAGACTGTACGTCAGTCCCTATACCGCTGAAGGACTGCTGCAGTATAGGGCAGCGGTCAGCAGTGGTGCACGTCAACCCTATCTATTGTGGACCGATAGCGGTCCTTACAGAACAGCAGACTGTACCGCACTCAAGCCTATGTACCGTAGCACCCTATACCAAGTTACCAGTCCTTATAAGAACTTTTGTGGACCAAGCAGGTTGTGTATTAGTGTTTAGCAGACTGTACGTCAGTCCCTATACCGCTGAAGGACTGCTGCAGTATAGGGCAGCGGTCAGCAGTGGTGCACGTCAACCCTATCTATTGTGGACCGATAGCGGTCCTTACAGAACAGCAGACTGTACCGCACTCAAGCCTATGTACCGTAGCACCCTATACCAAGTTACCAGTCCTTATAAGAACTTTTGTGGAACAAGTGAGTTGTGAATGTTTAGCAGACTGCAGCAGAAGGGCAGCAGTCAAGTATAATATCCTTTCTATATTTGGAAGAAAGAATATTATACATGTACAAGCCTATTACTGTACCACTGATACCAGTCCTGAAAAGAACCTTTGTGGAACTAATAATAACAGCAAGTCTTTAAAATTACCCTCACTGCCTGACAACACTGCTTCCTTCCTGTCCCTATACAAATTGGCAAAAAAAGAGAACGATTAGTGGTTACTGGAACAGCTCTTTTGTGGACCTTGATAGTAACAGCTAATGATGATGATGATGATGATGATGATGAAAGACTAATCTGGCTGTCCCTGTAGCATACACCGTCCTTTCCCTTTCTCTAAACTAACAAAAGACACTCGGGCTGCTGCAAGAATCAGCAGCACAGCAAACCTATCAACACCTAACACCTATACCAGTCCTGAAAAGAACTTTTGTGTACCAAATAGCTAGTGGTTTATCTCTCCCTACTCCACACAGGAACCTGTCCCTATCGTAACAGAAGAAAGAATGTAAAATGGCCACCGGATCGGGTGTATTTATAGGTTAGGGGGAATGTCCAAGTGTCCATGTGCTGTCATGTCTCAATTGGCTGTCCTGTATCACATGATAAACGTGTCACCAAAGGTTAAAGTTCTTGTATACATTAAACACGTAAGTCCGCCGCGGCGAACGACGGAAAAAGGCGTTCGAACGTGCGGACCGCGAATGTCGGAAATTCGCCGCGAAACGACCGCCGGGCGAAACGTTCGTCCATCACTATTCAGGAATACTGTAACCTTTTTTTTTTTTACGGGGGGTAGTGGGGGATATTTTGTGGACTCGTTATCTGTTGCACTTGAAATTCAATACTTTAAACTAAAAGGAGATTTTATATATATATATCTCTATATATATATATATATCTCTCTATATATATATATCTCTATATATATATATATATATATATATATATCTCTATATATATATATATATATATATATATATATATATATATATATATATATATTCCAAAGGAATTAAAAAACATTTTTCTATACTTGCAAGCATTCAATGTTTTTGTAAGGTTTTTCTATTTTTTTTATACACCCTGTGCAGTGCAGGAATACTGTAACCTTTTTTTTTTTTTACGGGGGGTAGTGGGGGATATTTTGTGGACTCGTTATCTGTTGCACTTGAAATTCAATACTTGAAACTAAAAGGAGATTTTATATATATATATTCCAAAGGAATTAAAAAACATTTTTCTATACTTGCAAGCATTCAATGTTTTTGTAAGGTTTTTCTATTTTTTTTATACACCCTGTGCAGTGCAGGAATACTGTAACCTTTTTTTTTTTTTACGGGGGGTAGTGGGGGATATTTTGTGGACTCGTTATCTGTTGCACTTGAAATTCAATACTTGAAACTAAAAGGAGATTTTATATATATATATTCCAAAGTAATTAAAAAACATTTTTCTATACTTGCAAGCATTCAATGTTTTTGTAATGTTTTTCAATTTTTTAAATACACCCTGTGCATTGCAAACGATAGAAATAAAAACAATTTAAATTGTTGAAAATTGTCGACTACTTTATTTAAGGCAAACGTGAAAACTGACACAAAAACCTGAAATATGTGATGAAAAAAACATGCAACAATGGTTAAAAATTTATACATAGTCCAATTGCCATGGCAGCTGTCCATCTTCACTCAAAAAATAATCAGTGAAATGTTCACGGACTTGTAGGGCCTGATTACTTGGACGAGTGCCAGTAACAGGACCTATGGGTTCCTCATAAACAGGGGTTTCGGTGGCCACGATCTCCTTACCCCTCAAAAAATTGTGGAGAACACAACTCGCTAGAACCACATTGACGGCATGCTCAACTTCCAGATGCATGGCTGTCATCAAAACACGCCATTTGGCAGCGCAAATGCCAAATGCGCACTCCACCATTCTTCGAGCTCTGCTGAGTCTATAGTTAAAAATTTGCCTCCTGGCAGTGAGACCATGCCTGGTATAGGGCCTTAGCAGGTGCGTGGATAAGGCAAATGCCTCATCTCCCAGCACTACAAGTGGAAGATCTGGTCCAGTAGTACCAGGGAGAGGCCTTGACTGTGGCACCTGAAATTCGCCATGTTGAAAACGCCGCCCCATTACGGAATTTCTGAAAATTCTCGAATCTCCAGAACTCCCATACGCTCCAACATCCACAGCGATGAACTTCATATTTGCATCGCTGAGTCCCAGAAGCACAATAGAAAAGTATTTCTTATAATTGAAAAAGCGGGAACCGGATTTTGGAGGCTTGATGAGCCGGATGTGTTTCCCATCTAATGCCCCAATGCAGTTTGGGAAGTTGGTCTTCTCCCAAAATTCCTCCGCTATTTCCTCCCACAGACTGGATGTTGGCTCCGGCATGACTGATGTTCTCAGTTCTTCCCAGATGACGTAACAGGTATCATGCACAATGGTGGATACGGTGGAAATTCCCATCAGAAATTGATGATGGAGGGAGGTGAAACTGGCACCAGTGGCAAGGTATCTGCAATACAAAATTGATAACAATTCAGAAAATATAAAATATAGTAAAATAAATAAAATTTAAAAAAAAATCAATATACATATGGAGTTCTACATGGTAACAAATAAACATCAGCATCTAGATAAGCTGATGACTTTTAACACATTGCAGCCCAAAGATAAATCCCTCGGCTCTGGTAGTAGGTGCTGGCATCCAAACAGGAAGCCTGGTGGTGGGTTGGTCTAGTACAAAATATTATTTGGTGGTACCTTGCTTGTTAATGCAAAACTCTGCCTTTGTGTTCAGAGCTCACCTACATAATGAGAAACTACTGAAATTTGATGACGTTTCCTATTTGCAAAAAATAAAACTGACTGTGCAAGGCACGATAGATAGTTTTCAAGGATAAAAAATAATGGTAATGGGAGTAATGTGCGAAAAATCGCTGTTGTGATATAGATTAGGTTATAGATTCATCTATATATATATATATATATATATATATATATATATATATATATATATATATATATATACACACACATATACATATACATATACATACATACATACACACACACTATTGCCAATATTGCCTAAGCCTGCATGTACATGAATTTAAGCATTTGTTCAACATATGGAAAACCTACCTTAACGTAAGTAACAGCCGTTCTTCTGGACTAATGCTTCTTCGCATATTGGTCGTGGTTCTGGTCAGGCGTCCTCTAACAAGTCCCAACAGCTCATCGAAGCATGCCACCGACATCCTGGTGTAATTGTGGAACTTGTCCCCATGAGTCCTCAGCTCACCGAACATGAGGGCAAAGTAGCCGATCGATAGGCGCTGAGACGTTAGGGGATGGACCCAGTAACGACGAGGACGTCGCCTACTCTGGATCGCTCTTCTTCTCTTCATCCTCATCATCAGCAAAATGAGCATTGCAAGCAAACTACCCATATTTGCATTCATTTTTCAAAAAAACTGGCACAAAACTCAGCACTCCTCTCCACTCCTGCAAAACTCCAACACACACTCAGCCAGAGAACAAAGAAACAGGTTTAAATATAGAGGACTGCAATGCATCATGGGTACATTCCAGGGAACAAAAACATAAATAAATAAAAGGGTTGCTATGGGAATAAAAACTGCAGTTAAACGCAACCGCATAAAAACGCATGTAAACGCATGTAAACGCTGGTAAACGCACTGTGCAAACGCAGCTGATCGCTGTGCCTGGAGCCTTGAATTTTGTAGAAAAAAATAAACATGATTCCTGCGGCAGAACAGCCGCCCGTGTGAAAGGGGCCTAACAGTTTGATATTTATGATGTAACATTTCTACTCCATGTTAAAAAAAAAATTTTTTGGGGTATTTGCAATACCCACTTTCTATGTACCCCATACCCTTTTTACCTTTCTATACAATAAACTTTATTGTGAAAAAATAAAATTAAATATATCTAATTCCCCACAAAATTGGACAATGTAATGGTTTAAACTTCAGTCCGTTTTTTTTTTTAACTGCCACATTTGCCATTTTCCCTTAACTTCCAGTCTCAGAAACACAAAAGTAAATCTTGGAGGAAATTGGAGGAAATCCCACCAAAGTGTGGGAAAAACCCTGGAATAGGTGTCCCCTTTGGTAGATAAGACAAAAAAATGCAGCGCACTCAATACAGCAATAGGACTCAATCATAAAAGGGTGCAGTGGTGAAATGATGGATAGTGCCAACTGGGCTGTAATGCACTTTCTGTCCCACCTTCATATTGTTATTATGCTGGATTGAGAAGAAGTGGGTTACCATTGTGGCAGCATTCTATTACAAACCTAATACAGTGCACTATGAAGGTCTGGGACGGTAGTTACAATATGTTCCAGGTACCTTTGGTTTTGGGTCCTCATTTCAGTTATGTATTAAGTCCTGATTGATTGCATTTCATGTATTATGATTGGGTAATATTGCTTATTTATATTCTGTGTTTACTATTTTACTGTCACTGCTGTCTGACGAAGAGGTCTGTAGAGACCTTGAAATGTCAATTGTGGTTGACAATAAAAGTGTCCAGTTCTTTGCCTGAACATGACGTGCTAGGGATATCTTGGATGAGGACTTTCAATGGGTCTCAATTTGTAATAAGCTTGGGCTCAGGGTTGGGTCAAACCCAAGCTTATTATGAATTGAGACCCATTGGAAGATTTACCCTTATTTCTTAATCCAGGTTAAAATTTTGGACCTTCCATAACTATCTATCCTAGTGATAATAGTTATCAGGAGAACAGAGAGAGTGAATTTGTCCACTTGGAACACAGAGAGCAATAAAAAAACTGAGTTTTTAACCCTTCCCTATTCTTTCCAAAACAAAATGTTTTGGCTTTAGATATACCGTACTTTACCAGCTTCCGTCCGCCCATAGTACATTTACTGCGGGCAGCCAGCATGGGTGTCATCCAGCTTATTCCAGGTTAGGGGTGCCCATGCACATGCCCCCTGCTAACCTGCACCTACAGTGTTACTCGTTACTGCTGGATTTTGTCAACAGGTCCCAGCCAACGATTTATCACTGAGACCTGCTAATCGGCTGTAGCCAATCACAGCAGAGAGTCTAGTGTTTACAAACACTTATCTGTACACAGATCAGTGAACTGGCTGTTTCTTCTCCCTGCAAAGCAGGGAGAAAAAACAGCCAGATCTATTAGTAAAAGTAGCACACATTACACTTGTTAGGCACAGAGTTAACCCCTTAATTGCCCCTTGGTGTTAAGCCCTTCCCAGCCAGTGTCTTTAATACAGTGTACAATGTACAGTATTATATCTGATCACTGTACTAGTGTCACTATTGAAGTCAGTGTCAGTTAGTGCAGTGGTCGTCAAGCCTGTCCTCAGGGCCCACTAACAGGCCAGGTTTTATGTATTACCTTGGGGAGATGCAGACTAGAATACTGCAATAGTTGAGCAGCAAATGATATCACCTGTGATGTATTTCAGTTATCTTGCAAACCTGGCCTGTTAGTGGGCCCTGAGGACAGGGTTGATGACCACTGAGTTAGTGTACCTCCCAGGGAGGGTCTGTTAGTGCCAGATTGCCCCCCACACTATCACAGTCCCACTATAATTCGCTGATCACCGCCATTACCAATATAGTATCATAGATGCATAAATTCCAGTATATATATTAACATTTATAGAAGCTTTCACACAAACCCATATATATATACACTTCTTGGGATTTTTTTTTACCAAAATCACGTAGCAAAATAAGTTTTGCCTTAGATTGATGAAAACGTTTTATTTTTATTTATTTGTTGTTTTATTTTTTTATTGGCTGTGTTTTATAACAGAAAGTAGAAAATAATAGGTGTTTTTTAAAATGTTTTCTTTTTTTCGTTTATATAATAAAAAGTAAAAAACAAGTGGTGATCAAATACCAGATCTCATATTTAAGAGGTCCTGTCATGCTCTTTTTTTATTACAAGGGATGTTTACAAAGGGAGAATATAAGAATAAAAGTGACACATTTTTTTTTTCTTTAAAGAAAAGTGTAAAAGTAAAAAGTTTTTTAAACGTGCAACATCCCGCCAAGCTTGTGTGCACACATGTGAGGTATCGGCGTGATCGGTAGAGCGAGAGCAATAATTCTAGCCCTAGACCTCCTCTGTAACTCAAAACATGCAACCTGTAGAATTTTTTAAATGTCGCCTATGGAGATTTTTAAGGGTAAAAGTTTGTTGCCATTCCACGAGCAGGCGCAATTTTGAAGCATGGCATGTTGGGTATCAATTTACTCGGCGTAACATTATCTTTCACAATATAAAAAACTTTATGACAGATAAGATAACTTTACTGTTGTCTTATTTTTTAATTAAAAAAAAGTGTATTTTTTCCAAAAAAAGTGCGCTTGTAAGACCGCTGTGCAAATACGGTGTGACAAAAAGTATTACAATGACCGCCATTTTATTCGCTAGGGTGTTAGAAAAAGAATGTATAATGTTTGGGGGTTCTAAGTAATTTTCTTGCAAAAAAAAACAACTTTTTTTGTAAACAACAAATCTCAGAAAGAAGCTCGGTCCTTAAAGAGGAGGGCCGGTTATACAAAAAAAAAAAAAAAAAGTCAGCAGCTGCAAACACTGCAGCTGCTGACTTAATCAACACACTCACCTGTCCAGGGTGCCCGCGATGTCGGCCGCCCGAGGCCGACCCGTCCCTCGGCTCTCGGGTCCCGGTGCTGCCATTCCTTGTAAGGGAAACAGGCAGTGGAGTCTTACGGCTTCACTGCCCGTTTCCTACTGCGCATGCGCGTGTCCTGCAGCTACTGCGCATGCGCGAGTCCCGCAGCGCTTTCTGAATGGGACGCGCTGTGTTCTGGAACACACAGTTCCCAGAACACAGCGCGACTCATTACCCAGAAGACGCCGCGACGAAGACAGAAGACAGAAGATCTCCGCGGAGGAGGAAGAGGAAGATTAGGAGAAAGTGCCTAGCAACAGGCATTTCTGGTAAGTAAAAAAAAAAATTTTTTTTCATTTTTTTTTTTATTTTTTTTTGTAATTTTTAATATTTTTTTTATTTTCAGGATGGCCCTCCACTTTAAAGAGGGAGTCCACCTAAAACAAAATTATTAAAAGCCAGCAGCTACAAATACTGCAGCTTCTGACTTTTAATAAATGGACACTTACCTTTCCTGGAGTCCAGTGATGTCGGCAGCCGAAGCCGAGCAATCGCTCGGCTCTTGGCTGGTGCCGGCACCATTCTCGGTGAGGGAATCAGGAAGTGAAGCGTTGCGGCTTCACTTCCCGGGTTCCCTACTGCGCATGCGTGAGTCGTGCAGCGCAATGAGAATGGTCTGCGCTGTCTCTGGGACCCGTGTGTGTCCCAGCAGACAGCGCGGCGGGACAGGAAGAGGCATAGACTCCCATGGGAGTCTATGCCCAGAAGTGGGTGCAAATACCTGTCTTAGACAGGTATCTGCACCTCCCTCCCCCCTGAAAGATGTCAAATGTGACACTGAAGGGGGGAAAGGGTTCCGAAAAGCAGAGGTTCAATTTTTGTGTGACCCTCCGCTTTAAGTAGTTAAGAATGTAAAGAATAAGTTCACCTTTAACAACAAGGGGCACCTGTAGAGGGCATCATCCCACCCTGCCTTGTTGCTAGGATGTTGATAAAATACGGCCAGCCATCACAAAAATGCGCTCCCAAATCACCACATTTGTGTAGTCCACTATCTCCTCCATCGCAGTTTTGATGAGCTACTGCAACAGTTGAGAGAAAACAATTGCAAGGGTGCTTGAATTAGGGGAGGTTCTTAGCCACGTTCTAGCAACAAGACAGGATGATGCCACCTCTGGGAGTTTTTCGGTACATAAATGGCCTACACCTACAGCAGGGGTATTAATTAACTTTGGTCAAACCCTGCGCAGTTTGTTTTTATCTACATGGCATGTGCCCCTTACCTACATAGGCATTTTTTTGGGGGGGTAAAAGTGAACTAACTCTTGAATGTTAAAGCATAAATTAAATTTAAGAGCATGATTCCCAGGTATTTAAGCATTTATTAAGTGACAGCATTTAAGCGTTTATTAAGTGACAGATTATCCGGAGTGATTTAGGAGTCTGGACTCTTTAGGGCGGGTGCCGGCAATGTGTGTTTAGCAGGTTTGGTGTTATGATGGGCGGGTCTCAGATAATAGATGTGATTTACCTGTCTGTGTGGGAGGAAGAGAAAGCATTACATTTCTACAAGTACAGTCTGGAATCGTATGCAACATATTACTGCTGTAAGTATATGACAGCTGCAGGGGCTTCACATAGAATACACGGCAATCCTACATTTCCTGACAGCGAGAAGGGTCTATGCAACAACTATGGATTAGATTTTACTACTAGAGGAGACACACTGGATATTTTGGAGAGATATAAGGAGTTATTTTATGTACTGTACATAAGCCTTCTCGGAATTGTATGGTAGCCTATCAAGAAACGTACTTTTTTCCAGGAGCTGTAAGTATGGGATATGATATGGTAAAAGGGAATATTATAGCGATAAAACGCACGGGTCTGTATTTACTTACATATTACAAACACTGATCTGGTGGCATTGCCAACAGAAACAATGCCAGCTAAACTTTCCCTTATGTAACTTATGTAACTGCTTATTGTATGCTGAGATAATTTTTATTTATTTTTTTAATATAATTCAATTTTATACTTTTATTTCATTTAGAATACATTTTCGTGTTTTCGTTCTTATTTTCGGATATTCGTTCTTTCAAATTTTCGAATTTTCATTCTTAATTTCGTATCTTCGAATTTTTGGATTTACGGCCTTCTAAATATCCAAATTTTCACATTTCAAATTTCCGGATTTTCCAATTTCCGAATTTCCACACTATTCTATGTAAAAAAAAAAAAAAATAGATGAGAAAGTGAACGTACGGGAAGGATCCCCTTTTTCCAATACAATATTTACGACAGGCAAATCCAATTTGCACTGAAAGTGCACTTGGAAGTGCAGTCGCTCTAAATCTAAGGGGCAGATCTGAAACAAGGGGAAGCTCTACTGATTTTATCATCCAATCATGTGCAAGCTAAAATGCTGTTTTTTATTTTCCTTGCATGTCCCCCCTCAGATCTACAGCAACTTTACTTCCAAGTGCACTTGCAGTGCAAAGTGGATTTTCCTTTAGTAAATAACCCCCAAGGTCTACATTCCTTTCCTAGCTTACGTGCTATTATGTATCTATTATAAGTGCATTATTTTATGTGTGTGTTTATCCATGTGTACTTCATATAGGGGATAGTGGGGGGGGGGGGGGGGGGGTGGGGAGTTCCTCTGCTCAATGGGGGGAACCTTCCGAGTAAGGATGAGCTCCGGCGCGTTTGCATACGCCATGTGCAGAGCCCGCCAAGAAGTCAGCGCAGTGCTGCGCTAATCACAGGCAGTGAGACACTGCCCAACCTCTGCAGCCGTGCATCGGGGCAATGTCTTACTGCCTGTGATTAGCGCAGCGCCGACTTCCTGGCGGGCTCTGCCCGTGGCGTATGCGAATACGCCGGAGCTCATCCTTACTGCTGAGCTTCATTTAGATAAGGATCTGTGGCCTATATAAGCAAATTATATTCTCCCTTTGACAGCTGTGATTTGATTGGTTGCAGTTGGCACTGCAGACATGTTTTGTTTTTCTGAAACTTTGAAATATTACACATATATTAAGAAATAAGTCTGTTTGTGAATATTTTACTGAACAAAAGATGAATATATTCTTTGCGATTTTTATAGAGTATTTATGTAGTTAGAAGTCTGAATTTCAGAAACAGCATAGTACTTATAGCTTTGATTGCACATTACATTTGGAATAAACTGTTATTTTATGTATTGAATTTTTTGCAGGTTTTTGTTACATTATGCCATAGAAGCACAAGATGGGTAATGACAACAGCCATAATAAAGCTGAATCCCAGGTGAGATCTTATTTTTGTTTCTTAGCTTAACACGTTGAGCACAATAAAATAAACATTTCATATTAAACTACTTGTTGGAATTCCTACCCCTGCAGTTTACAACGTTTAATGCTGCAGGCTCCTGCACTCTCAGTGCTGCTTCCCTGAACTTCAAGAGGAACTGCAGTCTGCTCACATAATCTGTAATAAGCAAATCTTTGCCATTCTGAAGCTTCCCTCCAACCACTTTGAATATTATTTTATATATACTGTGATTCCGTACTTGCCAAATATGCTGCAGAAATCTCCCTCCACTGAGTCTGGCTGCAGCCATTTTAACTGTGGGCAGCTGAAGCCACTGCCTGTTCACTTCCTGAATTTACACAAAGGCATACCTCCAGTTCTGCAGCTCTCATTGGCCCTCTTATGACTCACCCCCCCTCCCTTCCTGGCAAACTCTCACGGCAGTGAGAGCTATGCATGATGTCATGAGCCTAGGCTTTTTACCAGACAAGAAAGAGGAAGTGGGCTGTATAAGGTATTTACTCGCAGAAAAATTTTTTTTTACTATTCAAAGTTAAAACAACAAGGGCAGAAGATTTAATAGATGGAAAGCTGAAAAAATGACTGAAGGTTCACCATACAGTCTGTTAGCTTAGAGAGGGGGCTGGGAGGGGAGTACCTTGCCATCCTGGGCTATGTGGCCCAGGGTGGCAAGGCACTCCACCTTACCAGCCATTCAGTGTCCTCCACCCCTCTCTGCCAATCCCTCCACTGGCTTTCACTCACCCAATGAATAAAATTCAAAGTACTAAAATAATATACAAAGTCATCCATAATTCTGCCCCTCGTTACATCACTAACCTAGTCCCAAAATACCAACCAACTCTCTTTGGTCATCCCAAGACCTCCTGCTCTCTAGCTCCCTTGTCACCTCCTCCCATGTTCGCCTCCAGGATTTCTCCAGAGCTTCTCCCATCCTTTGGAACTCCCTATCCCAATCTGTCTGACTGTCCCCTAATCTATCCATCTTTAGACGATCCCTGAAAACCCTTCTCTTCAAAGAAGCCTATCCTGCTTCTAACACTGTTTTACTTCCTCCATCAGCTCACCCCCCCCCCCCCACAGCTATTACCTTTTGTATAAATTGAACCTTGAACTGCAGGAATTCAGCCACTTTGTATAATGTGCTGGCATGCTATGAGTTAAAGTAGAACTCTAGCCAATTTTTTTGTTCATTTTGGATAGAGTAAAAAAGGGTTAAAAACCCTTTTGCTTTATTTTTTACCATCTGTGCCCCATTGGGGAGATTTACCTTCACTTCCCGTCTCATAGCCAAAACAGGAAGTGAGAGGAAATCCCTGCAAAATAAGGGAATTCCTTGGGGACCTCCAGTTCATCAGAACTAGTGTCCCTCTTTGTAAGATTTCTCCTGCATTACTTTTCTGGGGACAACCCAAAATCTGGGCTTTTCTTTTACTCTGACTTTCAATGATAAATAGGACACATTGAGAGCATGAGTCTCCCTGATGGGGGCACAGACATTGATAAAGACTTACAAGTGATCTCCAGCCTCCTCCATAAACTGAAATTTGGGAAGAAGAACTCTAATGCTTCAAAAGATTTTGTAATGCTCCATACGGAGCTGTAATCATACTATTTTTCTAGAAAATCTACAATTTAAAAAGATTAAAATACAACTGCAGTCCCATAAAAATGGTGGACCAATGTGTGCAAAGGTCTAAAACGTTGTTGATTCAATAGTTTAGCCCAATTCCTCCCTCAAGACTTCGTAATATGACTTAGTGATGTGGCCTTTCTCAAGCGGAGTCCCTCAAGAGTTTCTAGGGGTTCCATGAGCAATTTTCCTTGTTTTAATTGCTGTATGCGGCGCCATTCGAGAAATTACCCCTTGCTACACCCCAAAACACAAAGTAAGGGAAAGTAATGGAGAACCTAATGCCCTGTACACACGGTCTGAAATTCAGACGGAAAAAGTCAGATCGGATTATATTGTCGTAAAATCCGATCTTGTGGGGGCTCTATCAGACTTTTTCCTTCAGAAATTCAGACGAAAAAAATCCGATCTTACTTTTTCCGATCGTTTGTACAGAATGACGATCGGACAAAGTGCCACGCATGCGCAGATCAAATTACGAGACCAAAGCTATTGGCTACTAGCCTCAACGTAGTCCCATAGTAAAGAACGAACGTCATCACGTTCCGAACGATCGGATTTTCCGACAGCTTTGTCCGACCGTGTGTATGCAACACCAGTTTAGGATAAAATCTGTTCAAAAAAATCCAACGGATTTTGTTGTCGGAATGCCCGACCATGTGTACAAGGCATAAGGACCCTTTCACTCTCATACGGTTTTTCTGCATTTTTACCTTCCAAGAAAAAAGACTCAGTTAGACTTACCGGTGACGGTATTTCTAAGAGCCTTTCAGGACAACCCCGGAGAGAGTAGCTCCACCTTGCAATCAGGAAACACATGCCCACTTTAAAAACACCTCCTCCTCCTCCATGGCTTCAGTTATTGTGGCCTTCCGACGCTGGAAAACAAAGCACAGAAAGCACAACACCATGGTAGAACTTAATACATTTACTAAGCATAACCTAGGGAGGGAAGTAACGGTTGTCCTGAAAGGCTCTTAGAAATACCGTCACCGGTAAGTCTAACTGAGTCTTTCTCAAATCGCCTTTCAGGACAACCCCGGAGAGGATAACCGAGAAACTTACCCTAGGGCGGGACTACTGCCTGCAGTACCTTCCTGCCGAAGGCCTGATCTGCTGCAGACAGTAGATCTAACCGGTAATGCCGGAGAAATGTCGAATAACTGGACCAAGTGGCAGCCTTGCAGATTTGTTCAGGCGTGGCACCGGCCCTTTCAGCCCAGGAAACTGCCGTGGATCTAGTAGAGTGGGCAGCAATACCTGAGGGAGGTATTTCTCCTTTTGCTTTATAGGCTTCTGTTATAGCCAACTTAAGCCACCTACCCAGCGTACTTTTAGAAGCTTTCTCCCCCTTGCGTGATCCAGAAAATATCACAAAGAGGGCGTTTGATTTTCTAAATTCTTTAGTAACTTTCAGAAACTGTAAAAGACATCTTCTCACATCCAATGTGTGAAAAACTTCCTCTCCTGCATTTGCTGGGCTTGCAGAGAATGTAGGTAACACTATTTCCTGTGATCGATGGAAAGTTGAGGATACTTTCGGTAGGAATGCTGGATCCGTCCTCAGTACCACCCTGTCCTGATAAATTCTAAGGAAGGGTTCTGTAATAGCTAGAGCTTGGAGCTCGCTGACTCTCCTGGCCGAGGTGATGGCCACCAAAAAGATTGTTTTTAAAACCACCTTCTGTAAAGAAGCTTCTTGTAAGGGTTCAAACGGTGCTCCCGAGAGACCCTGTAAAACTGTAGACAAATCCCAACTGGGAAAGTCTTTAAGGGCTACTGGTCTATTTCGAGCAAGAGCCCTAAAAAATCTAGAAATTAAAGTTTCTTTAGATAAAGTCTTTTCAAAGAAAACTGATAAGGCAGCCACCTGAGTCTTCAGGGTACTGGCTGCGAGACCCTTCTCCATTCCTTCATGGAGAAACTCCAAGACGGACACCGTGCTCTTGACCTTGAGTTCTCTAGAACTGCACCAGGAGTTGAACTTTTTCCAGACCTTCATGTAAATTGCCTGTGTAACTGCCTTCCTACTGGACAGCAGGGTCTTTACTACTTTATCTGAGAGACCTTTAGCCTTTAACAGGTCCTCCTCAGAAACCAGGCGGTTAGCTGCAGGAGTTCCACTTCTGGATGACTTACTGTCCCCTGGGATAACAGATCTTTTCTGAGTGGTAACCTCCATGGGGGCTTCGAGGCTAGGTTTCGAAGACCCGCGAACCAGGGTCTTTTTGGCCAAAAAGGAGTGACTAGTATTAAGTCTGTCCTTTCTTCCCTGAATTTCCTCAGTACTAGTGGAATTAGAGGAAAGGGGGGAAAGGCATAGCACAGCTGGTAATGCCAGGGGTGAGCGAATGCATCCAACCCTATTGCTGCATCTCCTCGGTGAAGAGAAAAGAATCTGTCCACCTTTGAGTTCTGCTGACTGGCAAAAAGGTCTACCTGAGGAACCCCCCAGGCCTCGGAGATCATCAGGAACACTTCCTGATTCAGACTCCATTCTGCCTCTAGCAATTTGCGCCTGCTTAGGAGGTCCGCAAACAAATTCTGAGAGCCCTTCAGATGCACTGCCGATAGTGAGGCTGTGTTCTGTTCTGCCCAGGCTAACAACAGATTGGCCAGCTCCATCAAGCTCCTGCTTCTGGTTCCCCCTTGCTTCATAATGTAGGTAACCGCTGTTGTGTTGTCTGACAACACCTGAACATGGTGGCCTCTCAAACTCTGCTGAAATGCCACTAAACCCAGAAAGATCGCCTTCAACTCCCTCCAGTTGGATGATCTTTGAGCTTCCTGTTTGGACCAGACCCCCTGAGATGTCTGACCATCCAGATGGGCTCCCCAGCCCCAGGCACTTGCGTCTGTAGTAAGGCGCTTGTCCACAGGAAAGGTCCACACCAGGCCCCTTGAGAGGTTTGCCTGGTCTCTCCACCACCAAAGAGCCCTTTTCGTCTTTGACGAAATTTTTAGCTGTTTTTCCAAAGGATCCTGATGGGACCAGCTTGACAGAACCTCCCTCTGAAGGGGTCTGGAATGGAACCTGGCCCACTGAACAGCCGGGATTGCTGCCGTAAGCAGGCCCAGAACTGCCATAGCCATCCTGACTGAGACTGTCTGGTTGCTCTGTATCCGCTGTACAGCTAGCTGTAACTTTTCCTGTTTTTCCAACGGCAGGAAAACTTTCTGGAGAATCGAATTTAATGTATACCCCAGAAATTTCATTTCCTGTGAGGGGGTCAGGATTGACTTCTCTAGGTTTAGAAGCCATCCCAGGCCCTCGAGGTGAGACTGGGCCCTCTGGAGATTGACTAGGACCTGCTCCCTGGAGTCTGCAAAAAACAAAAGGTCGTCCAGATAAGGAACAACTGGAATCCCCTTCAATTTCAGGGGTTCCAAAGCCTCTGCCATAATCTTCGTAAAGACCCTGGGAGAGGACGAGAGTCCGAACGGCAGAGCCCTGAATTGGAGGTGCCATACCGAACTCCCTACCTTCAATGCCAGGCGCAGGAACTGCTGCGATGCCTGATGAATTGGTATATGAAGGTAGGCATCCCTTAGGTCCAGGGATGCCATGAAGCATTCTGGGGTCAACAGCTTTGTGATGGAGAAAATTGTATCCATCCTGAAATGTTTGTACCGAATGAACCTGTTCAGGAATTTCAGATTCAGGATTAGACGGTACTTCCCTGAGGGTTTTTTCACCAGAAAAATATGTGAATAAAAACCCCCGCCCTGCTGGCTTACTGGGACTTGAATCAGAACCTCTTGCTGTATCAGCTCCTGTAACAACAGCTTCATTGCAGAGGCCTTCTCCTGATCCCTTGGCAATGTTGTCACATAAAACCTGCTCGGGGGTGGTTCTGAAAACTCCAACCTGTACCCCTGATCGACAACGCTCTTCACGAACAGATTTGGAGACAGCCTGTCCCATTGTTCGCGAAAAGCTGACAGTCTCCCCCCCACTGGGGAGATATTGTCACTTGTTCTTAGGGGACTGCTCTGGGGGAGATCTAAAGAGGACTCCACCCCTGCCTTTGCCCTTCTGTGAACCCCATCTGCTCTTGTGCTCCTGGTCTTTTTTATGGGACTGCTGAAAAGCACGAAAATTCTTTTTAGCCATCTGCTTTTTCTTAACTGGAAAAGCCTTCTTTTTGTCGGCTGTTCTATCCAGCACAGACTCTAAATCAGGACCAAAGAGCAAGTCACCCGAGAAGGGAAGACCACACAGCTTGACCTTAGAGGCAGTGTCCCCAGACCATGTTTTCAGCCAAACTGCTCTCCTGGCTGAATTTACAAGAGCCGAAGACCTAGCGGCCAGTTTAACTGATTCTGCTGATGCATCCGCCATGTATTTGACTGCATTCAGGATCAGTGGAAAGGACTCTAAGAGATCCTTGCGGGGTGTCCCCGCCTCAATATGGCTCTTCAGCTTCTCTACCCAACATTCCAGATTCCTGGCCACCACCGTAGCTGCCATTGCTGGTTTTAGACTGACTGACGCAGCATCCCAAGCTTTTTTAAGGATGGAGTCAGCTTTTTTGTCCATTGGGTCTTTAAGGATCCCCATATCTTCAAAGGCTAGATCCGTTCGTCTGGATACCTGCGAGAAAGCTGCATCGACTCTGGGTTTCTTATTCCAAACCTCTGAGTCCTTATCTTCGAAGGGAAACCTTCTTTTGAGAGCTTTAGAGAAGAAAGGGGCTTTTTCTGGGTCCTTCCACTCCTTTCTCACTGAGTCTGAGAGGACCCTGTGGACAGGAAAAACTCGCCGTTTTGTTTCGTCCAACCCCTGGTACATTTTGTCATGAACTGACAGTTGTACTCTTTCTTCCTGAATTTCTAGAGTAGTGTAGATTGCTTTTAAAATATCATCTACTTCCTCTAGTGATAGCTTGAATTTGGAGCCCCTGCTATCTTCTTCCTCTTCCTCCTCCTCAGAATCCCTGAAGGAGATGAGAGTACTACCCCCTTCGTCTCCAGACTCTTCAGTTTCCACCTGTCTGGATGACGACGCCCTGGGGCTGGGCGGTAAGTTCTGAGGCTCGGTCTGTGCGGGAGGGTTTTGTATCAGGATGGACTTGACTGAACTCAAAGAGTTTGTCAGCTCTTTAACCGAAGAAAACAAATCCTTATATTGTTGAGATGTTTCCTCTTCCACCAATTCTCTGATACAATTTCTGCACATTGCCTTCTGCCATGAATCTCTGAGGGGGGTTTTGCAGGAAGGACATTTTCTCTGACCTGGTCTAGCTTTTCCTAGTGATTTTTCCTGAAACGACATACAGGTTTAATTCACTAAAAGCTCTCAACAACCAGTTGCTTAACACCAAGCCAGTGCAGAGACCCACCACCAAACAGACCTACTAGTGAGACCCCAGAACTAGGCTGCAAAAGGTCAGAGCGAAGTCCACCTCTGACCTGCAGCGACAGGCCCCCAAGAGGGGGGAACAAACAAAGACATACCCACAGTAAAGCAGAGGGTGCCAGTGCACCTTACGTACCTGGGCTGGACCGGTGCTGGGGGCGCCTGTCTCCGCCATAGCTGGCTTGCACTCTTCCATCGTTTGAGTGAGGCAGCTATTTTACAAACAGCTCTCATTTTAAATTTTCCCGGCCGCCGCGTCATCAAGGCCGGCCAGAAGCGGAAGCACACGGTCACCTGACCCGCCCCATGACCCCTGCGTTCCAGGCGCTGAACCACGGCGCCACGCCCCCTCAGAGCGCCCGCGCGTCACCGTGAACGACGCCGTCGCCGCCCGGGACCCGGCGCCGAAAACGGAGCCATGCCGCTGACCTGCAGCGGCCTCCGCCAGCAACAGAGCCCTCCCTGCGCTAACAAGCGGACACCGGGCACCCGACGCCGGCACTCCGAGGGTCCTTACTCCCGTGAGATGGCGGGACCAGGAGCTCCAGGAGTCCTCTCCCCGTGGAGATGCTGCTGGGGGTCAAAGAGAAACAACCTGCAACAAAAGGTAAGCCTTACTCCCCTGCAGAGAGTGTAGCTCTCCCTGGTTCAGGCACATGCTTCCTCCAAGGAGGAAACACAATAACTGAAGCCATGGAGGAGGAGGAGGTGTTTTTAAAGTGGGCATGTGTTTCCTGATTGCAAGGTGGAGCTACTCTCTCCGGGGTTGTCCTGAAAGGCGATTTGAGAAAAATACAAGAAAAATGTTTCCCCTTTAAATCCTATGGGACTCTTCACACCTCTGCGCTATGAATTCTGAGTTTTGAAAGGTCCTGCATGCTGCATATTTTGTGCGTTTTGAAAACTGTACCAAAAATGCAGCTCCCCATTGAATTGAATGGAAAACGCAGCAAAGACACAATAAAAACACCTCAGAAAGGCACCAAAAATTTACAGCGTGTTGCGTTTTTGGTGTTTGTTTCATATGTGTAGCCAACCAAAAAAACGCACCAGAAAAGCATTGGAAATGCATCAGAAATACAGCAAAAACACATATGCAATTTTACTACAGAGCAGTGTGAAGGGACAGTTCAAACTTGTCCAAAAAAAAACAAAAATGTAATGGACTTTAAAGTGGTTGTAAACCCTTACAAACCACTTTGACTTACAGGTAAGCCTAGATTAAGGCTTACCTGTAGGTCCAAGCAATATCTCCTAAACCTATATGGTTTAGGAGATATTTGCCCGAAAACGGGCACCGCTGTCTACGGCGCATGCGCCGTAGACAGCGGTGCGCAGGCGCACTGAGCGCGGCAGTTCCAAGAATGGAGCTGCCGCATTTGTCGACTCCCGTGCGTATGTGCGGGAGTGACATCATCGCGGCTTCGCCGAATGACAGCGGCGGAGCTGCGAGACGCCACCAGCAAGATGGATGCGGCGGACTACAGGGGACAGCGGCGACTTCGCTGGCTCCAGTGTCAGGTAAGTGACACATAATGGGCTACTATGCGATGCATAGTAGTCCATTATGCTTTACCTTTGCAGGGAAAAAAAGAGGAAGTAAACTCATCAGGGTTTACTTCCTCTTTAAATACCCAAGAATTACATAGTTACACATTTTTTTTCTAACCCATCACTAAGTGAGGTTTAAAGTGTTACTAAACCCAGGACCCTGCATTCACTATATCTGGTCTCCCACTGTTCACAGAACATGGAAATGCAATTATTTTAGTACATACAAACTGCTAAATACCTTTTCTTATTAGCAGTATATAGCAGTCTTGTGACCTCTATCGGTGTCTGGCCAAGCACTGGTTAAAGCTTGTAGGAGGAGTTTTCATTCTCCTCTGACTGTCTTATGAGGCTGCATGACCCCCTGATCCTCAGTCTGGACAGTGCTGATTGGCCCTGTGCTGATCACATTTACCCTCCCCCAAAAAAACTAAAAACTCTCTAGCAATACACACCAAACTGAGCATGTGCAGAGTGTGCACCTGTACTATCAGCAGATGGACTGGGGACACAAAAAAAAGGAGAGGATCAGAGAAGACAGGATAAAACAGCCTAGGTTACAGAGTGAGTATAACAGGCATGATTTACTGCATATACAGACTGATCTTACTGTTGTGGCTTATACTTGTCCAAAAATAGTTTAAAAATATATAGGAGCCTATATTTTTCACACAAGAGTCACACAGCATTTACATATTTTAGCAAAAGATTCTATTAATTTAGAAAAAGTGTGAATCATTGGTATAAGTTTTGTGAATCTTGTGTAAAAAAAAAAAAAAATTTGATATAATGTGTGTGTATCTATATCTGTCTATCTATATATATATATATATATATATATATAGGAAGAAATTGATTGTTTATCAAAGCATGTATGCAGGGGCGTAACTAGAAATCACAGGGCCCCATAGCAAAATGTTGTATGGGGCCCCCCCCCCCAAAAAAAAAATTAACTAATACCATTGAACAACAGATTACCTCACCCATGTGGCACAGTACCCAGGCAACAGCTTATATTCATTTCGAACAACAAAGTATGCAGTATACTGTATGCAGCCCCTGAAGGACACGCATTGCTGACCTCCATCAGTACAGTGCAGACCCCCCAGCAGTACAGACACCCCTCAGTACAGACCCCCCAGCAGTAAAGACACCCCTCTTAGTACAGACACCCCCTACCTCAGTGCAGACCCCCCTTAGTACAGACCCCCCCAGTGCAGACACCCCTTAGTACAGACCCCCCCAGTGCAGACACCCCCCTTCAGTGCAGGACCCCCCAGCAGTACAGACCCCCCTCAGTAGTACAGACCCCCCAGCAGTGCAGACACCCCCCTTAGTACAGTTCCCCCCAAGTACAGACACCCCACTTAGTACAGACACCACCCCATTACAGACCCCCCCTCAGTGCAGGACCACCCCAGCAGTACAAATACCTCCCAGTGCAGACACCCCCCCCAGTCCAGACCACCCCCTCAGTACAGACCGACCTCAGTGCAGGACCCCCCTCAGTAGTGCAGACTCCCCCCTCAGTAGTGCAGACACCCCTCCATTACAGACCCCCACTCAGTGCAGGACCCCCAGCAGTACAGACACCCCCCTTATTACAGACATCCCCCAGCATTGCAGACACTCCCCAGCATTGCAGACACCTCCCCCCTAAGTAGTGCAGACCCCCCCGAGTAGTGCAGACGCCCACCCCTCAGTGCAAACACCCCTCAGTAGTGCAGACACCCCCCATTACAGACCCCACTCTGTGCAGACACCCCCCTCAGTGCAGACACCCCCCCAGCGGTGCAGACTCCCCCCTCAGTAGTGCAGACTCCCCCCTCAGTAGTGCAGACTCCCCCCTCAGTAGTGCAGACTCCCCTCAGTAGTGCAGACCTCCCCTCAGTAATGCAGACCCCCCTCAGTAGTGCAGCCCCCCTAGTAGTGCAGGCTCCCCCTCAGTAGTGCAGGCTCCCCCTCAGTAGTGCAGACTCCCCCCTCAGTAGTGCAGACTCCCCCCTCAGTAGTGCAGACTCCCCTCAGTAGTGCAGACCTCCCCTCAGTAATGCAGACCCCCCTCAGTAGTGCAGCCCCCCTAGTAGTGCAGGCTCCCCCTCAGTAGTGCAGGCTCCCCCTCAGTAGTGCAGGCTCCCCCTCAGTAGTGCAGACTTCCCCTACAGTAGTGCAGGCTCCCCCCACAGTAGTGCAGACCCCCCCACAGTAATGTAGACTCCCCCTCAGTGCAGACCCCTCAGTAGTGTAGACCCCCCTAGTAGTGCAGGACCCCGTCAGTGCAGACCCCCCTCAGTGCAGACCCCCGAGTAGTGTAGACCCCCCTCAGTGCAGGACCCCCCTCAGTAGTGCAGGACCCCCCCTCAGTAGTGCAGACCCCCTCTCAGTACAGACTCCCCTCAGTAGTGCAGACCCCTCCTCAGTAGTGCAGACCCCTCCTCAGTAGTGCAGACCCCTCCTCAGTAGTGCAGACCCCCCCTCAGTAGTGCAGACCCCCCCTCAGTAGTGCAGACCCCCTAGTAGTGCAGGCTCCCCCTCAGTAGTGCAGACTTCCCTCTCAGTAGTGCAGGCTCCCCCCACAGTAGTGCAGACCCCCCCCCCCCCCCCACAGTAATGTAGACTCCCCCTCAGTGCAGACCCCCCTCAGTATTGCAGACCCCCTCAGTAGTGTAGACCCCCCTAGTAGTGCAGGACCCCGTCAGTGCAGACCCCCGAGTAGTGTAGACCCCCCTCAGTAGAGACTCCCCTCAGTAGTGCAGCAGACCCGAACTCAGTGCAGACCCCCCCCCCCCCATACCTCAGAACAGCGCTCAGCGCTGATACACAGTGCCGCGTGTGTGTCCCTCCAGCGTAAGCTCCTCCTCCTCTGTGGATGTAAACAGAGAGGAGGGGGAGGCGGCTACGGTCCGTGCTGCTGTGTCCCTGCACCCGCACTACAGAGAGCAGTGTTAGTGATGCGGGCGGCTGCCGCTACTCCAGCGTGTCACCCAGAGAGGCCAGCACCCCCCCACTAACACCACTCACCAGGCCCCCAACTCGGCTGCGGGCCCCATAGCGCCCGCGTGGGTCGCTATGGCGGTAGTTCCGCCACTGTATATATATATATATATATATATATATATATATATATATATATATATATATATATATAATTTATGTTGTTCTATTAGCAGGCTGTTGGTGGTGCTGTATGGTAACAAATCAGTTTTAGTTATAGCGCCACCTAGCGTGAGACAGATGAAATACATCTGTGTTAAATGAAGGATTGTAGTAGTAGAATAGAGTGTGGGGGCGGGGTGTGTGTTGTAGAGGACAGAAGCACATGGTGGTGACAGAAGGGGGCTGTCAATACATGGACATACACATAACCTTTACTATATCTACTTCCAGCCTGAACCCCCTACCAGAGACATCCCCAGTGCATCCCAACAGCCTGATGAGGAGGTGCAGGAGGTGAGTAGTTTGTCCTTTCTGTGACATCATAGATTTATTACATCATATTCTCTCCCAGCAACACTTGATGGAGACTTCTGTCACTTACAGACTCCTGAATCAGCAAATCTGACTTCTGTTATCAGCAGATCTGCTGCCAAATAAAACTGATGAGAAAGAATTCTTTGTAACATTTGAGTTTTGTTACTCCAGGAGGATTCATTTTTGTGATCTGGAGTTTTAGATTTCAGTGTCAGTGATTCCAATCAATGCATCATATTTGTGTGTGTATATATATATATATATATGGACTTATTGGATTGTTTAGGTGTCCTCGTATTAGATTGTATGGCGATTGTACGATCACATTGTGTATGGGCAGCCTTATGGTGGCCACACACGCTTTGATTTTTGTATCCAATCCATGTGCAATTCGATCAAGACCACTGAATCTGCAATCTGTCAAATAGCCTTGGATTTAGACTCCATTTAGAATGGATTCGATCAAACTGAGTAAATCAGCCACTTTGGTTTTGAATAAGATTGTAATTCAATCACAGATGAGATCAAAATTTACAATTGTATGTTATGATCAGATCCTATCTACTGAAATCCACTTCCCCATGTATGGAATAGCAATCAAATTAGTTGGTGACTATATCTATCTATCTATCTAGATAGATAGATAGATATCTATAGCTACAGCTCTATCTATCTATATCTATATATAGATATAGATAGATAGATATTAATATGTGTGTGTGTGTGTATGTATGTATATGTATATATATATATATATATATATATCTATATATATCTATATATATATATATATATATTAGGAAGAAATCAATCATTTATCAAAGCATGTATGGCCATTATTAGATCTGCCATTATATATATATATATATATATATATATATGTGATTTGATATACACTGAATGGATTATTTAGGTGTGACCTCATATTGTATAACTTTGGAGGATATTGTACAATCAGATTGTACAGTGTAGTGTCAGGACAATCCATTCAATTTGTTCAAAATCTGGCAGGCCCATATACTATGTAGCCAATGGCAGACCTAATAGTGGCCATAGACACTTCCTGAGTGGAATAATCGATCTATAGTCATTTGATATCACATACACCGAGAGGTACATTTTGATTGATAGTTGGAAGATACAATCATATGTTTTCACTCCCATCTCCTTTTTCCCTATGCCTCATAATGTGATCGATTGAAATACAATCAAACTCATGAGCATGGCATTTCAGATGCAATATAATCGATTATTACCTGCCTTCACTGATCGACTCCTTTTTTATTGTATCTGATCTAAATAGAGTCTATCAATCGTTGTGTATTGATCAGCTGCACTGAGATACTTTGTTCATGATTACAATTGTATTTCGATCAATCAGAGAGATTGAGATTGTATGGTGGAAACAGAGACTTTATCAATAAATTACGATTGTAAGGTACAATCATATTTTATTGCTTGAAATCGACGTCCTCGTGTGGATTATTGATATGTAATCGATTGAATGGGTTGTCAGCTATAGATTGAATATTCCTACTGCAAGAGATTGATCAGGGAAGAAATCGATAATTGATGGAAGCAAGTATGGTCACCGTTAGGCTGATTTTACACGGAGCGGATCCGTTGGACAGACTCCGCTAGCTCAGCGGGAAATCGATCCGTTGATCCCCGCTGACCCGCAGATGACAGGTCCTTCTCCGCTCACTGTACAGAGACAGACCTGGCAGAGCCCCGCTATCTTCTATGGGGAGATCAGCTGAAAACAGATCACCTGTCCGTTTTCACCCGATCCCATCCGATCTGATCCGCTTGGATGGATTGCGAATGTATTGTCAGCCGTCTGTTTTGAGCGGATCTTATAGGATGGTAGGTGGGTGTCAGCGGTCACATATCCCCTGACATTCGCCTGCCCATAATAGGCAATGGGTGTCCCCCTCGGACCCACCTGAAAAACGAACAGGCGGATCCAAGCGGAACGCACTACAGTCTATTTAACATGGGTCGCGTTCACATCTGTGCTTTTTCCGGTGCGTCTTTTGGTAAGGTTCAGGGACTTTTTTCTCGCAGCAGGTTGCTTTTTGGTTCCATAGACTTCAATTGAAACGCAGTGGAAATGCATCAAAAACATATCAATAAGGCAGTGCTTGCGTTCTTGATTTGTTTAATCAAGTGCCGGCTCAGTGGGGGATTCGCTCCGCTGAGCCGGCGGATGACAGGTCCGTCTCCTCTCACTGTGCAGGGACGAACCTCTCAGAGCTCCTCTATGGCGAAATCGGATGAAAACGGGCCGCCTGTCTGTTGTCATCCAATCCCAATCCCATAGCTTTTAGCCCTTGTACACACGGTCGGAGATTCCGACAACCAAATCCATCGGATTTTGTCCGTCAGATTTTGTCCAACTGATCTTGTCCGAAACTGTTGCATACACACGGTCGGACAAAGTTTTCGGAAAATCCAATCTTTCAGAACGTGATGACGTTATTTCGTTGCGATGGGACTACGTTCAGGCTAGTAGCCAATAGCTTTGATGTAGGAATTTGATCTGAGCATGCGTGGCACTTTGTCCGATCGGAATTCTCTACACATGATCGGAGTATGTCCGATCGGAGCAGTTTGTCGGAAAATATTTTTCAGCAAGTTGGAAAATTTGGTCCGATGGATATTCCGACGGAAACAGTCCGATGCAGACCACACACAGTCGGAATATCCGACAAAACGCTCCGATCGGACACATTCCGGCGGAATCTCCGATCGTGTGTACAAGGGCTAAGTGCTATTTTGAGACTCTTCAATAAAGTAAAAAAATTATTTAGTAACTAAAATGGAAAAAAAAAATATAGTGCGATGCGTTATAGTGAAGTGTCACACTGCACAATGCACACCAGCGCACACGTGTAGGCTGGTGTGAACAAGCCCTTGTTCTAAAGTTTAAAGCTTTTTACATTAATCCATTACCTGCATTATGATAAAAAAGCACCTCCCTCGCCCCATCCCTAAACACCCACCGGTCTCCTCTCACTGATCCAGCTCAGTCCTGGCTGCAGCACTCCCTTCCTGCTTTCATAGGACACAGTGGGAGCACGGGAGCCATAGGCTGTCAGTCAGATGCGGTGAGGAGGGAATGAAGGGTGTGTCTATGGACGCACACAGCCCGGCTCCAGAGTGCCCCATAGCACATGGCTTGCTATAGGGGCAACCACAGGTAGGTGGAGCAGCGGGAGACCAGAAAAAAAGTCATTATTCTGTCAAATATCCCAGCACAGAGAGGGTAAGTATAACCTATTTTTAATCAAATAAAAGGTTAAAGAGGAGTTCCCCTTAAAAAAATAAAAGTCAGCAGCTACAAATACTGCAGCTGCTGACTTTTAATAATCGGACACTTACCTGTCCCAGGGTCCAGCAATGCGGGGGAACGAAGCCCCGCTTGTTCCCCCCCTATGCTCGGCAGCGCCGGCATTCGAACTGTGGCCACCTGGCTGTGGCTTCACAGCCGGGCACCCACTGTGCATGCGCGAGTGGCGCCTCGTGCCGTGATTGGCTGCACAGTCATCTGGGACCTGTCACGTGTTCCAGATGACTGACAGGAGGGAGGAGGCAGAGCTGAGCCCTTCCTACGCTGAGAGGAAGTGATGCCACCAGCCCAGGCACTGAAGGAGGCAGACTAAGAGGGACCCTCTAGCAACAGCCATTTATAGATGAGTTTAAAAAAAAAATTTAAATTTTTTTTTTTTTTTAGGAATTTTAATGAATTTCTTTTTTTTTCATTGCAAGAGCACTTTAAGTATCACTTATAGCTGGCCATACACTAGTAGATTTTTTTGAATGAAAATGCATATGAAATTTCTCGGTACATTCAATTACTTGATTCATGTTATTTGAAAATGTTTAAAAATTGAATTTGCTCTTAGCATTCGATTTTAAAATAAATAATTCCCCAAACGAAAATCACATATGCTGTTAAAAATTAGCATGTTTGAGAAAAATTTTCCATCCCGTTCCTTCGAAATTTCTTGTCACTGCGGTTGAAAATGAATGTTTATTTGACCCCAATGACAAATTAAATGAAAAATTTTGTCCAGCTTTAGAGAAGAGTTTTGCAAACCTTGTAGGGTGCCATTCACACATATGCAGGTGAAAGATGCGTGCGCATTTTTGCACGTTTAGGTGCATTGCGTTTAGGGTAGCCCATTAATTTCAGTGGGCTGACCTATACATGGCAATCACACAAAAGAAGTGTGGGCATTCTTTTTTTATTTTATTTTTTACAATAAATTACCATGCGTTGTGGTGCGATTTTTGCAAACTCGCTTTGGCTGGTGCGTTAAGAATGAATGGCACCAAAGCACACCTGCATGAATGTATGTGTTATCACACATGTTCCTGCATCACATAAGTGTGAACAGGGATTTAAAGCGGTAGTAAACCCGCACATTTTTTTTTTTTTAAACCTGCAAAGCAAAAGGCATAATGAGCTAGTATGCACCGCATACTAGCTCATTATGAAATACCTTAGAACGAGGCCCCGACATCTGGCCCGATCCACGCCGAGGGAGCTGACATGCTCCCTCTGCGTTTCTTCCGGGTATCGCAGCTCCGGCGCTGTGAGTGGCCGGAGCCGCGATATCGTCACTCCCGCGCATGCGCGCGGGAGATTTCATTCCGGCCGCCGGCCACTGCCGGATCTTCAGGCCGAGAATCCCCTTGTGCGCATGCGCCGCTGCAGTCAGCGGCGCATACCGAGGGGGATATCTCCTAAACCGTACAGGTTTAGGAGATATTTTTTTTACCTACAGGTAAGCCTTATTATAGGCTTTCCTGTAGGTAAAAGTTTAAAAAACGAGTATACAACAACTTTAATGAAGATTTTTATATAAGGTAACTCTTTTAAGTAAGGATTGATAATTACTTGCCTCACTGCTCGTGCCACTGAACAGAACTTTACTGAGCAAGCTGAAAATCTGCATTGGGTACCCCTCTATATTTGTTGGATGCCTGCTCTCCCTTCGTGTTCTGTCTTACCATCTGCCGGGTACTATATCACCACTGCATTCTGTACAGGTGTAGTCCAAACCTTGCGGCTCACCATGCAAATGGTTTGAACCCCCCTGTGCCAGCTGCATCATTTTCTCTTCTAAGTGAGGGATGCCCGCTTAGGAACTTCACTGAGAGTAATGAGTTCTGCAACATCTTTTTATGGGCTCTGTCAGATGGTGCCCATCACCCTCCTTAAAAGTGACCTGTGAAGGATTTCTTTTCAGAGGACAGTAGAGCAGCAGCCAGGGATTTATGAAGCGATCATGCCACATCCTGAATGTCTTTTTTTTTTTTTAATCCCAAGGGGGATTTTGTTTTAAAGTTGGAGTAAAGTCCCTTGTATGATTTTTACCTATAGGAGATATTTTTTTTACCGACGGGTAAGCCTTATTATAGGCTTTCCTGTAGGTAAAAGTACCTAAATTGACTATACAACCACTTTAAGGACTAGCCTCGTTTTGGAATTTAGGTGTTTACATGTTTAGCCTACAATAAGGCTTACCTATAGGTACTGTAAATATCTTCTAAACGTACGCTTTAGATGCAGCTGGTGACTTCATTGGTGCATGCGCTCTGAAGTTCTGTGGTAAACAGTGACACCCGATTTACTACCGCTTTAAAATACCTCACCACAAGCCAAGCGTTTGGCTTGCGGTTGTGGCACATTCCTGTTTACCTCATCGAGCTTATTTGATAAGCCGCTTGTCAAACTCTGCAGGCCAAATCAAAATTTCCATACCCGTGATGCAAACCAATGCACCCTGTGGCATGTGTACATTACTGTCTGGCTTCACTAGTAAAATTTAGCTGGGTGGGGTGCTAAAACCATGGTTTAACCAACCTTTTTTTACTGCCCTCTGGTCGCCCATGAAGGAGGCCTTAGAACAGGGATCCTCAAACTACGGCCCTCCAGCTGTTGCGAAACTACACATCCCATGAGGCTTTGTAAAACTCTGACATTCACAGACATGACTAGGCATGATAGGAATTGTAGTTCCTGAACAACTGGAGGGCCATAGTTTGAAGACCCATGCCTTAGAAGTTTCAGGTACTATTTCCACACAATAGCGTATGATAAAATTTTTGCCTTAAAGCATCCCACATCTATTTACTAGCTTTACCTGATAGCTGGGATCTTTTATTAGGCTTTTATTAGGTTCACATATATGCAAATTGGGTGCGTTTTTAACCGCATCTAATTCGCATAACACATGGATGTGACCGGCTCTCAATGGAGTCGGTTCACATGTCACGGGGAGGTCGCGGTGCGGTTTTCAAAAGGGTTCTGTGTGTTTTTGGGTCCTGTTCAGGTGAAAATTCAGGCAAAAAACAGTCGCACCTGAACTGGTGACCAGAAACGCTCCGGACTGCAAACCACTGCCGGACATGTGTGAACCCAGCCTCAGGCTTAGGTGGCAGAGATTGTGCTAGGAGTATTTACCAATGCTTGCTGCTGCAACAGAAGTGGGATTCCTTGGCTGGGGATTAAAAGATATTCTGTTGCAGAGAGTTTTCCCCATTAACCACTTAAAGCGGTTGTATACCCGCTGAATTATTTTATTTTTTTAACTCACCTGCAAAGGAAAAGGCATAATGAGCTAGTATGCACCGCATACTAGCTTATTATGAAATACTTACCTTAGAATGAGGCGCCGACATCTGGCCCGATCCACGCCGAGGGAGCTGACATGTTCCGTCAGCGTTTCTTCTGGGTATCGCGGCTCCGGCGCTGTGAGTGGCCGTAGCCGGGATATCGTCACTCCTGCGCATGCGCACGGGAGATTTCTTCCCGGCAGGGTCCGGCGTCTGCCGGACTTTCAGCCGAGAATCCCCTGTGCGCATGCGCCACTGCAGTCAGCGGCGCATTGCGAGGGGATTATCTCCTAAACCGTACAGGTTTAGGAGATATTTTTTTTTACAGACGGGTAAGCCTTATTATAGGCTTTCCTGTAGGTAAAAGTACCTAAATTGACTATACAACCACTTTAAGGACTAGCCTCGTTTTGGAATTTAGGTGTTTACATGTTTAAAAATGTTTTTTTTTTTTTGATAGAAAATGACTTAGAACCCCCAAACATTATATATTGTTTTGTTTTTCTAACACCCTAGAGAATAAAATGGTGGTCATTGCAATACTTATTTTCACACTGTATTTGCGCAGCGTCTTACAAGCGCACTTTTTTTGGAAAAAATTCACTTTTTTTTAATAAAAAAAATAGGACAGCAGTAAATTTAGTCCAATTTTTTTAATATTGTGAAAGATAATGTTACGCCAAGTAAATTGATACCCAACATGTCACGCTTCAAAATTGTGCCCGCTCGTGGAATGGCGTCAAACTTTTACCCTCAAAACCTCCATAGGCGACGTTTAAAAATTTCTACATATTGCATGTTTTGCATTACAGAGGAGGTCTAGGGCTAGAATTTTTGCTCTCGCTCTGATGATCGTGGCGATACCTCACATATGTGTTTTGACCACTGTTTACATATGCGGGCGCTACTCACTTTTGCGTTTACTTCTGCACGTGAGCTCGTCGGGACAGGGCACTTTAAAAAAACTTAATTTTTTCTTATTTATTTTACTTGATTTTTTTTTTTTACCGTTTAAAAAAATAAATAAAAAATGGGTCACTTTTATTCCTATTACAAGGAATGTAAACATCCGTTGTAATAGAAAAAAAGCATGACAGCTCCTCTTAAATATGAGAGAGATCTGGGGTCAAAAAGTCCTCAGCTCTCATATTTGGAGTAAAAAGTAAAATGCAAAAAAAAAAAAAAAAAAAAAAATATTTCATTTGAAAAAATGACATTGAAAAAAATGTTCCTTTAAGAGCTATGGGCGGAAGTGACGTATTGACGTCGCTTCTGCCCTGTTATGGTATGGAGACGGGTGGGGGCCATCTTAGCCTCACTCCTCTCCATACCAAGGACATGAAAGGACCCGATCGCCTCTGCCGCTGCCGACGGCTCCGGTAAGCGTCGGGAGGGGGTGGCACATCTCCCGCCGCCGATAACGGTGATCTTGCGGCAAATCACCGTGGAGACCACCATTATCGTAAAGAGGACCGGCTCCTGAAAATATGGATATCTTGGTTGTGACAGCAGCTGCTGCTGTTACCGAGATATCCCTCTTCATAGTGCCAACGCATATGTACAGGAGCCGGTGGTTAAAGGTTTAGGTATGAGAAAAAAGTGGCCTATTCACCCCGCCAAAACCTATCCATGATCAATATATCACTATAGGGTCATGCAGCCCTTCAATATAAATATTAGGAGTAATGCCCTGTACACAGGGTCGGACATTCTGACGACAAAATCCATCGGATTTTTTCCGACACATTTTGGGCCAAACTTCTCTTGTATACACACGGTCACACAAAGTTGTCGGAAAATCCAATCGTTCAGAACGAGGGGACGTAAATCACATATGACGGGACTATAAAGAGGGCAGTAGCCTATAGCTTTCATCTCGTAATTTATTCTGAGAATGCGTGGCACTTTGTCCGTTGGAATTGTCTACACGCGATCAGAATTTAAACGATTGGATTTTCTGTGTCTTAAATTCCGACGGAAAAAGTCAGATGGAGCCCACACATGATCGGATTTTCCGACAACACGATCCAATCGCACATTTTCCGTCGAAAAGTCTGACCCTGTGTACAGGGTATTAGTGTTGGGGGAGCAATTGGTAGGAGTTGAAAATTTGCACATCTACAATTCAAATGACCGATTTTGACAACTGTGTTGGCTATTTCTGAGGTCCCTGAGAGCTACCATATCCCAGGCATGCATGCATTTATTATTTATCAGGTTTACTCTCTAGCTTGATATTATTGCTTCTAAAGATTTTTTGAGGTTTTTCTCTGCTGTGGCTTTATGATGTATGTGAGCTATGTACCATTTGCTGTCTACAGCAGTTGCTACATTCATGTGACATATGGCCTTGGACAAAGGGGTCGTGGAATTTTTACATCTTAGTAAACCTGTGCACTAGTCTGGCCAACACAAAAGAAAGCCAGCTTAGGTTGTATTTTCTGGAGTAAAAGCTAAAGAAAATGTTCTGTTTTTTGATAACAACCCTTGGGACTACATCCGCCATTGTTCAAGTAAAGCCTTGTACACACGATCAGATTTTTGGATGACCATTCATCTGTTTTTTGTTGCATGCTAGTTTCATTTATTTTTTTCAGGTACTTGTATAGCACTGTCAATATGCGCAGTGCTTTACATATACACTGCGCATTCACATCTGTCCCTACCCTCAAGGAGATTACAACCTAAGGTCCCTAACATACATTCATACATATACTAGGGACAATTTTTTTTTAGACAGGATCCAATTAACCTAACAGCATGTCTTTGGAAGGTGGGAGGAAACCAGAGTACCTGGAGGAAACCCATACAGGCACAGGGAGAACATGCAAACTCCAGGCAGATGGTGTTGTGGTTGGGATTGAAACCAGCGACCCTTTTTGCTGCTAGGTGAAAGTGCTATCCACTACACTACTGTGCTGCTCATGTCAAAAAGCGAAGAGGCTACTCACCATACAAAAATTCCCGTACGACAGAACACAACTTCAGAAGTGACATAATGTGTCGAATAGTTTTGTATGTATTCTTTTGTTCTGAGCATGCGTAGTTTTGCTCTTATGATTTTTTTTTTCAGACGAAAACCGTACTAATTAAGAGAAAGTCGGATGTTGAGTTCACTTGCGACAAAAATGTTATAGTCTGCCCATCCAGCTTTTGTCTAAAGGAAAAATCGGAATCGGCTGTCGAAAGCACCTTACTAACGATCTGAAAATCAGCAGATATGTTCGTCATATTAAATGTTACTTCTGATTTTCATATTGTGTGTACGGGCCTTAAGACCCCTAGCGCCCATAGCGTTGGCGGTAAAATGCCAATATTTTTAGCTGCGTTTTACCGTCGGATTTGCAGTGCATTTCGGCCACTAGCTGAGTGCTTTTACCCCCCGCTAGCGGCCTAGAAAGGGTTAAAACCGCCTGCAGTACGCCGCAATAGCAGCGTTTTGCCGGCGGTAATGCAGCGCTGCCCCATTGATTTCAATGGGGCGCAGTGGTGGAGGAGCGGTATACACACCACTCCTTCACCGCTCCAAAGAAGCTGCTGGCAGGACTTTTCCTGATGTCCTGCCAGCGCACCGCTCCAGTGTGAAAGCCCTCAGGCTTTCACACTGGAATGAATGGAGCAGCAGTTTGAGGGCGGATTGCAGGCGCTATTTCTAAGGCCCCTTTCACACATGCGGATGGTATGTCCGTATTTCATCCATCCGTTTGCGGATGAAATACGGGCATACATTCATCCCTATGGGATAGCGGGTGTCTGCGGATGAGCATCCGCAGACACCTGCTATTGTCCGCCTCCGCAACTGTCCGATTCTGCAGACGGAGGAAAATCCTATTTTTCTGTCCGTCTGCAGAGCGGATCGGACGAACACGGACAGACGGTCCGTGCTCGTCCGATCCCCATAGAGGAGAGCGGAGAGCTGACAGGGTGGTCCCTGCACAGTGTGCGGAGACCGCCCTGTCCGCCGCCGGCTCAGCGGGGACAACGGAGCGATCCCCGCTGAGCGAGCGGGTCATCACTGGGCGGATCATTACTAATCCGCCCCGTGTGAAAGAGGCCTAACACTATAGCGCCTGTAAAACGCCCTCGGTGTGAAAGGGTTCTAAGAGTATAAACTTTAAGTTATTAGTCTACACCCGCTCAAAATAATGTGACTGAAAGGTATAATAGATGTGTGCTTTTCATGTAATCAATAAAGTGAAATATAAATATAAGAGCTACAATTCTTCCAGCTTACTTAAGCCAAAGATATGAAGAAAGAGAAAATATAGACCGCACTCCAATGCCGCATACATATGACCGGACTTTCCGGCAGACTAGGTCCAACGGAATCAGTCCATCGGACAATCCGATCGTGTGTGGGCTAATCTTATAATTTTTCGTTTAAAAAATCCAAGGGACCTAGAAATAGAACATGTTTCAAATCACGTTGAATCGTTTGATGAGCGTTACAGCACATTCAGACCGCCAGAGCATTTGCAAAACATTACCATAAACATGAATGGGGGGCATTAAAAGGCTTACAATTCCTCCGGATTTGACATGAGGCTTAAATTTTGAAGCGAAGAAACACCACACTAATGCTTCTTGCTTTCATAATGTGAACAGCACTGTGTGCTGTCTGTTGTGTCATTTGCATTGGCATTTGAGGGGTGTTTTTAGTGCACCTCAAAAGCCTGCTTTTAAAGCCAGTGTGAACTTACATATAAGCTACATACATTTGTGTATGTGTGTGTCTAGTTTAAAGAGGAAATAAACCCTGATGAGTTTACTTCCTCTTTCATTCCCTGCAAAGGTAAAGCATAATGGACTACTATGCATCGCATAGTAGTCCATTATGTGTCACTTACCTGACACTTAAGATGTCACCGCTGTCCCCTGTAGTCCGGCGCATCCATCTTAGTGGGTCTTGCTGCTCCGCAGCTGTCGTTCGGCGAAGCCGCGATTACGTCACTCCCACGCATTACGCACGTGAGCCGCCACTCCCACAGTCTTTTGGTAAATATCTCCTAAACCGTATAGGTTTAGGAGATATTTCTTGGACCTACAGGTAAGCCTTAATCTAGGCTTACCTGTAGGTCAAAGTTGGTTGTAAGGGTTTACAACCACTTTAAAGTGCTCAATACAAACATAAATATAATCAAATCAACAATATACACTTGTGCAAAAAGTTCATAGTATACAGTTCCAATTTGAAGTGCTCAGTGCTAATAAATGCATCCAAATCTGAAGGAAAGTGACACCCAGGAGAATAGTGCTCTTCCTCCTTTTCCCAGTAGAAGCACACCGCACTCACCAGTAATATATGACCTCTTTTCTCAAAGAAGGTCAAAACTTGCTTATAGTATCCCAAAGGGGTGTTCTCATGTACATCTGTGGGGTTCTGGTCATCCAATGGTATCCAGCTATAAGGCCAGCAGCTGCGGGAGCTGCTTAAATGGAGGCCTACATGACTGGGTTTAACAGTCTAGGCTGTGGTAACTGAGAGGTTAATTTAAGATTTTTTTTTTCTTTAAGCGTAAGAGGCCTTAAAGTGGGTGTAAACTCCTCTGTGCAACTTGTGCACTGTTTAGGAGATATTTACTTTGTAGTGCGCCGATGACATCATCAGCGCATGCGCTGTGAAGAGACGTCCCTCTGTGCCGTTTCTTCAATAGCAAATGCCGTGACTGCTGGCTCCCATGCGCATACCTGGGAGTGATGTCACCCAACTCCAGCCAGACGTAGAGCCGGAGTCTGCGGCCCCACAAGGAAGAGGGGTGAATATGGATGCGGCCACCAGAGAGGATGACGCAGGCTTCGTTTGCAGGTAACTGCCATATAATGGGCTAGTATACAATGCATACTTCCACTTTAACTCATTGGTGGAGGGCAGGGTGTAGTCCTAGGGGTCTCATGGTGGGAGGTGTTGACTCTGGCATCAGCTGGTCAGGGGACAGCATCAGACAAGCTTCTCCCGCCCTCCTGCCCCTTTATTGCTTTATATGGGGGGCTCCTTTATTGACAAGTATTCTTGGGTGAGATTGGTGAAGTCGTAGCAGCAGGCAGAGGTCGCAGTGTATTTGAAGGCAGGGATGGTTACGTTCTTTGGAGAACGATGGGTTGGGCTCATCTCCGGTATGGGTGTACCTGCCCAAATAAGTGTCGGAAGTATATGGGATTGGTTAGCTGGCTGTATCGACTGGAGAATTGATAAACCATTGTCCCTGAGCCGGTGTAGTTGCGGCTTGGGGCCGTGGAGATGCAATTTGGTACCAGATACAGCTTGTTGGTCATTCAAGTGTGCCTTCAAATTTCCTAAGACCTAGTAGAAGAGCTGGTAATTACATCAGCATGTTATGTTAAATAATATAGAGATTCTATTGTTATTTATGGTTTAATAAAAGGGCTGCTATGGCCATTTAAACCCAAAGTAAAGATGTTTGGTCTGTGTTATTATAGTTGAGTAAGGTGGATGGAAGTAAAATTAAGGAAAAATTGGGGAAGTGGCACGGCAGCCGTAACATGGGCATTCATGTACACATGGATGACTAGATCTTCCGGTTAAGTGAAAAAATAGGATTAATGCGTGGGCTGCCTAAGGCAGGCCATACACAGTTTGAATGTTGGAGATTTTAACCGTGTATGGGCACGCTGAATGTACTAAGTTGATCGATCAATCAACTTGGGTACAACCAGCATGCTGGGTTTTACCTGTGTTTATTGCTAGCGGCTGCTATAGCCACTAGCAATAATCACTGTCTTCTCAGGTGCAGACAATGGCTCGGCAGGAGGGATTCCTACATCAGCACTGTCTGTGTTGATAGGAGACTCAAGTAAATTTATTTCCTGCAGCCACAGGATAAATAATTTCACTCAGTATATGGTCGGCCTTACTGTCTATCTCCAGATGATCATGAGATGATAATGGAAGGAGGAAAAAAGCATAGGAAAGAAAACGAATGCAACCATCGCATCTAAGAATTATTAAGGTGCAATGTAATAAATGTTTGCTTTTGGTTTTAATACCACTTTAATTCCTTACAAGCATCTGAGGATGAAATAAAGTTAAAGCAGTCAACTTTCAAGGACAGAGAAGTAAACACAACTTCATGATGATATAAATATAAATTTGGATAAAATCTTAAGAACAAAGAACACGGAGGAGTCTATTCCTGACACCGGTGGCAATAGACACCATCAAGATAATTTCGATGAACTCGAAAGGTCTGAATATACCCGAAAAACGGCGTATGCTCCTTAAACTGGTTGTAAACCCTCCCCCGCAACTTTGTCCCATGTAAATCAGCATACAAACCCTAATGAACACTGCTTGTAGATATCTCCTTACTTGCTTAGTATTGTTGTAATCCTTGTTGTTCTGTAGAATGAAGTCACTGAGCATGCCCAGATCTCCCCTGATTTACGGCACACTCTCTAATCTGTTATCAGGACTTCCTAGGGCACAACACTGAACTCTGCTAATCACTCAGAGCTTCCTCCTACACACCATGTGACCTCACATACAGTCTAAACGTGGCCATTACTGCAGTCTTATCAGCTCAAGCTGATAAGTCTGACAAAGACAAACATTAGACATCAGCACAAGTAAATACTATGAAATAAAACAAGTCAGCTATGAACATGGAAGCAGGGTTGGCATAGAAACGTTGGATTGAGAAGGAGGCTTGGTTAACAGTACAGGAAGTGCTCAATGTAAGGGCGGAAATACACTCCACTGTGGACTCAGAAAACAATATTTAAGATGGCGCTGCCTAACCCCTGGAAGCAAGTTTTTTTAAAGTTTCTTTAAACAGTAAGTAATATGCGATTTGGGCTGGATTACAGTGGCTATAGTCTGATAATTACTTATTATAATGGACTAAATGAAAAGAAGCATCAGAGTGAGAGAATTTACTTCCTCTTTAATGACTTACAAAGAGCTAGAGCTGACGTAGCATTCATTCAAGAGACCCACTTTAGAGCAGATAGTCCGCCTTGCCTTAAAAATAGATTGTACCCTCTTTTTTATCACACCACTATTGCTGCAGCCAAATCGAAAGCTGTTGCTATACTCCTCTCAAGTAGATTACCCTGAACGTTTATCCCCCTAATGATAGCCAGGATGTTTTTATACATCTGGTACTGGAGTTGCTACTAGAATTCTCTGAAGGCCAGTTGATCTTGGGAGGCATTTTGAATAACCCTTTGCTTAATCTAACAGATAAGTCGTTGGGCCTTTCCTCTGTCTTCACTGGCATTCATAGACGAATAACACAATATTTGCATAGAGCCCAACTAGTGGACGTTTGGAGACTACAGCACTCCAAGGAAAGAGATTACACCTTCTACTCCTCCCCATACAAAGTGTACTCAAGAATTGATTACTTTCTGATTTCTCACCAGCAGTTACAAGCAGTAACTAAATCTGACATAGGGAACATCACATGGTTAGATCATGATCCTGTCTCCATACAGTATTCACTCTCAACAGTTCCGACCACTAAAACTAATTTTTGGAAATTAAATGAAAGTCTTCTACAGACCCCAGAATTCCTGGCAGATGTCATCAACAAATTGAAACACTACTTTTCCACCAATGACCAACCAGACTATGACCCAGGTATTCTATGGGAGGCCCAAAAAACGGTAATTAGGAGAGTACAGATCAGAAACAGAGCGCGAATCAAAAGGGACGGGGAAAAACAATTAACTATGCTCCTTAACAAAATATACGTGATGGAATCACAGCACAAACAAACAACACCTACTCCCTCACTGGAGAAAGAACTACTGTCCTTCCAGCGGCAAATAGTGGACCTTCTGCATTATAGAGCTAAAGCAGCACTTCAATTTTGGCACAAGCTCAGCTATGAATCTGGCAATAAGTGTGGGAAACTGTTAGCCAAATCAGTCAGAGGCCACAAATCTAACACATATATAGCTCAAATCATATCCTCCTTGGGACACAAGACAGCTATCACAAGTGAGATAGCAAGAAAATTCGGAGATTGTTATTCGACCCTATACAATCTCCCAAAGGGAGCGACTTCTAAGATGGCAATGGCTGTCTCAGATGCCCCAATTTCCCACGGACATTAGAGAAGAACTAGACTCCCCCATTACTGTAGAGGAGTTACAGAGAGCGATAGGTGAGATGAAGCCCGGAAAAGCCCCAGGTGCCTTACATTACAATATTACCAAACCCTGCTGCCAAATTTGGGTCCCTGTATGGTAAGTTTAATGCTCTTAGCTTGGACACAAGTTTCCCTAGAGACACTCTGAAGGCCCACGTTTCCGTCCTATCTAAGGAAGGGAAAGACCCATCTTCCTGTGGTAACTACAGGCCTATTTCCCTTCTTATTGTTGATCTAAAGCTTTTCACAAAGATCCTGGCCACTAGCCTTGCACAACAATTACAGGACATAGTTCACCTAGACCAAGTGGGTTTTATACCGGAGAAGCTAGGGATAACACCACCAAAGTCCTTAATCTGGTCTGACTTCCAGTCACTTTCCCAGATGGGCCGACATTGCGCCACCCTATGGATGCATTGATTGCACAAGCGTGATAACAATAAGTATAAATGTCACTGTAACTGCTCTATGCTATTGTTGTACTTGAGTGTTCCTTCTCTTCCATCCCTGATGTGTGAAAATTGGCGTTTCCAACTCCCTTTTTGGAGCGTGATACGGTTACATCATTTTCTACACTCTCTAGCAAATCCCAGGCAATATAATTGGACCTTGACGACCTTTGAAGAATACTGTGTGGAAGACGGCACTCTGCCACAATCTAAACCGTATGCATTACTCAATTCCCCATGCGAACAACCACAACTGTCTTTCATACAGAAGTGGGAAGCAGACCTGAACTGCACCTTCTCAGTGGTGGATCCATTCTTAGATTTTCCTTAAAATTGTTGATATGTACAAAACTAAAAGAAACTAACTATAAAATCCTGAGAAGGTGGTATTATACACCACAATTGTTACACATACTCCCCGACCACCACAGATAGGTGTGAGAAATGCCAGGTAGAGTATCGCTCCTTCATATCTTTTGGTCATGCCCTAATCTGAAACATTTTTGGACAACCGTCCGGACTGTAACCCAAAAATGTATGAAATGCAATATTTCCGATTATTCAGCCTTCTTTTTACTCCATGTTACCAAAATGCCAGAGAAACGATACAAAAAATCAATAGTGCGACACTTATTAAATGCTGCCAAAGCCTGTATTCCCCATATTCTGGAAGCAACAGATACCTCCCTCTATTGGTACCTGGCTGCGTAAGGTAGAAGATTGGAAAAAGTTGGAAGACCTAGTCCTCACAGCTCAAAATAAACAGGAAAAGCACTCTAAAATGTGGAGACTATGGAACATGTTCATTTTATCTGATGAAGGAATTTTACTACTCAGCTCTTAGATGAGTGAGGATACAGGTTCACTGACACATACGACTGCTGGAACCCCATCGCCAGCAGGACTCACCCAAACTCCCCTGTACCACCCCCCTTCCCTTAACCCCTCCCACCCCCATTATCTTCAACCTCTCCCTTATTCTCTTTCGGGGGACTTTTCCCCACTACCTCTTTCCATATGTTTCTTTCTTTTCTTTTTACTGGAACTGTTTTCTGTTTTCACTGCCCTGTCTGTTCTTAGAAATGCATAGCTACAGGGGCCAGGCAGCTCAGAATTGATTACTGTAACGACCCGGCACAGTTTGTCACCCAATAAAACTATTGAATATTTCTGTAATATCACACCCTATGGATGCATTGATTGCACAAGCGTGATAACAATAAGTATAAATGTAACTGTAAGTGCTCTATGCTATTGTTGTACTTGAGTGTTCCTTCCCTGTACACTAAATCAATAATAAAAAAATGTATATTTGGGAAAAAAAAAGAACACGGAAGAGAGATGGGTTTCCTTTAAGAGCATATTAAATAAGGGCATTAGCCAGTGCATCCCATTGAGAAATACATTTTAAAAGGGTGAACAAAAGTCCTGGATAGCTTAACTCCAATGTAAAAATGCATATATCATAGGAGAAGGCATAAGTATTCAAAAAATACAAGGCTGAGGGATCATCATCAGCATTCAGACTTTACAAAGAATGCAGCAAGAAATGTAAGGGTGCAATTAGGGTAGAACACGAAAGACACATAGCAGAAGAGAGCAAAAAAAATCCCAAGAAATTCTTTAATTATATAAACAGTAAAAGAGGGAGGACAAACCATACTGGCCCATAAAGAATGAAAAAGGAAATCTGGTTACAAAGGATGGGGAGATGGCGAAGCTATTGAAGGTATTCTTCTCCTCAGTCTTCACGAGGGATTCGGGGGGCTTTAGTAACCAAAACTGCAGTGCTTATCCTCATGACACATCACAGGAAGCACTCTCATGGCCAACAGAGGACAGAATGAATTAGAAATAGATAATTAATAATTTAAAGCGGTAATAAATCCAGAAATTAAAATGTAATCAATGTCAGTTTAACATTCCTTAAAGTAGTTTTAAAGACTCAAGTTTTTTTTTTACCTTCATGCATTCTATTCATGAAGGTAAAAAAAAACTTCTGTGTGCGTCCCCTATTTTCAAATCAATGGTGGCATCATCAGATTACAAAATGCACAAAATTTCTGTTTTTTTTGCAATTCGACCCATGTATGGCCGGCTTAAGTTTCAAGCACAAGCCTACATTAGCTGTGGCAAATTAGCAGGTGTCTCGGAGCTCATTGGCTTCTTGCAAGGACAAGTAGATATCCACCTGCTCATAATTTTTAAGAAAATGTCAGGTTGTCAGTGATAATCCTAAGCCCTTGTACACACGGTCGGACATTCCGACAACCAAATCCGTCGGATTTTCTCTGATGGATTTTGTCCGACGGATTTTGTCCCAAACTGTTGCATACACTCATTTGGACAAAGTTGTCAGAAAATCCGATCGTACTTAACGTGATGACGTTATTTCGTTAGGATGGGACTACGTTCAGGCTAGTAGTTAATAGCTTTGGTCTAGGAATTTGATCTGAGCATGCGTGGCACTTTGTCCGATCGGAATTCTCTACACATGATCGGACAAAGTCCGATCGGATCATGTTGTCGGAAAATTTTATAGCCCAGCTGGAAAACTCAGATGGAAATCACACACTGTTGGATTATCCGACAACACGGTCCGATCGGACATTGTCCATCGTAATATCCGTCCGTGTGTACAAGGGCTAAGACTCTCAGGCAAGAAGCTTTATACATAGTTTCAGCATCAATATACCCCGGGAAACTGTTTTAGAATGTTTTGTATATTTTTTGAGATCACATCAGTTCTGTCCTTTGCTGTTTGTCATCAGTTCAGTCAGACTATTCTGGAACATCCCCGACCGTCCTGTATAGCAGACATGCACCCACTGTGGCTGCCCCTGCATGACCTGTAATGTTTGGACAGGCTAACAGTTGTCATCTCTATTTAATTCCTTGTTCCATGGCTGTGACCTTTCTTACCCAGAATTCACCTTCTACGTGGGACTGGTCACTTCTTGCCTGAGAGTCTGCTAGGATGGAGGTCATATGGTGTAAAGTCTGAATTTATCAGTGTATTTTATCAGGTATGTGTTTTTCTCCATATAGCTCTATATAATTCTTGTTAATTTTTATTGTGTAATCGTAATAAAATATTATTTTAGATCCATCATATACTTTGTAATGCTAGGTGTTCACAAGTAATTTGAGACTGGCCAAGCTCTGGCAGTATTTGATCGTATTTGATCTGAACAGAGGCCAGAATGGATTCATTGGATTCATTAAGTAATCTATATTCAACAATCGTAGGATCTACCTTGACTTTTTCAATGGAAACCATCAGAATAGGACATGTTCATACTGAGATGCTTGAAACTGAGCTTGGTGAAACTGTTGAGGGTAAGAGCAAACTATGGGTTCCCTGCTCAGAAGGTTCAGTAAATGGTAAAACCATTGATATCACCTAATTGATAGCAATGTACATCCAGGTGTATACAGTGAGTAGAGTCCACATGACACAGCCGTATATTGGAATATAGAACAGTGATCATGTTTTTCCGAAATACGACAGGTTTGTTGTTCCCTAAAACCTCACCTTAAAGTGGTTGTAAACCTTTACAAACCACTTTGACCTACAGGTAAGCCTAGATTAAGGCTTACCTGTAGGTCCAAGAAATATCTCCCAAATCTATACGGTTTAGGAGATATTTGCCGTAGACAGCGACGCGCAGGCGCACTGAGCGTGGCATCCTCGATAACGAAGATGCCGCGCAATGCCGCGCGTCTCGGCTCCCGTGCGCACGCGCGGGAGTTACGTCATCGCAGCTTCGCTGAATGACAGCGACGGAGCTGCGAGACCCACCGAGAAGATGGATGCGCCGGACTACAGGGGACAGCAGTGACTTCGCTGGCTCCTGTGTCAGGTAAGTGACACATAATGGGCTACTATGCGATGCATAGTAGTCCATTATGCTTTGCCTTTGCAGGGAATGAAAGAGGAAGTAAACTCATCAGGGTTTACTTCCTCTTTAAGGGTAGGTTCACAACGGGAATGAAATTGTGCGAGTTCAGCTGAACTCGTACAAAGAGTCCCAACTTCAGGGCCAATTTCAGATACATCTATGTGGTTTCCTTCACAGATGTCTATTGAAATTGCACCTGAAATCGCGAAAAGTAGTACAGGAACTACTCTTGGGAAGTCAGCGTCGCACCAATTCGGACGGTTCCATTGCGGGCAAAAGCCACCGATTTCTCATGCAATTTGACATGTCAAATCCCATGCCACATTGCATCACCGTGAACCGGGGCTAAGTGTAAGTGTATGTGATGCAAACTCTACATCTCAGTATAGTTTACATCATGCTTCACTGTACACAGTTTTCTTAAGCCCTCTCCAGGGTAGTGTTAACCCCCCGCTGGCTGAAAAGAAACACCCTTTTTACTTACCAAATAGCTACAGTCACAGGACTCCCAAGTTTTCTCTCTTCCTTTCTGTATTTCTTACTGCCTGCGTGACGTGGACACTTCCTATTAAGTGGTCAGCAGTTCCTCTCAGGATCCAGAAGAGTGACATAAGCAGAGGAGATTGTAGGGGGGGGGGGGGGGGGCGCAGTAATCTCAGGAGCATTTGCAGAGTTAGATTAGTGGTTCCTGGAAATGAGGAACTCAAGTAAGTATATCTTGCTTAACCAGGAATAAAAAGCAAAACATCTTTCGGGGTGTGTTACTGGGGTAGGTGGTAGACAGGGGTGTGAGTTTATTAAAATTTTGCCAAAGATAGGCTTTAAGCAAATCATTTAGAATCTTTCTTACATGGAGCTCCTGCCAGCAACACAACTTCCTGTTGCAGGCTAATAATGTTAAGGAGCTATTGCCTCGTAATTAGTAGTAGTGTTGCCAGCCTGCCATGTGTGCTCCTCAGCTGCCTGTGCATTGTCAATCTAGTTTATCAGATAGGTAGGCAAATGTCAAACCAAGGGCTCATTCAAACTTGAGGAAGCCTTTTCCACCCCTCTGAAAATATCTGTGGTGAATCGCTTTTCAGAAGACAGTTGAAAAGCACCTGGGAGATGGCTGTTTTAACCCTAAAAAAACCGCACCACCAAGCCACAATCGTTATCATTACTGCCTGCCAAAACCGACATGGGGTATAATTTTTGACACGGCCGTGAAGTATCGTGTGTACAATCCTGTCCATCTGTCTTTGCAGCTTAAAAGGGGTGGTTGGAGGGCAGGAAAACAACTGCTCAACCACCTACCCTTACCTCCCCCTGGCCACCTGTGTGGATGAGCCCTAAAGGAGCACACACGGCAGGCTGACAATGTTAAAGCGGAGGTCCACCCTAAAATGGACCTCCGCTCATCGGAATCCCCCCCCCCTCCGGCGCCACAATTGGCACCTTTCAGGGGGGAGGGGGGTGCAGTTACCTGGATAATCCAGGTAACTGCACCCACTTCCGGGATAGCTGTCTGCGGAAAGGGGCGTAGATTACGCCCCTTTCCGCAACTGCCCGCCCCTTTGCGCAAGTGCCCCGCTGCCTGCTGGGAAACACACAGTTCCCAGAGGCAGCGGGGACCGTCCGGATTGCGCCGCGCGGCTCGCGCATGCGCAGTAGGGAACCAGGAAATGAAGCCGAAAGGCTCCATTTCCTGATTCCCATACCCAAGATGGCGGCGGCAGGACCCGACAGACGACCTAGCGATCGGCTTCGGGTGCCGACATCGCGGGCGCGCTGGACAGGTAAGTGTCACTATTTTAAAAGTCAGCAGCTGCAGTATTTGTAGCTGCTGGCTTTTAAAAAAAAAAAAAAATGCGGAGTCCCGGTGGACTCCCGCTTTAATTGCAAGGCAATGGCCTAAAGTGGTTGTAAAGGCACAAAGTTTTTTACCTTCATGCATTCTTTATATGAAGGTAAAAAAACCTCTGTGCAGCAGTGTCCCCAGCCCGTAATACTTATCTGAGCTCCCTCTCGATCCAGTGATGTCCATGAGAGCCTTGGCTCTCCAGGGACTTACATTCCTGATTGGCTTTTGGCAGCAGTGGTAGCCATTGGCTCCCACTGCGGTCAATCACAGCCAGTGAGCCAAGCATGAGATGGAGGGGGCGGGGCCGAAAAGCAGCTTTGCGTGTGAATGGACAGTTTGAGAGTGCACCTGCTTGGGTTCCCCCATTGCAAACTGTTTGCTGTGGGGACACCCAGCAGGAGGGCGGCACCAGTAACGCCGGTATGGGACCCAAGAAGAGGAGGATCCAGGCTGCTCTGTGCAGAAACCACTGCACAGAGCAGGTAAGTATAACATGTTTTAGAAAAAAAAAAAGCTTAAGTATTTTAACTGTCAGCCTGCAACTGGTAAAAGCGGTAAAAGCAGGCAGTTGAGCTAAGTTCTTACCTACCTGGTATTGGTGCCAAACGCAGCCCTTTTAAGCGAAAAGGGCCATGGCACAATCATATTGAATGCAGTTGCATCGTGATGGTTCAGCCTTTTGAGGGTTTAAACAGGCGGAGAGGAGTCGACATATTGCCTTCACATCTGAATGAAGCCCTAGAGTTTACTTACACAATAATGCTGGCCATACACTATACAAAAAATCAGCTAAACCCATTTTTGAAAAATGAACATTCGGCCTTGAGTGTAAAACATCATGTAATAACCGATAAATCATTCAGTGGACATGAATTTTTTGTTAGTTTTAACTTTTTTTTACATATACCTAGTGCAGACAGTTCGGAACATGTCCTTAGTTTTTTCGGTTCAAAAACGTCCCAACGTTTATCGATTTTGTGCCCATTAACTGGCCGAAAAACGAATGAACTGTCGAAATTACCGAATTTCGGCCAATTTTTTGTATAGTATATGGCCAGCATTATGACGTTCAGCTCCACTGCCTGCAAATATCAGTCCAAGTATGGCCGCACACTCTGGGCATCTCTAGAAACTCTTGCATACCATGGAGATATATAAACAAGTGATAACAAGCATTCATATGCAGTGCTAAATAGGGAACAGTCATACCATTAGGCCTCTTGTTATCACAGTCTTTCCTCACTCGTGGTAATACATCTACAAGTGTTTTGTTAGCATGTGGACTGCTTTGTAAGCTGTGAGAAAAGGGGGCAGTCATTGGGTAGAAGGTGTGCGGTGATGGTGATGCCAGGGTGGAGAGGAGATGTCGCCGTGTACAGGCACAGAGCTGTCTGCAATGGATTATCTTTGGCACATCTACTGGAAAATATTACTGCACAGCAGAAGTTAGCCGAATCCTCACAATGACATTTTCATTTTGCAGTTTAGAGTTACTTGACCAGCTGCGTGATTCCTGGATGGCGGAGTGGATGGGTCTCCAATACCCGTGTTTACTATAATCTGTCTAGCATTCCCCCTTCATCCTCAGCAGCCAGGAAATGTGAAGCTCGGGATAAATTGGTTTTACACAATGATGATTTTCCCTGGTGGCATTTTTGTGTCCTTTCCATTTATAGGGATGAGCCTTCTGTGTACAGTAAAATCTATTTCTAGATGAAAAATCCAGACGGCACACAAATATGAACTGTGTAGCTGGGAGCAGAAGGGGAAGGAGGGATTCTTAAATTCCCAATATTCTATATACACTATATTACCAAACGTAGTGGGACTTCTGCCATGGCAAGGTCCATAAAGACAAGTATTAGCAAGTTTCGGGCGGAGGAACTTTGATTGGTCCGGACCTCAACCCGATAGAACACCTTTAGGATGAATTATGCCCTCTACACATGGTCAGACTTTCCGACGGAAAATGTGCGATCGGATCTTGTCGGAAAATCCGATCGTGTATTGGCTCCATCTGACTTTTTCCATCGAAATTTCCAACACACAAAGTTTGAGAGCGGGATCTAAAATTTTCTGTCAACAAAATCCGATCGTTTAAATTCCGATCGTGTGTAGACAATTCCGACAGACAAAGTGGCACGCATTGCTCAGAATAAATTACGAGACAAAAGCTACTGCCCTCTTTATAGTCCCGTTGTATGTGTTCTACATCACTGCGTTCTGAACGATCGGATTTGTCGTCGGAATGTCCGACCATGTGTACAGGGTATTAGAGTGGAGACTGCGAGCTAGCCCTTCTCGCCCACATCAGTGCCTGACCTCACAAATGCACCTGGAAGAATGGGCAAACATTCCCATAGACACACTCCTAAACTTTGTAGACGGCCTTCCCAGAAGAGTTGAAGATGTTATAGCTGCAATGGGTGGGCCAACTCAATATTGAACCCTACAGACGAAGACTGGGATGCCATTAAAGATCATGTGCGATTAAAGGAAGGTATCCCAATACCGGGCCATAGCCGAAAGACGGCTACAGCGCGGTCGGCTTATTCTGGAAGTCCTCACAGAATCCTGCTCCCGCGCGCCCCCTGGGGTGCGCTCCCGGGAACATCCACATCACGGATAGCGGTAAACGGCCGCTGATAGTGGGCGTTTACAACGTGATCGCTCCTTCAAATAATGGAGCATCACTTGTAAACAAACCGGCGACATGTCATGACGCCGGTTCCTCCTCTCTCTGTACCAATCGGTACAGTGAGAGAGGGAGAGATCATTTGCAGCGCTGTAGGCACTACAGATCCAGCCCACAGCGCTGCTCAGTGCCCACATTCTGCCACTGCCAGTACTGCCATACTCTGCAGTACTCTGCAGCAATACTATGCAATACTCTGCAGCAATACTCTGCCAATACTATGCAATACTCTTCCAACACTATGCAATACTCTGCCAGAACTATGCAATACTCTGCCAATACTATGCAATACTCTGCCAACTCTATGCAATACTCTGCCAGAACTATGCAATACTCTGCCAATACTCTGCCAATGGTCGCCAATACTCTGCCAATACTCTGCAATAAATTTTAACAGAAACAAATCTTTTTTTTTTGCTTACCGAATTTTCTGTCTTTTTTGATTTATAGCGCAAAAAAAAAAAACAGCAGTGATTAAATACCACCAAAAGAAAGCTCTATTTGTGTGAAAAAAAGGACAAACATTTCATATGGGTACAGGGTGGCATGACTGAGTAATTGTCATTCAAAGTGTGAGAGCACCGAAAGCTGAAAATTGGTCTGATTAGGAAGTGGGTTTAAGTGGTAAGTGGTTAAACTAAATGAGTTGTTTTACAAGGTGAGGGTTCACATATACTTTAAGGCAATAAATAAGGTGAGCAGTGTGACATCATAGCAGATAACACTGCCCTGCACACAGCACACAGTGGCTGGGCAGTGCAATTTTGGTGTGAGCGAGCTCTCAATGGCAAGTTGTACATCTGATGTAAAAAGGTATAAGAAAGAAATGTCTTTGTTGTGTGTATCAACCTGGTCTTTTTTTTTCTCCTGATTCATAATACTGAAAAGCTAAGATAGGGAAAGAGAAAAAATTGATTACAGGCCCTATCATTATTATTTATTACCGCTACTTATATAGCACTATCAATTTATGCAGTGCTTTACACATAAATTGTACATTCACATCAGTCCCAGTCCTGAAGGAGCTTACAATCTAAGGTTCCTGACTCACATTCATATACTAGGGCCAATTTAGACAGAAGCCAATTAACCTATCAGCGTGTCTTTGGAGTGTGGGAGGAAACCTGAGTACCAGGAGGAAACCCATGCAGGGACAGGGATAACATGCAGGTAATGCCATGGTTGGGATTCGAACCAATGACCCTAGTTCTGCTGTATGGTGCTAACCACTTTGCTGCAATTCAGTTTAGGATGAATAATACAACCATAGGGTACCCAAGAGGTTGAATAAGGTGGAAACAAGCCTTGGAGAAGATGGTGGATAGGATCGTTTCCCTTGTACATTTACATAAACAGATCTGGGAATATTTAGTAGTAGTTAGAGAAACTTCTGTCTCCTGTGTAAAAATTAAAAGTTAGCAGCTACAAAAACTGTAGCTGCTGACTTTTAATAAACAGCCACTCACCATGTATGTGCGAGTTGCTCTGTGCATTGTGAATGGTGATGCAGTCTTCTGAGACCTGTGACGTGTCCCAGAAGCCTGTGAGAAGGGGGTGGAGAACTTTGGCTTTGATCACCTAGGCAGTTGGAGCAGAAGTGGTAGAAGGTACCTTGTCAAAATCAGGTACCCGCTCCCCCCCCCCCCCCAAAAAAAGTGGCATTCTTGAAAGAGGAGGGTGAGAGGAGGCCTTAAAGCAGAATGTCCCCTTTTGGGTGGAGTTACACTTTATTCACATTCAACAGGACTTGTTTTGTAATGTTGAAGATCTTTCCTAGCTTGTTAAAGCCATTTCTAATGAAGGTTAGGAAGATAGCCCATCATTATATCCAAACAAGTACACAATGGAAGGGCTGAAAATTGTGGAACCACCCTGTTCTCAATACACAATGCAATCCTTGGTGTCAGGAAGATGCTCATAAATGTTAATCCTTCGATATACATGACTGAAGATGTGAGTTGTTGTTAAAACACATGGGTAGAGATGTTAAAGAGGAAGTAAACCCTTCCAAACAACTTGGACCTATAGGTAAGCCTAGATTAAGGCTTACCTGTAGGTCCAAGCAATATCTCCTAAACCTATATGGTTTAGGAGATATTTGCCCGAAAATGGGCACCGCTGTCTACGGCGCATGCGCCGTAGACAGCGGCGCGCAGGCGCACTAAATGCGGCAAATCCAAGAATGGATTTGCCAAATTTGACGACTCCCGTGCGCATGCGCGGGAGTGACGTCATCGCGGCTTCGCCGTATGACAGCGGCGGAGCTGCGAGGCGCGACTCCCGTGCGCATGCGCGGGAGTGACGTCATCGCGGTTGCGCCGCTGTGATTCGTCGGAGCTGCGAGACGCCACAAGCAACATGGATGCGGCGGACTACAGGGGACAGCGGCGACTTCGCTGGCTCCTGTGTCAGGTAAGTGACACATAATGAGCTACTATGCAAAGCATAGTAGTCCATTATGCTTTACCTTTGCAGGGAAAAAAAGAGGAAGTAAACCCATCAGGGTTTACTTCCTCTTTAAAAGAGTGTCTGGAACTATGCCTTGTGGACTTGTATTTTTATAATAATCATCTATGTTTTTACCTATTCTTATAGATTATTGGTAATAAGTTAATTTTTTTCATCTTAATGCATTCTATGCCCCCCTAATACTTACCTGAGCCCCATCTCTGTCTCGGCCATTCGGGACTCTCCCTCCTGATTGACTGGGATACAGCAGTGGCACCATTGGCTCCCGTTGCGGTCAATTAAAGTCAGGTACCCAATCAGGAGTGGGGGCAGGGCCAAACAGCAGCTCCGTTGTCAGAGAACAGCCCGCAGAAGAACTGGCACATCTGCTAATGCCCAGCAGAATTGTAGATTAGCACATAGAAATTCGCCATTGGCACATAGAAATTTACCAATGCTAATACGCATGTGCACATGGGCGCGAATGGTCACGAAGATTAATGTGCCAGTGCGCACCCGCACGCGCCAAGGTGCTCGCAATGCGTAACAGATTCTGGCACCCAATGGCCTTCTTAAAGCCAGCAGCATCAGCCACTAGTTGCTGTATGATCTTGAGCTCCCCCGTGTGTTCCTGTGTTCCTGTTCTTGAAACTATTGGATTTCTTGTTACTGACCCGGCTTGCCTTTGAGCTGTCTTGTCTCCATTCCCAGCTTTTGACCCTTGGCTTGTTCTATTGACTCTGCACCTGTCTGCTATACCCATGTATGACCTCTGGCTTGCCCTTCTGGACTCCTCTGCTGTCTGATTACCAGTTTATGACACTGGCTTACTCCTGACCTTGCTTGTTGCCTTACCCCTGGCTAGTACTCCGTTTATGACTAATGGCCTGACTCCTGACCCTGCTTCTGGCTCTCCGTTCAGCCAAGTCTCATTTGGTACATCTGAGGGACTCCTGCCCAGCAGTGCATCCTGCTCATCCAGCTGCCATCCAGCAGACATCTCATCACTCAGCCTAATGCAGCTGACAACCCCAGCTTCTTTAGGCATGGCACGTCTTGTCACCACCTTCAGGGGTTCTCCGCACTCAGCCACAAGGGAAGCCCCCTCAGCACCTCAACCTTCAACCAGGTACATGACATCCATTTCTGAATGGACACAGGGAGCTGCAGCTCGGCTTCAGTGCCCCCATAGCAAGCTACACGAGAAGAGGAGGATCTAGGCTGCTCTGTGCAAATCCACTGCAACAGAGTGGGTAAGTATAACATGTTATTTACATGTTATAACATGCTATCTTAATGGAAAAAAATGTGATTTTCCAATCACTTTAAGTCCTGCCAGATCACTTCAGGCTGGCCCCTTTTACAGATATAGCTGTGTATAACATTAAAAATAAGTGTCTATACTGTTTCAAATCCAGTAATGCACTCTCGTCCTGCTCTGCACATGCTCAGTTGCTCTACATTTTTTAGGCTGAATTTGTAGAGGCCAATCTGCCTTAAAGCGGAATTAAACCCTCCTATCCTTTACAGCCAGGGAAGCTGCTTCTGTTTGATCTGCAACTGCCATAGTGCTGCACATGTGATCAGTTATGACACCAGCCATTTGATGGTTTGACAGCTTGGTTGAGGACATAAGCAAACATGGCAGTTAGCAATCCCGGCATTCCAGAAATGTAACTTTTTTGAAACTGTTAAATCCATGGGTTTAATTCCGCTTTATGATTTACTTTTGCTGAGGGGCTCAGGACTTTAGCAAGGTGGCAGCCCCCAGCATTGCTCCTGTTTCTTCTTTTTGCAGTTTACAGCGCACACTAATTTTGGTAGCATAATTATTATTTGGAATGTATGTTCCTTGCTAAAGAACATTATTTTTTATTAAGTTGTTATGGGTAAAGTTCCGCTTTAGGGATACAAATAATGATTGTTTAAAGGATTGCTGGGCTTACTCTACAGGTGAGGACTAATGCCGTGTACACACAACCGGATTTTTCGACGGACTAGGTCCGACAGTCTTCCCGACGGACTTTCAGCGGAGTTCCAACGGACTTTCTGAATGAACGGACTTGGCCACACACAATCGCACCAAAATCCGAAAGACTCGAATGTGATGACGTACAACCGGACTAGAATAAGGAAGTTCATAGCCAGTAGCCAATAACTACCCTAACGTCGGTTTTTGTCCGTCGGACTAGCATACAGACGAGTGGATTTCTCGATCATGGGAGTTCCAGCGATAAAATTTGAAACATGTTCTATTTCTAAAGTCCGTCAGATTTTTGGACAGAAAAGGGTCCGATGGAGCCCACACATGATCGATTTGTCCAACGGATTTGTTCCGTCTGACCTTTGCTGTCGAAAAGTCCGGTCATGTGTATGCGGCATTAGTCAGTCCCACAACTAATAAAGTGTTAACAGTTGAAGAGTTTGATCCTGAAGCCCCTTTTGACAGCTTCTGACTTATGTCTAGCTGACCCCAGGAGACCTAGAACATATTGTCAAGATGAGGGTCAGAGCAGGTTAGCCGAGAATTACTTTTGTCTGACCAGCTGGGTCAGAATAAAGTAATTCTCGGCTAACCTGCTCTGACCGTTTCATCCACGACTCCTTCGGAATTAAAGTAAACCTTTTGTTTGCTGTGCAGCTCACAGGTTCATAGTTCATAGTGAACAAAAATGTTGCTCCTGCCTGTCTTTTTGTCCTCAATTACTCCCCACTGGGTTCACCCATTTGCCTCCTGTATAGCATAGAGAAGGCTGAAGCCAGATCTTTCCTAAAGGTTATACTTCTGTTTGTGTGTATTCAAGTACGCCATTGTCCCCAATATGTGGCTTTTTGTTTAAGTGACATTAAACTGTGGTTTAATAAAAACTCTAAAGCCCCATACACACTATCAGATTTTCCGCTGATTTTTTCCTTTCGATTTACCAAAACCCTATAATATGAGGTCAAACCTTAGGTGTTTCAATTTGTATGAAATCAGGCAGGCCCTTGCACTATGTGGTTTTGGTAAATCTGAAGGAAAAAATCTGCAGAAAATCTGATAGTGTGTATGGGGCTTTACTCCGAAATTCAAATTCCAATTCTCCAAATTCCTTTTTTATTGCTGCTGGGATCAGACTTCCTTTTATTTAGAGGGTGACTTAAGTTGCCCTCCGTGGTCTCGCTGCATGTAAGAAAGTAGCCATCTTCTTTGGCTTGCTCCGAAGGTGCACTAAGGACCGTGGCATTTGTAGTGTGCATAGGGTATGACCACAACCAACAAGCACTGCTTCTCCAAACAAATGGAAGTAAATGGATACAGAGAGGTTCAGGAACTCATGGAGGACATTACAAGGAGGCTAAAAAAAACACACTAAGAAACAATTTAATAAAAAATAGATAACAGAACCATTAAGTAGTGTATGTTTATGGATTGTTTTTGTCGAAAAAGGATATAATTTAATGTAATCTGAGATGCCATGTAATATGGATTAGCTATTTGTTGTGCATCACACCAGGAAGTGGAGGCTAGCCAGTCCCTTCGTTTACTAAGCTTGTATGATTCCTTGGATTTATTGGTCATCATACCTAGTGGGATCGTTTTACCTAGGGGGACTTCCTCTACCTGGCCGACTTTCAGCCCAGGTATACAACTGTCTGTTCTACAGAAGCTGGTCTCCTGACCGGCTTTTGTTGAACATGAATGCTGGAAGACCAGCACCACACCCGCATCCAATCAGTGCTGGCAGCCATTGTTCTGTCGGGGGGGGGGCAGGCCCCCTGTCAGAACACAAAGGGGAGATTGCCACACTAACATTGCTTGGGTACACGATCTCTCGTTTTTTGTTCACAGTGTTGTGAACCAGCCAAGCCAGAGACAAGGCATTTTTCCTCGCCTTGGGGTGGAGATATGGTGGGCTGCACTAGAGTAGCTACCCAACGCACTCTCACCGCACCTTGTGTGAATGAACCTGAAGAAATCAGATCAATAAAAATGTTTTATAATAATACGTACTGGTCAAATGTCGCATAGCCAGTGGAGAGCAGTAAGCCCTTGTACACACGGCCGGAGATTCCAACGGAATGTGTCCTATCAGACCGTTTTGTCGGATATTCCGACTGTGTGTGATCTCCATCGGACTGTTTCCGACGGACCAACTTTTCCAACTTGCCGGTAAAATTTTCCGACAAAATCCTCCAATCGGACATACTTCGATCATGTGTAGCCTACTCCGACGGACAAAGTGCCACACATGCTCAGATCAAATTCCTAGACCAAAGCTATTGGCTACTAGCCTGAACGTAGTCCCGTCGTAACAAAATAACGTCATCACGTTATGTACAATCGGATTTTCCGACAACTTAGTCCGACCGTGTATGCAACATCACTTCCGGACCTCTTCCGGAATTAATCCGTCGGAATTACTCCGACGGTGTTGGTTGTCGGAATCTCCGACCGTGTGTACAAGGGCTAAGAGATGGAGATGAGCCCCCCCGAGAACGAATTTAAAAGTTTTGCCTATACTTTAATATTTTTGAGTCACTGACCTGGAACAAGTATGTAGAGCAGGAGGTCTGGGTTTAATTGCTGAATACATGGTCAGTGATGGGAAAACATTTGATGCAGAGTGTCAACGTAACTACCAGGCAAGTAACTTTTTTGAAGAATTTTACCGACGGCAGTCTCTTTATTTTCGCACAAAACAGCTGTAAATCCTTTATGAACGACACTGTTCCCTACATGCAGCTACAGCAGGAAACAGTCCAGACACGTGGGAACTTTGTATTTTTGATTAATGTGTCGAATGCTTTCTTTTCCATGCCACAAATAGTGCAGTGAGGAGGGGTGAATTGCACAACTGCAATTAGCCTTTTATTAGTTTAGAACTGTCAGAATAATTATAGATAATTGCTTTAGTTTACTGTACTTGGGGAAAACTGAATTTTCAGTGTTGAATGAGTCAGCCACTCTCCCTGTGCTCTATGGGTGCAGGTGGCTAATTTCCCCCTTGATACCCGTAAATGGACCCTCACAATAAGGGTTCTTTGCAGAAATGTGGCATTAATTGACAAGGACGAAGGGCATGCCTTGGCTGTAATAGTCCCAGTGGATATTTAATTGGCATTTAGTGATTCCATCATCATTGGATAATTATTCTATTCACCAATTTCAACTAGGAAATATTTGACATTTAGACATCAGGTTCTCAAAGGGAATCTTAACATCAATTTCTAATATTGGATTTCAGATGTCGAAATCAAGGAGCAAAATATAAAACTTTTAAGGGTCTTTATGCCAAGATAAAATGGCTGATTAAATAATATCTAAAGTCAAAACTGTTTTTTTTTTATATATATATATATATATATATATATAAATAACAATTTTAACTGAAATTTCAGTGCTGCATAGTTTGCCCCCCCCCGGAGTTATTCTTAAAGAGAGAGTAAACTCTCCCACTCTGATGCTTCTTTTCATTTAGTCCATTATAATAAGTAATTATCAAACTATAGCCGCTGTAATCCAGCCCAAATCGCATATTACTTACTGTTTAAAGAAACTTTTAAAAAACTTGTTTCCAGGGGTAAGGCAGCGCCATCTTAAGTATTGTTTTCCACAGTGGAGTGTATTTCCGCCCTTACCTTGAGCACTTCCTGTACTGTTAACCAAGCCTCCTTCTCAATCCAACGTTTCTATGGCAACCCTGCTTCCCTGTTCATAGCTGACTTGTTTTATTTCATAGTATTTACTTGTGCCGATTATCTAGTGCTTGCCTTTGTCCGTCTTATCAGCTTCAGCTGATAAGACTGCAGCAATGCTGGCCGATACCCTGGTTTACACTGCATGTGATGTCACATGGTGTGTAGGAGGAAGCTCTGAGTGATTCTGCAGTCTCCTGGGATATCAGTGGTGTGCCGTAGGAAGTCCTGATAATAGATAGACAAGTACACAGAATGTGCCGTAAATCAGGGAAGATCTGGGCATGCTCAGTGACGTCATTCTAAAGAACAAAAAGCATTACAACAATACTAAGCAAGTAAGGAGATATCTACAAGCAGTGTTCATTAGGGCCACACACTAGTAGAATTTTGTTTGAAATTTTTGTTTTAAGAATGTTCTTTCAATCTTCCAATCATTAGTGATGTCAAATTGATGTTTGTTTTCCACCACGGTGCAAGAAAATTCAAAGGAGCAGGATGAGAAATTATTTTTGAATAAACAATTTTCTAACATTTTGTAACATTGTATATGATTTTTATTATAGAAAGTCCATTCATTTCAAAATTAAATGTTAAAAGCAAATGAAATTTCAAGTACTTTCAAACAGCATTCTTCAAGTCAATGAATGTGCTAAGAATCTTCGTGTGAATATTCATACAAACTTTTGTTCAAAACCTACCAGCATATGGGCAGCTTAAAACTTGCCATACACCTTAGAATTTCTCTTGTTCTGCCCAGCAAAAGAAATCATTAAATTTCCTATCTACGCTAAATAACATGGATGGAGGAGTCCCCCCTCCAGCTATTATATTCTGATCCTGTGGCTGTAAGAATACCCAAACTAATTGGATATAGTGACTGTTCAATGACAAAAGAAAAAATGTTAGCACATCGCAGCAAAGTCAAAATCTTGAAGGTTCTTAATGTTGCCAAGCCAAGCAGATACTCAGGGACATGGTTGACGCGTTTCACATGAATCACTTGAGCTTACTCATAACAAAGACATATCCCAGACCTCAGCTATTTGAAGCGCACACACAATTGCTCGAACAATTCCCTGGGCAGTGCATAACAAATGGACACAGGTGACTCAAATCATTAGCAGAATAATCTAGCAATAATAAAAAAAAAAGAAAACAAAAGAAAAAAAAGAGAGAAAAAACAAATATCAAAAATACATGTAAAAGTCGATGATCAAAATGTACATATAATACATTTCTACAATACATGTACCAACTCCATATAATAAGCTGCCATGCAATGGTGTATATGGAAAAACTGTCACAAAGGGAGACAAAAAAAAAAGATTCTCTGTAAGCCCTTGTACACACACGGTCGGACATTCCGACAACAAAATCCGACGGATTTTGTCCGAAACTTGTGTTGCATTCACACGGTCGGACAAAGTTGTCGAAAAGACTCAGATCATTCGGAACTTGGTGATGTTATTTCGTTACGACGGGACTATGTTCAGGCTAGTAGCCAATAGCTTTCGTCTAGGAATTTGATCTGAGCATGCGTGGCACTTTGTCCGATCGGAATTCTCTACAAACGATAGGAAAAAGTCCCATCGGACCATGTTGTCGGAGCTCTAAAACTTTGTCGGTCGGATATTCTGACAGAAACAGTCCGATGGAGCCCACACACGGTTGGATTATCCGACAACACAGTCCGATGGGACATTTTCCGTTGGAATGTCCGACCGTGTGTACAGGGCCAAGAAAGATTTACTCTAATGTACTGTAGAGCTGCACGATTCTGGTCAAATGAGAATCGCAATTTTTTTGCTTAGAATAAAAAGATAACGATTTTCGTGACATAAAATCTTCCACATTATACAAAAAAAATTAAAAATGGGCTAACTTTTCTGGTTATTTTTTATTTTTTTTATTCATTAAAGTCATTTTTTCCAAAAAAAATGTATTTGAAAGACTGCTGCGCATATACAGTGTGACATAAAATATTACAACCACCATTTTATTCTCTAGGGTGTCTACTAAAAAAAAATATATATAGTGTTTGGGGGTTCTAAGTAATTTTCTAGCAAAAAAAAAAAAAGATTTTAACTTGAAACCAACAAATGTCAAAAAAAGGTTTAGTGTTTAAAGGGGTTGTAAAGGTAATTTTTTTATTTTCTACATAGGTTCCTTTAAGCTAGTGCATTGTTGGTTCACTTATCTTTTCCTTCGATTTCCCTTCTAAATGTTTTTTTTCTTTGTTTTCTTTGTCTAAATTTCTCACTTCCTGTTTCACCCCAGTAAGCTGTTCAGTAAGCTGTTCTGGCTGACTAACCACCAGCTCGGATGATGGTGAGAAGTTTACTGAGGAGAAACAGGAAGTGAGATATTCAGACAAAGCAAAAAAACATTTAGAAGGGAAATCAAAGGAAAAGGTAAGTGAACCAAGAATGCACTAGCTTAAAGGAACCTATGTAGAAAATAAAAAATTTACCTTTACAACCCCTTTAAGTGGCTACACTTTCCTCACTTAGAGCCCATTCACACAGGGGCAACACGACTTGTAGGCGACTTGATCAGGCTACTTGGACACGACTTGACAGCGGCGACTTGGGACGACTTCAAAACGACTTGTGATGACTTCAAGCGCGACTTGGGACGACTTACAAGTCGCCCCAGGCCAGGCGACTTTTGCCGCGGCCAAGCAGAGAATGAGCTCAAGGGGAAACTCCACGGCAAATTTCTGAAAAAAATTTGGCGTGGGTTCCCCCTCCGAGAGCATACCAGGCCCTTAGGTCTGGTATGGATTCCAAGGGGAACCCCCTACGCCGAAAAAACGGCGTGGGGGTCCCCCCCAGATCCACACCAGACCCTTATCCGAGCACGCTACCCGGCCGGCTAGGAAAGGGGGTGGGGACGAGCGGGCGGCCCCCCCCCTCCTGAGCCGTACCAGGCCGCGTGCCCTCAACATGGGGGGGTGCCTTGGGGGAGGGGGGCGTGCGGCCCCCCACCCCAAAGCACCTTGTCCCCATGTTGATGAGGACAAGGGCCTCTTCCCGACAACCCTGGCCGTTGGTTGTCGGGGTCTGCGGGCGGGGGGCTTATCGGAATCCGGGAGCCCCCTTTAATAAGGGGGCCCCCGGATACCGGCCCCCCACCCTATGTGAATGAGTATGGGGTACAATGTACCCCTACCCATTCACCTGTGAAATAAAGTACAATAAAACACACAACACAGAGAAAAAGTATTTTATTGCACAGCCGGGGGTCTTCCGTCTTCGGGGGTCTTCTCGCCGGACTCCTCCGCTATGTGTGTGTAGCTCTTTTGCCAGCGGAGGAGTCCGGCTTTCTTCCTCCCCGCCGCCAGCCTCTTCTCCCGACTTCGGGGGTCTTGTCCCCCTCTTCGGTTCTTCTGCCGGGCCACCGCGCCTGGTCCGGTGGCCCGGTCTTCTGTCGCCGTCTTCCGTTCTTCTGTCGCCGCCTTCGGTTCTTCTGCCGGGCCACCGCGCCTTCTTATAGCTCTTTTACAGGCGGTGGCCCGGTCTTCCGTCGCCGCCGCCGCCGCCTTCCGTTCTTCTCCTTCTTCTTCTCCTGGAGATGTTGACTCGACGAGCTCTCCGGCCACAATGCCAGGGACGCGCTCCGCTGCCTCTTATATAGGGACAATGGGGCGGTGTCACATGGGTTGATGTCACATGGGTTGGTCACATGGGTTGATGTCACATGGTGACCCCGCCCCCTTACCATGTGACATCAACCCATGTGACCAACCCATGTGACATCAACCCATGTGACACCGCCCCATTGTCCCTATATAAGAGGCAGCGGAGCGCGTCCCTGGCATTGTGGCCGGAGAGCTCGTCGAGTCAACATCTCCAGGAGAAGAAGAAGGAGAAGAACGGAAGGCGGCGGTGGCGACGGAAGACCGGGCCACCGCCTGTAAAAGAGCTATAAGAAGGCGCGGTGGCCCGGCAGAAGAACCGAAGGCGGCGACAGAAGAACGGAAGACGGCGACAGAAGACCGGGCCACCGGACCAGGCGCGGTGGCCCGGCAGAAGAACCGAAGAGGGGGACAAGACCCCCGAAGTCGGGAGAAGAGGCCGGCGGCGGGGAGGAAGAAAGCCGGACTCCTCCGCTGGCAAAAGAGCTACACACACATAGCGGAGGAGTCCGGCGAGAAGACCCCCGAAGACGGAAGACCCCCGGCTGTGCAATAAAAGACTTTTTCTCTGTGTTGTGTGTTTTATTGTACTTTATTTCACAGGTGAATGGGTAGGGGTACATTGTACCCCATACTCATTCACATAGGGTGGGGGGCCGGTATCCGGGGGCCCCCTTATTAAAGGGGGCTCCCGGATTCCGATAAGCCCCCCGCCCGCAGACCCCGACAACCAACGGCCAGGGTTGTCGGGAAGAGGCCCTTGTCCTCATCAACATGGGGACAAGGTGCTTTGGGGTGGGGGGGCCGCACGCCCCCCCTCCCCCAAGGCACCCCCCCATGTTGAGGGCACGCGGCCTGGTACGGCTCAGGAGGGGGGGGGGGGCGCCCGCTCGTCCCCACCCCCTTTCCTGGCCGGCCGGGTAGCGTGCTCGGATAAGGGTCTGGTGTGGATCTGGGGGGGACCCCCACGCCGTTTTTTCGGCGTAGGGGGTTCCCCTTGGAATCCATACCAGACCTAAGGGCCTGGTATGCTCTCGGAGGGGGAACCCACGCCAAATTTTTTTCAGAAATTTGCCGTGGAGTTCCCTCTTGAGAGCTGATAATTCTGTCAAAGTCGCCTCCGTATAGACAGAGATCCGACTTGGAGGCGACCTCCATTGAAATCAATGGGTACCGGTCGCCTACAAGTCGGATAGAAGTAGTACAGGAACCTTTTTTGAAGTCGGAGCGACTTCAGTAGTGTGCATTAACACGGCTCTCATTCACTTACATTGATTTTTAAATGTTGTCCGACCTGAGGCGACCTGAGGCGACTAGGGGCGACCTGAAGTCGGATCAGGAGTTGCCCCTGTGTGAATGGGCTCTAACTCAAAGTCTATTCCACTGACAAATTGTTACAATGTTTATACTTAAGTTCAACTGATAAAGAATGTTTTGATTCTTGGCAGACTGCCCAGTTTTTCTCTTCCTTTGTTTTGATGGCTGTGGCTTCAGAAAAGCAGAGAGAATTCTTTGCATAGAAAGAATTGTGAAACACTTTAATCAAGATCGCGATAACGATTCTTGACGATTAATTGTGCAGCTCTAGTGTACTGTATCTCATATTTGTTTTCATATAACGAAATAATATTCCCCATATCACATAAGATTATCGCACGGCAGCACAAAAACAAGAGTGAAAAAAGAGACCTAAAAAAAGGAGAAACAATGATCCCTTTACCAAGGCTGATTACTTGTCATTGCACTCATCCTATATCCTTTATTACGGTAACATAATCAAAATAATCATTTAAAGCGAGTGTAAATAAATTTTTCTTTCTTTTAATCCCTATACTCCCCTGCTCTTCTCGGGGCCCCGCCAGTGCTCCTGGTTCTTCCTCTCTGTCCAATGCTCGCTCCTGAGCCCTGCTGCTGCGTCCATTGACATAGACAGTGGCACTATAAACAAAAAACAACTGACAATTTTGAAAAAAAAAAACAATATTTTTTACATTCTGCTCTAAAACATAGCCAATAAAAAATGTAAAAAATCGAATTTCTTCATTAATTTAGGCCAATATGTATTCTGCTACATATTTTTGGTAAAAATAAAAATCCAATATTAATTGGTTTGCGCAAAAGTTATAGCATCTACAAACTGTGGGATAATTTTTATTCTAATTTAAAAATTAATTTTTTTACTAGTAATGGTGGCAATCAGTGACTTATAGTGGGACTGCGATATTACGGTGGAAAAATTGCACACCTAACTGACACTTTTGGGGACGGTGACACTAATACAGTGACTAAAAGTCAGTACAGTACTAAAAATATGCACTGTCACTGTACTAATGTCACTGGCAGGGAAGGGTTTAATATGAGCGGTGATCAAAGGATTAAATGTGTGCCCAGCTAATGTTTCAGTGTAGTGGGGGAGGGGCTTTTATTAGTGGAAGACTGCATTAAAGAAACATAGGATCCATGCCCTCTGTACTGACAGAATGACAGTCTTCCTTGTTTACATAGACAGACTGGCATTCTGTCAGTGTACGGAATGATTAGCATATGCCAGCAGACATTGGGTCCGCGGGAACTGCTGATCAGCTGTCGCTGTGTAAAATCACGCGCCATATACCCCGAAGTGTAGAATCACTTAAATATTCATAATTCTGCGCAGTGTGGCCTCCCTGTAGCAATAAATCTTCTATAGGATGGTCGGCAAGTTGTTAAATTAAGAATAACTAAAGGCAAAACAGGGGAGAGGGGTTAGACCAGCTTTCAGTTTTTATTGCTGTTTGTCCCCCCTTAAGGAGATTTACCCTCTCTATTTTTGTCCTCTTTACTATTATCATTGAAAGTAAAAGAAAACCCCACATTTTGGGTTGTCCCCAGAAAAGTAGTAGAGGGGAAATCCCTAAGGGACTCCCATAATTTGCAGGGATATCCTCTCGCTTCCTGTTTGGCTATGGGACAGGAAATGAAGGAAAATCTCAGCACATATGATGAAAAAAGAATGACCGGGGTTATAACCCTCTCTTTCTCTATCCAAAATTAAAAGTTTGGCCTATGGTTCTACTTTAACCGCTTCCTGACCACCTCACGCAGATATACCTCGGCAGAAGGGCACATACAGGCAGATTAATGTACTTGTACGTCGCCCTTTAAGAGGCGGCTTGTGGGCGCTCTGTGAGCGTGATTGTGGGTCCCGCGGACTCGATGCCCGCGGGTATATCTGCGGGGATACCCGCAATCGTCTCAGAAGCAGAAGAATGGGGAAATGCTAATGTAAACAAGCATTTCCCCATTCTGCTTAATGACACTGACCACAGCTCCCTGTGATCGGGAGCGGTGATCAGTGTAGTGTCACATACAGCCCCTCCTCCTCACAGTTAGAATCGCTCCCTAGGACACACTTAACCCATGCAGCGCCCCTATCGATGCATTTTAATTGCACTGATCACTGTATAAATGTGAATGGTCCCAAAATCGTGCCAAAAGTGTCTGACGTGTCCTCCATAATGTCGCAGTCCTGATAAAAAATGCTGTTCGCCGCCATTACTAGTAAAAAAGTAAATGAGTAATAAAAATGCTATAAAGCTATCCCCTATTTTGTAGACGCTATAACTTTTGCGCAAACAATGAATAAACGCTTATTGCGATTTTTTTTTTTTTTTGATTTTTTAACAAAAATATGTTGAAGAATACGTAAATAAGTAAAAAAAAAATGTATATGTTTATTATAGCAAAAAGTAAAAAATAATGCTAATAATAAGGCTATATTTTTGTTTCTAACGCAAAAAATAAAAACCACAGAGGTGATCAAATACCACCAAAAGAAAGCTCTATTTGTGGGGAAAAAAGCAAGTCAATTTTGTTTGGTAAATAAATGGGGGGTGGGTTGCGCTATGGAACCTTAAGAGTGAATAAAAGTGTAAAGGTAAGAGCAGCCTCTATTGATTTCCACCCGGGGGTGGAAAGGTGCAGAAACAAAGGGAAATAATAGATGTGGCGCTATACCTATATGTGGGGGTTACCATTCGGTTGGTATATAAAATATGTGAACAAAAGTGTGCTAAATGTGTTAGTCAATTTTCACATGTGTGAGAGTAATTCCTAACGTGCTGGTTAGTTTTGGGCAGAGATAATATATATTTACCAGCGTGCTGGTTCAAAAACCAAAATTATGAAAAAACAAAAAACAAAAATACAAAAAATATATAAAAAATATCCAAAAAATAATAAACACACAATGCACAACAGTTGCAATAGATCACGGTATGGCAAATCCTGTGACTTTCTTATGCTATACTTATCTCTATAGCAATATGCAATGCTAAAGTGCAGGTGCGAATAAATTCATATGAAACAGAAAGTTGGGACTAGGTGTGGTACCTGGTAAAATGACCGTGAGAAAAATATAATAAAGTGCCACAAAATAATAAAATATCACAGTGGTAGTATAAACTGGTATTAAGTCTGCTAGTGATGCTATATAAAAATTAATAAAATTAATATGAAACCTAAATACCATACACATAAAGCATAAATGTAATAAAATAATAAAATAATATAATGCAAAGGATTAGAAAAATAGAGATAGAAATATGCAAAAAACGTGCAAAAAATAGTGCAAAAGATGTGCAAAAAATGCAGGCAAATTGTAAACATTAGACGTGATGAAGCAAGTCTCTATTAGGTGGCGGAAAAATCCGCAGGTGCAAAAAGGAGGGGAGTGATGTTTTCCAATCGTGTTCTTCACATTCGGTGGCTTAAAAGGGTATTAAATTATTATGCTCTCACCGGAAGGAGGACCCCATCCGGGGTGGATCAACTTTCACAATATTAGCTATTGTGCGGCTCTCTGGCTTCCTTCAGCTGTAAAGGTTAGGGATCCCTCGTTCCTCCGTGAGTGCAATATGCCACGTTTATATAGAGTAGAGAAGAGGCACATCCATAGTGTGATACCGTTTTAAAAATTTGTTTATTGCAGCAAATAGGTAAAAAATACTCACAAACAAGTAGTTTAAAAGTGCGGTAGTGTGTACAGCTTTAAAATTCCCGCTCTGCAATCTCCGTCTGAGCTCGAGGTGTACGCTGCCTGGCCACGCCCTACGCGTTTCGTCACACGGACGTCATCTGGAGCGGCCATTTTCGTACACCTTTCATGCTTTATAGGGTGTATAGTGTCTATCGCGCATGCGCGATCAATCGGCGCCATTTTAAGTGAGGGAAATGCCCTCGTCGGAAGTACTGCTCGACAGGCACTTTACACTTGGAGAATGGGGACATTACAATGAACCAATGTCGGACATGCAACGAAAATCAAACATAGTGAAATAAAATAAATGTTGGGATATACATTAAGATTCTTAACAGATGTGGGAGCATTTATACCGGAACATTCAATGAAGATAGATGTTACTTGTTGTTGTCATGCAGGGACATGGGAAAAGTTTGGTGCATTACTCTTTTCAATGAAATGGGGAAAATTAATGTGGGTGCGAGATAGGAAATTAACTGATGGTGGAATGAAATTACGGCAGGGGGACTGTGCTAAAAATGAACTGAACATACAAATAAAAATTAAAATATATGAAGTGGGAAGACTATACCGATATAGAGAAATTATATATGCAAATGAGATTAATTAAGGGACTGATCATTACGTGACCTATGGGAAGATTATTAAGCGCCATAGTAAAATATATGAAATGAGTTAATAGGAAAAATACATATTAAAATATAAAAAAATAATATAAAAATATATATATATATATGTAAATATATAAAATATATATTAAAATATATATTAAAATATGAGAAAAGAATTAAAAATTTTTTTTTAAAAAATATAAAAGGAATGAGAAAATTTGAAAAGGGGGGCGGATGTAAAAATGTGAGAGGATATGTTAAAAGGGGTACACGGTGAGGAAATGTGTTCATCTAATTGTATATATAAAAAAATTTGTATATATAAAGATTGTATATATGGGGAATTCTTTTGTACTTATATAAAGCGTTAGCGAACTGTGTTTGGGGGGAACCTCCAGAAAAATTATTTGAATGACCTTCAGCCTTATTTGTAAACTTCTTGGTTGATTATTGTATTATTCTTATAGAGAAATTATCAAAAAATAAGAGAAAATAAGAAAAAATAAGAAAAAATAATAAGAAAAATAAATAAAAATAGATATGAATGTGAGAATATATTGGGTGAAGATTAGTGGATACTGTGATAGTCATAATGGCTATCTTTGTGGACCTCGGTGTGACAAATAATATGTTAAAGCCCGACAAGAGTCGGGCTAGTAGAAGGATGATGTTATCTGAACATGGTAGCATAAAATTTGCTGGTTGGTTGAATGTATTACATTCGCCCTGGGTAAGAAAACCGTTCACATATGCTGATAACAATTACAAATTGGTTAAAAGTGGTTAAAAGTTTGTTAAAAAACAATTGAGGTCCAAGTCTATATTCATTCCTCTAGGGTGTAGCGTTTCCAGGTTAAAAATCCACTTAGTTTCATTCTGTGAAATCTTGATAGTCATATCTTCTCCACGCCAATGTCCTTTGACTTTGTCGATGGCATAGAAGGTCATTTGTTTAGGGTCTCGGTTATGAAAGTCTCTAAAATGTCTCGAGACGCTGTGTTTATCATACCCTATTTTAATATTTTTGATGTGTTCTCTTATTCTTTCATGTAGTTCGCGCGTCGTCCTTCCTACATATTGTTTGTGACAGGGGCATTCTAAGACATATGTCACATGAGTGCTTTTGCAGGAAATTAGTTCTTTTATCGCAAATTCTCTTCCATTCGTGGTGGAGGTGAATTTGGTAGTTTTCCTATGCGTCTGTTTGCTTCTGCGGCAAGGAAGGCATTGCCCACATTTGAAGAACCCTTTTAGATGTTTGCTGATCTTAATGTTGCGTGGTGGGTCAATTGTGTTTTTAACAATTTTACTTCTCAGGTTGGGGGCTCTTTTGTAGATGAATGCTGGGTTATTAGGTAAAATTTGTTTTAGCACATCATCAGTTTTCAAAATGGGCCAGTGTCTCCTTATGATCTTTTCCACTTCCTTGTGCTGTCTGTTGAAACCAGTGAGGAAGGCTGTCTCTATGTTCTTATTTTTCTTACCAGTTACTTTATTTTCTATTAGTTTTTTCCTCTCCATTTTGGTTACGGTATCTTTAAGGGCCCTCAAATAGGGCTCTTTGTACCCCTTGTGTATGAATCTTTTGATGATGATTTCAGCTTGTTTATCAAAATCCTCTTTTCTGGTACAATTTCTGTATATTCTTAGGAGTTGTCCCTTAGGTATGTTGCCAATCCATTTGGGATGGTGGCAACTAGAAGTGGGTATGTAGCCATTTCGGTCTGTGGCTTTAAAAAAGGTTCTTGTACCTAGATGTCCTTCCGTTTTAAAGATTTGCAGATCTAAATAATCTATGCTGTGGGCGTCCCATTTGCCCGTGAACGTAATTCCATAGATATTGTGGTTTATTTCTTCTAGAAAGGACTTTAATTCTGTCTGGGATCCTCCCCATACAATTAAAATGTCGTCTATATATCTTTTGTACATTTTGAGATGCTTTCTGGATGTTCCGTAAATTTGTTCCTCCTCCCAATGGTCCAGGAAAAGATTTGCCACACTGGGTGCATATTTTGCACCCATAGCTACTCCCTTAGTTTGTACATAGTATTTCCCTCGGTACCAGAAGTGATTGTGGCTCATCGCCAATTCCAATCCTTCCAATATATAATCTATTTGTTCATGTTTTAATTCTGATTTATTGTGGAGGGCCCACTCCACTGCATTTAGGCCATCTCTTTGTCTAATGTTAGTGTATAGGGAGTTGACGTCAATTGTGACTAGTAGATCCTGGTCTTCTATTCTGATGTTTTCCAATTCCTTTAGTAGTTGTCTGCTGTCCCTCAGATAGGATTTCCCCTTTGTTACTAACGGTTGTAAATATCCGTCTATATAGGCTCCCAATCTTGAGAAAACGGAGTCTATTCCGCTTACTATGGGTCTACCGGGGGGTTGCGTTTGGCTCTTGTGGATTTTTGGGACGTAATAAATAACTGGAGTTTTTGGTGCGTTGGGTGTTAGGTACCTTGCCTCTTTTTTATTCAGGATCCCTTTAGATAGACCTTTTTGGGTGTATTTATGCAGTTTCTTATTGTATTCTTCCTTCGGGTTCTTCTTTAGTTGTTTGTAGGTATTAGGGATATTAAGGAGGTTGGACATCTCCTGTTCATAATCTGTCTTGTTGAGAATAACTAGTCCACCTCCTTTATCAGCCGGTCTGATGACTATGTCTCTGTTCTTCTCCAATTGTTTGATATGTTTCCAGATCCCCTTCCTCTTGGAAGGTTTAATTGTTAATGCCCTGATATCTCTTTCCACCATTTTTTTTTTAAAAACCTTTATACCTTCATTCTGTGGTTGGTTCGGATTGAAAGTGGAGTTATTTCTTAGTGTTGAATGTCTGAAACTTGATTCTTCCTCCATTCTCCCTGCATTTTTGGTATTAGCAAAGTATTTTTTGATGTTTAATTTTCTGACAAATTTTTGTATGTCAATAAAAGTTTCAAATTTGTCCAGATCTTTGTCTGGAGCAAACTTTAACCCTAGATCTAGTATTTTAAGTTCATCTTCATTGAAGATTGCATTGCTCAGATTGTAAATACCTTCTCCTAATATTCTCGTCTTCTTTTTCTTGACACCTCCTCTCTTTCCCCTCTTACGCTTTCTTCTGCCCATCTTGATGGTCTGTACTCCCTTCTCTGATTCTCTTGGTAGTCTTGACGTTCTAAATGTTCCATCCTCGTGTTCCCTGGGCCCGACCATCTGGGGTTCCATCCGTTTCTTCTGAATTGATCTTGATGTTGACTTCTTGTTGGATACCGAAATGGTCTCCATCCTCCTCTTGGCCCAAAAGGGGGGTTCCTCGGGGGTCTGTATCCTTGGCCCCTGTATAAAAAATCCCTTTGGTACCTGCCTTGGAATGGGGTGGTTTGGGGGTATCTTCTAAGAGGGGAGTACCTGTTCTGGTGTCTTGGGATGCTGTGTAGGTCTGGTTCTCGTTGTGGTGGTCCTCTGGGAGTGTCCCATTCTCTTCTATACTGGTATCTACTATTATTTGTTTCTGGCCTTCTGTGGTTTGGTGTATGTGGTGCCCTTATTCTTTCTATCCTGTTGGGTATGGGAGTGGGTGGTTGCCATGTTTCTTCTGTTTCATTTGGTTGGTACAAAGAGCCCTATTTGAGGGCCCTTAAAGATACCGTAACCAAAATGGAGAGGAAAAAACTAATAGAAAATAAAGTAACTGGTAAGAAAAATAAGAACATAGAGACAGCCTTCCTCACTGGTTTCAACAGACAGCACAAGGAAGTGGAAAAGATCATAAGGAGACACTGGCCCATTTTGAAAACTGATGATGTGCTAAAACAAATTTTACCTAATAACCCAGCATTCATCTACAAAAGAGCCCCCAACCTGAGAAGTAAAATTGTTAAAAACACAATTGACCCACCACGCAACATTAAGATCAGCAAACATCTAAAAGGGTTCTTCAAATGTGGGCAATGCCTTCCTTGCCGCAGAAGCAAACAGACGCATAGGAAAACTACCAAATTCACCTCCACCACGAATGGAAGAGAATTTGCGATAAAAGAACTAATTTCCTGCAAAAGCACTCATGTGACATATGTCTTAGAATGCCCCTGTCACAAACAATATGTAGGAAGGACGACGCGCGAACTACATGAAAGAATAAGAGAACACATCAAAAATATTAAAATAGGGTATGATAAACACAGCGTCTCGAGACATTTTAGAGACTTTCATAACCGAGACCCTAAACAAATGACCTTCTATGCCATCGACAAAGTCAAAGGACATTGGCGTGGAGAAGATATGACTATCAAGATTTCACAGAATGAAACTAAGTGGATTTTTAACCTGGAAACGCTACACCCTAGAGGAATGAATATAGACTTGGACCTCAATTGTTTTTTAACAAACTTTTAACCACTTTTAACCAATTTGTAATTGTTATCAGCATATGTGAACGGTTTTCTTACCCAGGGCGAATGTAATACATTCAACCAACCAGCAAATTTTATGCTACCATGTTCAGATAACATCATCCTTCTACTAGCCCGACTCTTGTCGGGCTTTAACATATTATTTGTCACACCGAGGTCCACAAAGATAGCCATTATGACTATCACAGTATCCACTAATCTTCACCCAATATATTCTCACATTCATATCTATTTTTATTTATTTTTCTTATTATTTTTTCTTATTTTTTCTTATTTTCTCTTATTTTTTGATAATTTCTCTATAAGAATAATACAATAATCAACCAAGAAGTTTACAAATAAGGCTGAAGGTCATTCAAATAATTTTTCTGGAGGTTCCCCCCAAACACAGTTCGCTAACGCTTTATATAAGTACAAAAGAATTCCCCATATATACAATCTTTATATATACAAATTTTTTTATATATACAATTAGATGAACACATTTCCTCACCGTGTACCCCTTTTAACATATCCTCTCACATTTTTACATCCGCCCCCCTTTTCAAATTTTCTCATTCCTTTTATATTTTTTAAAAAAAAAATTTTAATTCTTTTCTCATATTTTAATATATATTTTAATATATATTTTATATATTTACATATATATATATATATATATTTTTATATTATTTTTTTATATTTTAATATGTATTTTTCCTATTAACTCATTTCATATATTTTACTATGGCGCTTAATAATCTTCCCATAGGTCACGTAATGATCAGTCCCTTAATTAATCTCATTTGCATATATAATTTCTCTATATCGGTATAGTCTTCCCACTTCATATATTTTAATTTTTATTTGTATGTTCAGTTCATTTTTAGCACAGTCCCCCTGCCGTAATTTCATTCCACCATCAGTTAATTTCCTATCTCGCACCCACATTAATTTTCCCCATTTCATTGAAAAGAGTAATGCACCAAACTTTTCCCATGTCCCTGCATGACAACAACAAGTAACATCTATCTTCATTGAATGTTCCGGTATAAATGCTCCCACATCTGTTAAGAATCTTAATGTATATCCCAACATTTATTTTATTTCACTATGTTTGATTTTCGTTGCATGTCCGACATTGGTTCATTGTAATGTCCCCATTCTCCAAGTGTAAAGTGCCTGTCGAGCAGTACTTCCGACGAGGGCATTTCCCTCACTTAAAATGGCGCCGATTGATCGCGCATGCGCGATAGACACTATACACCCTATAAAGCATGAAAGGTGTACGAAAATGGCCGCTCCAGATGACGTCCGTGTGACGAAACGCGTAGGGCGTGGCCAGGCAGCGTACACCTCGAGCTCAGACGGAGATTGCAGAGCGGGAATTTTAAAGCTGTACACACTACCGCACTTTTAAACTACTTGTTTGTGAGTATTTTTTACCTATTTGCTGCAATAAACAAATTTTTAAAACTGTATCACACTATGGATGTGCCTCTTCTCTACTCTATATAAACGTGGCATATTGCACTCACGGAGGAACGAGGGATCCCTAACCTTTACAGCTGAAGGAAGCCAGAGAGCCGCACAATAGCTAATATTGTGAAAGTTGATCCACCCCGGATGGGGTCCTCCTTCCGGTGAGAGCATAATAATTTAATACCCTTTTAAGCCACCGAATGTGAAGAACACGATTGGAAAACATCACTCCCCTCCTTTTTGCACCTGCGGATTTTTCCGCCACCTAATAGAGACTTGCTTCATCACGTCTAATGTTTACAATTTGCCTGCATTTTTTGCACATCTTTTGCACTATTTTTTGCACGTTTTTTGCATATTTCTATCTCTATTTTTCTAATCCTTTGCATTATATTATTTTATTATTTTATTACATTTATGCTTTATGTGTATGGTATTTAGGTTTCATATTAATTTTATTAATTTTTATATAGCATCACTAGCAGACTTAATACCAGTTTATACTACCACTGTGATATTTTATTATTTTGTGGCACTTTATTATATTTTTCTCACGGTCATTTTACCAGGTACCACACCTAGTCCCAACTTTCTGTTTCATATGAATTTATTCGCACCTGCACTTTAGCATTGCATATTGCTATAGAGATAAGTATAGCATAAGAAAGTCACAGGATTTGCCATACCGTGATCTATTGCAACTGTTGTGCATTGTGTGTTTATTATTTTTTGGATATTTTTTATATATTTTTTGTATTTTTGTTTTTTGTTTTTTCATAATTTTGGTTTTTGAACCAGCACGCTGGTAAATATATATTATCTCTGCCCAAAACTAACCAGCACGTTAGGAATTACTCTCACACATGTGAAAATTGACTAACACATTTAGCACAATTTTGTTTGGTAGCCACATCGCACGACCGCGCAATTGTCAGTTAAAGCGACGCAGTGCCGAATCGCAAAAAGTGCTCTGGTCTTTGGCCAACCAAATGGTCCGGGGCTCAAGTGGTTAAGTTTACGATCAGGCACAAAGAGTTGAGGAACTGGGATTTTAAAGGTACACCATATACACGAACAGACAACAATGTAAAAAAATAAAAATAAAAATAATTTATTAAACAAGATAAAAGTAAGGACCACAGTTGCAGTCAACATTCTGGGTATAACACACATCTCAACCCTTACTGCCGAGAGAACTGGGGTCACATACAGGTTTATTCTCTTGTCCTACTATTTCAACATGTTTCACCAGGTCGGCTTCATCAGGAAAAGGACGAGAATATCCAATAGACATAAAATGACAAGATATGCAAAGCCTTTGGTGTGTAAAAGGAAAAAGGAAGAGAAAAGCATATTGGATATTTATATCTATGTCTCTCGGCGGTTAGGGTTGAAATGTGTGTTATACCCAGAATGTTGACTGTAACTGTGGTCCTTACTTTTATCTTGTTTATGTTTTTTACATTGTTGTCTGTTTGTGTATATGGTGCACCTTTAAAATCCCAGTTCCTCAACTCTTTGTGCCTTATTATTATTAGGGATGTTGGTACCTTACTTTTGATAATTGCTGCTGACCTCCTTCCCATACCTGTTTTGAAGTTTACGATCAATTGATCTCCAATGGGACCTGTTATCATAAAGCTACAAGAACGATCCAATGTTGTCTCAGATAGGAATGATTTTCATGCCCCTCATGAAACAAATTAATTGAGATGTAAAGATGAACCATGAGCTGAGTACATACTGTAAGTATGGTAAATGATTATCTGGATTAATGGCCAGCAACGTATGGCGCATTACAAATCCTGGAATAAACATTTTTCTATCATAGGGATCTCTGTCTGTGGGGTTTGCTCATGCAGTTGCTAAAAAATAATCATAATATAACTACAGCCCCAATTCCAAAAATGTTGAACGCTGTATAATATCTACATAAAAATCGAATGCCGTGATTTGCAAATCTCATAAACCCATTCTTTTATTCACAATAGAAAATAGAAAACAACAAGTGATTAAACTTAGAAATTGGACCATTTTGAGAGGAAAAAAGGTCATTTTGAAAATGATGGCAGCAACACATCTTAAAAACAAAGTAAAAAAAAGTTGGGACAGGGCCATGTTTACTGCAGTGTAGTACCACCTTTTCTTTTAACAACTCTCTAAACATTTGGGAGCTCAGGAGACCAGTTTCTGGAGTTTTGGGTGAGGAACGTATATGCTGCTCCTAGATCCTCTTTGTATATTTTTCATTTTAAGAAGTGCCAAATATTTTCAATTTGGTGAAAGGTCTGTACTGCAGGCAGGCCATTTAAGCACCCTGACTCTTCTACTATGAAGCTATGCTGTTCTCATAGATGTGGTTTAGCATTGTCCTGCTGAAATATGCAAGGCCTTCCCTTAAAACAATGTCATCTAGAGGGAAGCAGTTGCTGCTCTAAAACCTGGAAATATCTTTCAGCATTGATGTTACCTTTCCAGATGTGCATCGTGCAGAACTAGCAAACATTGATTCTTTTCAAAGGGAGCCACCACATAAATCAGCCATGACAGGGAGCTCTTTGCGCTATATTTTCTCTGGCACGTGGCAAAGACCCTGACAGACCCGGCGCATCACGGATCACAGTAAACGGCCGCTCATTGCGGCCGATTACCACGTGATCGCTCCTTTAAATGACAGAACAATCACTTGTAAACAAGCCGGCATCATGTCATGACGCCGGTTCCTCCCTCCCCTGTCTGTACCGATCGGTACAGTGGAGGGGAGAGATCGGTGACAGCAGCGCTGTGGGCTGGGTCTGTAGTGCCCACAGCGCTGTTCACCGACATTTAACCCCACAATTCCCTGCCAATACTCTGCAATGCCCTGCCAATACTCTGCAATACCCAGCAATGCCCTGCCAATACTCTGCAATACCCTGCCAATACTCTGAAATGCCCTGCCAATGCTCTGCAATGCCCTGCCAATACTCTGCAATACCCTGACAATACTCTGGAGTGCAATGCCAATACTATGCAATACCCAGTAATACCCAGCAAAACTCTGCAATAGCCTGCAATACCCTGCCAATACTCTGCAATACCCAGCAATGTCCTGCCAATACTCTGCAATACCCTGACAATACTCTGGAGTGCAATGCCAATACTATGCAATACCCAGTAATACCCAGCAAAACTCTGCAATAGCCTGCAATACCCTGCCAATACTCTGCAATACCCAGCAATGTCCTGCCAATACTCTGCAATACCCTACAATACCCAGCAATACTCTGCAATAGCCTGCAATACCCTGCCAATACTCTGCAATACCCAGCAATGTCCTGCCAATACTCTGCAATACCCTACAATACCCAGCAATACTCTGCAATAGCCTGCAATACCCTGCCAATACTCTGCCATAAACTGCCATACCCAGCAAAACCCAACCATACTCTGTGATAACCTGCAATACTGAGCCATACTCTGCAATACCCAGCATACTCGGTGATACCCTGCAATACCCAGCCATACCGGTGATACTCTGCAATACCCAGCCATACTCGGCCATGCTCAGCCATACTCGGTGATACCCTGCAATACCCAGCCATACTCGGTGATACCCTGCAATACTCAGTGATACCCTGCAATACTCGGTGATACCCAGCCATGCTCAGCCATACCCAGCCATACTCAGTGATACCCTGCCATACTCAGTGATACATTGCAATACCCAGCCATACTCGGTGATACCCTGCAATACTCGGTGATACCCAGCCATACTCAGCCATGCTCTGCTGTACTCGGCCTCTGTATGTGGCCAGGCTGTGGAAGTCTCACGCATGTGGTATCGTCATACTCAGGAGGAGTTGGAGAATCTATTTTGGGGTGTCATTTTTGGTATGTACATGCTATGTGTTAGAAATATTGTATAAATGCAAAAAAATAATGCATTTTAACCACTTCCCGCTCGCCGGCCATCATATGACATCCTTGAGTTTGTGCGGGGATATCTGAATGATGAGTGTAGCTACAGGCATCATTCAGATATAACCTTTTTTAGCCAGCGATTCCCTACTCCATAAGAATGATCATAGCGGCTGTTCCGCTACTTAATCGTTCTTACGGGAGGCAAAAGGGGACCTCCCGCTGCCCTCCGGTGCTTCTACCGACTCGCCAATACGATCAAAGCCAGAATCGTTTTTTTTTTGTTTTTTTTATTTCAGGCTTCCCAGTCTAGAGGTGAGATGTGGGGTCTTATTGACCCCATATCTCACTGTAAAGAGGACCTGTCATGCCATATTCCTATTACAAGGGATGTTTACATTCCTTGTAATAGGAATAAAAGTGATCAAAAAATTTATTTTTGGGAAAAAAGTGTCAAACTAAAATAAATAAAGTAAAATGAACAATAAAAAAAAAAAATTTGAAAGCACCCCTGTCCCTGTGTGCTCGCATGCAGAAGTGAACACATACGTAAGTCCCGCCCACATATGAAAACGGTGTTCAAACCACACATGTGAGGTATCGCTGCGAACTTTAGAGCGAGAGCAATAATTTTGGCCCTAGACCTCCTCTGTAACTCAAAACATGTAACCAGTAAAAAATTTTAAAGCGTCACCTATGGGGATTTTTAAGTAGCGACGCTTGGTGCGATTCCACGAGTGTGTGCAATTTTGAAGGGTGTTAGGTATCTATTTACTCGGCGTAACTTCATCTTTCACATTATGCAAAAACATTGGGCTAACTTTACTGTTTTTTTTTTTAAAGCACGAAAAAAAAAACACGTTTGAAAAATTGCTGCTCAAATACCGTGTGAGATAAAAAGTTGCAATGATGTATTTTCTAGGGTCTTTGCTAAGAAAACATAAATAATGTTTTGGGGTTCTATGTAATTTTCTAGCAAATAAATGATGGTTTTTACATGTAGGAGAGAAATGTCAGAATTGTCCTGGGTGCTCCAGAACGCCTGATGGCGCTCCCTGCATGTTGGGCCTCTGTATGTGGCTGGGCTGTGTAAAAGTCTCACACATGTGGTATCGCCGTACTCGGGAGTAATAGCAGAATGTGTTTTGGGGTGTAATTTGTGGTATGCATATGCTGTGTGAGAAATAACCTGATAATATGACAATTTTGTGAAAAAAAAAAGGAAAAAAAAATCTTGATTTTGCAAAGAATTGTGGGAAAAAATTGCAACTTAAAAAAACGCATCATGCCTCTTACTAAATACCTTGGAATGTCTTCTTTCCAAAAAGGGGTCATTTGGGGGTATTTGTACTTTTCTGGCATGTTAGGGTCTCAAGAAATTAGATAGGCCGTCAGTCCTTCAGGTGTGATCAATTTTCAGATATTGGCACCATAGCTTGTGGACTCTATAACTTTCACAAAGACCAAATAATATCCACCAATTTGTACTTATTTTTACCAAAGATATGTAGTAGTATAAATTTTGGCCAAAATTTATGAAGAAAAAATTACTAATCTGCTAAATTTTATAACAGAAACGAAGAAAAATTCATTTTTTTACAGAATTTTCGGTCTTTTTTCTTTTATAGCACAAAAAAATAAAAAACCGAGCGGTGATTAAATACCACCAAAAGAAAGCTCTATTTGTGTGAAAAAAAGGACCAAAATTTCATATAGGTCCAGTGTTGCATGACTGAGTAATTGTCATTCAAAATGTGAGAGCACCGAAAGCTGAAAATTGGTCTGGTTATTAAGGGGGTTTAAGTGCCCAGTGGTCAAGTGGTTAAATTACTGACGCCTAGTCATTCCCACCCTCACACAGCACTTCCTGCGGATGGTAGAGAGTTACAATGTTTTCCTTGCTCATTCTTGAACAAAGACAACTCTTCCATACTTAATACATAAGCAATTAAAAGCGAGGATGTCTAGAACCCCGGTATCCAGGGACATCCTGAGGGTCAAATGCAGCCCTTTGGCCTCAGCCCTCAGCAGCCCGTTGTGATTTCTCTGACTGTCTCCTTGTTGGTTAAGGATCTTGGTATTTAGTGACACAAGGATGGGGTTGTTTTACAGCTTTGAAGTGCATTAACTCCAGTGTGTTCATAATGCACAGAACATGAAAGTGTGTTTCAGTGCTGAAGAAGAGCAATTAAGCAGACAATGTAATAGGCTTTAGTAGTGTAGAAAGGAGGATTAGCTCAGTGTGATACATGTTAGGATTGCTGAGATGAGCCTCACAGCTGCTCCTCTTCTCCGGAGGTGCTAGCACCAGACAGCGATCTTCTTTATTGATGTGGGTCTGTGCACATGGCGAACGTTTTCATAGATGTTTAATTATGGCATGCCGTATCATTGTGGCATACTTATCAAAGGTCCCTGCTCAATGCACGTTTTATGTTTTGGAGATTTGTCACAGAAAACGTCCTGGATGCTGACTAATGATCATCTTCACAATAATTTTTTGGGGATGTTGCCCTCTTCTATTGTGCATTTTATTTAGTTTTTATCTCTATTTTTTTTCTTTTGTGCTCAGCTCTGTGGCTTATTGGTATCCCCCACTACCTTCAAAGGTTCAAGCCATGAGTTCAAATCCCACTGATGAAATCACCTCCTAAAAACAGGCATTGTACTCAGCAGCATGTTTTTATCTCTGTTTAAACCTGAAGTGTAGGCAAAAATATTATTGGGGCATTAGATTGGTACCCATGGTACCCATACCTCCAATGATGTGTGCCCCACTGCTGTCTGCTGCTTCTTTCTTGTTAGTAAAGCTGGCTATACGCTATTAGTTGTTTTTCTTTCAGCCTACGGGCTGAATAAAATGCTTCATCCAATTTTCCCCTTGTCTCTTTTGATTTTTACTCAGGAACTGGCCAGAGTATGCCCAGCTTTTTACATGTAAGCCGGGGCTGACAGCTTGGCTTCACCTTCTTTTTTTTTTTATTCTTTATTCATATCCCAATGCATATACATTTTCCAATAATAAAGGAGGCAGAATGTCCGAACGGCAACTGCTTCTAAATAGATGCAGCCGCTGTTTAGCAGACAATTTTCCACCCGGCTTCCATAGTTTTTTCAGTAGAAGGATGTTGTGCAAGGGGGGGTGCAATGGGCTCACCCACTAAGGGAATTTCCGACGATTCATCGGTAACCAGACAAAATGTTATTAGTGTATAGCAAGCTTTACATGCAGCCCTCCTTCATACGGTAGCAAGTGGATTTTAAAAAGGAGTGCACACAAGCAAAAGGATTTTATTATTTCATATAATAGCTATACCATAGGGATGCAACCGATACCAGTTTTTTAAGAACGAGTATGAGTAATGATACTTTTTATCAAGTACTCGTCGATATGAATAACTGGTACCTATTTTTTTTCATGAGGTGGGGAGCGGATCATAGAAAATGATGGGCTAAAATTACATTACAAAGAATTGCTGTCCGAATCACATGTGGTTTCCTGTGTGAACCCAGGCTGAAAGTCGCTATACCAAGGCTAGGTTTAGACAGGAGCGGTGTGGGAAAGCGCATATGATTTGGACAGGAATCGCACTGCATTCCTGTTCAAATCACATGCGATTCTTTTCATTGTGATTTGAGCCAATTTCTTTTGTATGGGCTCAAGTTGCACTGAAGCAAAGTTTTTGGTTTTAGTATGGGAGCATTTTCTCGAGTGCAAGTATGCATACAAATGCTTATTATCTGCATCTGTGCAACCCTATTATACCATAACAAGACTGTAGTATGCCCTGATAATGTATAATGAGAAGTTTACTTACCACTTGTCTCTCTGGAAATTGTTATTTAATTTTGGAAAGGTTCTTAAAATGCTTCTGTACATTAACAATTACACATCACAGTCATCCATAGGGTACTAAATCTTTTTAATGTGTACATGAGACGTGTGGAAGAGGAAATCTCTTAAAACGGTAGTAAACTGCTGGGTGATTTTATTTTATTTTCTGACCTGAAAGGTAATGTCATTAAGTGCTAGGATAATGTGCTAGTATGTATTGTTAAATTAAAACTAAGCCTTCCAGTGCAGCGCTGTCACCGCTGGAGGTTGCTTCCATCTTCACCCGGTCTTCCTCTCAGGTCCACGGACTGCTGACTCCAGCTGTGTGAATGGCTGGAGCCATGATGACATCACTCCCACGTATGCATGGGGGAGTCGCTGTTTTCGACACAGGACTCTAAAGGAACGGCGCAGGTGGCCGTTCCTTCAGAGAGCATGCACTTGTGATGTCATTGGCTGCGTATACCTATAGGTTAGCCTTATTATAGGTTTACCTATAGGTACAAGTCAGAGATTGGCATTTACTCCCACTTTAAATGGGCAAGAAACAGCAATAAAAGAACTAAAGCTGGGTATACACTAGTAGATTTTTGAACAAAAAATTTATTTTAGGAATGTCCATTCTATTTTTTAATGATTAGTGGGATAAAACCAGTGTTCATTTTTGACCATAGTGATAAAAAATTTCAAAGAAGCGGGATGGATTCTTTATCTCAAATGTGTTTGTGAATTTGTTTGGGAAATTACATTCATTCCAAAATTGAATGTTAAAATCAAAAGAAATTTCGAATGACACTCGCGAATGACACTTTCTTACAAAAATTGTGCAAATTTTTGTATAAATTTTCATTTAAAAATCTACTAATTATACCCAGCTTAAAGCGGAGGTCCACCCTAAAGTGGACCTTCCGCTCATCGGAACCCTCCCCCCCTCCGGCGCCACAATTGGCACCTTTCAGGGGGGAGGGGGGTGCAGATACCTGTACAGTACAGGTATCTGCACCCACTTCCGGGATAGCTCTCTGCGGAAAGGGGCGTAGATTACGCCCCTTTTCGCAAGTGCCCGCCCCTTTCCGCAAGTGCCCCGCTGCCTGCTGGGAAACACACAGATCCCAGAGACAGCGGGGACCGTCCTCATTGCGCAGCGCGACTCGCGCATGCGCAGTAGGGAACCGGGAAATGAAGCCAAAAGGCTCCATTTCCTGATTCCCATACCCAAGATGGCGGCGGCAGCACCCGAGAGACGATCTACAGATCGGCTTCGGGTGCCGACATCGCGGGCGCGCTGGACAGGTAAGTGTCACTATTTTAAAAGTCAGCAGCTGCAGTATTTGTAGCTGCTGGCTTTAAAAAAAAAAAAAAAACGCGGAGTCCCGGCGGACTCCCGCTTTAACAAAGGGTACTAAGGCCCCTTTCACAAGTTTGACAGTTTTTCAGGCAGACCTGATTGAACAGTTTATTCGCCCCCTATGGGCTGGTGGCTATAAGCGTACCCGTGTCTGTTTACACCCGCCTACCTCTGATTGGAAATGGTCGGCTACAAAAAAATGGAAGAGGATAAGTCTTCCATCTAGGGGGATTGGACCAGAGGGCAGTTGGGCGTAAAGCAGGGGTCTCTGAACTTTATAAACAATGGGCCATTTTATTGTTCTTCAGACTTCACGGGTAGCTGGACTGTGGCTAGCAAGAGTGGAAATGTTCCTGGTATCAGTGGCAGTAAATACTGCCACATTTGGTATCATTGGGAGGAATAGTGCCCCATTGTTCGTGTCAGTGGGAGCAAAGGTACAGCATTGTTGGTCTCAGTTGGAAGAATAGTGTTTCATATCAGTGGGAGAAGTAATGCCCCAAGGGCTGGATAAAGGCAAGCAAAGGGCCAAAGACAGGCCTCCAGGCCATAGTTTGGAGACCACTGGTGTAAACATAGAGTGGAGTCCCCCCATAGAGCAGAGCAGGTTCTGTCCGTGTCCTGAGTGGACACAGACCTGTTATCCTCCTGCTCTTCTTTAAGCAGCAGGGGATGAATGGACAGAGCTTTTCTTTGCAGTGTCAGGAACTGATGTTGGATAAGAAGACCTGGATCGCAGTCAATGTTCCAATTCATCCCAAAGATGTTCAGTAGGGTTGAGGTCAGGGTTCTGTGTAGGTCACTTGAGTTTCTCCACCCCAAACTCATCAAATCATATCTTTATTAAAATGGCTTTGTGCACAGAGGCACAGTCTTGCTGGAAGTTTGAAAGTGCCATTTGTCAAAAATGTTTGTCGGTTGTAGTATCAAAAGTACCCTTCACTGGAAATCCCTGAGCTCAGTAAATTTGTAGACCACATACTTTTGGCCCTATACTGTAGAAAGATGGGTCAAGCGTCCAAAACCCAATAACATAGTAGCAAAATGTCCCTGATAACAATTTTTAATGCTGGTATCTATCCCACCTGCGCATTCCATGACTACAAGCTCGTAGGCTCTACTGAACTAAACACAAAATATTTTATTAAGGAATAAGATCATCCAAAACTCTTCTTTAGCTTTGAATACGTGGTGGCAGGTTGAATCGCCTGATCCCTTATTTTAACTCTTGGAGAATCCACTGGAGAAATCTGGGCATCCCATCCACCTTCTGTTGCCATCTCATATTTTTCTTTTGCCTTATATCAGGGGTGGCCAACCAGTGGCCCGGGGGCCACATGTGGCCCGCGGAGCTCTTTGATGTGGCCCACGACCTCCTGCTCTGGAATGGCGGGTTAGCAAGCCCAGATCGCGGGATGCCAATGAGTCATACCACAGCATCGGTGTTGTGAATGAAGCTGGTGCTAGAGGAAGAAAATGGCAGCAGAGCAGAGCCCATAAGTTGTTGCTTCCTGTACAGTGCCGGCTTTTGCCACAGGCAGAGTCTATGGCAAAGTTCAGTTAACCCACAGGATAGACACAGGTGCACTACCCTGCACCCGCGGTGTGGGTAATCAGTGCGGAAGCAGTTCAGGCCCTTTTCACACGATCGGCCCTACCCAATCGGACCTTTTGTCCGTTTACTCTGGCCTGCTTCCAATCCAGTCCTAAAAATCCTATTAAAAAAAATAAATAAATAGAAGGGAGTTCGCCCCCTTCCATCTGGGTGGATCAGAGGGCCTATAAAGTAGTCGTGACCTGTCATCCACCCGCTCCGCTCATTGTGGCCCATGACTGGTTACCAAGCTGCTTAAGTGGCCCTCGCTCTTAAAAAGGTTGGGCACCCCTGCCTTATATTATGGAAAATGCTGCAGCAGGAGGATTGAGACTGGAGCAAGAGTGCTGAGCCGGTATCTACAGATAGGAGAGATATTAGAGACCAGTGGAGAATTAAATGCATTTAGCAAGCCATACCTGAAATACGTATTATGTATATTCCCTAAGCTTACAATATGCACCCTCCCAGCCACAGTGATAGGGTTAACTGAACTGTAAATACTTGCCAACATAGTGTTAAAAACCCCCAGTGTAAAATCTGAAATGGATCCAAGGAAAGGGCAAGATTTCATATTTGGACAAGGGCAGAAGTTAGTGAAGTGTCAGCATCTGGTTACATAGAGTATTACATTGAGTCATCTTCTAGGATACAAGAGCGTGGGAAGGACAAACAATCCCACAATACGGCCTTTATTACTGGGACCTACTCCACTCATGAAGTGCTGGGTCTTGTGGCTGCGTCCAGCATTGCCTTGGAATTTTCAATCTCTTCAGCAGAGTCTGTTCTATCGCAGTAGCGTGGTATTCATTTAGACAAATCCCTTAAACAGATCCCCATATCACCTACATTGCATAAGGTATACTCAGGTTCTAAGCCAAATAGCTGCTATATAGAACCCCATGAAAGCTATGAATAGGGATGAAATGTAGCTTAATGCCTAGTTACACTTGAATAATTTCCTGTACTCATATGTCATTAGGAGTTGTGGTATTAAACAAAGATGTATTATATTGCAGCTTACCAAATCTTACATGTGGTGGCTACACTAGTTTTCTTTTTTAGGATTGCATTCCTTCATTGTCATCTTGTGCTCCTGCCAGTAAGTCTGTTATTTTTCATCTTCCTTTAACAAACCAAGTTGTCCAACAAAAGTACCAGTTAAGCCTCGTACACACGATCGGATTTTCTGCAGACAAAACCTCTGACTTTTGTCTGAAGGACGTTGGTCAGGAACTTGTCTTGCAAACAAACGGCAAGGAATTGTCGGCCAACAGACACGAACGTAGTAACGTACTACGTGTTTTTTCAGCTCTTTAGCGCCGCCCTTTGCGCTCCTTCTGTTAATTTCGTGTTTGTATAAGTTTGGTGAGTGTTGATTCGCGCTTTTCATTTTACGCTTTTCAGTTTGTTTCTGAATGGCCGTTCATCAATCAGCCGTGTTGCGGAATCAGAAGAGATAACGTGTTATTTAATATTGGCCTTGGAGTTTTTGCTTTGACCCAAGTCCAGTCCAAGAACAGGAGGAGGAGGATTTCTTGGACCAAAAATTGGTTGCTTTATTAATCGTGACCAATTATGTCATATGCCTTTGCTGCGGGAGCTCTAGGAGAATAATCCAGATGTTTTTCAGAATTATCTCCGGATGACGGACCCCTGCTTTTACCAACTCTTGGCCTTGTTGACCACTTATATTAAGAAGCAGGACACATGCATGAGGCTTTTATTTTATTTTTTGGTTGAATAACAAGGGACACCAACATAGTTGTATCTTTGATCTTAAAAACTACGGGATAATGGTGATGTGGTAACCTGCACCAAAAAAAAAAATAACACGCATAATAATTATATTATTAATAATAATAATAATAATAATAATAATAATAATATTATTCTTGATATCACTAGAAAAAAAAGCCTTTGAAAATTTGTTTGCAATAACTCCACCAGTATCACCAGCAAAGCAGCTTCATTATTATCCCATTAAAGAAGAAGAGAATATGCGCTGCATTCCAAGATTTCATAATTTGCCACATCACGAATGTTAGTTCTCCATTACCAACCACTTCTGGCTCATCCTTGCTTCCGAGCATGTGTGTTTTGTACTTTGGACTTTTGTCCGACGGACTTGTGTACACACGCTCTGAAAATTCAACAAAACAACAGACATTTGTCTGTGGAAAATTTTAACGCCTGCCATCCAACATTTGTCCTCAGAAAATCCGACAATTGTTCGATGGAAGCGTACAAACGGTCGGATGTTCCACCAACAGCCTGTCATCACACAATTCCCTTCGGAAAATCCGACCGTGTGTACGAGGCTTTAGAGTGTTGAGAACTGTTAGATCTGGAGTTCAGTTTTATTTTCTTTGGCAAGTGCGTCCAAATCTACTAGTGTTGCTAACACTATTGTTTCCACAGATATACAGTGCTGCTGTCCGAAGGTGTCTCCATTTCTCCTCCATCCAGGATGGAGACACCCTCAGACTGGAAATGTATTACTGGCCAGGTCATCAGGTGAATATTATGGAAAAAAGCCTAATGCCCTGTACACACGGTCAGACTTTCCGACGGAAAATGTGTTCTCTTGGAACTTGGTGAAGCCTAGACATGACATCAGATATACTGTACTTGAATAAATGTTGTGTTTGTGAATGCAAGCATAATGTCCTTTTTATTTTCGCACTGTAAGTGCGAAAATAAACTTTGTCTTTAGTTGTACTTTAAACAATCTTATTGGTTGAACTGTGTTGTATTTTCTTTTCCTGCAAAATGTAAAAAAAGTACCTTTAAGAAACAGTTTAATAAAATTTAAACATGCTCTATTGATGTTACTTCACGTGTATTATATTGCAGTTATCTTTGTCAAAAACAATTGTCATGTCCAGGAAATGCCTTTACAGCAATACTTCCCCTTTAACTCCATATTCCAAATCTATATTATTTCCTAGATTACTTTACAGTGTGGGAAGTGAGTGAATGGGGCCACATACAACAAAAACCCTGATGGGGTTCTAACCTTTCCGTCTGAGTATTATTAGCATCAGTGGCGGCTGGTAAAGTTTTAGGATGCGGGGTCACAAGACCCTGCTCTTCCTTTTTGACCCCTTCCACTCCTCATAAGCCCCACCACCACAGAATCCACCCACTATGTCCCCTGAATTCCACCCATATTGTCAGGAGTATACAGCTTGGCATCACAGGACAGAGTATACAGCCCCAGAATCACAGAACAGAGTATACAGCTCAGCATCACAGGAAAGAATATATAGCTCATCCTCACAGATCATGGTACATAGCTCAGCATTACAGATACGGTTTATAGGGCAGCATTACAGACCAGAGTATATAGGACTAGGGCCGAAACAACTAATTGATTAATCGACAACTAATCGATTATGAAATTAATCGATTACTATTTTCATAATCGATTAATCGGCCACTAACATAATGGGGTTAAAAAAAAAACTAAAATTAGCCCTTTATAATACAAAAAGAGCAAATCGCTACTGTAAATATTACTTTCACAGTCCCATAGTAGAAAATGAACCCCTTACAGTGGCGATTATTTGCTCTTTTTGTACTAATTTTAGTTTTTTTAACCCCATTATGTTACTAAACATCTCAGGCCTGGGTCACATCTATGTGTTTTTTTGGCGCTTTTTGTAGAAACGCACTACAGTTCATTTACATGGTTTCCTATGGGACACGTTCACATCCATGCTGCGTATTTGGAAAAGACAAGGACTTTTTTTTAACGCAAAACGGTGCTATTTTGTTTTTTTGGTTCAATACACTTCAATGGAGAAGCTGCAGAAAAGCATGTAATAATGCATTTTTGCGGCAATTTGTGTTTTTTAATCTGCCCAACAACAAATTGGCCAAAAATTAATAAGTTTAAAAATGCAAATCACAGCAAAACTACCTTTTTTTAATTTATTTTAAGGTTATTAACCGATTAATCGATTAATTAAAACAATAATCGGCCAACTAATCGATTATGAAAATAATCGTTAGTTGCAGCCCTATATAGGACAGCATTACAGACCAGGGTATATAGGGCAGCATTACAGACCAGGCAGCATTACAGTCAAGGGTATATAGGGCAGCATTACAGATCAGGGTATATAGGTGCCAGAAACCATGAATCGGACTGAGACAGAAGTACAGTTAAATCACACTTGTTTAATAATAAAAGTAAATAGAACAAACGTAGTCAAAACATAGCCAAAGTTCGGTAACGGGAACGGATAGTCAGACAAGCCAGAAAGTCAGGAAGCCAGAGTTAAGCATAGTGGAACAGCAAGCAGGATCTGGAGCCAGAAGGAATGTCAGCCAAGCAAGTCTTTAACAGGGACGCAGGAGATCATCTGGGTTGGATGGCTTAAGTAGGCAGGACTGACGAGCAGGATATCATCAACAGGTGAGTCATTGTGGAGGGATAGGAGCTGGCAATTAGCTGACAGATGAGTGGCCAGCTCAGAGGAAGGAAGGGCTGAGCGCAGCCCTGACAATAGGGCAGCATTGCAGACCAGGGTATATAGGGCAACATTACAGACCAGGGTATATAGGACAGCATTATGTATCAGGGTATATAGGGCAGCATTACAGACCAGGCAGCGTTACAGACCAGGGTAAATAGGGCAGCATTACAGACCAGGCATTATTACCCCCTGCACGGTGCTCACAAGACTGGTGTACATCTGGCTCGCGACAATAGTGGCACTGGCAGCAACCCCCCACAGCGCTTACAAGACTGGCAGTACAACTGGCTCGTGTGAGCTGGCTGCACCCCCCCCCCCCCGTAGGTCCAGCATTTACCAGGCTGTGGAGAAGATCCTGCTGTGCCTCCACTCTCCTCTCTTTCACAGTGTGGGCAGCAGCGATGGAGGTGTCAACTCCTCAAGCTTCCTTCGCTTGCCAAAGCGCCGCTAGGCATACAATAGGAAGGCCTGGCACTTTGGCCAATCAGGCAACAGGTCTCACTGACCTGCCTCCTGATTGGCGGGGAGGCACTGAAGTGTGAAAAATAGCGAAAAATAAATTTGCTATGGTCACACAATTGGGTGGGATCAGGGCGCATTCTCTGCGCCCCGAGTCCACCCTTTTTTGAAGCCTATTAGAGCCTCTGGCCTTTGGCTCTAATCACGTGCTTCAGAAAGCACCCCCCCACCCACCCCCACCATCCATGTGTCTGGCATCTTGGGGCCGGGTGCATGGATAGGGAGGCGGCTGCAGCGATGGGGGGGGGGGGGCGGCGCCCATGCGCCCTCAATGCACGGGCCGCCATTAATTATTATCCTACTGATGCTGATAATAGTTACAGTGGCTTCGAAGGAGTGGCTTCGTAAGAAGCATTTAAAGGTCCTGGAGTGGCCTAGCCAGTCTCCACATCTCAACCCCATAGAAAACCTTTGGAGGGAGTTGAAAGTCCGTGTTGCCCGGCGACAGCCCCAAAACATCGCTGCTCTAGAGGAGATCTGAATGGAGGACATGGAGGCCAACATACCAGAAACAGTGTGTGACAACCTTGACTTACAGAAAACGTTTGACCTCTGTCATTGCCAACAAAGGATATATAACAAAGTATTGAGATGAACTTTTGATATTGAAAAAATACTTATTTTCCACCATAATTTGCAAATAAATTATTTCAAAAATCGAACAGATGTGATTGTCAGGATTTGTTTCCAACTTTTGTATCTCATAGTTGAGATATACCTATGATGACAATTACAGACTCCTCTCATCTTTTTAAGTGGGAGAACTTGCACAATTGGTGGCTGACAAAATACTTTTTTGCCCCATTGTACTTGTTAAATAATAACAGCTACATTACAGCCTTCATAGCCAGCACTGCTGGTGTCATTTCTAGTTTTGGCACATTTAATCGGACCTGAACTTTTTGTGACATTGCTGTAGTTGGTAATTGATTGTGACTCACATTACTTTGAAGAGATATACTGTCTTCAACTACTGCACATTTCTAATTTCAGGAGTTTCATCCGTCATTGGAAACCCTCCCCGTGCTTTATCCTCAATGGGATGCTAACAGTCAACAAGCTGCACCACAGCAGAGGGTGGAATCAAATTTTCCATCATTGTTTTCTAACGACCTGACGGAAGAACCTGCACATCCCAGGTAATTATTGCAGGGCAATTTTTACTATGGATATGTCTTTGATATGTGTTTCACTTAAAATAGATTGTTATTTTTTATTTTTTAAAACTACCCAATTCAGTAGGAAAATAAAAATGCTTCATTACTGTGAGATTCTTGCTAATGCCCATGTATTGATTATGTCATTCTGAACTGCATCCAGACTAGTTCTCAAAGAATACTTTTATACTTTAAATCTGAACTCCGGCACGGAAATTTTCATTTAAATATACTCACAAAGGATACAAATCCACTTTGTGTGCACCAATCCAGATATTACATTGTGAAAGTAGCAGTGACATCATCACTGTGCTGTGTATAGCCTGTATAGATACACATTAAAGGTAGGGCATCCTACCTACAACCCACCCACTGATAGCTGTCCTATACTCCTTGCTACTTCATTTGACCATTGGAAATACCCGGTACCTCCAGGAATGCAATCACTTTTTTAGATGACAGTTTTCTAAACAGATCCTTCAATTCTTTAATAATTTTGTTAGGGACACATCCGGTAGGTGCCGACAGGGTCCCTAAAATCTTGGGGGGGGGGTAGATAGGTTGGCCTGATCATGTGACCACTCTAATCGTCTGTCACAATGGTCACATTATTGGGAGCCAGACAGTGGCGGCCCATCCATAGGGGGCGCCCGGGCGCCGCCCCCCCTTCTGTGTAGTCACAAAAAAAAAATAATAAAAAAAAAATGTAAAAAAAAAAAAAAAGGTTTAAAACTGCCCCTTTAAAAAAAAAAAGTTCTTTAAGGAAGTGCACTGTGTTCGAGCGCCGGACACAGTGCACTATGGGAACCGCCACGTCAATGCAATCATGAGATTGCAGACGTGGTCCTTCATTTGTGAGCGTTTAGCCCGCCTTGGGGGGCGCTTTCTGAAGCGCTGAGTAGTTTCCGCCCGGCGCTGTAGTATGTATTATTACGGCTGGGCAGTTTGATTGACATCTGAGTTGACTCAGATGTCACTTCCTGTCTTCTCTCTCCCATTGCACCCGAGAGAGGAAACAGGAAGTAAGAGGAGTAGAGCACACCGCAGGAGAGGAACGGAGAAGACCGGAGAGGAGCACACGGTCATCAAGGTAAGTGCTGATGTTGTGCTCCCATGGAGAAGGGGGGTGGAGTCTACTACAAATATCCAATATCAAGTATAGGCAGTGCAGTGATCTTCTATAAGGCTATCTATAACTCGGTGTAAATGATTTGTTCTTATATATAATTGTGTATATGCTGCATCCTTATATAAAACTGTATCATCTGTGTTTATGTAACCTTACATATGTCTGCAAAGTCTATGGCCACTGCCAGGCAGTAACTTTCCTCTGGGCACCAGACAGACTCAGTGCTGGAGAGTCTTCACCTGTATTCATTACCACTGGACCAAAGTTATACCTTCTATGAGCCAACATCCGTTCCTACTGTAAATGACCAAAGATATATAACCCATCTACTGTCCTATATCTGTTTCTGCTATTGTTTAAATACACATCTAATATGTGTGTGTGAGATTAGTATATATCGGCTCCTATCACAGTCTGCGTGTGTTTTGAAGACTTATAATGTCATACCTGTGGCCCATAATCATAGTATGATCTCATACTACTACACAGAATGTGCAGCCTGGTATATGATGTGCAGAGCCCTGTGTATAATGTGCAGCCTGGTATATGATGTGCAGAGCCCTGTGTATATGATGTGCAGAGCCCTGTGTATATGATGTGCAGAGCCCTGTGTATATGATGTGCAGAGCCCTGTGTATATGATGTGCAGAGCCCAGTGTATAATGTGCAGCCTGGTATGTGATGTGCAGAGCACGGTGTATATAATGTGCAGCCTGGTATATGATGTGCAGAGCCCGGTGTATAATGTGCAGCCTGGTATATGATGTGCAGAGCCCTGTGTATAATGTGCAGCCTGGTATATGATGTGCAGAGCCCTGTGTATATGATGTGCAGAGCCCTGTGTATATGATGTGCAGAGCCCTGTGTATATGATGTGCAGAGCCCAGTGTATAATGTGCAGCCTGGTATGTGATGTGCAGAGCACGGTGTATATAATGTGCAGCCTGGTATATGATGTGCAGAGCCCGGTGTATAATGTGCAGCCTGGTATATGATGTGCAGAGCCCGGTGTATAATGTGCAGCCTGGTATATGATGTGGATTCTATAAGGGGTGTGGCTTATGAGAAGTGGGATGGGCCAACTATGGAGGGGCGGGGTCTTGCGCTCCCCCATCCTAAAACTTCACCAGCCGCCACTGGAGCCAGATCTGTCGACATTCAAGACTGGCAGTACAACTGGCAGTACAACTGGCTTGTGTGAGTTGTCTGCAGCCCTTATCCCCCTCCCGGGATATTACATTGTGAAAGTCGCAGTGACATCATCACTTTGCTGTGTATAGCCTGTATAGATACACATTAAAGGTAGGGCTTCTCCCTACAACCCACCCACTGATATCTGTCCTATACTCCTTGCTACTTCATTTGACCATTGGAAATACTCGGTACCTCCAGGAATTGGGCAACACATGATCTTCTCCGAAAATGCAGTGCTTAGTATAATCATCCTAATCTCCAGGCCCAAAGATTGTTACTTGGGGAAGGTAAGAAGGGCATTAACACTGTGATAGCTCTGACACAGAATAAGGCTAGCCATACACAGGGCTGAATGAGAGAAATCACTTGATCTCTCCATCCAGGCTCCATCCAGTACCCAATGAGTGACTACATCTGACTGAATGCAATCACTTTTTTAGATGAGAGTTTTCTAAACAGATCCTTCAATTCTTCAATAATTTTGTTGAGCCGGTAGGTGCAGACAGGGTTCCTAAAAGCTAGGGGGTGGGGGGTGAGGGGAGAGAGGCAGGTGGGTCAGCCTGATCATGTGACCACTCTAATTGGCTGTCACAATGGTCACATTATTGGGAGCCAGACCTGTCGACATTCAATCATTAGTAGATACCAGGAGCTGTCACTGGGCTAGGAGCACATAGTGAACGCACTGCCAGCACAGAAACCTCGGCCACTTGTTAAAGTGGTTGTAAACCCTCCCCTACAACTTTGTCCCATATAAATCAGCATAACATACCCTAATGAACATTGCTTGTAGATATCTCCTTACTTGCTTAGTATTGTTGTAATCCTTTTTGTTCTTTAGAATGATGTCACTGAGCATGCCCAGATCTCCCCTGATTTACGACACACTCTCTATGTCTTATCTATCTGTTATCAGGAACTTTCAGCAGGCTGCTAATCATTCAGAGCTTCCTCCTACACACCATGTAACCTCACATACACTGTAAACCAGGGAATGGGACAGCAGTACTGCAGTCTTATCAGCTGAAGCTGATAGGACTCATACAGGCAAACACTAGATAATCAGCACAAGTAAATACTATGAAATAAACAAGTCAGCTATGAACAGGGAAGCAGGGTTGTCATAGAAACGTTGGATTGAGAAGGAGGCTTAGTTAACAGTACAGGAAGTGCTCAATGTAAGGGCGGAAATACACTCCACTGTGGACTCAGAAAACAATACTTAAGATGGCGCTGCCTAACCCCTGGAAACAAGATTTTTAAGGTTTCTTTAAACAGTAAGTAATATGCGATTTGGGCTGGATTACAGTGGCTATAGTTTGATAATTACTTATTATAATGGACTAAATGAAAAGAAGCATCAGAGTGGGAGAGTTTACTTCCTCTTTAAAGCCCACCTTCTATGCCATAGTAGATATGTGTTACGTGGGCACCAAGAGGTGAAGTAGTCATTTTAATGGCCAGCATACTGTGATGAATCCAACATACACAATTCTATACTGAGAACTGTCCAAGAAAATATGTAAACCTTTACAAGGGATCACTAATTTTTTCCATTGAATTCTGCATGTTCATGGGTCTACTGTTTGTCAGGTCATGACCATCTCTAATTTGACACCTTGTTGAGGACACATCAAGTCTCTAGGTGACAGGCCTTGTAATCAGTTTTACATGGAATATATTAGTAATTATTCCACAATGTTGTTTCAGCCTGAACCCCTATTTCCCTGTGTTCAGTGATGTCTTTTCTTTCCCAGGAGTGTTGACGTCTCGCTGCAGCGTGGAGTTTGGGAGGAAGGACAGCTGCTTCCTGCCCTTCCGCAGACTGAACTTTATATAGAGAGGCAAGAATATAAAGAATCTGGGAGCAGCTCACAGCCTGGCACCATCAGGTATCATTATTATATGCTTGGCTTGTAACACAGCTCTCGGGTGACTTGGATTTCTCACATTTTACCAGCTGTGAGCGTGGAATGAATTGTGTAAAAGCAGCTTTTATTATTTATTATTACAGATCTGAGTATTTAGCCTGAGCTTGTCCTCTTGTTTAGTGCATGCTGGGCATGCTTGCAGTGAGTGTGCTTCTGGGTGTTAAGTCATGCTAAGCGGTCATGTACAAACCTGTGGAATTCCTTCTCAGCATCATTAATCCAGGATTATTGCTAACTCCGGACACAAATACTACAAAACAATGTATATGCAGTATACCATTCTTTTACATAATTAATATTTATTATTGTTACATTGGTCAGTTTATTTAGTAGGATCATGCAAGGCACAATACATATAGAAACTAATCACATTCCAATTTGCTGAAGTGCAATCAATGAAATATGGATTTTGTTTGATGGCTACATGGTGCCACACTTTGCCCATTATTCTTCTCCTCACTAACAGGATGAGTTTAGCTGCTTAGGCAATTTTAGTCAGTCATCATCCATTACCACTACAGGTGCCAAATAGTTCCACATGCCTCATGCAAGAAATACATATTCTACTTATCCTATGCTTCTGGAATTTTGATACCAACGCTGGACTTTCCACAAATGTGGGCCTATTATTGAGTAAACCTTTGGCCAGGCTATGGATCAGCCTTCCTCAACCTTTTCAACACAGAGGAACCCTTGAAATAGTTCTTCAGTCTCGAGGAACCCCTGCTAAAAATTAGAAATCTACAACTCATGATACATTAGTGTGATGGTCAGTGGGAAGAATGGTCCTTACACTTGTGGTCATTGGGAAGAATTACCTCCTTACAGATAGCTAAAAAAGAAAAAAAAAGATTAATGGTGTCGGTGGGAACTTATCTGAGAGGCAGAAATTACCCAATGCTGAAGGAACCCCTAGCAACCTCTGGAGGAACCCTGGTTGAAAATCACTGCTATGGATGTTTAATTTTTTATTTAAAGATTCCTTATAAGTAGTAAATGAACGTTAAGGTTGAATATATTATTTTTATTAACAATTTTCAAAGTATTACAAAGACAATCCAGGTTTATAAAGTAAAAGGTACATGAAAACTAATATCAGAAGAATAAATGCAATGCACTGAAATATTACTCAAAGAGGATCTGTTTTCCTAAAAGGGTAATGTGATCAATAGACACATTATTATTAGGAATAGGGGCGAGCAAAAAGACTGTGAAAGGTAAATTCAATAACAGAATTCCCTACTTCCCTAAGAAACAATGTCCCAGGAGGGGTCCTTAATGTATATACAGTCAGTGCAATAACAAGTGACCCAAGATAAAGGGTGCGTAATAACATTCATGGAAATAAGAGACATTGGGGGGTTATTTACTAAAGGAAAATCCACTTTGCACTGTAAGTGCACTTGGAAGTAAAAGCGGGAGTAAACCCGCAGATGTTTTTTTTGTTTTTTTTCTACCTTTCTACCTTACAACGAGGCCCCGACATCTGGTCCGATCCACCCAGAGGGAGCTGACATGCTCCCTATGCGTTTCTTCCGGGTATCGCGGCTCCGGCGCTGTGAGTGGCCGGAGCCGCGATATCGTCACTCCCGCGCATGCGCGCGGGAGATTTCATCCCGGCCGTGTCCGGCCACTGCCGGGCTTTCAGCCGAGAACCCCTTTGTGCGCATGCGCCGCTGCAGTCAGCGGCACATACCGAGGGGAATATCTCCTAAACCGTACAGGTTTAGGAGATATTTTTTTTACCTACAGGTAAGCCTTATTATAGGCTTTTCTGTAGGTAAAAGTTAAAAAAATTAGTATACAACCACTTTAAGTTGCTGTAGATCCGAGGGGGACATGCAAGGAAAATAAAAAACAGCATGTTAGCTTGCACATGATTGGATGATAAAATCAGAAGAGCTTACCCTCATTTTAGATCTACCCCTTAGATTTAGAGCGACTGCACTTCCGAGTGCACTTTCCCTGCAAAGTGGATTTGCATTTCATAAATAACCCCCATTGGGTCATTAGACAGAGAAAAACATCAGAACAGAAGGAAAAGAATAGAAGAAAGAGGAAGTGAGGCCTGGTAGCTGTGACAAGTTCCCTCGATAGTAAATGAACATTAAAACGATCCCTTTACACTTGTGTTGGGTTGTGAAAGGCGATCCACGATGGATCGCTTTTTACAGAGTGACATAGTAGCGGCTGACCAGTATTGAAGAGGCAATACCGTTGGCTCCTGAATTTAACAGCTGAATGGCCTTAAATAAGAATAATGTTGTAAACCTGAGCCTAGTATTTGGCTCGCGGTTGGAGCGCAGCCCCATTAACTTCAAAGGGTTGCGTTTCGTGGTGTTATTACCCACCAAAACCAATGTGTGTGTGGGTGGGTGGGTAATTTTTGCTGTGCAAAACATCATATATAACCCTGTCTGGCTGCCTTTGCAGCTTAAGAAGGGAGGGGTTGAGAGTTGGTAAAAAATGCAGCATAGCACTTATATTTACTGCCTCCCAACCACAAGTATAAACTAAGCCTTACTGACCTCTGTAGCTGCAGGCACTGTGAATCAATTCATTGTTAAAGGTCACAGCAGGGACTGTTGAGGTCATTCTGTCAGCAGCTGAGTTCATCCTGCCGCCCTCTCCCAGTAGTGACTCTGCAGCCTTCCAGTCTTCTGATCTCCAATGTAAACAGAGACGGTGCTTTGGAAAGGAGTAGAGAGAGTTGAGCTGCTGGCAGAATTATTTCATTAGACAGCACAGACCATTACAATTTGCAACTTTGCTAACTCAGAACAAGTACTCTCCATGTTGCAGTAAACTGAATTCTACATACCTACATGCCGCTGCCTACACAGAATATCAGATAGGTTCCCTCATTTTTCCTATATATTATGTAGTGCTGCACATACAGAACTATTAGTGGGAGCTAATCCACCAAGATTGCTATAAAAAAATATGCAGAATTTACATTACTTGTATGATAGTGTGCATGCATGTTAAATTCATTTGAACAACAATAAATGGAGACTTTACTGAACTGTTTGCAATATAACTAATTCATTTTTGCTGCTTGAGGTCCCTTGTGTTGAGGTTTGAGACTCGTTTACATTCTTTGCATGCTGAGCTAACAGGGGTGACTTGTAAATTTCCCTTTGGTTGCTGTGCTTGCCTTGATTTCATCTGTTTGGCTGGAGTCCATTGCTGTCCTTTCTTTCTGGTTGGCAGTGTCCACAATACAGGTTATATTTATATCACGGGTAACTGGATATTATTTTATATATATATATATATATATATATATATATATATATATATATATATATACATGAACTTCCCATTTTATGCATTGATTACTTGTCTGCATACACAATCAAGTGTTTTTATACACAGGGAATGTAAAGTGTTCAGGAGTATAAAAAAAAAAAAATTTCATTGCATAAACATATTTTGAGATTTACCCCTTCCAGGCAGTTGATAATGAATGTCTTCTTCTTTATATACTGTTTAGAAAGTTCAGATCTGTTAGGAGATTTTCTCTTCCCTGTTAGCACTGCAGTTAAGTCTGGGCATACAGCCATGACAGCTGATTGGAGGAAAGGCACACACCCCCTCTCCTCATAGGTAGAGACTTTCAGAACTGCATGTTAAATTGTTCAGCTCTGTGCTAATCTAGTTATAGCATCCTTCCCAACACAAAACTCCAGCTGCTTTTATCATATGTGACAGAGAACTTGTCAGAAGTTATCAGGATGATAACAGAAGAACAGAGCAGGAGACAGCTATGGGGCATAGTGCTTTGAAGAGAGATAAGAAAACACTGCAGATATATGTGCCCAGCTCAAATTTCATGAATCGGGTCTACATCCACTTTAATTCAAAGGGGTAAAACTGCTTCAGAATTTCTAGTGCTGTCCTACCTCATTGGTCTCCAAACTTTCTAAACAAAGGGTCAGTTTATTGTGCTTCAGACTTCAGAGGGGGGGGGGGGTGACCATTGGGAGTAGAAAATGCCCTGGCATCAGTGGGAGTAAACAATGTCCCATCTTTGGTATTGGGGGAATTATTAGTGCCCCATCGTTGGTGTCAGTGGGAAGAATAGTGTCCCATTGTTGGTGTCAGGGGAAGGAATAGTGCCCCATCATTGGTGTCGTGGAAGGAATAGTGCCCCATTATTGGTATCAGTGGAAGAATAGTGCCCCAAGGGCCACACAAAGGCAGGCAAACAGCCGCATTCGACCCCCAGCCCGCAGTTTGGAGACCACTGTCCTACATCATAAATTTCTCATAATAAACCCATATATTAACCACTTCCCACCCGGCCAATGCATATATACGGCCGGGTGGGAGCCGTCTACTCCTGATAGGCCGTTCAGGAACGTCCTTCAGAAGTAGCGGGATGACGCGCGCGCGTGCCCGCGCAGCGGCGCGATCCCGATGTGCTCGTGTCACCCGGACACGGCACACCTCAGATCGGCAGGAGGGCTCTGTGATTGGCCCTCCTGATCACATGAGGGCCGTGTCCAATCACGGCCGTCATGTGATGTAAACAAACAGCCGGTTGCTAGGCAATCGGCTCTCCTCTCATCACACGGAAGTCATCGCTGAGGAGAGGAGAGCAGAACGCTGCAGCCGGCTGATGATCAGTGAGTATGAGCTGTTTTTTACAGCTTTTTACTCACTGATCACCAGTCTAGTGTCAACACACAACACACCACACAGTACAAACACAGTCCCCACATATGTCCCCAAAACACACATGTCCCCAAAACATACATGTCCCCAAATAATAAAAACACATGTCCCCAATAATAAAAACATGTCCCCCACATATGTCCCACTAAAATCACATGTCCCAATGATTATCTGCACACATATGTACGTGATCACCTGCACACATATGTACATGATCATTTGCGTACATATGTCCCTGATCACACAAACCAATTATTATACACTTAACGGAATTTTTTTTACCAAAAACATGTAGCAGAATACATTTTGGCTTAAATTTATGACAAAATTTGATTTTATTGGATTTCTTTTCAAATAGAAAAAAGAAAATATTGTTTTTTTTCCAAATTTCCGCTTTTTTTGCGCTTATATCGCAAAAAATAAAAAACGGAGTCGTGAATAAATAACACCAAAATAAAGCTCTATTTATGCGAACAAAATGATAACCATTTCATTTGGGTACAGTGTAGCATGACCGCGCAATTGTTATTGAAAGCGCTAGAGCGCTGAAAGCTGAAAATTGGGCTGGAAAGGAAGGGGGTGAAAGTGCCCTGTATTGTAGTGGTTAAAATCATCCTTCTGTTCTGAACATTAACCTGGCAGACTCTATTGGGGAGATTTACTAAAACTGGTGCACACAGAATCTGGTGCAGCTGTGCACAGTAACCAATCAGTTTCTAGGTTTTATTATCAAAGCTTAATTGAAGAAGCTGAAGTTAGAAGCCGATTGGTTACTATGCACAGCTGCACCAAATTCTGTGTGCACCAGTTTTAGTAAATCTCCCCATATCTGCCATGCTAGTATATTTGTTATAGATACAATTCTAGGTAGACAGCTGTAAAAAGGATCCCTTCCCTTCTACTGTATAGAAAATGCTAATATAAATTTCCACACTTTGGTTACACTGAAAAACTCCATCAATAACAAGTAACTGGACAGATAGGTGCTGTGAAATAGTATATAAAGTCATTATTTTTGCATAGTTCAGAGACTGACAAAAGATTTAGTTGGTTTCCACATATTACAGCACATTTTGGACAGCTACTTTTTTACTTATTGTTCTTACCTGCCTTTGCCCTCTTCAGCATGTGGTGCATGGTTCTGTGGTTTCTTAATCCTTTACTTGGCTGTAGCTTTTGCTTTTTACTGCTTATGTTGGCTATCTTTTGCTTGCCATCCTGTGTTGCACATCTACAGCTCTTAGTGAATTGTACCAATCTCCTTACTGACTGCAACATCCATCTCCAGGGAGGAGACTAGCGAAGAAGACTACTTTGGTGAACCAGAAGACATAGGACTGATTGGGATACTCAGAGAATGGGGGCAGCAAGTGAAGCCAGAAAAAATTGTTAGAGAAAAAGAAGAAGACAGGAAGGATACAGTATGGATGCCGTATACTGAGCCATCTCCCGAAAAAACAGTTTCTCTGATTGGCGATTCCCATGGTGTACAAGCACAAGAGAAAAATGCAGAATGTTCAGATTTAGCTGGTATTGAACATATAACAGCATCCATTGCAGACACTTCGATTACTCCATTTAATGCAAATAATACTCTAGATTATGGCAGTTGGAATCTAGGGGAACCCAATATTCAACTTGTAACTGGAACTCCACAGCAGATTCCAGCACCTTCACAGATCTTCTCTAGGAATGAAGAACCAGTGCCGCCAGACACAATACAAAAGCAAAAGAACCTCAATATACTATCTAAACAAGAAAAAGGAGAATCCAGAGATAATGTTACTGCTCAGACAGAACAGAAACAGTTGTGCAGTTTTTATGACGCCGAGAATCTAAATACAGATGGTGTGAATATACAGACAGGTAGTCAGGGCAACCTTATCCCGCCTTTAACAACCATTGGAAATTCAGACAGCAATAAAGAAAAACTTGGCACTGCATGTAAACCCGAACCAGATAGCTTGGTCTATAGTGGAGTCATCCCTATAGTTCAGGCGTTTGACCCAAGTCCAATAGTGTTAGAGAAAAGTTCAACTGACAGTAATCCTATTACATCATTGGTTAATCAACAGCATCGGACTGCAGGGGTAGAAGGACTATTGGCACAGATGGGTAAAATTACATCTGATCACAGTTTTCCTGGCATACAATCAGAAGATTTTGATAGTGACGCTAAGAAGTCTCCTAATGACCTGAACAATAAGGCTGATCAAACGGAGAAGAATTTATCTGAGAACATTCAATCTGAGATCAAAACTGACCCGAAAGAAATTCCCAGAATAGATGGTGTGGATTTTAGCAGAGAAAATTTAAAAGACGGTGGAGCAGATATAGAATTAAAGGTAGATGAATTAAAAGTCATTGTTGAAAATACAAATCCTTCTGATTTGTTGAGCCCAACGAGTGGCCAGTTTCCAATAGGGCATGAAGGATCCAAATCTCCCCATGCAGTTAATGGTACCACAGCTACGTTATGTAATATAAACAATGATCCAGGCCTCCAGATTGGTATTGTACCTCCCACTGACTTGGCCAGTGACAAACACAGTATAATCCTAAATGACCACGGTGGCTTTAAGAAAAGTCAGCCTTGTCAGGAAACAGCTGTTGAAATTTTGTCTGCACCTGCCGATAAGATCGTCCCCTTAGAAAATGTAGATATTTTGCAGAAACCTCTTACAGGTGACCAAGATAAAGTAATGAATCGAGCATATGATACATTACAAATGACAAAGGACAATAAGCCACAGAGCTGTATAAACAACTTACTTTTGGAAGATGTGCCAACTTTTTCTCTCAATACATTGGCATTACATCTGGCAGAGCCATGCCCTGACTTACAAAATGACATTACAAAAAAATCACAATATGGCCGCTACAAAGCGCTCAGAGATCAGTCATCCAGTGAGAACCGAGTAACTCCAATTCAGAATGTGAAGCTAGTTGATCAAAACGAAGTTGAGTTTCAACTTTCGAGCCTCAGTAGCACAGCCAAGGAACACATTCCAGGAGAAGATGGTTTTATTTGGAATGTTGAGAATTATATGCAGAGTAATGGCAATGAAAAGCTGGAAAGTGACAGTGTAAGCTCAGCCACCTATCTTAGAAAAGCTGCAGAGACTGATATAGAAACCACTAATTTATCAGTTTCTGTGTGTCCTGATGATATGGGATACTCCCCATCCACCCAGGCTTCGCAAGATGTACCAGCACAGCCTTTAAATACACTTGAAATATTTTCTAAAGAAGAGGTCTGCCTTCTTCCTCCGAGCCTTTATCCACCATTCTTTAAAACTGGGTCTGCTATGGACTGTAAGTATATGGTAAGTTCTGAAGGGGAACAGACAAACTCACTGAATGAAAGCAGCAAAATTCTATCTATTGAAACCATGACAGAGGTTAGCCCAGACCAAAGTGGGCTTGACATGTTTGTAAACCCTGCACATCAAAGACAAAGCTATGATATTGATTGTGAACTACAATCACTTTTCCTGACTGATTTGGACAAACATAACCTCAAGTCAGATTACAACTTGAGAGATTCGTCCAAAGTTCAGGTACTAGAGAACGCCTCTGCATTTACAAAGGAAGACATTAAGGGAGTCAATGACAAGCCAAACCTGGAGAGCAGGTCTACAAAAAGCGAGGACGTTCCCTTGCTTATATTAAATCAACAAGAAGCGTCTTCAAAGGACACACCCTGCCTGATCTCTGACATACTGCCCTGTCTTGATGTTACCGGATCACTATCAGAGGACAAAGTGCTTACTTCCAGAACACCAGACATTGCAATAGCATGTATTTCAGCCTCTCCAGTCATAAATGATGAAATGGACAAGACTCTTTTTACCGCTGGTGACAAAGATGTTGCAGAACTGCGGGGCAGTAAAGCTCTGCTGGCTACTGAGTCAAATGTCTTTGACTATGTGAAAGAGGAAAATCAGTTACCAGGATCAAAGACTGAAGGTCAGCCAATGGAAAATGTAGAGCTATCTGCAGGTACGAATAAAGCGGATAATGGGATTCCTAAAGCTCATTTCGGAATACCAGCAGATACTGGGATTCCTACAGCCCATTTCGGAATACCAGCAAATGCATTCAACCAGCTTCAAATGCCAGCTGACACAGACATCCCTATGAAAATGTCATCAAGTAACAATAACATCCTTGTGGGTGATGCTAATGTAGTAACAGCAAGTGTTCCTTATCAGGATGCCTGTGAAAAGACAGATGAAGAAACACCTGCTCCTGGTATAGCCATGGAATCTGAAGCCATCCAAATCCTTACGTTGGAAGCACAAGGCAAGAGCTTCCAGTCACAACAAGAAATCCCAAGTGTTCCTCTTCCTCCAAGTGATAATAGACAGAATGAACCTACTGACATTTGTCAAGCGGGTTCAACAAAGGTATGTGCTGAAGTTAAAAAAGACTCTGTAAAACCAAGCAATGATTATATCCACATGGACAATTCTACTGAAGAATTACCAAGTCACTTATATCAGGATGGGGTTGACAAGACAGTTACACCTCTTCCTGGTTTAGCCTCAGAATCTAAAGTCATGCTACTTCCAACAGTGGATGCATCAGACAAGGACTTCCAGGCAAAACAGGAAATGTCACCTGTTCTTCTTGCTCCGAGTGATAATGGAGAGAATACAACTCCAGACATTCATCCAGAGGATCCAACAAAGGTATGTGCTGAAAATAAGAAGGAGTCTGTAAAGTCAAACAATGATGGCATTCATATGCACATCAGTAATGATCCTTTATATCAGGATGGCTATGATAAATCAGGTGAAGAAACACTTATTAGTGGTTTAGCCTTAGAATCTGAAATCGCACAGACTACAACATTAATAACACCAGAGAAGAACAACAAATCACAACAGGTATTGCAACCTGTTCTTCCTGCTATTGACAATGTACAAACTGTAACTCCTATAACATCGATATTTCCAGAGAGTAAGACAAACGTATATGCTGAAAATCAGATAGAGTTTATAAAACATAATGCCATAGATAACTCTTCTAGTAAAGATGTAGTGGTACAAAATCTCCAAATGGCAAAAAATGACCAGTTACCAGAATTGTCTATAGGCGGTACTGTCTCCTTTGACATTGAATCCATAATTGACGATCCACAAATGCCAGCACAAAACAATAATACATTTAAGCTTGCACCACTTCTTGGTGACATTGAGCAAGGTTCCAGTGAAGAAACAGTGGGAAAGTTTAACTACATTGATCAGGCCATGGATATTTTGAGCGATAAAAGAAGTTCAGTAGGGGAGAATCAGCAAAATCTAGAAGTTCTAAAGTCTTTGGTTGGAGACCAGCCCTCCGGTTTATTTCCTGTGCTCACAGCCATGTCTACAGAAGGATTACAGCCTGCAAAGAAAGAATTGGATAAACCAATGGAGAGCCCGGTAAATACTACTGTATATCCTCCAGATGAAATGAATATGAACCTGGAAAGTTCTAAAACAGCATATCCTTTAGATTATAATGACCAGAAAGCTGGTTCCCAGACTTCTAAGATAGAGGACAGAATTGCAGAAGTGTGTGAAGATAAGTCCCAATACGCAGAACCTGTGAAGTCAAAGAGTGAACTTTCAGAAAACTCCCATGCACATGGTGTTGAAGCAGAGGAAGCACTTAATAGTCAGCATCACACTACTCTTGAGGAAAAACACCCTCAAGAAACGCATCCTGAGATGAGATTTGAAGGTGTGCTTCATATCAGGCCTGACGAAGAGGGAGCAATCATCAGCTCAGCAAAGGAGCATACAAGCATTCATACAGATGATGTAGACAAGTTCACTGCTAACAAAGGTAAAGGTGGAACTGCATTAGAAGATACTTTATCTGTCATGAATGACTTGTCTTCTCAAGTAAACTGTAGATTGGATGTAGAGCCCAACAATCAGTTTCTTAGCATGCAATACTCGGCACCTGTTACTCTACAGCAAACAGTCTACGATGAAGAGTTGGGATTCTCTTTAGGGAAACCAACCAAACAAGACTTAGACGTGGAAAATTCTCATTCTGAACAAGACAAAACATGTGAAAGTACAACAGCATTAACTTTACCTTCTGATGTCCAATGTCAAGAAGACATAACCCCAGAAGCTCCATGTCCTCTTCCCGAGAAGAAAGATGAAACCTTTGTGGATTCAACAGTTAGTCTTCAAATCAGTGATGCCTTTGTTTCTGATGATCAAAAACAAGAACTTCATGAAAAAGACTTTAAAAGCACTGATGCTGTAGCAGAAGGCTCTCAATCATCTATAACGGGAGTAGAGGATGTTCTTGACATTAAAGAGACAGCAAAAAAGTCTGATGACTTAGACTTGATACAAAGAGAGATGGAAATTCTATCTGACTTGCCATGCTCTGCTGTCAAGGAGACAGAAATCCTATCTGATGAGCCACTTTTAACTGAAAATAAGACAAATTATGCATCTCAGCAGATAAGCCCTCCTTCTGATGACTCAACAACTTCAGCTTTGGCTGTGACTCCCATGGAGGTGATTAGCATGCAAGAAAAATATATTGCACACGAAACGTGTGGCTCCTCAGTTGCAGATACAAAATCCATACAGACTAAACCTGAATCTAAGGAATTGTTAACATATAGCATAGATACATCTATTGAAAACCAGCAGGATTCTTCCATGGTACCTGTTCCACTAGCAGCTCCTGATACAGATATATCAAGAAGTGAACTTTCTTCTACCAGTTCTTCCCAAGAGACACCACCAGCTGAGCCAGTACCTTCCTTGCCAGCAATTAGAAGCCCAACTTTTCCACCTACTGACTCTTTGAGCTTTACTCAGAAGCTACGCAGTGTTCTCCACTCTGAGAGGCCGTTCCCCAAAAAGACGATGACACCAACATCTTCTGAGCCATTGGTTCTTCCCTCAAGTCCCAGGTTGCGCAAAGAAGGTGCAGTCAATGAAAGGTACTGTTTTGTTTTCTATTTATATAAATAATAAAATAAAGTGTCTTCACTGGGCTTAGCAACCGGTCACGTAATTTCTTTCTAGTAGCTGCACCAGAAGAATAAGAGCTGCATACTTTGTAAGGTAAGAACAGTGATGATGTGCATAGTATCCCATAGCAATGTGCTGTTTAGTTGAAAAAAAAGACACGTTTTGATTGGTTGACATGGGTTTTTGCATTTAGCATTGCTGTTTGCAGGGCTTAACTTAAAGTAGAACTATGGATACAACTTTTTTTTTCATTTTGGATGGAGCAAGGGAGAGTTATAATCTGTCAGACTTTTTTTCCGCCATCTGTGTTCCATTTCAGAGATTTCCCTTTACTTCCTATTTCGTAACCAAACAGGAAGTTAGAGGAAATCCCTTGGAGATCTCCAGGTCACCAGAACTAGTGTCTCCATTTGAAAATTCCTTGGAGATCCCCAGGTCACCAGAACTAGTGTCTCCATTGGAAAATTCCCTGGAGATCCCCAGGTCACCAGAAGTAGTGTCTCCATTTGAAAATTCCTTGGAGATCCCCAAGTCACCAGAACTAGTGTCTCCATTGGAAAATTCCTTGGCGATCCCCAGGTCACCAGAACTAGTGTCTCCATTGGAAAATTCCTTGGAGATCCCCAGGTCACCAGAACTAGTGTCTCCATTTGAAAATTCCTTGGCGATCCCCAGGTCACCAGAACTAGTGCCTCCATTGGAAAATTCCTTGGCGATCCCCAGGTCACCAGAAGTAGTGTCTCCATTTGAAAATTCCTTGGAGATCCCCAAGTCACCAGAACTAGTGTCTCCATTGGAAAATTCCTTGGCGATCCCCAGGTCACCAGAACTAGTGTCTCCATTGGAAAATTCCTTGGAGATCCCCAGGACACCAGAACTAGTGTCTCCATTGGAAAATTCCTTGGAGATCCCCAGGTCACCAAAGCTAGTGTCTCCATTGGAAAAGTTACCCTTTATCACTTTTCTGGGGACAATCCAAAATTTGGGATTTTCTTTTACTTTCACTTTCAATGATTAACGGGGGGCACAGACAGCAATAAAAACTGACAGGTGTTCTAATCCCTCTATCTATCCAAAACTAAAAAAAAGGTTTGCCTTCAGTTATACTTTAAAGCGGAGGTCCACCCTAAAGTGGACCTTCCGCTCATTGGAACCCTACCCCCTCCGGCGCCACAATTGGCACCTTTCAGGGGGGAGGGGGTGCAGGTACCTGTACAGTACAGGTATCTGCACCCACTTCCGGCGTAGATTCTGCAGAAGGTACGCTCCTTTCGGCAGAATCTACGCCCCTTTCCGAAGGTCCCCCGCTGCCTGCTGGGAAACACACGGATCCCAGCGACAGCGGGGACCATCCTTATTGCGCAGCGCGACTCGCGAATGCGCAGTAGGGAACCGGGAAATGAAGCCGAAAGGCTCCACTTCCTGATTCCCATACCCAAGATGGCGGCGGCAGCACCCGAGAGACGATCGAGAGATCGGCTTCGGGTGCCGACATCGCGGGCGCGCTGGGCGGGTAAGTGTCATTATTTTAAAAGTCAGCAGCTGCAGTATTTGTAGTTGCTGGCTTTTAAAAAAAAAAAAACGGCGGACTCCCGCTTTAATAATCCTGCTAGTATCGAATTGGTTACTATGAGCAGAAAAGACACTCAGATGTAGATGGCAATTGATGTTTTGTAAATTTTTTAGTTTTAAAAGGATTATAAGTGTTTCCAGTAAGAAGAATATACAGATAGCGAGCAGACTGTTTCATATTACTGGTAACAATTGGGTATTGCATATTTGATGTTATTAAAGCAGACCTTGACCCATGAATGTGACTTCCTCCCCTCTTCTCCTCTGTTCCTCTCCTCGGTTATATGACATCCACTGGTGCCAATTGTCAGAATACAATAGCCACTGCGGGAGTTTTGCCAATCCCTACTGTATGACCAGCTTTAGAACTTCTGCCATCTGCAACAGCAACACATACACAGATAAAATACTTTTAAATAGAGTAGAGGGATTTTAGAGTCCCCATCAGCACTTTATTGCTGCCTGTGTCCCTGTTGCAGATTTTCCTCACTAGCTGTCTGCTGAAACTGTTGTCTTCATGATAGAGCGAGTGAGTAGAGCAAGCCATACATTATGCAATTTTCTTTCCTTCCACCATCCTTCCATCCACATTCAGGCTCCATGCACACTGGAGCTCATAAACGACAGTTTTTTTGAGTTTGGGCGTTTTTTTTTCTTTCTTTTTAACCGCCCATAAACTCCCCTCTATGTTATCCTATGTGTCCATGCACACATGGAATTTTTTGACCTTTTATCAGCAGTGGAGTTTATGGGTTGTTTTCTGAACGCCACAAAATCCCATTCAGTCTTGGTTTTCTGGCAACAAAAAACGCCAAACGCTGATAAACTTTAATAAACACTGAAAAAAAAGGCTCACCAGCGTTTTCTAACCTTTTTGATCCATTAAAAAAAAAAAAGGCTAAAATACGCTAACGTGGAAAAACGCTATTGCAAAGACGTTAAAAAACGTTGAAAGACTCACTGCAAAGCTACTGGCGTTTTTATAACGTTATTTTAACGTCCAATGTGCATGGAGCCTCAGTGTTGATGGTGGAATCCCTTCCACAGCACTATTGTGTTCTTCCAGTGGGGAGCACAGGGAGCCTTCCCTGCTGGCAGAACGCAATGATTAATCTCGCCAGATTTTAGCCAACAGCACTAGTCATTTGAGAAAAACCCGAAAGGCTGGCTGTACACAAGTTGATCGCTGGATCGCCTTGTGTACAACCAGGGTGCCCATACATGGATCAAGATTTGTCCGGTCCCAAACTGGCCAAATTTCGATCACTATAAGGCGCTATAACCTGATAATAGTGATCATAGCGTTCTACTGGCAGGAAAGGCTTTCCACCAGCAGAATACAGTAGCGCCCATCAATACTGACTGTGTTTGATGGTGAAATGTAGCAATTTTCTTTCTTTGCCTGCTTAAAGTGGTGTTGCCACCAAAAAATAAAAAAGTGTTTAAAATTCTTAAAAAAAAAAAAATAAATGGAAAAAAACTTTTACTCACTTCTAAATGCCTGTTGCTAGGGGGTCCCTCGTAGTCTGCCTTCTTCTTTGCCCGGGCTGGTGACATCACTTCCCCTCGCGCCGCACAGTCATCTGGGACCTGTCACATGTCCCAGATGACTGTGCAGTGTATCACGGCACCCTGCGCCGCTCGCGCGTGCGCAGTGGGTGCCCGGCTGTGAAGCCACAGCTGGGTGCCTGCAGTACGGATGATGGCGCCGCGAGCAGAGCGGGGAACGAGGGGGGGGGGCTTCGTTCCCCCGCATCGCTGGACCCTGGGACAGGTAAGTGTCCGATTATTAAAAGTCAGCAGCTGCAGTATTTGTAGCTGCTGACTTTAAATTTTTTTTTTTTAGGGGCACCCCACTTTAAGGTGTTTTTTACATGGGTCCTGGGAACGTGCCACAATCATAACTGCAATGTGGTATTTTACAAAATATATAATTATATATATATATATATATATATATATATATATATATATATATATATATATATATTATACAAAATCCCTGAGATAAAAAAAAAGGCATTCAGGAGGCAATGCTGGGCAACCATTGCTCTACTGTCCTCTGAAAAGAGATCCACCGCAGATTGCTTTTCAGAGGACAGTAGACACAGCCACCCTTTTAAAAGAGCCCTAATAAATCCATGGATAGAAGTAAAAACCAGTCAAGGGCTCTAATCCTTCCCAACTCCATCCAAAACAAAAAAGAATAATTTTGACTGAACACACACTTTAAAATATGTTTGCTTGAATATGCGACTATCTAGCAAACAAACAAGTGGGCACTTTAGCTTCTGTGTTCATCATTTCTTTTTAATCAACACAAACATGTCATCACTACTGACAGAAACAGTATGAAAGTGCCAAACCGCTTATTTCCATCATTACATTGCTGCTTGCTGGGATCCTATATGGATTATGTTTATGTGTTTGTTATGTTGATGTATTAATTGCAGAACTTCCTGTTTCTTCCTATATTTCAAAAACATTCTGTGTCTACCTTTTGCCTTTAATTTAAAAAAACAAAACAAAAAAAAATAGATATAGATAGATAGATAGATACATAGATAGATAGATAGATAGATCTATATGTGTGTATATATATATATACACACACACACACACACACGCTATATTACTATACTGCCTTTATTACTACACACATGAACTTTAATGGTATCCCAGTCTTAGTCTGTAGGGTTCAATATTGAGTTTCAGGTTTAGGAATGTGTCTATAGGAATGTTTGACCATTCTTCCAGAAGCACATTTGTGAGGTTAGGAACTGATGTTGGAGGAGAAGGCCTGGCTGGCAGTCTGCGCTCGAATTCATCCCAAAGGTGTTCTATTGGATTGAGGTCAGGACTCTGTGCAGGCAAATCAAGTTCCTCCACCCCAAACTCATTCATCTATGTCTTTATGGACCTTGCTTTGTGCACTGGTGCACAGTCATGTTGGAACAGGAAGGGGGCCATCCCCAAACTGTCCCCACAAAGTTGGGAGTATGAAATTGTCCAAAATGTCTTGGCATGCTGACACATTATGCGTTCCCTTCACTGGAACCTAAGGGGCCAAGCGCAACCCCCGAAAAACAACCCCACACCATAATCCTCCCTCCACCAAATGATTTGGACCAGTGCACAAAGCAAGGTCCATAAAGACATGGATGAGTGAGTTTGGGGTAAAGGAACTTGACTGGCCTGCACATAATCCTGACTTCAACCTGATAGAATACCTTTGGGATGAATTAGAGCTGAGACTGCGAGCCAGGCCTTCTCGTCCAACATCAGTGTCTGACCTCACAAATGCACTTCTGGAACAATGGTCAAGCATTCCCATAGACACACTCCTAAACCTTGTAGACAGCCTTCCCAGAAGAGTTGAAGCTGTTATAGCTGCAAACGGTGGGCCAACTCAATATTGAACCCTACGGACTAAGACTGGAATGGCATTAAAGTTCATGTGTGTGTAAAGGTAGGTGTCCCAATACTTTTGGTAATATAGTGTATATATATATATATATATATATATATGTAATTTCGCTGAGTAATCTGTACCTTTTGCAATCTGGCTTATGTTCTAAAGCTTTGCAGTCTGATCTGTCACTTCTGCATATCATAATCCATGAGTGAAGCTGTGCGAATATTTAAGGGGCTTGTCACAGGCTTAGAAGGTTTTTTAAACCTGGGATACAATTCCACATCGAGCCTCATTATAATTCCACGAATGGAGGAGCAGGAAATAAATATCCTTTGTCTTAGTTTGTCATGCAGAATTGTGCTGCATTTTGCTGAAGTGCACCCACAGGAAAATACATTTAAAATGTATAAAAAATCCCATTATATATCCATCGATTGTACAATCAAATTGTAACGTGTATGTTCAGCTCCACTGTAGCCTTTCTCCTTCCTTTGTGTACAGTGTGCTTTGCTGGAAGCAGAATGACTGACAATTATCACAACTATGTGAGACATGAGGTTCATCCAGCAATCTCCTTTATTATATTTATGTAACCTCTTTATGAAGGATCTTTTACACTCACAGAACACACATCAATCGATATCTCGGAGTAATAGCCTCTGGTGGAGTGTAAATCATTAACTTATATCAGTAGCTCCAGGCTGTAGATAAATATCTTGTCTGACTAGTTGAGATGTTGAAGGAAGGGTTGTCGTTACAGTTTTGTGTCTCCGCCCGCATCGTACACACAATGAGATTATCGGACGAATGATCGTCCGTTTTATTTTTCCATGCTAATCTCAGATGGAATCTGATGAGTTTACTAAAATCATGAAAATTCTCGTACGACAGACAAAAAAATTCAGGAGTGATGTCACGTGTTGTAATGCATGGGTATTGCATTTTCAAACAGCAGCTGTACTGATTAAACAAAAATCATACGAGCTGACATCGTACGAACATTTTTCATGCATGTCCGATCAAATAACATCGGATGAACTGTCCCGTTCGGCTCTCGAAAGCTTTGTACTAATGATCAGATTACCATACGATCGCTCCGAAATCTTTTTTTTTTTTTTTGTACAATTTTCTGATTGTATGTATGGGGTTTAACCACTTCCTGTCCACGCTATAGCTGAAAGACGGCTACAGCGTGGATCTATTTTGCCGGGAGGGCATCCATAGACGTCCTCCCATGCTCGAGTGGCCTACTGGGCACGTGCAGAATGCTCTGTGATCAGCGAGTCTATGAGACTTAGCTGATCACAGATCGGAGTAAGGGGTCGATCCGACCCCTTACTACCTTGTTTCCCCGAAAATAAGACCTAGCGTGATTGTCCTACCCCCCAAATAAGCCCTAGTTAAAGTCCTTGTAGGTCTTATTTTCAGGGTAGGGCTTATTTTTGGGGAAACAGGGTAGGGCTTATTTGGGGGTAGGGCTTATATTGCAGCCATCACCAACAATCACGCTAGGTCTTATTTTCGGGGAAACAGGGTATGTGATCAGCTGTCAGCCAATGACAGCTGATCATCTGATGTAAACAGAGCCTATAAAAAAAGGCGATCACCGGCGGTTGTGAGAGGAACATCAGTCCCGAAATGTGGAGAGCCTCTGCAGAGGCTTCTCTGGCCACCAGCGCCACCTACCAGTGCCCACAGTACCACCCATCAGCGCCCACAGTGTCACCTATCAATGCCCACAGTGCCACCTATAAATGCCACCAATCAGTGCCTCATCACCAGTGCTGCCTATTAATACCACCTACCAGTGCCCATCAGTGCCACCTACCAGTGCCCATCAGTGCTACCTACCAGTGCCACCCATCAGTGCCATCTTATCAGGTCCCATCAGTGCCTATCAGTGTCGCCTTATCTGTGCCTATCAATTTGTGTGAAAGAAAATGATAAAAATGTAATTTGAGTACAGTGTTGCATGACCGCGCAATTGTGATGATCAAACACATTGGCAACATAAAGGAGGCTCATATTGGGTACAAGCTTACCTAAAGTGGATATAAACCCTAACTGAATGATGCTTAGTTTGCTAAAATACTGTGTCTCATAACCACCATTTTTTTAAAGTTGAATTTCAGAGACACACTTTCCTTTAAATATATTCATCAAAAGCCACAAAGGATATACATCTACTTGTTGTACATCAAATGCCCTTGCAAGCCCAGATATTACCTTGTAAAATTAGCAGTAACATCATCATTGTGCTGCACTTAGCTTGTGCAGAGAGCAGAGCTGTGGGAGGGGTCCAGCAGGCTCCACCCACTAGAAACTGCCTGCAGAAAACTGTAGGAGGGGGGGCGGAGACAAGACCAGTCACCCTACACAAGGAGAGAGAGCAGCAGTGAGCGGTCTTTATGACAGGAAGCTCCTACACAGAGGCAAAGCTTCACACTGGATTACTGCACTGATCTGGAAGAAGTATACAAGGAGCACCAATACTCAAACATAAACACACCTCTTATGTTTAGACAATATTTGCCTTTCTCATAGTTCTGTTTTAAATAAAATACAGTTTTCATCGTTTCATTCATCATTTGTTTCTATCTCAGTGCCTCTGATCTCCTGCAGCCTCTTTGCAGCCACTTGATGCCTTCATGATGCACTCTAGCAGGTGTTGCATGTCATTTTCTCATGGGGGTTTTCCTGATGGTGACAACAGCAGTGAAATGTGTGTGTGCAATGTGCCTGATCCCATGTAGGCTACACCATGAAGGCATGTGACAGGGGGACAATGTGAATGACAAGTGGGACACAGGGATAGGACATCTTTCCTTATAACAGGAAGTGACACAGGATCACCAGATATTATTTTAATGAAAGCTGCAGATTTTTAAAACATTAAAAATTACTTTTGAAATTCTACGAACATGTTAAAGCCTATGTACGATGTTTGAGCTTGGTTTTTACAATTACACTAACTAACCTTCCAAGTTTTCAGAAGATTCACTAATGCCGCATACACACGATCGGACTATCCCGCAGACCAGAGTCCGGCGGACAAGCCGCCCGTCTGTGTGCTAGTCCGCCGGACTTTTGAAATGAACGGACTTGCCCACACACAGAGTAAAGTCCGTTCATTTTGAACATGACTTCAGGTAGACGGGACTAGCGAAGGAAATCAATGTCGCCACCTCCATCGGCGAGATTGACACCTCGCCTGCCCGTCGCCTGCTATGGATTTAAAGGGGAACCCCTACGCTGAAAAAACTGTGTCGGGGTCCCCCCAAAGTCCATACCAGACCCTTATCTGAGCACACAGCCCGGCTGGTCAGGAAAGGGGGTGGGAACGATCGATCCCCCCCCCCCCCCCTTAACCGTACCATGCCACATGCCCTCAACATGGGGGTGTGCTTTGGGGAAGGGGGGCCCTGCGGCCCCCCCACCCCAAAGCACCTTGTCCCCATGTTGATGAGGACAAGGGCCTCTTCCCGACAACCCTGGCTGTTGATTGTCGGGGTCTGTGGGCGGGGGGCTTATTGGAATCCGGCAGCCCCCTTTAATAAGAAGAAGAAGAAGGAGGCAGCGACAGACGACTGGGCCAACGCTAGTTAAAGAGCTGGAAGAAGAAAGCCTCAGGTGGATGGGTAGGGGTACCATGTATCCAATACTCATTCGCATAGGGTGGGGGACGGGGATCCGGGGACCCCCTTATTAAAGGGGGTTCCCAGATTCCGATAGGCCCCCCGCCCGCAGACTTCGACAACCAATGGCCAGGGTTGTCGGGAAGAGACCCTTGTCCTCATCAACATGGGGACAAGGTGCTTTGGGGTGGGGGGGCCGCTGGGCCCCCCCTTGCCCAAAGCACCCCCCCATGTTGAGGGCACGCGGCCTGGTATGGTCTGGGGGGGTGCTCGCTCGTCCCCACCCCCTTTCCTGACCGGCTGGGCTGCATGCTCAGATGAGGGTCTGGTATGGACCTTGGGGGACCCCCACGCCGCTTTTTTGGCGTAGGGGTTCCCCTTTAAATCCATACTAGGCGACGGGGCTCGCGAGGTGTCAATCTCGCCGATCGTCCCATCTACCTGGAGTCACGTTCAAAATGAACGGACTTTACTCCGTGTGTGGGCAAATCCGTTCATTTTAAAAGTCCGGCGGACCTCCGCCAAAAGTCAGGCGGATTGTCCACCGGACCTGGTCTGGACTTTTTTCTGTCGGACAGAGTTTGAGAGCAGGATCTAAAATTTTCCAACAACAAAATCCGATTACATAAATTTCCGATTGTGTGCAGACAATTCTGACGGACAAAATGCCACGCATGCTCAGAATAAACTAAGAGATGAAAGCTATTGGCTACTGGACTGTTTATAGTCCCGACGTACGTGTTTGACGTCACCTCGTTCAGAACGATCACATTTTCTGACAATTTTGTGCGACCATGTGTATGCAAGACAAGTTTCGACCAAAATCTGTCGGGAAAAATCTGACGTATTTTGTGGTCGGAATGTCCAACCGTGTGTACAGGGTCTAAGGCATATCTGTGAGATATGAGTCAAGGAGGCAGGATAAATCCAATTTACCGTTTTATATTCATGATTCCATTGCTGAGTGCAAAGAAGTGAAAATCATCAGTTATGGCACGTTGTATTCTGATGGTTTATCAGCCGCAAGGAAACGACATGAAGTCAGACAGCACAGCTCTGTGCCTGGACCCTGACAGAAGTCTAGAGTAAATTTCACATGACATTGTAACATTGACACCATCAGGCTCAGCAAAAACGTTACTTTGTTCACTTAGTAAATAACTGCCTGCCAGAAAGATCTAGCAGGACTATGCAGTGTAGGTGCACAATATCTGATTAAAGCGGTTCTTCTGTCTTAAAAGGGTTGTAAAGTTAAAAAAAAAAACTCCCCCTCCACCCTCCCGTGGCAACAGTTTTTTTTTAAACATTTTTTCACAGTGCTTCTGGTAGGGGGTGGGGGGTATGTGGCAGTGGATGGTGTCAGTAGTTTTTTGTTTTTACGTATATTTATTTTTTTACAATTTAATTTGTTTTGTTGGTAGGGCGGGGGATTGGTCTGTAGTTTTTATTTTTTTTATTTTTTACAATTACTTTTTTTTTTTTTACTTAGTGTTTTTGGTAGGCTTTGGTAAGATATAAGGGGTCTAACCAGACCCCTGACATCTCCCCTTTGAGACAGAGAAAGAGACTGAGGACACAGATTCCCCAGTCCTTTTTTCAGCATTGAATATGAATGGAGAGTAACACACAGTTTACTATGCTCAGTTTTCCATTTCAGAAAAGGAAGGGGCCGGTAAACGACTGATTTACCGTTCCCTTCCTCCGCTCTCCATCCTGACAGATCCCCACAGCCAGCGGGAGAGGAGGGGAGGGGAGGGAAGCCGGCTATGGGGCATGAGGGGAGGAGAACGGGGAGCCGGAGGACACGGAGGGGGGCGGAGAAGGACATGGAGGAGCGGCCGGAGGAGGACATGGGGAACAGCCAGGGTTTGATTGTTGTGGCGGGAGGGACCTCTGTGAAAACTGATCTCCCTGTATAGCTTTTTATCCGACAGCCGCGGGAGGGAGAGGAGAAGAAGCGGCTGTCGGCTAAAAATCTATACAGGGAGATCGGTGTTTACAGCTGTCCATCCCGCCGCACCGATCAAACCCCGGCTCTGAACCAGGGAACCATCTAGGATCAGCCCTGCAGCCGGGATATTGGGAGGCGCTTGCGGGTGTGTGCACGAGCAACAGCACAAATCGTGCGAGACTTGGGATGTCTGGTCTCCTGCAGACATGTCAGTGTATCGGCTTCCTCGTACCTTGTGCTCGAAGACTAAATGAACTACTACAGCGTTGTGAGTACAAGGCTGCAGAACCTTGTAGTTTTCCATTCACAGAGGACTGTGAATGAGTGACGTGGCAGGGTGGGTGGAGCAGACACCAGTAAAAGATCTGCGGGGGCCAATGCATTCATAACATGTTACATGTTACACCCTGAATATGGGTGTAACATGTTATGAAAGGTGAACTTATCCTTTAAGCTAGCCATATAGTATGCACATTTTGGTTGGTTGTTGATAATGATGGCCCTGTTGTAACTCTTCAGCCTGACATCCTTTCACTGTGTGTGTCCAATCGGATGCAGCTGCTGTTCAGGTATTCTGACAGCACCAGGTGGTGGCTATCAGAATACAATAAACACAGGCCTTCCGTGCTGTATAAAGATGGAGGAATCTGTTAAGCTGGGAATACACTATTAGATTTTCAAACAAAAATTCTCAGTACATTGAATGGCTAGATGAATAACATTCAAAAGCACCTCCAAATTACGTTTGCTTTTAACATTCAATCTTGGAGTGAATGGACTTCATGAAAACCACATTCTCTATTATGCCACGTACACACGATCGGAATTCCGGCCAGAAAAAGACTGATGAGAGCTTTTCATCGGAAAATGCGACCGTGTGTATGCTCCATTGGAATTTAGCTCTCCGAATTCCCACCAGCCAAAAATCTGATAGCATGTTCTCAATTTTCTGTCTGTTTTCATATCTTGTGGGATCGTATGGCAGGCAGGTATCTGCGGACATATCTCCACTGACATCCTCCTGCCCATACAAGTCAATGAGTGTCTCGCTCAGATCCGCCTGAAAAAATGCACGGGCGGATCGGAGTGGGTCTATCGTGTGAAAGGGGCCTATAGTGGCCGTACAGGCTTCGATAAATGATCGATTTATTTCCAATTGTTTTCTACTGATAAGTGTAATAGATATGATCATAACTTATGATTGCATGTTATTGATGGCATCTCTGATTTCTCCTTGTGATCTCATAGACTGATCAATTCAAGTACAATTGTACTCCTGAACAAAGTATGACGCTGACGACTGATGCAAAACAATCAATACAATTTGATTGATTGAACCTGATTGAAATTGAGTCTCAGTTGAACAGAAGGGAAATTATGGCTTTTCAATTGTTTGTGGATATGATCGTTTTGATCAAATTTTTTATATCGGTCTGGCCATACACTATACAAAAATTGTTTGAATTTGCTTTTGGAATAACAAAAACTCAAGTATGGAAGCAAGCGATAGCGCCATCATGTAATGGCCAATTTTAGATCGATAAATTGCTCAATGGACATAAATGTTTTTGGGATTGTAAATGTTCGTGTTTTTTCACCTTAATGCATCCTATGCATTAAGGTGAAAAAACACCTATTAGTGACCGGTGTAGTGTCATATTTTGCTCCCCATCGTAGAAAGCTCCAGAAGTGACATTGTGGCCAGACATTTCGCACTACGCATGTGCGATGCCTTCCAAACACTTGCGCCATGCGACCAGTGTTACCCGCTCTCTCTCTCCTCCTCTCCGTCTAAAGTTTAACGTTACTTCCGTCACATTATCTGACGGTTACACTGAACTACATTGTTGCAAATCCTCTGGAACGCATGGCGCAAGTGTTTGGAACGCATCGCGCATGCGCAGTGCGAAATTTCTGGCATTTCACTTCCGTAGCATTCTACGATGGGGAGCAAAATATGACACTACACTGGCGCCCCCATCCCCCCTGTTCTACTTACCTGAGCCCTAGAACTTGACCTGCGGGGATGCGCTGTCTCTTTGCCCGGGGTTCTCGGCTCTTGATTGGATAGATTAATAGCAGCGCAGTCATTGGTTCCCACTGCTGTCAATTAAATCCAATGATGCAGGCGCCAGAGGAACACCGATTGCTGGACTCGGGAGCGCGCCCGCAAGGTAACCCCCTGAGAGAGCGCTTCTCCTAGTGGGTTATCTGATGCGGCGAGAGCCGCCGAGGGACCCCAGAAGATGAGGTTCGGGGCCACTCTGTTCAAAATGAGCTGCACAGTGGAGGTAAGTATGATATGTTTGTTGTTTCTTTCTTTTTTTTTTTTTTAACGATCGCTTACAATCACTTTAACCTTTTTAATTTATCGTTCGTTGACCACAATTTTTTAAACCTATTTGATCTCTTTTGGCTCTGAAAAATGATTATCTCTTTGTGCCTATTAACTGGACGAAATAAAACCCCAAACATACGGTCCAAATGACCGATTTTCAAATGATTTGTCGGCTAGTGTGTGACCAGCTTTAAAGAGATTGTAGAGAAACTGTACAATGTGATTGTATTGTGTTTGGGAATGGAGCGTTTTGCTGGCAGGGTGTGCTGTGATCACATCACAATCCCTTCCAGTGCCTGTGACACGCTCCCTGTCTTTTCACATGTTGAGTTAGTTAAAGGGTGAGCCCCCCCTCCCCCCCCCATTCCTGATTGGAGGGCCGCCTATTCCTGCCCTTAGGGGTGTGAATGTTTTAGCGGTGCCTGGGCATGCTGATCCAGTGTGTGTGTGACAGATTCTTCTGACCCTGTGCAGGACCTCATGCCTGTCTGGGAGCTTTCACAGTGCCCTTCCCTAAGGAGGGGAGAGAGAGGCAGAGCCCCTCCCAGGCAGCACTTCATTCCATTCCCTGGCCTTTTGTTGTGTCTCAACTTTCACTAAGGAGAGGCAAAGTTTCCTTCCATTCTGTGCCATTGACAGAAGCCGGCATGGCGTCCTCCGGGCATTTCCTCCGCTGCCCGTTGTTTGGGAAGTAGAACCACAACAGGCACACCTTGGATGGTCGCCGGTGAGTGAGGAGTCACGAGAACGGTGAGCCTTTTAAATCCTTCATTCTAGATCTGTACATGGTCTGCCACTTAACTGTCAGTGTGTGGATAGACTGTATATACACACATTGGTGATGATTGAGGATCATCTCAGGAGGCTGAGTGTATGGAATATTCGAGGATATATAAGGCTGAACGAAGATTTGGCACTGCGAAGTGCGATGAGGATTTTAGGGTTAAATTGTGTTCTATTGGAATATCTCAGCAGGATGCACATGGGGGGCTTTCTTCTCCTTCCAACATTTGGGAAGATGTCTGTGGGCAGCGCGCTCCTCCAACGTCCGGAAACACTTGTATCGCTCGATTTAATGCCCGCATGACCTAGTCGGTGCAACCAATTGTATTACATTGCTTCCTTTTCTACATGTGTCATTTCATCGTGATCATTACCGATACAACGTGGGAGAAGTTAGCCCTGATCTGAAGTGCGGATCCTTTACACCAGGGGTCTCCAAACTTTCTAAGAAAGGGGCAGTTTACTGTTCTTTAGGCTTTGGGGGGGGGGGGGGGGGGGCAGACTGTGGTCAGTGGGAGTAGAAAATGCCCTGGCATCAGCGCCCCATCATTGTATTATTATTTTTTTTGCAATAGATTTTTATTAAAGTTGAACCAATTTCTTATTATACAAATTATATATCGATGTAGACTGTGGCTGGTGGGAGTAGAAAATGCCCTGGCATCAGTGCCCCATCATTATTTTTATTTTTGTTTGCAATATATTTTTATTCAAGTTGAACAAATTTCTTAGGACACAAATAATATACCGATATAGACTGTGGCCAGTGGGAGTAGAAAATGCCCTGGCATCAGTGCCCCATCATTGTATTTTATTTATTTTTTTGCAATAGATTTTTATTAAAGTTGAACCAATTTCTTAGGATAAAAATTATATACCGATATAGACTGTGGCCGGTGGGAGTAGAAAATGCCCTGGCATCAGTGCCCCATCATTATTATTTTTTGCAATATATTTTTATTCAAGTTGAACAAATTTCTTAGGATACAAATAATATACCAATATAGACTGTGGCAAGTGGGAGTAGAAAATGCCCTGGCATCAGCGCCCCATCATTGTTTATATATTTTTATTTTTTTTGCAATAGATTTTTATTCAAGTTGAACAAATTTCTTAGGATACAAGTGGCCAGTGGGAGTAGAAAATGCCCTGGCATCAGTGCTGTTTGTTTTTTGTTTGCAATAGATTTTTATTCAAGTTGAACAAATTTCTTAGGATACAAATAATATACTGATATAGACTGTGGCTGGTGGGAGTAGAAAATGCCCTGGCATCAGTGCCCCATCATTATATATTTTTTTTGCAATAGATTTTTATTCAAGTTGAACAAATTTCTTAGGATACAAATAATATACCGATATAGACTGTGGCCAGTGGGAGTAGAAAATGCCCTGGCATCAGCGCCCCATCATTGTTTGTTTTTTGTTTGCAATATATTTTTATTCAAGTTGAACAAGTTTGTTAGGATACAAATGATATACCGATATAGAAAGATCCATGCACCCACGAGGGTAACCAAGCATCAGGTCATTATGACTATTATACAAAAAATCAATTGTAAAAGGTAAATCCAATTAAATTAGGCTATTGCCTGCCTGGGCATATATGGAATAGTCATAATTACTCTGTGGTATAGACTATTATATTTCTCCGAAACTCATCCTTGTAACTTGTGATCAAACTGTAGCGCCTATAGCTTAACCAGAGATAGGCACACTTATCACCAAGTTGACCTGGTATACTTCAAGGAGTTTACGTAGCTCCCACATTGGCATCGAAAAATTAAGGGCTCCAAGACTCTTCATTTGAATCCATAAGGTAAATATCATTGAACATAAAAAGGAAGAGAAGAAAACTCATCATTGGTTTTAATGGGAGGAACAGTGCCCCATTGGTGGTGTCAATAGGGGGAATGGCGCCCTATTATTGGTGTCATTTGGTGGTACAGTGCCCCATGGGCCAAATAAAGGCAAGCAAAGGGCCATATCCAGCCCCCTGGGCCACAGATTGGGGACTTTAGGGGGCCGGACTGTGGCCATTGGGAGTAGAAATTGTCCTGGTGTCAGTGAACGTTAACAATGCATCTTTGGTATGGGGGGGGGGGATAAAGCCCCATCATTGGGGTCGGTGTGGGGAATGGTGCCCCATCATTGGTGTCAATGAGAGGAATGGTGCTGCATCGTTGTTGTCAATGGGAGGAATGGTGACGCATTGTTGCTGTCAATGGGAGGAATGGTGCCCCATCGTTGGCGTCAATGGGAGGAATGGTGCCCCATCGTTGGTGTCAATGGGAGGAATGGTGCCCCATAATTGGCGTCAATGGGAGGAACGGTGCCCCATAATCGGCGTCAATGGGAGGAACGGTGCCCTATAATTGGCATCAATGAGAGGAACGGTGCACAATAATTGGCGTCAGTGGGAGGAACAGTGCCCCATTGTTGGTGTCAGTAGTAGGAATTATGCCCCATTCTCGGCATCAGTGGGAGGAAGAGTGTCTTTTATCAGTGGAAAGAAAAGTGCCCCAAGGGCCAGGTGAAAGCAAGCAAAGGGCCACATCTGGCCCCCGGGCCGACGTTTGGAGACCACTGCTTTACACCATCAGGGAAGTATCAGGTGACCACTTATGTAAGTATCCATTACCATAGGGCTCATTCACAGCAGTATATTGGGCAGCATTGCCCAGCGCATAGTCAAGGCAATTTGCCTGTCATGCTCTGTATGATGCGTGCCCACAGCTGTGCGTTGTCTAGGAGCAGTGCAATGCATTGCAGAGTTTACTTTCTTTTTTCTTTTTTTTTAACACTATTAAAATGTCACAAGCTGACATTTTATTCAATAATGTGTCACAACCGCCTGCCCTGCATAAAAATGCAACCTATCCTTTTTATCAACACACCTTGATCTAAGGCTAGGTTTACACCTATGCGTTTTGCAGTGTGTTCGTAGATTTTCAGAACTGCAGTACAGTCCAACATTAGTTCCTATGAGTCACGTTCACATATATGCAGTCTCCACTTGTGCGTTTTTAAAGGTGCAGCGGCTTTTATACTCACAGCATGATGTGTTTTTGGCTTCATAGAATGGAATTGCATCAAAGATGCATGAAAAGTGCATGACCATGCATTTTTTGTGCATTTGGCTGCATGACAATACACATCTGCTCCTAGCAACATTAATACACCCCAGAAACTCAAAATGCATTAAAATGCATAGAAAAATGGGCCTCAAAAACGCATCAACCACACATGCATAAATGTGAACCTAGCCTTAAAGAATAGGACAAAAGACAAACTTCTTTGTCTCTGCGCTAGGCAATGCTACCCAATGCAATCCAATGGGGCTGATGTGATCGAATACTTGCGTCCAAAGGGCTGCATTGATGTTTGCTGAAAAAATAGGACTAGTTGCATTTTTACGCAGTGTGTGACATCGCACCGCACCGCATCCCTATGCACTGCAGCACATATAGTTGTGTGAAATGTCGTTTTGCAAAAAGTAAATAAAAAAAAAAAGGTAGACTGTCTGATGCATTGAAGCAATGCATTGCAATGCCCCTACATAACGCACATCAGCAGTTGAGCATTTTATGGACCATATCGTGCGACTGCTGCTGTGGACGGCTCTAATGTCCCAGTGGAGTCGTTCTTATAGATTAGAGTAGGATCACACCTTGAAGAGGCACCTTGACTGCATGTGCCTTCTACTTATATATGCAAAGCTATGCCTGAGACCTCTGCATCTGTTTACTATTATAATTCTTTTTTTTTTAAGTTACCTTTGTTGGTTTTGTGCTGGGCACCTACATTATATATAATATTGCAGACTGGCAGGGGCGGACTGACAACTCATGGGGCCCGGGCAATAGGAGATTATGGGGCCCCCGGTCAATAGGGAAGATTATGGGGCCCCTGGTCAATAGGGAAGATTATGGGGCCCCCGGGCAATAGGAGATTATGGGGCCCCCGGGCAATAGGAGATTATGGGGCCCCCAGGCAATAGATTATGGGGACACGCAATACACACACACAGTATACACACAGAATACACATACACACATTGAAAAGGTACTGGAGAGGCGGGGCAGCTATAATCTTGGGATTTTTGTCCCTGGTTTTATTGAGGCTGGCAACCCTGATGGGGCCCCTTAGTGGCATGGGGCCCTCAGGCAGTGCCCGAGTGCCCAAATGGTCAGTCCGCCCCTGCATACTGGTGAGTTTATTAAATAATATTTAGCATCCTCTTGCATAGATCTTCCAGCATGCTGGACAATTACATGAACCTGGTTTATTGCTGGAAAAAAAATGGCACCTGTGTAAGTAATCTTGCAAATTAGAAGTTATTAGCCAAGCAGTAGTATTCAGTATTCAGCATCTGCCACAAAAATCTGCCAGCATGCTGGACATTTACATAAGTGCCTTCCAAATGAGTACTTCTTGCGCTAAAGAAATGGCAGCATTCCTGGTACAGTACTGGAATTGCCCTTGCGGTAAGTGATTCAGACGCACAAGTGTTGTTAGGTCGATGACTAACCCGTTGACGAGAGATCTGCCCACGGATGGCTACACGGTTATGGAATATTTATTAATGTAGTTAGTAAATCTTTCCTTACACAAGCAGATTCTTTATTGGTAAGGTTCAAACAACCTCCGCAATGTTGGTTTTTATTTTTTATTTTAAACTTGATAAAAAAAAGATTTGTATTGCACTGTCACAATTGAAACAACAGGCTTTTGTTGGTGTGTCATTGTCATTATTAGGACGATTATATAGCCCTCCTTAGCAATGGTATTTGTCATTGTGTGTTCCTCTGTAACACAGCTGACTTACAGATGCAGAACACACATGGCGAGGGGCTGTCCCTGTCCTGCCGTGTAACTGCGAATATTTTCCAACATTTTTAGCGAGCGCGCCTGACATTTAGAGGGCTTGTTATCCTTGCTGAGTTAACCGTTCACTGCTTGTTTGCAGCTTGTTGTCGCTAAATCAATGACATCATTGGGCAGAATAGGGGCTTAGTGGATAGCAATTCTGACTTGCAATGTGCTCCTCAGTTTATACCTGGGTTAGCACACTTTCCGCATGGAGTTTGCACCTGCTCTCCATGCTTGTATGGGTTACCCTGGGCACTCCAAAGACATGCTGGTAGAGTAACTGCCTCCTGTCTAAATGGGCAGTTAAGGACCTGAGATTAAAAAAAAAAGAAAAAAGCATGGGGTTTGAGGTTTTTGCAGAATCATACTTACCCAGGTGGATGCAGCATCTGGCTCTAACACTGAGAACTGAGCGACCCAACACCACAGATCGCTCGGTTCTCAAAGCTCCCCGAGCAGAGACCTGCTGACTGTCAGTCACTGCTCTCTGCTCTGCCGCCCCCCCAGCATGCTGCGCTGTGGAGGGGTCGGGAGCAGCCGGCTCATGCTCTCTGTGGTTTTCTAAGTAGCTGAGCTGGATGCCAGTCCAGGTATGTGTGCGGATCCCTACTGTCGTGATCTTGCCCGAGCCTGGACCAGCTCTGTGACATCAGCAGACAGCAGAACTTCAGCCCGCTGTCTATTGAAAATGGGTCACAGGAGTGCAGAACAAACTGCACTCCCGTGATACACAGGAGAAGTACAACCAAACGAGTTTTGGCTGTACTTCTCCTTTAAACTCCTTAAGGGCAGGGACTGATGTGAATGTTCAGTATGTACAGTACTGCTTGAAGCAAAACTTCAACCAAAAGGAGAAGTTCTGCTTTTCTGCCTCCTCCGTCCCGTCTCTTTAAGGAAATTTCACATTTTGGCCGCTTCCGTTTTAGTGCTAAAGCGCTGCTTGTTTTAGTGGTGCTTTAACGCTGTTTAGGTGGAGCTTTTCAGCCGCTAGCAGGGCACTTTAAACCCCAATGAAGGAGTTAAATGTGCCTGTGTTGCGGCGCTTCTGAAACGCTTTACAGGCACTTTGGAATCGCTGCCCATTCATTCCAATGGGCAGGGGTGGTGTAGGAGTGCTGCATACACCACTCCTACATTGCCCCAAAGATGCTGCTTGTAGGAAAAAAAAAATTCTGTCCCGTAAGCACTCAGGCTTCCACACTGGGGAGGCATGAGAGCCAGTTTGCAGTTTTAGCACTAAAACGCCTGAAAACTGCCTGTGTGAAAGCAGCCTAACTTGTGGGCACTTTTTTTTTTGGGTGGGGACCTAAAGACCGGAGAAGAACGGGCCTGGGTGGGGACAGCACTGGATCCCTGGACAGGTACGTTTCCTAAGGTAAGTCAGCAGCTACAGTATTTGATTTCATTGGGCTTGATTTACTAAAGGCAAATAGACTGTGCACTTTGCAAGGGCATTTGCTCCAGAGTTTAGTAAATGAGGTGAAGCTTCATTTTTCAAAGAATACCCAATCACACGCAAGGAAAAAAAAATGCATTTTTACTTGCACATGATTGGATCATCCAGCAGAGCTTCCCCTCATTTACAACTGCCCTTGCAATTTGCACAGTATATCAGCCTTTAGTAAATCAACACCAGTGTGAGCCAAGTCTTCTCATCCAACATCAGTCAGTACCTGACCTCAGAAATGCTCTTTTTTTCTGAAAAGAACAAATTCAGGCAGACACACTACAAAATCATGTGGAATGCCTTCTCAGAAGAGCGGAGGCTGTTGTAGCCCCACATGGGCGGCCAATTCAGTATTAATGCTGGTGTTTTGGAATAGGGCATATAAGTGTGATGGTCCGGTGTTGGCACACTTTTGGCCATGTAGTGTGTCTTTGGATGGACAGCTGAAGGTAGATGATATGCGTTAGTTACACTGACCACCTTGCTGTCCTTTCCCAGAAACGACTCTGAAAAAATGTACCTGGAGCGTGGTGGGACCATTAACTCCCTGCTTCCTGTCTGTGCGCTCCCTTCCTCCTTCCCCTTGCAATGTTATGAATGGAATTAATCGCTGCAAATGGTGGCCCCATAGACTTCCATTGCAGCAACTAGTTTCATTCATAAAATAGCAGGGACTTGAAGTAGAGAACACACAAATTGGGAACATTGAGCTAAAGGTGGAAGCTCCTGATTTGCTGTCCCCAACCTCCCTTGAATTCCTAATGCAAACACACGCGTGACGTGTACACACGAGCGGAATGTCCGACATAAAAAGTTTGATAGGAGCTTTTCATTGTATAATCCGATCATGTGTATGCCTCATCTGACTTTTTTTTTTCTCTAAAATTCTGACGGACCTAGAAATAGAACGTGTATTAAATATTTCCAACGGAACCAATTCCTATCGGGAAAACCGCTCGTCTGTATGCTGTTCCGACGGACCAAAAACTACGCATGCTCTGAAGCAAGTACGAGACAGAAGCTATCGGCTACTGGCTATTGAACTTCCTTTTTCTAGTCCAGTCATACGTGTTGTAGGTCACTGCGTTCTTGGCGATCGGACTTTGGTGTGATCGTGTGTACGCAAGACAGTTTCAGCGGAATTCCGGTGGAAAAACCTTCGGAGTTTATTCTGACGGGAAAACCGGTTGTGTGTTCGCGGCATTAGGCTTCAGTACTACTGGATTACTCACCAAAAACAGGTGTGACTTCACTTGCTGCATGATTGTTGATGGTCAGTGACTTAGAAAATTAAGCCACAGGATTAAAATGTTTCCCACAGATCAAGAATACTGCCAGGTGACTAGCATTTTCTGAAAGAGTTCAGCAATGACAGCCTATGTATTAGGGCCGGTTCACACTGCGGCGCGAGGCGAGGCGACACGGCTCGCCTCGCCTCGCTCCCGCAAGTCGCCCCCATTCTGTACAATGGAACCGTTCTGAGAGGAGCGACTCGAGTCGCTCCGACTCAGAAAAAAGGTTCCTGTACTACTTTGGGGCGACTTCGGGGGCGACTTGCATTGACTTCTATACAGAAGTCCTCTGCAAGTCGCCGCTGAGGTCCGTGCAAGTCGCGGCGAGGCAAGTCGGAGACGCCTCGCCGCGCATCGCTGTGTGCACCGGCCCTTACTCTTAGCATAGCTTTCCTTAAAAATAAGGGAATCTTTAAAAAAAACAAAAAAAACGTATGTGCGCAATTAGGGCCCTTTTACACTGGCTGTGTCAGCATGGTGATCAGCAGGGGATCCGAGTTCAGAATTGGAGTCAAGGGGTACAGTTGTCACTTTTGTGACATCCTTGTCTGTTCATTTATGCCCCCCCCCCGCATTTAAGGACAAAGCTCTTTTGGCCCTACTTCTCCTGTGGGACACAAGAGTGCACTAAGTTCTCAACTCCTGTCATGCAGATTAAGCTGACAGCGGGCTAAAGTTGCTGTCGGCTGACTTCACTGAGCTGGTCCAGGCTCGGGAGAGATCCCAACTTTAATGTTGGGATCCAGTCAGATGCCTGAGTGACAACAGGTTCAGCTTTTTCAGCACACGGTACTTTGTGTTGGCGTATCTCATAAAATCCCAATAAAATACATTCATGTTTCTGGTTGTAACATGACAAAATGTGGAAAAATTCAAGGGGTATGAATACTTTTTTAAGGCACTGTAGATCTGATTGGACTGCCTATGTGAAAGGAAACTGAGGGAGTAATGGTAATAAACATACAACAATGAAGTGGCACTTGGGATAAGGGGATTCTGATGGATAGGGTGGAGGGAATGCTTGGTAAATATTGGTTTTAAAGCTCAATACACAGTCAGATATTGATCTGTCACATCAACAAAGTTACTAACATCAGTGTCATGTGAGGGCCAGACTAAATATTCCATTTAACGTCTATACAGACAGGTAGACCCTTTATATTACACAGTTGGTAGATATTGTAGATGGGACAGATCGGAATCTATGTGTCCCACTTTGGAAAAAAAAAACTGTATAGAGCACTGGAGGAAATGGAAACATTGTGACGCATTATGAGACACAACAATTAGATGGTAACGGAAGGGTAACAAATGACAAGTATAATAGTAGTACAATGTTTGTCTTACACTATCCTTATTTTATAAGTATGAGTCACCTGTCTGAGAGTACGGAAAGGCAATGAGTTTAATGTAACCATGAGATCAGAAGTCACTGATCAAAGATCTCTATCCAGGGAATATGCAATTAAGTTATTATTATTATTATTATTATTATACACGATTTATATAGCGCCAACAGTTTACGCAGCCCTTACAATGTATAGGGGGGGGCAACACAATTACAGTACAGTTCAATACAAAAGGTATGGGAGGGCCCGGCTCGTAGAGCTTACATTCTAAAGGGAAGGGGTGGTACAAAAGGTAATAGCTGCAGAGAATGATTTGATGGGGGGTGGCTCGGGGACAGTTAGGTGGGTGTGGGATAGGCTTCCCTGAATAAATGAGTTTTCAGGGAACTCTTAAAGGTGGACAGGGTAGGGGCTGATCGCACAGACTGGGGCAGAGAGTTCCAGAGGATGGGAGAGGCTCTGGAGAAGTCCTGAAGGTGAGCATGAGAGGAGGTAACAAGGGAGCTAGAGAGCAGGAGGTCCTGGGAGGAGCGGAGGAGAAGATTTGGGTGATATCTGCAGATGAGGTTGGTGATGTAGATGGGGGCGATGTTGTGGATTGCTTTGTATGTTATGGTTAGCATTTTGAATTTTACACGGTGGGGTAGGGGAAGCCAGTGAAGGGACTGGCAGAGAGGGGCGGCAGTCACAGATCGATTAGTGAGGTGTATTAGTCTAGCAGCAGCATTCATAATAGACTGAAGGGGGGATAGCCTGCTTAAGGCTAGGCCAGTAAGGAGAGAGATGCAGTAGTCAAGGCGTAATTAAGTTGCTCTTATATCAATGTCATATACATACTGTAATTGATTACAGTAATCTTGTGCATTACCCATGCAAGACTAAGCGACCGGTTCACTTTATTGGGCAGCCTTCTTCTACATTTACTTAGACTAGCCATACATGGATGGAGGAATCTGCACTGGTGCCCATTATCTTCAGACAGCTGCTGCACCCATAACCGTCTAAGCAGCGGCTTTATCTGATAGGATGCAGTGACTGTTTTGCCGAAGGGTTTCCTCCTGGCTCATTAATTTTTTTAATCGACTTTTGTCGAGCCAGGTGGTGCAGACAGTGCCTCCCAAGGCTCGGATGCCAGCTGATTCACCAGGAATCCAAAAAAAGTTGAGCCGTATATGGTGGGCATTGCGCTCCTGTGCTCCCCTACCGATCTGTTTAACTATTGGGAGTGACAAGAAATACCCAGTACTTCCAGGCATCTGGATCATGTGACTCAGTTCCTTTCATGTGACGGCATTGATGCTTGGTGATTGGCCCAGCACTGTTACATGTGGGTGAGGAAGCTCTGTAAGCTCCAACTGGAGCGTAACCATTGCTTACTGGTGGAGAGCTGAGTGGTGGAAGGCAAAGTTTAGTCATTGCATCAACCAGCACTTTCTTGCATTGCCTTGCAGGGGGGAAGCACAGGTTCACACACTTACTTTAAAATCAACACTTGTGACAGGCTTACATTAAAGTCAGCGCCATACCTAAATTCAAGCCATTTAAAAGGAATAAGTTGACCCTTTTGGTGCCATCATTACCCTTTGCACTGCGGTTGTAAACCTCTGAAATGAAAAATGAACAGAGCATACATGGTGTGTACTAGCCTCAATCCAAAGCTCCTAGCGTGGTTTCTGTCTCCTCTCTCTTCCCACTGCTATTTGCATTAGACACTTCTGACAGGTCATCCTGACATCACAGAATCTCGGTAGATGGACCAACCTCTCCCTCCCCAAGCACACGGCCTCAGCTGTGCATGTTTCACTATGAGATTATGTAGTGGGGGTATATCCTTTCCCTCCACTCAGGTTTCAGATTACACTCAGATCTCCTCCCTGTGCTCTGCAGTTTATGATGTCAGATCCACCCCCCTGTGTTGGAGGTGAGAAATAGCCTTTGATCTCTGTGTTTTAGAAGGCTGTAGATGAGAGAGGGCCTGCAGATAAACAGGTACAAGTTATGTAGGAAGATTTGATTAATCTATGTGTATCATCTGAGGCTAGTCACTTCAGTGGCCTTATGTAAGGGTTTAAAGCCACTTTAATGCAAAATACTTGCCTAATTTAGTGCAGTTTATACACAGCACTGTTGTTTTCTGTTCAATCAGTAGGTATCTAGAATGGCAATGGAGTGCTCTCTGATATGCAGATATTTGCTGGGAATTATAGGTTGAGTGCCTGACCTTGTGATCTCCCACCTTCTTAGCCTCATTATTGTCCCAGTACTATGATGGGTCAATAGTGAGGCTTAGGGGGTGTAAATAGGCACATGACCCAGACAATCTGCACATATCACAGTACTAGGACATACCAGGCACTGAGTGCCTAAGGCAACCATTCTCAGCCAGGGTTCCATGAATACAAAGGGCTCCTCCAGAGGTTGCAAGAGGTTAGTTAGCAACATGCAATCTCTACCTCTCAGATGGGTAACTACTGATGCCATTAATTCTTATAGCTAAAGAGTTATTCTTCCCAATGGCAAAAAATGTAAAGAGCATTATTCCCACTGACCATCACACTAATGTACCCTGGGCTGTAGATGTAGTAATTATAAGCAGGGGTTCTCTATGGATAGAAAGTTATTTTGAGGGTTCCTCCAGGTTAAAATACATTGAGAAAGACTGGCCTAAAGCAATCCTCTGCTTTGACCTTTCAGCTACCATAGCAAAACAAGAAAGTCCTCAGTAAGCTTGTGTTCTCTAGTTTGAGCTTTGCACAAGGCCAAGAACTCTCTCCTTACCCCCACGTGACAGCAGTGGGTCAATCACAAATGAGGAATGGGAAGTGAGTCACATGCTCCCCCATTGCTGGAAGCATTGGGTATTTACAGCATCTGAGTGGGGCACGGGGAGCAAGGAAAGGTGGGCGTGCGCTGCTGGGAGCCTTTAGTCTGTTGGGATACGTCTCTACTAACTTTGCATATCTAGATTTTGCAATATTTGCCCACTCTTCTTTGCAAAACCGCTCAAGTTCAGTTAAATTTGATGGTTAATTGTTTGCGGATTGCACTCCTAAAGTCATTCCACAGATTTTCAGTGGGGTTTAGGTCTGGGCTCTGACTAGGCCATGCAAGCACATTCATCTTTTTCTCCTTCAACCACTGTGTGGTCATTTGTGCTGTGTGCTTTGCGTTAATGTCATGTTGGAAGGTAAACCTTCTTCCCATTGACAACTTTCTGGCAGAGAGCAGCAAATTTTCCTCAAGAATATGACGTTATTTTACCCCATCCATTTTTCCTTCTATACTGACAAGTGCTCCAATCTCTGCTGAAGAGAAACGCCCCATAAAAGGATATTACTACCTCCATGCTTTACTGTAGTCATGGTGCTATTTGGATGGTGAGCTGTGTTGGTTTTCCGCCAGACATATTGTTTGGTGTTGAGGCCAGATAATTACATTTTAGTCTCATCTGACCATAACAACGTTTTCCATGTCACCTCAGAATCTTCAAGGTGCTTTTTTGGCAAAGCTCAGTCATGACTGCATGTGGCCTTTTTTGAGGAGTGGCTTTTTTCTTGCAACCCTCCCATACAAGCCACATTTGTGGAGAATTTGTGATATTGTTGTCACGTGCACACAATGACCACTCTTTGTCATACATTTCTGCAACTGCTTCAGAGTTGCTGTAGGCCTCTTAGGGGTGCCCCTAAAAAAAAAAAATCAAAAGTCAGCAACTACAAATACTGCAGCTACTGACTTTTAATAATCGGACACTTACCTGTCCCAGGGTCCAGCGATGCGGGGGAACGAAGCCCCCCCTAGTTCCCTGCTCCACTCGCGGCGCCGTCATTCATACTGTGGGCAACCACTGCGCATGCGCGAGCGGCGCGGGCCGCCGTGATACGCCACACAGTCATCTGGGACACGTGACAGGTCCCAGATGACTGTGCGAGGGGAAGGGATGTCACCAGCCCGGGCAAGGAAGAAGGCAGACTACGAGGGACCCCCTAGCAACAGGTATTTAGAGGTGAGTAAAAAAAAAAATTTTCCAATTTTTTTTTTTTTTTTAAGATTTTGAAACACTTTTTTATTTTTTGGTGGAAACATCACTTTAAAGTGGTTCTGCACCTTTAAAAAAAATATTAAAAGCCAGCAGCTACAAATATTGCAGCTGCTGACTTTTAATAAATTCACACTTACCTGTCCCAGGGTCCAGCGATGTCGGCAGCAGATGACGAGCGATCGCTCGTCTCTCTGCTGCCCCCGCCGCCATCCTCTGTCAGGGGATCGGGAAGTGAAGCATTACGGCTTCACTGCCCGGTTCCCTACTGCGCATGCTCGAGTCGCGCTGCGTGTCTCTGCTGGTCCCCGCTGTGTCCTGGGAACTGTGTGTTTCCCAGAACACAATGGGGGGGGCGGGGCATCTGCGGCGGTCTGTGGGGGGTCTTGTCCCGGATAAACCAGGTATCTGCACCCCCCTCCCCCCTGAAAGGTGCCGATTGTGGCACAGGAGGGGGGAGGGATCAGATGAGCGGAACTTCCACTTCAGGGTGGAGGACCGCTTTAACATTAAACTTCACCGTGTTTCTATGCATTGATGAAGACTGACATTTTTTTGTATCCATCTCATGACTTGTTCGTAGATTAGATAAATATTTTGAACTCGTGGTTTGCTCAAACATGAGTTAGTAACCATGAATGCTATCCTTTCCAATTATATATTTAGAAGTAGTTCCTTCTGTTGTGCAATTCACAAATATTATACTAAAGGATCCACATGTGACATAGGGCAAGGTAGTCCACGTGTTGTATTGATGATGTATGGATGAATTGAAGACAGCTTCAACCCTGGGGGAACGTCAGAGTCTCCCAGTCAGGACTTGTTATAAGAAGACTGAAACCCCTTGTAAACATTCAATGGTAAATTGTGTGAACAAGGCTTCTTGCTGCCACATAAACCAACATTTTCAGAGTTGATTTGGAAGTACAGAATGTTCCGGGTTGTCTGAGAACTGAAATTGTTGTGCCATTAGATTAGCCAAAGTTGTTGATGAAAGGAACTGGGCCTGCAATGACAGGAAGCTGCTGAATCCACTTGCTGTCCCCCAGCGGGTTGCTGCTCCTTAAATGGGAACTGTTAACTCTTCCCTGGCCTGGCCATTGCCTATTATGGAGATGCTTTGCCTTCGAAGTTCTAAGTGACAATACACAGAAGCACGGCGGCTCGTCTGCGAAGGAGAGTCAAACCACGCTTGCAGGAGTGCAAGACGTAAGTTGGAGTAAACGTAGAGCTATTTTCTTTTACAATTCAATTAATCTTGTATCAAAATGTATAAACAGTATGGCCTTGTTTGCACGGGTGGCTGGGGTTTGTAGTAAAATTGCGTGCTATGGTGGCACTCGTGTGGGCTTCCTCCCGAGCCTTGCTGTCTGTGTTTATTGAAAGACAGCAGGACTTGGCCCTACCGCTGGGTCCAATCAGGCCCGCTAAAAAAAATGTTTGGGAGTGTCTACCCTGTACTGCGCTTGCGCAGTATGGAGGACAAGGAGACGCGAAAGTCTCCGAAGATGAACGGCGCCTGCGCCTGGCCAGGAGTACACTGACTATGCTGTCCATTTACACCTGGCTGCCTCCGATACGGTGTGCTGCCAAAAACTGTCCCCCCATCAGAAAGTGTCCGCCCCGGATAGTGTCCGACCCCGAAAGTCTCCGAAGATGAACGGCGCCAGATTCAAGCCCCACCATCCAAGTGGACATAGAGTTAGAATAAAAAAATTGCTGAGTGAAGCGAGGCCGTGTCCAAAGCGTGGAGAGCGGCCTGGTACTAAGTGGTACCGTATGTCCACTTGGATGGTTAGGCTTCAACCTGGACTCAGTGCGCAGGCGCCGTTCATCTTCGGAGACTTTCAGAGTCGAACACTATCCAGGGCGGACACTATCCAATGGGGGGACAGTTTATGTCAGAACACCGGATCGGAGGCAGCCGGGTGTAAACGGACAGCATAGTCCGTTTACTCCTGGCCACCCATAGAGCAGAGCAGGGTCAGTCCATGTCGGCTCTGCAGAAACTGATTGGACACAGATGTGTCATCTGCCTGCCCTTCTCCGATCTGTTTACTGATCCCCTGCTGATCAGAACGGAAGGGGCCTGTGTGAAAAAGCCCTCAAAGTAAAAACTTTATTTTTAGTGGATAGAGACTGGAAGTGGTAAACCCCTGTCAGGTTTTTTTGCCGTCTGTGCTGGAAAAGATTCAACCTCTATTGTTTCTGCTTGCCTATTATTACTAGGCAGAAAGTGATGGAAATTCTTACCACAACAGGTGCTCCAATTAGGAGGTCAGTTATGGGGATTTTCCCCTTACTTTGTGGACATGTCTTCTTACTTCCTGTTGTGTCACCATGACAGGAAGTGAAAGGAAATCTCCACAAGGAGAGACAGCAATAAAGCTGAGAGGGGTTTTTAACCATTCCCAAAAAAGTTATGTTTTTATATATACTTTAACCTCAGAGGAGAACAGTAAATCCCAAATCCAACCTTGCTATCTAGTAGGGGTGTTAAGTTTACAAGAGTAAAGAGTTAGCAAGTAAAACTTTGTATTTTTTCACATGTAAATTTAAAATCAGTAGAAACATTATAGTTCCTCTTGTAATGTCTTTGTTGTTTTTGGCTTTTTTTTTTTTACTGGAGTTCGTGGTCAAGGAAAGGGTTTTTGAAGGACGTTGATGACAGCCTAGATATTGACGTGGATGTGTAAATATCCCCCCGCAGTGGCATAGTAGACTGCTCCCGCGCAATTATCTGCTATTCTGGATACAATTATAGGACACAAGGGTTTGAATTCCCTAATCATGACATCACAGTAGTCCCAATGCACATTTCTCAGTCTGCTCTATGGAGGGAATAGGACTTGAGTGCACAGGCAGAACAGCTGGTACCGCGCTGAGCCATGACATCTGCGGTTAAATGTATCTCCGTCTACTGACTCATTGTCATCTACAAGGTACATTAGGCATTATGTCCATTATACTCAGATCACATATCCTTCGCATAAACTCAATGGCACATGCAGCCAGCATGATGGACCATCCCTGAGCACTTGCGCTGACGGACTAATTACTTTAACTTTATAATTTTCAGAATGAAGGTCAAAGTGACATATTAGTTATAATTTACATGTTGAAAGTTCGTCAGGTCCTGTGTAAATCTACGATCAAGGAGAAAGTGAAGGCAAAGAGCCATTAACCCTCTCGCTGCTAGAACTGTGCGTTTTTTGTTTAGCACTTTAGGCCCAAAGAGTACATAAAAACCCCCAAAACATTGTATATTTTCTGAAAGCAGATACCCTAGAGAATAAAATGGTGCTAGATCCAATTTGTTATGACACATGACATTAGCGCAACAGTTTAGGAAATGTAAAATTTCAGTAAAAAATACATTAAAGTTCACCTTGGGACCCACAAATGCAATAAATAATCAGGTTTGTTGGTAAAATATAAAAGATAAGGTTGCACAATTAAATAGATACCAAACATGTCAAGCCTAAGGCTGGGTTCACAGTCGTGTGAATTGGATGTGGATTTCCCTGCATCCAATTCACATGTCAGGAGATAGTGACTGGCTCTCTATGGAGCCGGTTCACATATCTCGGGGATGGCTGCGGAGCGAATTGCACAGGAGTGCTGTTCATCTTCTTGTCTGTTCCAATTTGGAATTCAGACAAAAATTTCGGACTGAAATCGGACCTGAAACGGTGAACAGGGACACACTGGACCCCTGCTATGAGCCGCTCCGCACAGCAGTGTGAACCCAGCCCTAAAATTGGGTGCTCCCATGAAACTGCCACAAATTTCTTACCTTCTATTTTCAATAGGCGACGCTTTATACGTTTAGAGTTAAAGTGATTGTAAATGATCACCTTGTAAAACAACCCGTTCAGTTTAAAATAGAATTGAAAGGCAAAACATTTGAGTATAGATATATAAAAAAAATTATAAATACAGTTTTCCCCCTTTTTCCTTTTTTATAATTGATCATATTCCCTCTGTTCCCGCTGTAAGAGCTGGGGGAGAAGAAGCAACAGCACACTGAGCTTCCCAGTGAGAGGCTATGCGGGGGGGGTTGTCAGGACAAGTCTGATCATTGGAGCAGAGCAGGCTGGGTTCCCAGAACAGCTAGAGAACTGACCACTGTGTGTGTCCCTGCTTAGTGTGGTCAGCTTTTAAGGGAAGCAGAGGGACTGGCAGGATCACCAGGGATTTCACATAAAGGAAGCAATACAAACAGAACAGGATACGTTCTCATACAAGTACATGGTACAGCAGGCACTTATCAGGAATATAAACTGTTGGGGTAGCAAACACTTTTTACCATGAATAATGGCCATAGAAATATTGGCTCTCCGGTGTACGCCAAAATATGTAACTTGTGTAGTGCAATTTACATTTTAGTAGGTGCCCCAGACGTGTGCATTTACAGTCATACGTGTGTATATGTGGGGTGCGGGCCTCAAATGTTATTGGGAGGATTTTAAATGCTTGGTTGAAACTTTAATTTTTCAAAAAAAATTTTCTATCAAACCTTTTTTTTTTTTATCACATAGAGGACAAAAAGTTCCCTATTTAATGCATTTTTGGTGACAGGTTTTCTTTAATTAAGGCCCGTACACACGATCAGACTTTTTGACAACAAACATGCAAATTAGCTGTTTTGGAGCAACATCCGACCGTGTGTACGCTCCATCGGACAAACTTTTTTGGTTTTCATCTGACTTTTGTTGGCTGTGCGAACGGACAAACTTTCTGGCAACAAAGGTCCGATGGAGCAAAGTCTGATCGTGTGTACAGAAAACCATAGGACTTTTGTACAAAGTACAAACAGGCATGCTCAGAACCAATTCAAAAGATCAGACAACAATACAGAAGTTGACCAAAGGTGGCGGTAAAGAGCAGAAAAACCACATGATTTGGTGAAATTTGGCTGAAAAAGTCCTGCTGTGTGTATGCAATACAAGTTCAGGGCCGACGCCCTTTGTACAAAAATCCAAGGGAAAGTTAGTACAAATTCCTATCGTGTGTATGAGGCTTAAGACGTCAGGGGTATAAAAGATCCCTTTTGTCTCACCTGCCCTCCATTGAAGCTGATTGAAGGCAGACTGCACTCCTCTGGCTTCTTCAACACGGGACACAGAAGTTCTGTTTTATACATCACTTCCGGGCCGGTGTAGTGTCATATTTTGCTCCCCATCGTAGAAAGCTCCGGAAGTGAAGTTGCGGCTAGACATTTCGCACTGCGCATGCGTGACACGTTCCAAACACTTGCGCCATGCTTTCCAAAGGATTTGCGACACTGCAGACCAGTGTTACCCGCTCTCTCTCCGCCGCTCCCCGTTATGTATAAAGTTTAACGTCACATTATCTGATGGTTACACTGAACTGCATTGTCGCAAATCCTCTGGAACACATGGCGCAAGTGTTTGGAACACATCGCGCATGCGCAGTGTGAAATATCTGGCCGCAACGTCACTTCCGGAGCATTCTATGATGGGGAGCAAAATATGACACTACACCGGTACCAGGAAGGGGAGATCAGTGAATGGATGTTTGATGGCCTCCTTCTTCGCTACCTTATGGCACCCGCCATGCTTTTCCCAGGTCTGCTGATGGGCATGGGGGGAGGAGCTCTTTCCAGGGTGTGTGGAAGCTATTGGGTGGCTGCAAAGCCCTGAGATCACTACTACTGAACTCCAGGATAAGCAAATATTGTCTAAATACATGAGGCATCTGTATTCTTACTTGAATCTTGGAGTTTTTTGTGTATTTATTTCTTACATATCTAAGAAGTAATCCAATGTGAAACTTTGCCTCTGTGCAGGAGCTTCCTGTAATAAAGACCGGTCACTTCTGCTCTCTCTCCTTGTGCAGGGTGACTGGTCTTGTCTCCGCCCCCTCCTGTATTGTTCTGCAGGCAGCCTGTAATGGACAGGTCTGCTGGGTCCCTCTCTGCACAGGCTATGTACAGCACAGTGATGATGTCACCGCTATATAGTAATATCTGGGTTTGCAAAGGCATCTGCTGAACAAAAGAGTGGATTTATAACTTTTGTGGCTGTTGAGTAATATGGTTTTAAATTACGTTTTTTTTGTGCCCTGAGTTCAGCTTTAACGAAGACAGACCAGGCGGCTAAATACAAAGAACAAATGCATACATGGAATCTGTTTTACCTGCCAAAGGATTTAGAATTCTGTTGACTGATTCAGGCAGCCCAGCCAGGTCTTGCACTCCCTGAGACCTTTCTGCAGATTAAATAATACTCCCCCCTCCCCAGCCACATCCAGTTCTGAGTTTCACACAGCTCTGCCACATAGGATTTGTTTAGTCTCTGCTGCTTCTGAACGCCCGTACACACGGTCGGACTTTTTGACAACAAACATGCAAATTAGCTGTTTTGGAGCAACATCCGACTGTGTGTACGCTCCATCGGACAAACTTTTTCTGTTTTCATCGGACTTTTGTTGGCCGTGCGAACGGACAAACTTTCTGGCAACAAAAGTCCGATGGAGCAAAGTCCGACCGTGTATACGCAAAAGCATCGGACTTTTGTACAAGGTACAAACACGCATGCTCAGAACCAATGCAAAAGATCAGACTACAATACAGAAGTTCACCAAAGGTGGCGCTGGAGTCATTGAACGTCCTCTTTTGAAGCGGCGTCAGTACGTTGTGACGTCATTACGTTCGTGTTTGTTGTCAAAAAGTCCGACCGTGTGTATGCAATACAAACTTGTGGACCATGCCCTTTGTACAAAAGTCCACGGAAAAGTTTGTACAAAGTCCGACTGTGTGTATGAGGCTTAAGCAATGCTTACAGGCCTTCACAGCTTTTGAATGAATAGTAAGAGAAGAGGCATGCTGATTAGCTTTCTTCTTCGCTACTCTGCTCTCTTCTCCTGTCAGAATGTTCCCCGTTAACAGAACTGCAGCACAATTGAATGCTGCTTCTTTCTTTCCCAGTCTGAGCTATGCTGTACGCTGTTTTATCGTTTCTTCCCTTTCGTTTTGCTGTGCTAAACTGGGTTATACAGTTTACCTAGGAAAATCGACAAAACTTATGCTGCGTACACACGAATTCTGGTCGGAAAAAGCCCTGATGGTTTTTCCGATGGAACTCCGACGGAATTCCGCTCAAGCTGTCTTACATACACACGGTCACACCAAATTCCGACTGTCAAGAACACGGTGATGTACAGCATGTACAATGGGACTAGAAAAAAGAAGTTCAATAGCCAGTAGCCAATAGCTTCAGTCTCGTAGTTGAATCTGAGCATGTGTGGGTTTTGCGTGTCGGAATTGCATACACGCGATCGGAATTTCCGTTGGGAAACTTGAGAACCTGCTCTCAATCTTCTGCTGGGAATTCGGCCAGCAAAATTCTGATGGAGCATGCACATGGTCGCATGGTTGCTGGCCAAAATTCCGACCGTGTGTAAGCAAAATCAGTGTGGTGCATACAAGGACACTGAATTTATCATATTTTGCAGAATTCTGACTGTTATGCCTTGTACACACGGTTGGACTTTCCGATGGAAAATGTGCGATCGGATCTTGTTGTCGGAAAATCTGATCATGTGTGGGCTCCATCGGCCTTTTTCCGTCGGAATTTCCGACACACAAAGTTTGAGAGCAGGATCTAAAATTTTCCGACAACAAAATCCGATCGTTTAAATTCCGATCGTGTGTAGACAATTCCGACGGACAAAGTGCCACGCATGCTCGGAATAAATTACGAGGCGAAAGCTATTGGCTACTGTCCTATTTATAGTCCCGTCGTACGTGTTGTACGTCATCGCGTTCTGAACGATTGGATTTTCCGACAACTTTGTGCGACCGTGTGTATGCAAGACAAGTTTGGGCCAAAATCCGTCAGAAGAAATCAGACGGATTTTGTAGTCGGAATGTCCGACCGTGTGTACAGGGCATTAGAGATAACAGGACAGGTCTTCTTTATTATAAGCAGATCCCAGTTAGTCAGTGTGCTGGCCGCTAATACTTCTGAGCTGTTCTGTTTTATTCAGTAGAAGCACGCTGGCTCCAGAAAGGGAGTCCTGGCGCCAGGAACACTCTCACTCTATGTTCCTTTATTTCTGCACTTTCCACAATCTGTTACTTAGATTTGTAAGCTTGTGTTCTCAGATATTTTAGGTTGTTGTATATTTGGGAAACATTTGGGAAACTATTTTTCTTTATAGAGCAATCTATAACTATTACCCTTTTTTTTTTATATAACAATGCAAACGTACTTTAGAGCAGTGATCGCCAACCTTTCAGAAGTCCCGGACCACTAAACTCACCCCTGCACTCTGAATCACACTGCCGTCTTATACACACAATGCTACGATTCTCTGCCCCCCCATGCACTCTGCATCACACTTTTGCCTTTTACAGACTCATCATCGGATCTCACCTCCCTATCCAGCCATGTGCTCGAGCTCCTTGCTCCCTCCCACAGTCTGTGATCAGTGCTGCCATTGGAAGTCCCCCCCTTCAACTCCTGCTCTCTGCACTACTCCCGGTGCCGCCCTCTGAGTTCACAGGAGCCGGTGTTGTGTTGAATACTGTCCTCCGTCAGATAGTGTTCGCCCTGTACTGCTCTTGCACAGTACAGAGGACAAGGAGACGCCGAAGGTCTCCGAAGATGAACGGCGCCTGCGCACTGAGTCCAGGTTCAAGCCCCCCCATCCAAGTGGACATAGAGTTAGAATAAAAAATTGCAGAGCGAAGCGAGGCCATGCCCGAAGTGTGGCGAGCTAAGCGAGCCCGCGAGGGGCCCTCTTACTAGGTGCTTCCGTATGTCCACTTGGATGGTGGGGCTTGATCCTGGACTCAGTGTGCAGGCGCCGTTCATCTTCGGAGACTTTTGGAGTCTCCTTGTCCTCCATACTGCGCAAGCGCTGCGCCTGCGCCACGGGATGGACACTATTAGATGGGGGGACAATTTTTGGCAGAACACCGGAACTACACAGGAGGTATCGGATATCAATGCACATTGACAGTATTGACTGTCAACGCGCATTGAAAACAACACTGGAAACATTGGGCGGTATACATCCGCCACAATGTAGATTTGCGGCAGGGACCACCAACTCCTCGCCCATCCACCATATCACTTCCAGCTCTCAGCAGGGGCCTCTAAAGTAACGGTTGCCCAACCAGTGGTTCGTGGTCCACTGGTTTGTGACCGCTGCTTTAGAGCCCGCTGCTAAGAGCTGTAAGTGACACGGTGGATGGGTGAGCCGTTTTGAAATGAAACCAAAATCTTAAAGCAGTATTTCAGTTATACTGCCGGGTACACGGTTAAAATACATGTACCTATGTGAACTGTTTGATGTGCTAAAATATTTGTATTTCTACTTGATGAAAAATATAAAATGTAAACTTGTTCGGAATGGTGAAAAAACTGTGAAAAAGAAAACTAAAGCAGCTGCCACACAAAAAGTGCTACTCACTAGGAATGAAAAATTTTGGAAATGTGGCGCTTGCAAATATTATCAAACATATGTAGCCAAGTGTAAATAAGTGCAGATGTGAATATACAAAGCAGAAAAAAAACATATAAATGAAGTCCAAATAAATGTGCTGAATGTTCTTATCCACAATGGGAAAAAATGTTTGAAGTGCAATGGACCACAGACGCTCCAGGACTCGCACACCCCCACACATCACCCCCACATGTGTCCCCACTCACCAAATGGTGATGACCCCCAGCTTTGCAGTCTGGGGGTCACTTCAGGCTTATGTGATGGTATCCAGAGAAGCTCAAGAGTGGTGATGTGCACATCAGATCAAAGGATTTCTTGTTGGAATTGCTCAACAGAATCACCAGGCACCAAAAAAGGATAAAAAAAATTGAACTAATTAGGGGTGCAACGGATCAAAAAACTCACGGATCAGAGTCACGGATTGGATAATTTTTCAGATCAGCAAATAATTGAATTTGCAAAAACCTGTGAAAATCCCACCACCATATAGTCCTCACTGTAATATCCACAATCTCCCCCACTGTAATATCCACAATCTCCCCCACTGTAATATCCACGTCATCTCCCCACTGTAATGGACATCTCCCCCACTGTAATATTGTCTGAGTACAGCTGGGTACGGCCGAGCATGGCTGGGTACGGCTGGGTATCGTTGAGTATGGCTGGATATAACAGGGTATTGCAGAGTATTGGCAGGGTATTGCAGAGTATTGGCAGGGTATGGCAGAGTATTGTCAGAGTATTGTCAGAGTATTGGCAGGGTATTGCAGAGTATTGTCAGGGTATGGCTGGGTATTGCAGGGTATGGCAGGGTACAGCAGGGTATTGGCAGAGTATTGCCAGGGTATTGCAGAGTATTGCCAGGGTATTGGCAGAGTATTGGCAGGGTATTGGCAGAGTATTGGCAGGGTATTGTCAGAGTATTGGCAGGGTATTGTCAGAGTATTGGCAGGGTATTGCAGAGTATTGGCAGGGTATGGCTGGGTATTGCAGGGTATGGCAGGGTACGGCAGGGTATTGGCAGAGTATTGCCAGGGTATTGCAGAGTATTGCCAGGGTATTGCAGAGTATTGCCAGGGTATTGCAGAGTATGGCAGAGTATTGGCAGGGTATGTCAGAGTATTGGCAGGGTATGTCAGAGTATTGGCAGGGCATTGCAGAGTATTGGCAGGGCATTGCAGAGTATTGGCAGGGCATTGCAGAGTATTGGCATGGTATTTCAGAGTATTGGCATGGTATTTCAGAGTATTGGCATGGTATTTCAGAGTATTGGCATGGTATTGGCAGAGTATTGGCAGGGTATTGCAGAGTATTGGCAGGCTATTGCAGAGTATTGCAGGGTATTGCAGAGTATTGACAGGGTATTGGCAGAGTATGGAGGGATGGTTGAGCATAGATGGATGTCACTGCAATTGTCACAGAGCAGCGATGTGGGCACTACAGATCCAGCCCACAGCACTGCTGCCATCCGATCTCTCCCCTCCACTGTACAGATCAGTATACAGAGGGGAGAGAGGAACCGGCGTCATGACATGACGGCGGTTTGTTTACAAGTGATCACTCCGTCATTTTCCCATTGTGGATCAGAACATTCAGCACATTTATTTGGACTTTATATGTTTTTTTTCTGCTTTGTATATGCACATCTGCACTTATTTACACTCGGTTACATATGTTTGATAATATTTGCGATCGCCACATTTCCATAATTTTGTATTTCTACTTTTCCAGTTCTCTGATTCACAACTGCTGATACAAGTAGTGACATCACTTATTTCCTTTTGCGGATTCACAGATAACAAGGATAACTTGCCACAAATTTACTTCGGCCTAGTCTGCGAGGCCAGACGCCGCAGACTAGGCTGAAGCCACGGCCTCGCCTAAAAACTCCTGCCTGCAGCTCCCCAGGACCGGCGCTGACACAGCACTTGTCCTGAGGAGCTGCGGGCAAGAGTTTTTTCAGGCCAGGCTGCGGCTTTGGCCTAGTCTGCGAGGCCAGACGCTGCGGACTAGGCCGAAGCCACGGCCTCGCCTAAAAACTCCTGCCCGCAGCTCCCCAGGACCGGCACGGTGTCCATCAAAAAAAAAACTGGATTCAGATCGTGAATCAAGTTTTTTTTTTTTTTTTTAAATCGCAGATTATTTTTTTTGTGAAAACCGCCCAGCTCTGCACAGTGGATATTTGAACAGTATAAACATGATAAGGAAACAATGACAATACCTAATAACAAAGTAATTTTCTTGATTTACACTTAAAAAGTCAACACAGCATAAAATAATCAGCACCCGATATTTACTGCCAGTGTGAAAAAAATTGCAGATTTTTACAAACTGTCAGTAAATTTACTGGCGGTTGGCAACCCTGGTCCCTGCTGAACTAGCCATATTTCCATCCATGTATGACTGCCTCTGAAATTCTATTGCACGAAGCCCAGGTGAAGGGGGTGAAACATGTCAGATGTTCTTTGTTTTTCTTGCTATCATCAGATGAATTCGTTTGGAATCTCAAGATTTGTTTGTTTGAAGCTCCTAGTAACTTAACTACACATGCTGGACAAAGTGACAGTGTCTTTGTAATGCCCACTCTCTCTGATACCTTGCCAGTGCTACAAACAACAACAAAAACAGGGCGCCTAGACGTAGTGTATTACCAAAATAACAATTTATTAGGAATATAAAAGAAAAGTATTCTACTCACAAATGCATGACATTTAAAAGAATGCAGACGAGACCCCCTCCAGGTCCACGGTATTCAGCCAGTGGTGTGGAAAGCCCTCATAGCATCCTAAAGGCTTATGCATTTTGAACAATCTTCTTCAGAGTCATGAAGCGTGTGAATGGTATAATGGCCAAAGTAAAAATATTTACACTCTCTTTGACTCTGAAGAAGAGGGCTCGATCATCGAAACGCGTAAGCCATAGGATACAATGAGGGCTTCCCACACCACTGGCTGAGTACTGTGGACCTGGAGGTGGTCTTATCTGCATCCATTTATATGCCAATGCATGTCATGCGTTTGTGAGTAGAATACTTTTCTTTTATATGCCTAATAAGTTGTTTTTGTAATGTACTAGGTCGGTGCGCCCTCTTTTCGTTGTTGTTTGTAGTACATGCGAGGGCGCCCACAGTCCTGTGAAGGCAACAAGACCATCAGCACCATATCTACTAGCCAGCCAAGCAGAAATGTGTTAAATATCCTCAGTACCACACCTAAGCGCAGAAGGCTATTGTCATGGTTATGCAGTGATCTTCCTGTGTTTGCTTACCTCCCCTCATGTCTTCAGACTAGAGGCCAGCCACTTCCACCTGGTGGTTTTTATAACCTCTCCTCTAAGCATGGCTCCACCCCAGGCCCTATCAGGGAGCCCTATATTAACCTGTGCACTGCAGGCCATCAGTGCTGATCAACCATTGTGTATTCCTTTGTGTGTTAGCTTCCCGTTTCCTGCCGTGTGCTCTGCTACTGTTTTCCGTTACCGACTTTGGCGTGTCTTGACTATCCTTGTTTGCCTGTGATCCTGACCTTTTGGCGTGTACCCGACTATTCTTGTCTGCTTGTGGCCCCGACCTTGGCTTTGTCCCTCACCATCCCTATCCTCCTGTTGCCTACTGTGGGTGTGAGCTGGGGGACCCTGGGGGTCGCGGCCTGGAGCCCGTTTCAACCAAGTCCATCCTCACCACTCGAGGCTCTGGTGAACACCTGCTGGCTCTTAGACTCCACGCCCCAGGGAATCTTACGCTCTAACCCCAGTGGGATCTGTCCCCCGTCTGCAGCAGTCAGCCGTAGGGTCCACAACCTTGCGGTGCACTCCTGATCTCTACGGTGTGCATCTGTCACCTCGCCTCAAGGTGACATGACAGCTATTACTTACTAAGGGCGGCTTGCTAGAACTAAGCACTGTCACAGTTGAGGACGTCACATGTTACACCATACCGGAAAGCACTGGGTAATGTTGCTGGCCTTGTCCAAAGAAGTAGTGGCTAGAAATACGAGAAATAACGACCACATTAGTGCGTTGTTCCTCCTTTGTAGTGCAGTTACAGAAGCCGCAGACCAGACCTCAATGCTCAACTGCAGAGAAGTTTTAGGAGTGAAGGATCTGGCTGTGTTGCCTGATAGGAGTGCCTGGATCTGTGATCAGCCTTACAAATCCTTTAACAAATAGGATAGTTCCCATATATGTGTTTCAAATATATTTAGTTGTTTACCTGGAGTTCAGCTTTAATGTTTCACGGAAAAAGCCTATTGGCCTGTATGGGATCAACCATTCCTTGACCATAAGAACACGACCATAGATAACATTGCAATGCTTGGTGACCTTTTAAAAATTATGTTTACATATCACACATTTCAGTGAGTCATTGTACGTATTATAAACTATATAAAGAAAAGCCTACTGTTGCTAGTATAAATAGCAGTGTGTCTCCATCCCCAATATAGGACAAAGTACATGGGGAGTTTCCAGTGCAAGTCATGCATTACACAGTAACAAGAGACTCCGGAAAATCCAGCAAAGTAGAAGTACTCATTAGATAAAGTAGAAGAAATTATCTCCAGGAAACCTTTGTTAAAGAGATTTCCACTTTCCTCTCTAGAGGAAAGCATACCAGTGTTAGAGGAAGTAAACCCTGATGGGTTTTACTTCCTCTTTATTCCCCTGCAAAGTGAAAGTATAATGGGCTAGTATGCATCACATACTAGCTCATTATGTGCCACTTACCTGCAAATGAAGCCCGCAATGTCCCCGCTGGTGGAAGCATCAATCCTCGCCGCTCTTCCTTCCAGGGCCATGGACATGACATCACTCCTGCGCATGCACGTGACAGCCGACGGTCACGGCGCGGGCTCTAGCATGTGCATGTGCCGATGACGTTGGCGCAAGCGTATATATGGTAAATACCTCCTAAATCATGCAGGTTTAGGAGATATTTCCAGTACCTACAGGTAAACCTTATAGGCTTACCTGTAGGAAAAAGTAGACTGTAAGGTTTTACAACCACTTTAAGCTGCCCATAGATTGAAACTCAGCAGGAAGGATCAGGAGCAGGATGGCAGAAGACCTTATGAGCGACTTCTGTTGAACAGGACTGTTGGAAAACTTTTGATGATCAGGTTGGCTGCAGCCACTAATCAGTGTATTAGGACAGCAGAGGAGTCTCCCTGTCAGAATATAGCTGTGGCCAAAAGTTTTGAGAATTAAACATATATTAATTTTCACAAAGTGTGCTGCTTCAGTGTTTTTAGATCTTTTTGTCAGATGTTGTTATGGTATACTGAAGTATAATTACAAGCATTTTATAAGTGTCAAAGGCTTTTATTGACAATTACATTAAAGTGGATGTAAACCCACTCTCATCCTTTATAAACTACTGCCATAGTGGTTATCTATAAGGATATACATGCCTCCTGCATGTATCCTTACCTGTCAAATGTCTCCCCTCTGTCTGTCATGAGACCCAAAAAACTGCAGATTCTGTAGGTGGGTCTGTTGTCAGGAGCTCGGTGGGTGGAGTCGTGATGTCTGTAGACTCCTCGCCCCCCTCTACACTCCCCTTGTCAACATGCATTTTTTCCTGTGTATTTCTTACACTGAACTTCTGCTATGATCACTAACATCCAGTCAAAACCCAGAAAAGTCACCACGTGACTTCAGCGTGCCCAATCATGCTGAGGTGTGGAGCAGCCAATTCTGGGAGAGCTGGAGAAGAAAGGAGGAGGGGATTTGAAGTACACAGAATGCCTCTCTCACACTCATGCTTGAGATATGTAAATCACCTGTCACTCACAGCAGGGGGGGCGACTGACTCCTATTTTTCTGTGTTTTTATCTCATTGAAAAAAGATAAGAGGATTGCTCAGAGCTGGATTTGCTCTTTATGGCATGACTGGGCACAGATGACATGAAGTCCTATAGTGTACAATGTGCAAGCCTTAATTAAAAAAACAAATTTAAAATTTTTGCAAAGAGTCAATATTTGCAGTGTTCACCCTTCATTTTCAAGACCTCTGCATTCGCCCTGGCATGCTGTCAGTCAACTTCTGGGCCACAACCTGACTGATAGTAGCCCATTCTTGCATAATTAATGCTTGGAGTTTGTCAGAATTAGCGGGTTTTTTTTGTTCTCCCGCCTCTTAAGGATTGACTGCAAGTTCTAAATGGGATTAAGGTCTAGGGAGTTTCCTGCCCATGGACCCAGAATTTGATGTTTTATCCCCCAAGCCACTTAATTATCACTTTTGCCTCCATCATGCTGAAAAAGGCATTGTTTGTCACCAAACTGTTATTGGATGGTTGGGAGAAGTTGGTCTTGGAGGATGTTTTTGTACCATTCTTTATTCATGGCTGTGTTCTTAGGCAAAATTGTGAGTGAGCTCCCTCCCTTGGCCAAGAAGCAACCCTGCACATAAATGGTCTCACGATGCTTTACTGTTGGCATGACACAGGACTGATGCTAGCGTCCCCTTTTCTTCTCTGGACAAGGTTTTTTCCAGATGCCCCAAACAATCGCAAAGGGGATTGAGAGAAAATGACTTTACCCCAGTCCTCAGCAGTATCCCTGTACCTTTTGCAGAATATCAGTTTATTGCTGATGTTTTTCCTGGTTTCTTTGCTGCCCGCTTAACACCAGACCATCCTCCAAAAGTCTTCGCCTCACAGTGCGTGCAGATGCACTCACACCTGCCTGCTGCCATTCCTGAGCAAGCTCTGCACTGGTGGTGCCCCGATTCCACAGCTGAATCAGCTGTAATGGCGCGTAAGTCTGTTGAAAAGTCTGGTCCTGTGTATGTGGCATTAGAGACGGTTCTGATGCTTGCTGGACTTTCTTGGGCTAATGCCTGGACATACACTTTAGTTGGACTTGTAGTGGCTGGATATCATTTGGTATCATGCATGTGATCCACACAGGACACTGCTTGCCTAGAGATTGTAAGAAAAATATAACAGATTTGTCCATCCATGCTATATATCAATCCCCCTGCTGGGCTATTGTATTCTGACAGCCACCTTCTGCTGCTGTCTGAATACCTAAACAGTGGCTGGACTGGATACTGGACACATCTGACTGGATGCAGCCGTTGTTCAGCCAATATTTTTAAAACCAGCTCCTTTGATTTTTAAGTTGAAGACTGTTGGGCAGGATGGGGCCGACATTTGTGCCCTCCAAGCGAATAGATAAAACTAGTGTAGATTCCATACATTATACATCACTGGTGGTGCTGCCACAATGCATTCAGCCCCCAAAAATCAGGTGCTGGTCTGACTTGTACCGTGGAAACATTAAATGTGGAACTTGAATGTCTGCACACCGAAAATACACTATATTGTCAAAAGTATTGGGAAGCCTGCCTTTACACATGAACTTTAATGGTATTCCAGTCTTAGCCCGTAGGGTTCAATATTGAGGCCCACCCTTCGCAGCTATAACAGCTTCAACTCTTCTGGGAAGGCTGTCCACAAGGTTTAGGAGTGGGTCTATGGGAATGTTTGACCATTCCTCCAGAAGAGCATTTGTGAGGTCAGGCACTGAGGTTGGACGAGAAGGCCTGGCTTGCAATCTCAGCTCTAAGGACTCATGTACACTAGCAGCTTCTAAACTTGAGTTTAGGAGCTTTTGCCGTTTTTTTGCCAAAGCTCCTAAACTCAACCTTATAAAAGCCTATGTGTCCATGTACACATAGGCTTTTACAATAGTTTATAAGCTGCTGCGGTTAACCTCTCTCTCTTGATCGTAGAAGAATCACGTTCAGGATATGAACGTTTTGACCGCCAGGTGCAAAACTTCGTGTTTTCCGATGGCCAACAGCCAACCTAGTCTGTGTACATGAAGCCTTATTCATCCCAAAGGTGTTCTATTGGGTTGAGGTCAGGCCAGTCAAGTTCCTCCACCCCAAACTCGCTCATCCTTGTCTTTATGGACCTTGCTTTGTGCAGTGGTGATCAGTCATGTTGGAACAGGAACGGGCCATCCCCAAACTGTCCCCACAAAATGTCTTGGTATGCTGATGCCTTAAGAGTTTGCTTCACTGGAGCTAAGCGGTCAAGCCCAACCCCTGGAAAACAACCCCACACCATAACCCCCCCTCCACCAAATGATTTGGACCAGTGCATAAAAGGAAGATAAACACATGGACGAGCGAGTTTGGGGTGGAGTAACTTGACTGGCCTGCACAGAATTCTAACCTCAACCTGATAGAACACCTCTGGGATAAATTAGAGTGGAGACTGCCAGCCAGGCCTTCTCATCCAACATCAGTGCCTGACCTCACAAATGCGCTTCTGGAAGAATGGTTAAACATTCCCATAGACACGCTCCTAAACCTTATGGACAGCCTTCCCAGAAGAGTTGAAGCTGTTATAGCTGCAAAAGGTGGGCCAACTCCATATTGAACCCTACAGACTAAGACTGGGATGCCATTAAAGTTCATGTGTGTGTAAAGGCAGGCGTCCCAATATTTTTGACAGTATAATGTATAAGACCCAAAAGTTTGATTGCAACATGTCCAAACAAACAAAACACAGGATAGAGAGCAAATGTTGACGTGTTTCACTCCAGCTGGTGCTTGATCATAATACTTGATGTAGATTACATCATATATTGGGGATGGTGAGAGTTATGCGCACTCCTAGGAGTAGAGGTCTGGGATAGTGGTAACCTTTGGGACACCTGTCACCAATTCTCAGTATTTTTTTAACGTAGCTATTACATTTAATGGTAAGAAATGGAAGCATTTACATTCCACAAGAAATGCCGTATTTGTAAACCATTCACATACACTTGATCCACCACACACTTGTTTTTTGCAGATGTCGAATGCTGGGGCTAGCCAAAACGTTTTCAACAGCTGTAGAATGGAATAGATGACATCACATATATTTCCCTGTCTGTTCTTACTGTTGTTCTATATGTACAATTATATTTGGCCAAGTTAATCAACATCTTAAGGAGCAGCCCATGGATTTGGGGCCCCATTGTTAGTCATGTTGTTGGCTGTTTAATAGCCCATTTACCTGTTTGCGATGCGTCTTGTGTTAACATGCGCTGCATTCAGGAAGTCCATTGGAATGAAGTGACTGCCACCGCACCCAATAATGCTAAAATTGTACATGACCTTTTTCTTTGCAACATAAGACCCCCCCAATGCACTCCCATATGTTGTGGCATGCTGCAACACCGGCGCATTGCGTTTGCGCAACATAGTGACGTTCCAAATAGATTGCACCACATCGTAGTAATACATTATTTGCATTACCCCATGTAACCCAAATACGAAAATGTTCCCCAAAGCACCCCCCCATGTTGAGGGCACGCGGCCTGGTACGGTTCAGGAGGGGGGGGGCGCTCACTCATCCCCACCCACTTTCCTGACTGGCCGGGCTGCGTGCTCGGATAAGGGTCTGGTATGGACTTTGGGGGGACCCCACGCCATTTTTTCGGCGTGGGGGATACCCTTAAAACCCATACCAGGCGACGGCGCTCGCGAGGTGTCAATCTCACCGATGGTGGCGGCAAGATTGACTTCATTCTCCAGTCCCGTCCTACCTGGAGTCTCGTTCAAAATGAACGGACTTTACTCCGTGTGTGGCCAAGTCCGTTCATTTGGAAAATCCGGCAGACCTCCGCCAGAAGTCTGGCGGATTGTCCGCCGGAAAAGTCTGTTCATGTGTGGACGTGTGTGCGCAAGTCCGCTCGTTTGGAAAGTTCGGTGGACCTCCGCTGTAAAGTCCGGTGGATTGTCCAATCGTGTGAATTAGAATTTTGACTGGTCCCTGTGAATGGGCTTAAAATCTAACCATGGGTGACCCTGCTGGCAAGGCACGGCTCAACAAACTTAAAAAAACTGAGTCAGGAGCAAATTGTAAACTGAAGAGTGACTGCAGCCAAATAGATGCAGTCACTGTTTGGGTACCGGGTGTCAACGCTGGCAGGGGCGCCCATCCATTCTGTTTAGTGTGGATAGGGGACCTGAGTGATTCTTCTGGTTTCTATTACTGCCCTAAATCCAAATACCATCCACTCTATAGGTTTTCTTGATTATCATTTTCTACAACACCTGTAGGGTTCATCCACTGTTCTTGAAATTTAATGAATGCAGGATGCAGGAATTCAAACTTATTTAGTGTAACACTTGAGAACGCACAGAGTAGAAAAACCCCGGGTAATGGTAACAAATATCAGCTTAAAGTACAACTCCAGCCAAAATAGTTGTTTTTGAGCCTCTCCAATTTTTTTCCCCTCACACTACTTTGTATAAACGCACATCAAAGTCTCAGCTCCTCTTTGATGCATTTTTTCTTTATTAGAGTTCTTGTATTTTGACAGGCAGCACCCACGGCTGTCAGAATACCAGAACAGTGCCTACATCTGGGTGAGAAGCTGTTTGGGTGACAATTTCCCACCCGGCTCCATAGATAAAAATTGATAGAACAATGGACTTATATTGAGCTGGGTGGTACTGAATCCGATGTATGGCAGCAGTGTATGCTCATTGCGACCAGTTAAAGCGAAGGTCCACCCTAAAATGGACCTTCCGCTCATCGGAATCCTCCCCCCCTCCGGCGCCACAATTGGCACCTTTCAGGGGGGAGGGGGGTGCAGTTACCTGGATAATCCAGGTAACTGCACCCACTTCCGGGCTAGCTCTCTGTGGAAAGGGGCGTAGATTACGCCCCTTTCCGCAAGTGCCCGCCCCCTTCCGCAAGTGCCCCGCTGCCTGCTGGGAAACACACAGATCCCAGAGGCAGCGGGGACCATCCTCATTGCGCAGCGCGGCTCGCGCATGCGCAGTAGGGAACCGGGAAATGAAGCCGAAAGGCTCCATTTCCTGATTCCCATACCCAAAATGGCGGCGGCAGCACTCGAGTGACGATCTAGAGATCGGCTTCAGGTGCCGACATCGCGGGCGCGCTGGACAGGTAAGTGTCACTATTTTAAAAGTCAGCAGCTGCAGTATTTGTAGCTGCTGACTTAAAAAAAAAAAAAAAAACGCGGAGTCCCGGCGGACTCCCGCTTTAAGAGGCAATGGTTTTCAATAACTCTCTGCTACCACCTAGGGGCCGCTGTCAGGCATTTGTCTCCTTGTGCAGTGGTCATCAACCCTGTCCTCAGGGCCCACTAACAGGCCAGGTTTTATGTATTACCTTGGGGAGATGCAGACTAGAATACTGCAATCACTGAGCAGTAAATGATATCACCTATGATGTATTTCAGTTATCTTGCAAACCTGGCCTGTTAGTGGGTCCTGAGGACAGGGTTGATGACCACTGTCCTTGTGGACCTTACACATTTGATTTGAATTGCCTATTGATATAATATGTAAACATAAATGACCTTGTCAATACCCGGCCTTTTTTTTTTTTTTTACACCTGCAAGGGAAAAGGCATAATGAGCTAGTATGCACCGCATACTAGCTCCTTATGAAATACTTACCTTAGAACGAGGCGCTGGCATCTCACTTGGTCCACGCCGAGGGAGCTGACAGGTTGTCTTCCGGGTATCGCGGCTCCGTCGTTGTGAGTGGCCGGAGCTGCAATGTCGTCACTCCCGTGCATGCGTGCAGGAGTTTTCTTCCCGGCAAGGTCTGGTGTCTGCAGGACTTTCAGCAGAGAATCCCTGTTGCGCATGCGCCTCTGAAGTCAGCGGCTCATTGTGCGGGAAATATCTCCTAAACCGTACAGGTTTAGAAGATATTTTTTTTTACTTACAGGTAAGCCTTATTATAGGTAGGTCAAAGTAAAAAAATGTGACTATACAACGGCTTTAAGAGAAAGTGTATTTTATTTATTTTATTATTGAATCTGCTCCACCACTTACAAACACTGGCATTCGTATGGCTACACTGAGTTGTACTTGTAAATACAGCGTATTAAACTTCTATCTCCTGTTTTTTTAATTAATCACTTGCTTTCTGGGCACCTAAACCCCCCTCCTGCCTTTCAGCTTTTAGAGCTGTCACTCTTTGAATGACAATTGTGCAGTCAACACTGTACCCAAATAAAATTTTTATCATTTTTTTCCCACAAATAGAGCTTTCTTTTGGTGGTATTTGATCACCTCTGGGTTTTGTATTTTTTGTTAACAAAATTAAAAAAATGCCAATTTTTTTTCAAATAAATACAAAACTGTTTTATATTTTGTTAATACATTTTGCAAACAGGTAAGTTTTCTCCTTCACTGATGGGCACTGATAGGCTGCATTGATGGGCACCGATAGGCTGCATTGATTGGCACTGATAAGGTAGCACTGGTGGGCGCTGATTGGTGGCATTGGTGGGCACTGAGAGGTGGCACTGATGGTGGCATTGATGGGCGGCACTGAATGGCATTGATAGGTGGCACTGAAGGGCACTAATAGGTGGTACTCATAGCTGACACTGATGGGCACTGATGGATGACAGTGTTGGGCACTGATCGGCAATGATAGGTGGCACTGATTGGCACCACTGGTGGGCATTGATAGGTGGCACTGCTGGCATTTATGTACTGATGGGCACTGATTCGTGCCACTGGCAGGTGGTACTGGTGGGCACATACGAGGCGGTTATGCCTCTTCCTCTTCGGGACCGATGTCCCTTCAACAGAAGCTGGTGATCGGCTTTTTTTTCTCCTCGCGCTGTAAGCGTGAGAAGAAAAAAAGATTACCGATGTTCTGTTTACATCACATGATCAGCTGTGGTTGGCTGACAGCTGATCATGTAGTAAGGGGCCGGGTTCGACCCCTTACTCCGATCTGTGATCACCTGAGTCTCATTCAAGTTGCAATTAATGCAACAGTTTTGACAAAGCCAAAGTCGCATCCAAGGTGCACCCATCCACGTTGCATCAAGATTACAATGTAAATTCACAGTGGAAATGACACGACATTTGAGTTGCACAAGTTTGAATGGAGCCTAAAAGTGATTGTAGAGTTGCATTGTGTACTAGCACATTATGCCTTTACTTTGCAGGGAAGAAGAAAGGAAGAAAACCCCACCAGGGTTTACTTCCTCTTTAACCTCCTCTTCTGGGGTCCCACTGTCTGTGTTTGCCCCCCTAGCAAGCTGTACAGATTTACGGGCATGGTTCCAAGCTGGGCTGCGTGCGTCTATTGACACACACACACACACAGTGAGGCTCGGCCTTGTCCTGCCCTCCGCTCCCTCCTCACAGGATGTATTTGACAGCAGTAGAAGCCAATGGCTCCCGTTGCTGACTCCATGTCCAGTGAGGAGAGGGAGATTAGTGCTGTTGCTCTCAAGCATATCACTGGATCGAGATCAGGCTCAGGTAAGTATCTAGGAGGGCAGGGGTTGGGGGAGGTAACCTCATACCTTACAACTTTTTGAGATGGGAATGAGGGACACCTATCACCAAAAGTATGCAGGCATAGGACACACCCCTTGCCACGCCCCTTTAAAGGAGAATTGTACAAAAAAACAAGATTAAACCCATGAGTGCTTTTTTTTAGCACTTCTATTCCTTTATATTGGCTTTTGGAGTTTACAAATGCAGCAATTTAGAAATCAGATGAAAGGTTTAGTGCGGGAAAACCCTTTTTGATAGATAAAAAGTGCATTTTATATACATCTATATAGATCAGACCAAAATGAGGGACAAATTAGGAGGAATGAGGGACAGAGGGATGTTGCTCCAAATCAGGGACAGTCCCTCGAAATCAGGGACAGTTGAAAGCTATGGGTAACCTGACCATGGAAGTTTTTTAACTTAATGCAGAGAATGCATTAGATAAAAAAAAACTTAAAGTACAACTAAAGGCAACATTTTTTTTTAGTTTTGGATAGAGTGGAGAGGGATTAGAACACCTGTCAGTTTTTATCATTGTCTGTGCCCCCCCCCCCCCCCCCATTTAGGAGATCCTCCCTTTATTTGTCCTATTTACCGTTATCATTGAAGTGAAAAGAAAATCCCAAATTTTTGTTTGTCCAAAGAAAAGTAATAGCAGGCAAATCTTCCAAAATGGATGCTAGTTCTGATGAGCTGGGGGCCCCCCAAGGAATTCCCTTAATTTGCAGGGATTTCTTATCACTTCCTGTTTGGCTATGGGACAGGAAGTGAAGGGAAATCTCCCCAATGGGACACCGATAGTGAAACAAAATTTGACAAGTGTTATAACCCTCCCTTGCCTATAGTTCTACTTTGCAGGAATCTTTAACTCTTACTGCAGGACTTAGATGGTAAAAATTGAGGCATCTTCATTACTGCTTTTGTAGCGTGACTGCACTACAGTAATAAATGAAGAAGCTTCAGTTGGAATTAGAGATGTAAAATTTCTGGAAATTTTGAAGCTCTGAAAAAAAACAGTTTTTTTTTTTTTGGGGGGGAAAAAGATGGAAATTTTCGGAAAAATTGAAAAAAACTGCTAAATTAGCACTTCTTTGTCTTTTTAAGGCCGCGTACACACGGGCGGACTGTCTGCCCAACTTAGTCCGCCGAAACACATTTCAGCGGACAGTCCGCTCGTGTGTGGGCTTCAGCGGACAGTCTGACGAACAAAGTCTTACGGAAATTCCGTAAGATTGTCCGTTCAAACTTGGTTTGAGTGGACAGTCCGCCCGTGTGTGTGCCAGTCCGCTGTACTTTTGAAATGAGCGGACTTTTCCCGCCCGGAGAAAAGTCTGCTCATTTCGAGTGGGTATCCAGGTAGGCGGGGCCCACGACGGAGACGTTGCGGGCCCCGCCGCCTGGTATGGACTTAAAGGGGAACCCCAACGCCGAAAAAAATCGGCGTGGGGGTCCCCCCCAAGTCCACAACAGACCCTTGTCCGAGCACGCTACCCGGCCGGCCAGGAAAGGGGGGCGAGCGAGCGCCCCCCCCCTCCTGAGCCGTACCAGGCCGCGTGCCCTCAACATGGGGGGTGCCTTGGGGAAGGGGGGGCCGCGCGCCCCCCCCCCCACCCCAAAGCACCTTGTCCCCATGTTGATGAGGACAAGGGCCTCTTCCCGACAACCCTGGCCGTTGGTTGTCGGGGTCTGCGGGCGGGGGGCTTATCGGAATCCGGGAGCCCCCTTTAATAAGGGGGCCCCCGGATACTGGCCCCCCACCCTATGTGAATGAGTATGGGGTACAATGTACCCCTACCCATTCACCTGTGAAAAAAAGTACAAAAAAAAAACACAACACAGGGTTAAAATATTTTATTGCACAGCTCCGGGGGTCTTCCGTCTTCGGGGGTCTTCTCGCCGGACTCCTCCACTATCTTCTTGTAGCTCTTTTGCTAGCGGAGGAGTCCGGCTTTCTTCCTCCCCGCCGCCGGCCTCTTCTCCCGACTTCGGGGGTCTTGTCCCCCTCTTCGGTTCTTCTGCCGGGCCACCGCGCCTTCTTCTAGCTCTTTTACAGGCGGTGGCCCGGTCTTCTGTCGCCGTCGCCGCCTTCCGTTCTTCTTCTTCTTCTTCTTCTTCTTCTTCCCCAGGAGATGTTGCCTCGACGATCTCTCCGGCCGGAATGCCAGAGCCGCGCTGCGCGGCCACTTATATAGTGACAATGGGGCGGTGTCACATGGTATATGTCACATGGGTTGGTGTCACATGGTGACCCCGCCCCCTTACGATGTCATAGTCCCCATGTGACATCAACCCATGTGACATATACCATGTGACACCGCCCCATTATCACTATATAAGTGGCCGCGCAGCGCGGCTCTGGCATTCCGGCCGGAGAGATCGTCGAGGCAACATCTCCTGGGGAAGAAGAAGAAGAACGGAAGGCGGCGACGGCCACAGCGGCGACAGAAGACCGGGCCACTGCCTGTAAAAGAGCTAGAAGAAGGCGCGGTGGCCCGGCAGAAGAACCGAAGAGGGGGACAAGAAATGATTTGGAAAATATTTGAACACCCTGTCTTAAAATATTTTATTCATCATGTTAACATAAAATATTCCAAATTTTTTTTTCTTTTTTCGATTTTTCCAATTTTTGGGAAAAAAAAACAAAAAAGCCTTCAGGGGAAAAAAATGGAAAAAAACATGTTTTTTTTCCCCGAATTTTTCAGTTTTTTTTTTTTTTTCCCATGCCTAAACATCTCTGGTTGGGATTTAAAAAAGTAATACTTTACTGTGATATGCCATGTACTGTAAATGCATACTAATGCACGCTGGTGTGTGCCTTGCCTGGAAAATAGTTGTTCAGTGTAGAAAAGTATGTTGCTCCTCTATACAGTACGTTCTGATGCATCCATTTGACATAGTGAATTGGACTCGGGATGTATTGGAACGTAAGAAATCTTTCAGTGTATAATGGACTGCAGAGCTGTGTGACATCCATGCTTTGTATGGTGATTGGGCGGCTTCCAGGACGGGATGTGTCATCACACAATAGCAGCTCAGTGTCCACAGACATGAAAGTACAGGAGCAGCCAAGCTTATGTCTCCTCTGACACTGCCTCCTCTGTTATGAAGGTCAGCGAGGAAGAAGACCTTCAGGGTTTTACCGGCTTAGGAACTGTAGCTCTTGCCAAATAAAGGTACATTAAGGGACAACTGTAGTCTGTATAAAGCTCATCACACATGTTACAATCTGATTGTACAATCTCGTTTAGATTTACCAACAACTATGTAGTGCAAGGGCCTGCCTGATTGGATACAAAATAATTGGATAGATTAAGTAGGTCCTTATGTGGCTATGGTTAATCTTAAAGGGGTTGTAAACCTTCGTGTTTTTTCACCTTAATGCATCCTATGCATTAAAGTGAAAAAACATCTGGCAGTGACCGGCCCCCAAGTACCCCCCCCCCCTCCCCCCCGCCTGTTCTACTTACCTGAACACTCAAACTTGTCCCACAGGGACGCACCTTCTCTCTGCGTGGGGTTCTCGGTTGTTTGGATAGATTAATAGCAGAGCAGCCTTTGGCTCCCACTGCTGTCAATCAAATCCGATGATGCGGCCCCCCCGGGGGCGAGGCCGAATCCTGCATTTGGCATCTATAGACGCCGAATGCTGGACTCGGGAGCGTGCCCGCAAGGTAACCCCCCAGGAGAGTGCTTCTCCCGGGGGGTTATCTGAAGTGGGGAGGAGCCCAGAGAGACCTCAGAAGATGAGGTTCAGGGCCACTCTGAGCAAAACAACCTGCACAGTGGAGGTAAGTATGTTTGGTATTTAAAAAAATTGACTTTAGTGTTACTTTAAGTTGGTTGTACAAAGATTGTACAGCCAGATTGTAATGTGTATGGGGACTTTACAACTCACCACACATTGCTGTACTTTATAAATATGTTGGATTTTTTTTTTAATTAAACTTGACATTGAAACCGCTGATAAGCAGAGTTTTTATAACAGAGGAGACCCTAGTGGTCTCTTCACTCATAAAAACTTCTCGCTATGTGTCACACATATGCAGCTCAGAGTACATTTATTACACCGCTCTGTGTTGGGAAGAAATGACTTCCATGCGTATGCGGAAAAGTGAGATCATCGTGGCCCGGCCATTCAAGCAGCCGAAGAAAGAGAACCCGAAAGGAAGACTGGGTGGAAACTGAAGCACCCAGGACCAGCAGGAGCGCTAACACTGCACAGTTGGACAGGTAAGTCTGACAAAATGTGCTAATATGTGGCGCCATATAATGGCATAAACCCCCTGGAGACCCATTAAAAAAAAAAAAAACATTTAGAGCGGTAGTAAACTGCTGGAGAAAAATGCAAGACAATAGCATAATGTACTAGTATGGATTGCATACTAGCACATTGTAAAATACTTACCTTAGAACAAAGCTCTTGCAGCGCGCCCAGTCACTGATGAGGGAGCTAACATGTTCCCTCTGCATTTCTTCCGGGATTGCTGGCTCCGGCGCTGTGAGTGGCCAGAGCCACGATGACGTCGCTCCCGCGCGGGAGCCCTTCGTTCTGGCAGAATATGCCGGACCTGCACAGCGCATGCGCTGCTGAAGTCAGCGGGTGCATGCAGGGTCAATATCTCCTAAACCTTGCCGGTTTAGGAGATATTCTTTTTCTACACAGGTATTATATATTATAATATATTATATTATATACATTATATTATAAAATATATTTAATATAATATATAGATATATATATATATATATCTATATATTATATTATATTATATTACAGGTAAGCCTTATTATATGCTTACCTGTAGGTAAAAATCACCAAGCGGGCAATACAACCGCTTTAAGTAGCAGTGTGACCAGTGACCACCATAAAGTCAATACTGCTGTTTTATTAATGCTTTATTAATGCACTCCCTAATGTGTCTAATGATCCATTCAGCCCTGCACCTAGTAGTATATTTATAAAAAAAAAAAACAATGCATAGCCATTCATCCAGGGAATCTGCACATACATGTGTTCTGTGCCAATTGTGCAAAAATGAATGTTATTAGGCTATTTTCTCTTCTGAACGAATGTGCTTTTATTATGGGCAGTAATAAAATACTGCATTATGGCCACTAGATGGAGCTGGGGAGCATGGGGATGGCATACATCTTTGAAACAAGACATACCGTACTATGTAACAATTTTAAAGAAGGCCAGAGAGAATAAACAAATAAACGTAACCATTGGTTACTACTGCCCATAATAAGATGTTCATTCAGAGGAGAAAAATTGTCTAAAGAGCATTAATTTTCGCTCAGGTCACACAGAACCAATGTCAATGCATATATGAATGGATATGCAATTATCTAACCACTTGCCGACCGCGCTATAGCCAAATGACAGCTACAGCATCGCTGGCTAGTTCTGGGAGGACATCATATGACGGCCTCCCATAATCGCACTGGCCGCATGCCCTCTGCGGGGTGCAGGCAGCGCGCTCTGTGATCGTAGTGACCTCCAGACACTGCCGATCACAGATTGAGGTAGAGAGCCAATCAGCTCTTTACCTCTTTGGACACAGCTGATCACGGATGTAAACAGAAGCCGGTTATCGGCACTCCTTTCCTCACGCTGACAGCATGAGGAGAAGAGAAGAGAGCCGATAACTGGCTTGTGTAAAAGGGACATCTACACTGATAGTCAGGGCACTAATTATCAGTGTCCTGATTATTAGTGCATTACCAATAGTGCCAACCAGTGCTGCCAATCAGTGCCCACCAGTGCTGCCAATCAGTGCCCATCAGTACCTTCTCATCAGTTTCACTTATCAGTGCCGCCTATTAGTGCCTATCAGTGTCACCTCACGGTGCTGCCTTTCAGTGCCCATCAGTGCAGCCTCATCAATGCCCATCGGTGCAGCCTCATCAGTGCAGCCACATCAATGCAGCCTATCAGTGCCCATCAGTGCAGCCTATCAATGCCCATCCTTGCCGCCTCATCAGTGCAGCCTATCAGTGCACATCAGTGAGGGAGAAAAATTACCTGTTTACAAAATTTATAGCAGACTGATTTTTTTTTCTCCAAATTTTCGGTCTTTATTTGTATTTAGCAAAAAAAAAAAAAACCCAGTTGTGATTAAATACCATCAAAAGAAAGCTCTAGTTGCGTGAACAAAATTATAAAGATTTTGTGTGGATGCAGTGTTACACGACTGCACAATTGTCATTCAAAGTGTGACAGCTCTGAAAGATGAAAATTGGCCTGGGCAGGAAGGGGGGGGGAGTGCCCAGTAGGCAAACAGTTAATAAATAGACCTCCTTCGTGTCTGAGATACTTTAAAACAGGTCAAAGATTCTTCAGCATGACCAACCTTCGATCACTGTCTTCATCATAGGGAATGATCATTTTACTATTTATATACAAAATGTAGCGTTGTCATGCCTAGGGGGCGCCAGTTGCAACATCTCACAGCCATTACCATTAGGGACAGTTTTGGTATTCTCCGAAAAAGTCAGCCCATCTGTAGCTGTCCTATGAAAATGCATTGTTTGGGACTTAATTCTGGTCAGAAGTATGAGCGCAGCCTGTGATAGTGCCATGCTTGTACTTCTCTCTAGACAGATGGCAGTGTAATGTGAGCAGGGTACCATGTCCCCATCTGGTCCTTCCCACGCTGATGCCTCTTATCCCCCGCTGGCGACAGGTCCATGCTTCCAGCTCTCACAATCGCACACGGGCTCCAGAGCTGCAGAGACACTAGCAGTTTAATGACAGGCTGAAATGTGACCAGATAAGATGGACTCTGACAGATGGAAAAAATAAAAAAATCTGTGCACAGTTCAAAACTGGAGGAAGAAATTTGTAAGGAATATTTGCACTCAAAAACTATTTTGGTGCTCACTCATTTTCCCCGTATTTTCTCTAATACAATTGTTTCCTATACTTTTTTTCCTGTGATATTCAGCTCCATATAGTAAACAAAGCATGATATTTTTTTAAATACCCGAATGAGAAAAAATAAAGCATTTTGACCACTAGATGGAGCTGGCGATCATAGGAAATAATTGTATTGGAGAAAAATACTGTGAAAATCTCTGCAGGGTGAGTGAATGTTTGTGACATTTGTCGTCTGAATGTTTTACAAATAGAGGAGCATCTTTGTAAAGCAGTTAATTTAAGAAAAGCAAGCATTCATTTCTTGTACATGTGTTTTTAAAAGGAATAGAGGGAGTGTAGTTCTCAATGGAGTACAAGTGTGTTCACGTCCTTTCACTTGTGGTCTATTGATACATCATCCAGCTCCAGCTGGTCTGCAGGTGCCAGAGTATTGCACCCACAATCCACTGACCACAGTTGCAAAAAATCCAAGTCCATGTGCATTGATGTGCAATATGATATGCATTGACATTCAATACTACATTGTGAAAGGTGTTGAAAATGTGTTGATATACATTAAAGTTTTTTGCTGCGTTTCCATTGATTTTAATGGAAAATCATCGAGAGGTAAAACACATGGGTATGAATCCATCCTCATAATGTTTCTGAAAATCAAATAAAGAACAACTAAAGTCCACAAATATTCACCTCTATTTTAGTCATGTGACATCTGCAAACTCCCACGCCAGTGCCAACGTCTTCATGTAAATTTATTTTGTCAGAATAGTCTCTGCAGTTAGAATGTATGAATGCAGAAAATACCCAATTATGGTCACTAGATGGCGCTGAATATCATAGGAAAGGAGTATGGTCCTCAGCACCATCTAGTGGCCATAATGTGGTATTTACTACATACATTCACCCTAGGATAAATTTACATGGGCATACAGCTCTGCAAATACATTTTGCACATTTTCTATAAATACACTGCTTAGCTTGTGAAACAATATTGGTTTAGATGTCAAATATTGTTTATCCGATTTTTCAAGCACCTAGGGAAAAAGAACCCCCTGAGAGATTATAACATTGCGGGTACAATGTTAGCCAGCATTACAGAAGGAATAGCTTTTAGGGTACTTATTTCAGATGATTGCAAAATAAGCAGTGTGACCAGGCATTGGGAAAAGCGAATAGAATTCTAGGATGCATCACTGGAGGGGTCACAAGCTGGAGGAAGGAGGTTCTTATTCCCCTATATAGATCTTTAATGAGACCCCATTTGGAATATTGTATCCAGTTCTGAAGACCTCACTTACATAAAGATAAAGATGAGATAGAACAAGTCCAGAGACGGGTAACCAAAATGGTGAAAGCTCTGGGGGATAAAACATATCAAGAGACTCTTCAGGAACTTAATATGTACAGTCTGGAGGAAAGAAGGGAAAGGGAAGACATGATTGAAACCTTTAAATACATCAAGGGGGTGAGTTCAGGAAGTCAGTTTTTTTAATATGAAACCAAAATCAGGAACACAGGGACACAACCTCAAACTAAGTGAAGGGAAGATTAAAACTATTCTTAGAAAGTATTATTTTACTGAAAGGGTAGTTAATGCCTGGAATAAACTACCAGCAGAGGTAGTGAGACAGTCAACAGTAAATTATTATTATAATTATTATAATATTATTATACAAGATTTATATAGCGCCAACAATTTACACAGTGCTTTACAATATAAAATGGAGACAATACAGTTATAATACAATAAAATACAAGAGGATTAAGAGGGTCCTGCTCAGAAGAGCTTACAATCTAATAGGGTGGGGCAGGTGGTACAAAAGGTTGTAACTGTGGAGAATGAGCTGATGGAAGTGATAGGAGATTAGTTAGAGAGGTGACAGGCTTCACTGAAAAGATGAGTTTTCAGGAATCGCCAGAAGGTAGCAAGAGTAGGGGATAGCCGCACAGATTGAGGTAGAGAGTTCCAGAGGATGGGAGAGGCTCTGGAGAAATCCTGGAGATGAGCATGGGAGGAGGAGACAAGGGAGCCTGAGAACAGGAGGTCTTGAGAGGACGGTTTGGGTGATATTTAGAGACAAGATTGGTGATGGAGCTCGGGGCAGAGTTGTGAATGGCTTTGTATGTTGTAGTTAGTATTTTGAATTTCATTTTCTGGGTGATCGGAAGCCAGTGTAGGGATTGGCGGAGAGGGGTGGCAAACACTGAGTGGCTAGTAAGGTGCAGGAGCAGCAGCCATGATAGACTGAGTTTTCAGGGATCGCCTGAAGGTAGCGAGAGTAGGGGATAGCCGAACAGGTGGAGGTAGCGAGTTCCAGAGGATGGGAGAGGCTCTGGAGAAATCCTGGAGATGAGCATGGGAGGAGGGAGACGAGAGAGCTTGAGAGTAGGAGGTCTTGAGAAGAGCGGAGAGGACGATTTGGGTGATATTTGGAGACAAGATTGGCGATGGAGCTCGGGGCAGAGTTGCGAATGGCTTAGTATGTTGTGGTTAGCATTTTGAATTTAATTTGCTGGGTGATTGGGAGCCAGTGTAGGGATTGGAGGAGAGGGTTGGCAGACACTGAGCGGTTGGGAAGATGGAATGGCTTCAAATATGCTTGAGATGAACATAGATCTGTTGTCAGACAATAAAGTTATTGAAAAAACAAACAAAACAATAAAAGCCCCAAAAAAAAAGACTTGATGGACGGTCTTTTTCTGCCGTCACTTTTCCATGTTTCTACGAGTTGGCTGAGTTCCCAATTAACCTTCTATAAACCTTATTGGGGATCTTAAGCCAGCCTGAAAATGTTGAGATAATTCCCCATTGTTTCCCCATTTTAGAGCAGACATATGTCCATTGCTGTGGTTTGCAGAACATGCTTTGTATATGTGTGTATTAATTCTGCAGAGATATTTTAGGATTTGCATTGTACCCCTTCCATCTTTATCTGATGTCATTTTATACTACTACAATTAGATTGTCACCAATTCTCTTGGTCATGATTTGATATTTAATTCCAAGTTTCCACTTTGGATATATTCTGGGAAATTCCACTCTCTTTGAACTTGGCTGGTATCACTCAGCTGCCTTACAATGTATTTTTATGGATAGAGGAGAACACCGAAGTCACAGTGCCCGATGCTGAGAGACATATGGTTGTGTTGGTTGTGCGGGGGGGATTAGTGTCTCAGTGGGGGGGAGAAAGTGATATTCAGAAAAAGGGAGAAGCGGCTACAATACCTTCTGTTTTGTTTGTGCTTTTTACAGTTCTTTTAGAGATCAGTTTTCAGTTCTTTGTGTGACTCCTTATTCTTCCCAAAAGAAAATACGCACTGTGTATTTAATAACCCTGAGATCGTTGATGTACAATGACAGCCAATCACAAGTTAGCTTTCAACAGTCACTAGATCAAGCAGGGATGAGCTGATAACTGGTTGGTCACTTTAGGCTGCAACATAATTCCTTTATTAAAAAGAATTGTGTTATTAAGGAGACAATAATTAGAATCAACCCATGTTGAAGGGAAATGTAGGCTACCATGGCTTGCCTACTGCTGAAAATGCTAATTGCCTGGCCGTAACACTGATTCATTAACATCAGTACTTTCTAGATATGCAGCAGGTGAAGTTTGAGTCCATGATCTATATGCCTTTTCCAGGTCAAAGGCTCGGGAGTATTCATACATTTATTTAGCACAACGGCCAGGCAATCAGCACTTTCAGATGGGGTTGACCAATAAAAATAGAATTCTGTGGTCCAAAATGGCCAGTTTCAACATAGAGTGCTTATTTTAAGCTGGTCAGAATTCACTGCCAAAATCAGACTAGTGCAAGATGTATTCTGATTGACTGCTATTGGTCTCTGTGTTCATGAATTACCACTGAAGAATAAGGGCTATGCTAAAATGTATGAAAAATGCATGTACATTTCCATCCATATTAGTCACATTTTAATGTGCACTGATGTCCGTTGACCTACATTTTGATGTCTGTTTACATGCATGCGCAGCGTTATGGCGTGATTAGGACACATAAGAAGTTATTGTGTTTCAGATGTCCTTCCATTAATCTGCATTTGCAGCTGCATTAAAATGCAGATCAACGCACTGGTGTGAATTGGCCCTTAGAGTGCAGGTCTTATCAGGATTCCGATGATCAGGCTGAGTGGATTCACCTAAAACATGTGAATGTCTATTACCACAAGTGAATTCGAATTTGCATATTTTTATGAATATCAAATATTTCTAGAGCCAACATTACTTGGCAGAGTAGTTCTGGTGCCAACACTACTTGCAGAGTAGTTCGGGGGTCAACACTACTTGGTAGAGTAGTTCCGGGGCTAACACTACTTGGTAGAGTAGTTCCAAAGCTAACACTACTTGGCAGAGTAATTCCTGGACCAACACTACCTGGCAGAGTAGTTGCAGTGCCAACACTATTTGGCAGAGTAGCTCCAGAGCCAACACTACCTGGCAGAGTAGTTCCAGGACAGATGCTACTTGGCAGAGTAGTTTGAGGGCCAACACTACTTGGGAGAGTAGTTCCAGGGCAAATGCTACTTGGCAGAGTAGTTCCAGGGCCAACTCTACTTAGGAGTGTAGTTCCAGGGCCAACACTACTCGGCAGAGAGTTCCAGGGCCAACACTACTCGGCAGAGAGTTCCAGGGCCAACGCTACTTGGCAGAGTAGCTCCAGGGCCACCACTACTTGGCAGAGTCAGCGGCATGACAACAATGATGGCTTTCTATAAGGGGTGCATTTTAGCCACCACTGTAAAGAGGATATGCTTCTCACTGATCACCAATTTAGAGAAATTTTTTCCACTGAGCCCTGATGAACTGTTTTTGAGATCTGAAAATAATTTTAAGGGTTTCTCGGGTTTTGAAAGATGGAGAAAGTCTGCTGCATTTACTTTCTGTAGCTCATACCAGCTGATAACTAAAGCAGAGCACAGGGCAATGCCAACCTGCAGTAACCGATGGGGTCTAATTAATTGTGTCAAAATTTGCTAGTGCTTACTGTGCACAATTCTGATAGTCCCCTATGGATTACTGCGCATAGTTTTTGTATAGCCTCTATGGCAATCCAGCATCTGGAAGGGTGTGATGAGTACATATTCAGAGATGCTTGCATCTATGGACATTTTTGGAGAGACTCTGAGCATTATGGGGTTGGGTTACCCTATGTTAGGTGATAGCGGTAGTACGGAGCTTTTATTGTCAAGAATGGAATATTTAAATGTGTCTCTTTGTTAGCACGGATCTGTAGGCAGTTTATTATAAGGATCAGACGTAAAGGAGTTAAATCGAAGCCATTGCTTCCCCTCCTCCTCTCTGCTGGAGCCTGCGCTGCTGATGCTGCTCCAGCTCTCTCCATCTCCTTTCTCTTATTTCACCTAGACCGTCCACTCATCATGCTCCCTTCCAAGCCATTCTTCTTCATGAACGAGAGCTCAAGGAGATGAAGATGCCCAATATTCTCCCGTGTTGAGGAACATTACAGTCCTGTCTCCCCTCCCCCTTCTTGCATTTTCATTGTGCTGTCTGAGCAGACAAGCATCATCGCCCGTTGTGTGCTTACAGCCATTTGCATTCAGCCAGTGACTTTGCTGAGAGCTTTCACAGATTGACTGGACTAATCACAGTGACGCCGTGACTTCGCTGAGGTTGCAAGGAGCACGCAAATGGATTCTATTCAGCAATGGAAATGACCATCACCTACTGTAGTGAGCGAGCAGAGGTGATGTTCCTCTGTGTTCCCTGGCACTGCTCCCTGTGATATAAAGGTGGTGGCAGGAGACAGGCTGCCTGAGGCTAACCTCTCCGGGCTGGATATTAGGGCTGCCAGCGGGTCGCTGATCTCCGCACTGCAGGCTCCTGTCTTACTCTGGGCCAGGCACTGCTGTTTGGGCAGTGCAGGAGGCTGTGAGCCGACCTGCAGCCTGCTGAGGATGGGAGGGACTGAGTCAGCACTGCAGCAGGGACAGGCCACAAGCCTGGCAAGTGAACCTTCCGAAAATATGTGAGTAATCTCCCATTTGGAATATTCCTTTGTGAATCGCAGTTGGTTTGATGGAGGCTGTCATAAATCTGTTTTCCGCATGATGCGCAAGAGCATGATGCGCTTCCTGAATTTCTCATTATCAATGAATTGTGACCTTAACCTCTGAACCATAAGTGTATTGTCATTCATTCATAAATCCTCAGTGCTTTGCATCCCTAACCACTGCCATCCACAGTGTTATGTACAGTGCCTATTAATCCTGACTCTCTGGTGGGCTGTGTCAGCTCCATCAGCCTGTAGAGTACTTGCGGTGCAGTCTGGGTTAAGGTAACATACACGGACATATTTAATAAATTTTTGTTCATAAAAACACATCTGGTGACACATAATGACAATGAATGTCCAAATATATTCAACCCGGCCAGCTGATTTTAGGTATTTTTTCCAATGACAGGTTTATTCAGTAAGAAAGTGCAAAGAGTTGCTGTGATGCACAAAGTGTAGAAACCCATAGCAGCCAATCATAATTCAGCTTGCTGTAGTTGGTAAGTGAGTGGTATCTATGGGTTATTTCATTTGCACATCCTGGCTGCACTTTAGTTGATCTCATAAGATACACATGGTATTCATACAGGTCTTTGACATTGTACCCCAAGATCATGTCATCTTTCTTTACTTGATATGTGGAAATTTCTGATGTAGAAGCAGCAGATGTACAGGTCAGTTCTTTAATTCTTCCACGCTAAATGTGGCATGTCCACCCCTTAGCAAAGTTCCAATGAGTATTGATGCGTTGCTTTGAAAAGAGAGTTTGTAGGTGGCACATTCACAACTTGCACCTAGTAGCACTAATGCAAAAGGTGTTCAGCCATTCCTTGCCACTGGCAAGATACAAGACCTATTTGATACCTTCAGTTTTGGCAGGTTTGTATGTCACCTGGATTGTTACAGGTCTAGCTAAATCAATTATAACCACAAAAATACCATTGGCAGTTTTTTTTCTGTTGTTATTGAAGGTCTTCTGTGTGTTCCTTGGTTCCTAAAAACGAATTGCAAACTCCTAGATTTGATTGGCCTCACATATATTAGTACATTTGTTCATCATATCTATTTGGTTTGAGCATCCAAAAACAAAAGGTAGATGTGAAGAACGGGACTTAAATCGTTTTGTTCATTAATCAAAAGGTATTAGTTGGGCTTGAGACTTAACCTTGGCAGCTCTACCACAAAAGTGGACAACCTCCAAAGAAGCAATAGCCTCTCCAATTGAAAAGGCCAAGTAAACTCAACAAAAGGCACTCCAAAAAAAGCTTTATTATAAATCCCCCCAAAAAAGTAGGGAGACAGGTAAGCCATTTCACACTACAAGCATTTACTCATAACTGAGTTGCGTAAAACGCAACTTGTAGCATGTAACATGTTAACTGTCACGTTAACTGTCTCCCTACTTGTTGAAACTTTGTTATTGTGTGTTTTCATGGCTTTATAATAAAGCTTTTTGGAGTGCTTCAACCCTTGAGTGTGGTCATCTGATCTAATTCTTCCCTGTATTTCCCACAAACCAGACTGGCACCTTGGGGTGTGCATTGGAGTTGTTAGCACCTACATTGTACACTAGCCCACCTGGAGCAGTGTTCCTTGGTTGGATTAAACTCAACAAGTACAGCAGCAGATGGTCATCTTAAGAGTTCATAATCATTTACTGTTGGTAAAACCAAGACAACAAGAAGGTAAAATGTTGCCAATGTATTTCAAGGCCAAGAAAAAGAACAAATCAGCAAGAGAAATCAACAAGGTTGGTTGTTGACTCCCGAAACATGTTAGATACTGTTGACATTCCTGTTGTCTCGGTTCTACCAACAATTAATGATGATGTACTCTTGAGAAGACTGTTGTCACTCTTGTTGTTGATTTCACTTTTGTTTGGTTGGAATGGCCATCACAAGTAGCCTTTTGGGCAGTACTGTGCATAGCAGGGGGTCTGTGAACCATGATGGGGGTTTTAAGTCTGTTGTTTTGCATTAAAGTGCAAAGAATGCATGGCACCTTCAGTCTATTTTCACACATACAAACATATGAGAATGCAGGTAGATGTGAGGGCTGGACAAAATTTCCTTAGACTATCTTGCTGTCTAATATGCAAGCCTAGCCATTCCAACACATCCATTCTATAAAGGCTTGAAATCGTTTAATACACTAATGGTGAGCCTGTTCATAGGTCCTCCGACACTGGTGTACTGACCTATTACAACGTTCGGGATGCTCCACATCAAGCAGTAGATGTTTGCTACAGAAAAAAAAATCATTAATTGGATTTGTTCGTCCTTGTTGACGATAAGCTCTTTTATGTAATTGTCTAAAATGCACTGCGCTCTCAACTGGAAACTGTCGCTGCCCTTTATATATGGACTGTAAGCTTATTTACAATTGTGTGGTCCTAGAGCGGCTTTCACTATTTCTTTTATCTGGAAAAACACCTTTTTTATTGCTGCTCAACATTGCGTAGAAAATGTCTCTAATAAGGGGCCAGCAGCTGTCTTTGGTGGCTTTGTGCCAGGCAGGCTTTACCGTGTCCTCAGCCTTTTTTCCTTGTTTTTAATCTGTGCCAGTACATCTTATTGCCGCTCAACAGCACTCCCTGCTATATTACTCCAGAATCTTTTCCACCTAAATTATCTCTCGGAGAGACATCACACCGAGGCTACTGTCATGCTAAGGAATGTGTGTCACTGCTGGCTAATAATGACATCGAACGGCACCATACTGTAAGCACCTGAGCTCTTCTGCCTCATAAGTATTTAAACATGTTCTACCATCTCTGGGGAAAGATGGCACCTTTATATGACAGCATGTTAAATAGGTTGGCTTAGACTATGTATTTTCTCCAGCTAGGCTAGAGAATGTGTAGAACCAAAAGCCTCCATTTTGATGGTGTCGTTGAAGAGGTCCATGCATTTGCTCTGCTTTGATATTAGAAAGTCTTTTACTGGTATACCTTTTTCTAGAAAAATTATTTTATTAAATTTTTTTCATAGAATACCCTCATTTTAATTTAGCTACCCATGCTGTCTATGTAATTGGGTGAAGGAAGATAGTATATGTAGTGATGATGTTTTGTGTGTGCATGTGGTTACCTGTGCTTTGTTTTGTCTTTAAATAGTGAAATCAGTAATGGAGCGATGGAAGCAAAGAAAAGACTATAGGGACGCAGAACTGGAAGATAATGTCACTGTTGGGCTTATTTAAAGCTCAGCTTCAGGCAAATATAATAAAATACATTTCCACATTCCTTTCAAAATAATCAGGGACCTATTCACATTTATTCATTGCATCTATATGTCTTTTAAAGGCATGCTACTGAAAGTGATGGTAACACAGTGTGGTGTGTTGGGGTTTATTTTGAATGCATTCTTGGGCCGGCCATACACGGTTCAAATCTTGGCCAGGTTCAGCAAGGACCAGTAAAGATTTGAACCGTTATTGGGCAAGCTGTATGTACCAAGTTGATTGATCTATCAGATTCAGATCGAACCATGTTGTCGGATAATCTGACCATGTGTGGGCTACATCAGACTTTTTCCATTGGAATGTCCGACCAACAAAGTTTGAGAGCTGGATATAAAATTTGTCCAATCGCTTGTAGAGAATTCTTATCGGACAAAGTGGCACGCATGCTCAGATCAAATTACAAGCCCAAAGCTATTGGCTACTAGCCGCAGCGTAGTCCCGTCGCAATGAACGAAGGTCATCACGTTCTGAACGATCGGATTTTCCGACAACTTTGTGTGTACGCAACACCAGTTTCGGACAAAATCCCTCAGAAAAAATCTGACGGATTTTGTTGTCGGAATGTCCGACCGTGTGTACAAGGGCTAAGACTTTTTTGGCTGTACTTCTCTTGTGGGTCACAGTAGTACTTTTACTTTTGTACTCCTGTGACCCAGACTTAGCCTGCTATCAGCTGATGGGGCAGAGCAATGCTAGGCTAGGAAAGATCCCCAAAATATTGTTGGTATCCACCCTGCTGTCTAACTGACAGGTCGCTCTGCCTTTCAGTACACAGAGAGCTGGAGCCAAGTGTACCTACCCTCTCCAAAGCCTGGCACTCCAGTGAGTGCTGGATGAGTAGAGCAGAGAGCAATGACAAACAGTCACTGCTGTCCGCTAGGAGCAGAATGAGTACCAAGCAGGTAACAGTCATGTGATCACCCAGTTCTCGGTCTTGGAGTCAATGTGGGACAGCTGCAGCATCATATATGTAAATACATGTAGGCTTCTTCACACGTATGTACATACTCACATTCATGCTGCAGCATGGATGTGAGTATGTACCTTTATTTTTTAACCACTTCCAGACCGCCCAACGTGAATATACATCGGTATTTGACGTTAAATAATGTTATGGCAGCAGATGCCATAACAACATTATGCTCCAAATATGTATTCCGAGAGTCTCCAAGAATAAGTAGTAGACAGTCACTGGGATAAATGTTGATAAGAGGCAGGAGATGGTCATTGCATGTCCCCTCCACACAGGAAGCACAGGAGATGCCGTCAGCCACAGGGTCCACTCCCTGACCACCCCTGACCACCTTATACTCATTGCTCCAACACTTTCCCCTCCTCCATTGCAACCATCACCAAAATCCTGTTTGCCTGGTGTTCAGCTTTAAACCAATTGCCCTGTACATAATAGGAGAATTAATGGGACTGACAGCAAGCATTGATCTTCAAAGGGATGGAAAATATACAGGTCTACTCTGGGAAAGCCTGCAAAATGGAAGGGGCTGCAAAGTTATGGTGATATCTTGGGAGATTTGGTTTTGGTTGAGCTGATGCTTCCAGGGCCATGCTCATAAACATATACTTTGATATTAATTCATCCTTCCCACACATATGCCCTGAGCTCAATTAGAAAATCATTAGGGCATGGAGAGCACATGGAAGTCAGACAATAGCTCCCTGGGGCTAGAGTTATTTACAGGGCTTGGAGTTCTGGCTGTGTGTATGCGGGCTGCACATAAGTAACTGAAAGTGCTAGTGAAAAAGCTCAAATTTAAAAGAAACAGAAATGTAGTTGATGCTGTGCGTCCTTTGTCCCTGTAAATATTTCTTCTTTGAAAGAAGCCTACGTGTATTTACATTTTTTTACCTATGCCCTTAGTTCTTACAGGGCATCTTATAACATTTGCACCCTCTTTGTTAGGCTAGTCATACACTAGTGGAATCCCATCTCAACTTGTTGTCGGAAATTCTGTGTACACAATCCCGACGCATAAAATTCCACGCATGTTCGAAATCAAGCAGAAGAGCCGCACTGGCTATTGAACTTAATTTTTCTTGGCTCCTCGTACATGTTGTACATCACCGCGTTCTTGACGTTCGGAATTTTCGACATTTGTGTGACCGTGTGTATGCAAGACAAGTTTTATCCAACATCCGTTCGGAATTAAATCCACGGTTTTGTTGTCGGAATGTCCGATCGTCTGTTCGCGGCATTAGACTTTCATTCTTTCGAAAAAAAATTGCATTTTCTTGTCACCGCAGCTAAAAATGTACTTTGATTTGACCCCACTAACCATTAGAAGATTAAAGGAACGTTCTGATTATGGAAGATGTCCAACAAAATTCTGCTGGTGTATGTCCAGCTTGAGAAAACCAAAATAAATGTCTTTGTCTGCCCTTCACACAGTATCCTGCTCTGTAAAAATATGCCATTAGCCTCTTTTCTGTGGCCTACACTGTTGGCTGTCCTCAAGGACGGTGTTGGGAAACCCAAGCTTGGGCAATTGTACTGTACATGGATATGCCAGTCTGACAGGTTTTTTTTTCCTTGCATCCTGTTCACTTCATACCGATTCAGCTTGAATTAAAGCCCCGAGGCACAGTTACCAAATGTGTCTCCTTTTCCTGGGTCTTTATCTTCATAATACACATTCTCTATGTGGTGACAATGCTAACATGTAACCTTATCTCTATCCTCAGAGAGCCAGTTCTTGTACCGACTGATGTAAGTGAACTAATGATCTCTTTACAAGGCCATTTTATGTGAAATTTTCGGCAAACAGTATAGAATTCATCTTATACCTCTTATTACTATACTGTAGCGGTCAGAGGTATAGGAGACCGCAATGCAGGTTTCAAGTACGGGACAGCAGACAAGGAGGCTGAAACAAAAACCGGCTTTATTAAACAGTGAGATATAATGGCCGGAGGAGGAGGATAACAGTATTAACAATTCACAGTAGTTTACAGTAAGGCTAACTGGAATGTGGTACACAAAATGGCTTTCCCGCCAACACATGCACAGTGATACAGGCTACCCTCTTCTAATATGTCCTGCCTGATTCCCGCTTATCGGGACACGTTTCTACAACGTACTATCTCAGTAGGGACTGTACTATTCCCTATCACAATCCAGCACCGGTGCTCACTCACAGTTTGTTAGACAGCTGGAGGGTCCCTTGTCTTGGCCTCCTTCATGAGGCAGGTGAAGTCCAGTTCCTAGTGCTGCAGCTTGCCCGTCTGGGACGGATGGATGAACACAGATGCGGCCCAAAATCACCACAGCTCTCTCTCTCTGCCCGAGATGCCCGATCTTTAGCTGGATACTGCGACTCTTTATCCACACAAAGTCTCCCTCTCCTCAGGGCAGACTTGACTTTTCCTCAGCTCCGCACAGGAATCCCTCAGCTGCCCACACACTCCTCACAGTTCTCTCTCACTGCCACTTCCTGTTTCCTCTCCTCTGAAGGGTCGGCAGCAACAGTGACATCTTGTGGCTAAACTGGAAATAGCAGGCTGTATATATTATAGATGGAACACAGTGCAATATAGTTCAGTAATCCTAGGGGCTGACCCCTACATGCCTCCCCGCTTAAAGGTGGCCGTCCTCGGCCTTGCTATATAGTCCATGGGGAAGAAAAGGGTTAAATCAATCTTTAACGGCAGCACAACATTGTTCATAATACATACAGTTAGACCAAATAAACTGATCAGCATTGTACCTGTTTGGTGGAACCCCTGCAGTAGACCTACTAGATCTCCGAAGGTCTTGTCTTTCTGTTAGGACTTGTCCTTCCTCCCTTGGAGCTGGTACTGGTTCTATAACAGGGGCTTCATCACGTGCAGAGTCAGGAACAATCCACCAGTCTTCAATATTATTCCCATCGGAAATGACAAATTCTGAGGAAGGGGCAGGGAGTGGTGTCCTCTGTGCAGGTATCCGATCTTCTGACCGACATGGCCGTAGCATATTCCTATGTAGAACTCTTGAAGCCGACTCCCCATTCTCAACACGAACTTCGTAAACTGGACCATTGGGATACACTCTCTTGATCACTTTGTACGGCTGTACCTCCCAACGCTCACTCAACTTGCCTCTGGGCCGTTTCTCTCGAACCAGCACCCGGTCTCCAGGTTGCAACGGAATCTCTTGGATGGGAGGACGGTCAGTATAAGTCTTTTCTTGCAATCTCTGGCCTACTAACCGGCAGATGGTCTGGAGTCGCTTACGGTGTTCTTTCACCCATGAGGTGGTTGATCGCTCTATCACATCTTCTGGCTGTTCCAAATTCAATTCGACAATTTCTCGTCCGGCTCTACCGAACAGTAGCATGTATGGGGTATAGCCGGTGGTAGTGTGGACACGATTATTGTAGGCCCAGACTAATTCAGGCAGATAGTCTGGCCAGTGTGTCTTTTTGTCCTCCTCTAAGGTCCTCAGCATCTGAAGCAGAGTCCGATTAAAGCGCTCACAGGCCCCATTCCCTTGGGGATGATATGGAGTTGTCCTGGATTTTCCAATGCCATACAGTCGGTGTAACTCCTCCATCACTTTCCCTTGAAAGCATGCTCCTTGATCTGAGTGAATCCGTTTCGGGCATCCATAGACCCGGATGAAATCTTGACAGATGGCCCGAGCTGCAGACTCAGCCGTCTGGTCCCGAGTTGGAGTGACCACTGCAAACTTGGAGAAGTGGTCAATCATGACCAGGCAGTATTGTGGGCCTCTGGCTGACTGTCCCACGAGGAGATAATCTATCAGCAATACCTCCAGCGGTTCCTTGGTCTGTATGGGCTGTATGGGTGCCCTCTGCTCTGTGCTTTTAGTAAGCTCACACACTCTACACTGTCGGCAGACTTCTTCAACTACGACCTCCAGTCGTGGACAATACACATAACGCTGCAGCCACTGGTAAGTTTTGACTGGCCCGAAATGAGCTCCAAATTCATGAGCTTCCCTGGCTATCTCTAGTGCCAGACTCCTTGGTATGACAACCTGCCATCTTGCCTCCAGATCGGCAGGCTGCTGCCACTTGCGGTATAGAACAGCTCCATGAACCTCTAGTCTGTCCCATTGATGTAGAATTGACTTCATCTCAGCATCAAGATCAGCCCTTTCCTCTCTGTCTGGTTTCCTTTGCCGAGCCACCCAACCTTTTATCTGTCGCAGTCCAATGTCTTCATCTTGTATTCGCCCCCATTCCTCATTAGTTCTTGCTAATGCCTTAGGCAGGGACCGGGCCTCCCCGCTTGTCTGTGCTGCGACTGCTGGAGGTGTAAACTTGCGGAAGTCTGGAATTTCATCCTCTTCCTTTTGTTCATCAAGCTCTCCCAATGGAGTTTCAAAAGTAACCCTCGACAGACCATCAGCATTGGTATTCTCTGTAGCAGAGCGATAGCGAATTGAGAAGTCATACTTTGCAAGGCGAGCTGCCCAACGTTGCTCCAGGGCTCCCAGTCTAGCAGTATCCAGATGGGCCAGGGGATTGTTATCAGTCCGTACAAAGATTTTAGCCCCTGTAAGGTAACCGGCAAACTTCTCTGTCATGGCCCACACCAGGGCAAGGAGCTCTAGCCGGAAGGAACTATAGTTATGAGGGTTTCGCTCCGTATCCCGCAGGGACCTACTGGCATAGGCAATCACTCTTTCGTGTCCGTCCTGCATCTGTGACAACACTGCCCCGAGTCCGTAGAGACTACCGTCAGTAGATAAGAAGAATGGTTTGTCAAAATCAGCATAAGCCAAGATGGGGGCCGATGTCAGAGCCTCTTTCAAGGTCAGGAAGGCCTCCTCTTGCTTCTGTCCCCAGGGAACACTTTGACTCTTGGATTGCCCAGCAGTTCCTCTCAAAATCTCATTCAGAGGGCCCGCTATCTTTGCATAGTCTTTGATGAACCGCCGGTAGTAACCAGTCAGACCAAGGAAGGCCTTCAACTCACGCAGCGTTCTAGGCTCCGGCCATTGTTGAATGGCAGCCACTTTATTTTGGGATGGCAGCACCCCGTCTTTGGACACCGTATGGCCTAAGTACTCGATCTCCTTCTTGAAGAGATGACACTTCTTTGGCTTTATCTTCAGGCCATGGGCCCGCAGTCGCTCAAGTACCTGTCCTAATCGGGCCAAGTGTTCTTCAAAAGTAGCAGAGTACACTATAATATCATCCAAGTATATCAGGGTAGCTTCAAAATTTAGATCTCCCAGACATTTTTCCATCAGCCTCTGAAAGGTTCCTGGGGCATTAGACAGCCCAAATGGCATCCTATTAAATTCAAACAGACCCATGGGAAGTATGAATGCTGTCTTTTCCTTGTCTTGTTCAGCCACCGGTACCTGCCAGTATCCACTTGCTAAATCCAAGGTGGAGAAGTATTTAGCCCGCCCTAGGGCTGTTAGGGACTCTTCGATGCGAGGCAGAGGATATGAGTCCCGCACTGTGCACGCATTCAATCTCCGGTAATCCACACAAAATCGAATGGTGCCATCCTTCTTCTTGACAAGCACCACTGGGGCTGCCCAGGGACTTTGACTACCCCGAACCACTCCTGAATCGATCATCTGTTTCAGCAATGTCTTCACCTCTTGATACAACTTGGGTGGAATCTGTCGATATCTCTCTCGGCTTGGGGGAGTGTCCCCCGTCGGTATCTCATGTGTGATAGCATCTGTGCAACCAAAGTCATTGGCATTGCGGGCAAACGCAGCTTGATTCTCCCACAGCATGGTTTCAACTGCTCGTAAATGATCCGGACTTAGAGCTTTCACATCTATCTCCATTTGTTCCAAGATGACTGTCCCATTCCATTCTGGGGTCGGTGCCTCTGCAGGCTTTGCAGTAACTGCCAAGGTCCAAGCAGAATTGCCTATCGGAGCTAGAGTCACTTCTCCCTGACTCAGCACTTCTCCCCGATGTAGGTACACGCGAGCCAGTTCCACTCCTGGCACCAGAGAGACTTCCCGTTGTCCAACGTTTACAGCTCTTATGGGTACTCGTCCATTTTGGACTACTGCCAGTGTCCGGGCCACTAGGACATCCTGACCTAACTCTCCCAGGCCTTCAGGCTCAATGATCACCTCCATACCTTCAAGGTTGCGGGAGGTTCCCACGGGCAAAGTCAGTATAGTCTCCCGATCAGGAGGGAGGGTAAGGGTAGCCCTTCCCGGCACTCGAATATTTCCTACAGACTGATGTACTGGGACACTCTTCTGTGTCCCACAAAACCGGATTAACCGTTGAAATGCCTTTTGCGTTGGTTTGTGTGGAGTGGCATTCTTCCAATAGCCCGGCCCCCTTTTAGTGAACATAATTTGATCCAACTCTCGCAGGATATTCATGCCCATTATCACCGGTACATCTTCTTTGAAGGTTTCAGGGACCAGCAGGATACCTTTTTTTCCAACTTCCTGTCCACACAGACGTACATTCATCCATACGACACCTGTGACAGGGATTTGTTGCTGGTTAGCTGCTGTGACCCGGATCAATGTCCCCTGTTCTGGCTTGGCCAGTGCTTGAAAGTAACGGTTGAAATATGACTCAGGCATGGTCGTTACCTGTGATCCGGTGTCCACTAAACAGTTGACTGGAATGCCTTCAAACTCGGCTCTTATGGTGGGACATCCTGCAACCAGGTGTTCGGAGCTGTGCTGAGTGGCCTGACACTCTACTTCCCCCGCAGTGTGCCTCATTACTGCGGGGGCCTGAAGTTTAACGCCGGCTCTGGGCGTCTAGGCAGGTCCCTCCGGCATTCTCTAGCGAAGTGTCCTTTTTCTCCACACCGCCAGCACTGAGCCTCTCTGCGTTGTTCTCTCTGTCTGTGTGCGGGAGGCGCCCGTAGGCCTGGACTGGCTGAGCTCACTGGAGGATATTGAGGGACTCGGTAGGTGGGAATACGTGGGTAAGGATGCTCTGGTGCAGGAACCATCGAGGCAGTCTGATAAGGTTGTTGTTGCCCCAGATATGCAACCTCAGGGGGGTAGCTCAAATCCATCCGTCTCTCTATTTGCGTCAACTTCTCATGCATGAGACCCAGGGAGTTTTGTAGGTCCTGCACCACTCTAACCAGGACCTCTTCATTCTTCGCAACCCCGAGGGAGGCGGTCTGGGTCCGTATCACTCCAGAGGCATAAATTTCTTCTTTACTTCGCTCCACGGCCTCAGCCAATATTTGCCGAAAATTCAGTGTAGGGTCCACTCTGACTCGTTCCCGTAGGGCTTGTCTCAGGTGAGAGCTGTAGAGTCCCAGGATCAATTGTTCCCTCAGTATCCGGTCTGCGGATCCCATGGCGGTTATCCCGTCTGCCTCTTTTTTCTGTATCTCAGCCAGTACTTCCTGTAGAGCCGTTGCATATTGTGAGACCCCTTCATTTTCCTGCTGTACCCGGTAGAAGAACTTTGCCCGGAGGTGGCCCGCACTAGCTGTTTCACCGTATATTTCTTCTAGAAAGCGCACAATCTCTTTCAAGGTACTGCGCGTAGCTTCCGGTTGTAAGCAAACAGTTTTCCGCGCTTCACCCTCCAGGGCAGCCAAAGCAATTTCCACCTGTAGCTCTGGGCTGACATTGTAAATTCTAGCAACGCTCTGTAATCTCGTCACCCAGTCTGACAGTGACATGTTCTGGCCATCAAATTTTGGCAACAAGTTAAAAAGCATGCCCATAGGGAGGGTCCTTGTAGGGGTTCCACCATTACCTAAGGCATTCACATCAACATCAGGTACGTTGCCTTCAGCCGCCTCCATCTCTGTAACCGTACCCTGCTCGCAGCGCCACTTGTAGCGGTCAGAGGTATAGGAGACCGCAATGCAGGTTTCAAGTACGGGACAGCAGACAAGGAGGCTGAAACAAAAACCGGCTTTATTAAACAGTGAGATATAATGGCCGGAGGAGGAGGATAACAGTATTAACAATTCACAGTAGTTTACAGTAAGGCTAACTGGAATGTGGTACACAAAATGGCTTTCCCGCCAACACATGCACAGTGATACAGGCTACCCTCTTCTAATATGTCCTGCCTGATTCCCGCTTATCGGGACACGTTTCTACAACGTACTATCTCAGTAGGGACTGTACTATTCCCTATCACAATCCAGCACCGGTGCTCACTCACAGTTTGTTAGACAGCTGGAGGGTCCCTTGTCTTGGCCTCCTTCATGAGGCAGGTGAAGTCCAGTTCCTAGTGCTGCAGCTTGCCCGTCTGGGACGGATGGATGAACACAGATGCGGCCCAAAATCACCACAGCTCTCTCTCTCTGCCCGAGATGCCCGATCTTTAGCTGGATACTGCGACTCTTTATCCACACAAAGTCTCCCTCTCCTCAGGGCAGACTTGACTTTTCCTCAGCTCCGCACAGGAATCCCTCAGCTGCCCACACACTCCTCACAGTTCTCTCTCACTGCCACTTCCTGTTTCCTCTCCTCTGAAGGGTCGGCAGCAACAGTGACATCTTGTGGCTAAACTGGAAATAGCAGGCTGTATATATTATAGATGGAACACAGTGCAATATAGTTCAGTAATCCTAGGGGCTGACCCCTACAATACTGTACCAGCTACTTCATTGTGTGGAAACCTAATAATGTGTAAAATCTTCTCACATGTGGCATTCTATGTTGTTATCTTGTTAGCTGTACAAGCTGTTACTGGATAATCTCACTTATGTCCGTGCTAGTTCTAATCTATTGGTGGTGAACCTGGGTAGGGTTACCAGTAGGCTGTAGCAGTCTTATGCCCTGTACACACGGTCGGACTTTCAGAGGGAAAAGTGCGATCAGATCGTGTTGTCGGAAAATCCGATCGTGTGTGGGCTCCATCAGACTTTTTCCGTCAAAATTTCCGACACACAAAGTTTGAGAGCTGGATCTAGAAGTTTCTGACAACAAAATCCGATTGTTAAAATTCCGATCGTGTGTAGACAATTCCGACGGACAAAGTGCCACACATGCTTAGAATAAATTATGAGACAAAAGCTATTAGCTACTGGCCCGTTTATAGTCCCTTCGTACGTGTTGTACGCATTCAGAACGATAAGATGTTCCGACAACTTTGTGCGACCATTTGTATGCTAGACAAATTTGGGCCAAAAGTAGTACAATGTGTACAGTGCATTAGACTTTAAAAATAGTAGAATTGGGTAACGACAAAATATATTATTGGGGAACCACAGATCACGGACACATACATTTTGAATTATAGCTTATCAAGTTGCCCAGGTGACACTAGAGGGCGATTTAATGCACAGGCCTGACCACCCTAGGACACCTAAGTCTGACAGCTTATCCATACACCAACATTTAGCTTGACAAGTCATTTATGTTTGAGTAGAACTAAACTCATAAAAATACTTAGGTTTGACAGTAGAAAATAGAATTTTTTATTCCTTTCCAAAACTGGTCAGCTGGTGGTTTTTGCTCCTATTTGATGGTGCCCATTAAAGTGTTACTAAACCCAGGACCCTGTATTCATTATATCTGGTCTCCCACAGCACACAGAACATGGAAATGCAATTGATTTCCTAAGTATAAACTGCTAAATACATTTTCTCATCAGCAGTATATAGCAGTCTTGTGACTTCTATCGGTGTCCGGATGAGCACTGGTTAAAGCTTGTAGGAGTCGTTTTTCATTCTCCTCTGACTGTCCTATGAGGCTGCATGCCCCCTGAGTTTCTGTCCGAACAGTGCTGATTGGCCGTGTGCTGATCACATGCACTCTCCCAAAAAGAAAAAAACTCTCTGGCAATACACACCAAACTGAGCATGTGCAGATTCCTCTTAAGGCTCTGTTCTATCCCTTTTCTACTGAGAATTGGGTGTGATTGGTAGAAAAATGACTTGGGAGTTAACCACTGCAAGGCCCAGTTATTCCAGACAGTATTTCTGTGCTTGTATCAAGCTCTTTAGAACACCATTAAATTGCAAGTGATCTAAAACTTGACAGTTTGATTCTAAATATTCCCTTTCCTTTGGATTCAGGCAGGGTGAGTGGTTCTTAACCACTTCCTGACCGGCGCACGCCGATGTAGATCGGCAGAATGGCACGGACAGGCAAATGGGCTTACAAGTACGTCCCTTTAAAATTGCCGCCCTGCCATCGCTTGCACGCCGGCGTGCTCGTGTGCCAGTCGGGACTTCTGTAAGTCTGATCGCGGGTCCCGCGGACTCGATCGTCACGAGGATACCCGCGATCGTCTCACGGGGAGGAAGAATGGGGAGATGCTAAAGTAAACAAGCATCTCCCTGTTCTGCCTAGCAACAGTGACACTGATCTCTGCTCCCTGTGATAGGAGCAGAGATCAGTGATGTTTAAAACACAGCCTCGCCCCCCCACAGTTAGCAACACGCCCCTAGGACACACTTAACCCCTACACTGCCACCTAGTGGTTAACCCCTTCATTGCCAGTGCCATTTACATAGAAATCAGTGCATTTGTATAGCACTGATTGCTGTATAAATGACAATGGTCCCAAAAATGTTTTAAAAATGTCCGATGTGTCCGCCATAATGTCGCAGTCCCAATAAAAATCGCTGATTGCCGCCATTACTAGTAAAAAAATTTTTTTTATAAAAATGCCATAAAACCATCCCCTATTCTATAAACGCTATAACTTTTGCGCAAACCAATCAATAATCGCTTATTGCGATTTTTTTTACCAAAAATATGTAGAAGAATACGTATCGGGCTAAACTGAGGGGAAATTTTTTTTTATACATTTTTGGGGGATATTTATTATAGCAAAAAGTAAAAAATGAGTTTTTTTCTAAAGTGACGCTCTTTTTTTGTTTATAGCGCAAAAAATAAAAACCACAGGGGTGATCAAATACCAACAAAAGAAAGCTCTATTTGTGGGGAAAAAAGGCCGTAAATTTTGTTTGGGAGCCATGTCACACGACCGCGCAATTGTCAGTTAAAGCGACACAGTGCCGAATCGCAAAAAGTGGTCTGGTCTTTGGCCAGCAAAATGGTTCAGGGCTTATGTGGTTAAAGTAATACTAAACACACACTGACATTATCCCTTCTATTTCTGTATGTGGGCGATGGCACTGCAATTATTTTAATTAAAAAGATAAATGTAATTGATATACAGCAGTCACATGACCCAGCTCTCTCCCAGTCTGATGCAGGGAAACATAAGCAGAAGGAGCTTTTAGTCCTTTGCTGCTGGTCATATGTTCAAAATAAAATAAAAAAAACAGCCTTTGGAATACAGAGTAAAAATAAATAATTTATATCAGCCTTTTTTAACCAGGGTGCCTTGGTAAAATGCCTAAAAATCTATCTAAATTTGTATACAAGCCAGCAGGCTGATCAGGCCTGACTTTTAGTTACACAAAGCTACAGGTTTTCATTACGCACCATTACAACTTTCTAGACAGTGGCATCCTAACAATCAATGGCGTCATCAGTTGATAAGGAGGATGTCTGTTGCCTCCACAGCATCCTTGTTTGACCCTCCTGTGCCCCTCTCCCTCGGCACTGGGGTTACATTAGCTGACTGGTGGAGAGAAATTAAGGGAGAAGAGAAACATTGGAATACTAGTCAGTACCAGTGTGCGAAAGTGTATTTGCTTTGGAAGAATAAATCATCTCTAACGTTGGGTGTCCTATGTGTGGATGTTGCTGCATTGCATAAAGCTATTAGAATAATTTTATACATTTTAGAATGGGGTGCCTTGATACTGTCCAGAATTTTAATGGGTGCCTTGAGATTGTCTATCATTTTAAAAGGTGGCTCCACTGAAAAAAAGGTTGAGAAACACTGATTTATATCAATAAACTGTTCTAAATTGGCATACAAGTATATATTTGAAACCTTTATTATTTTGTGGAAATAATATGGCGTGGGCAGATTTCTGCCAGTCAGAAACAATATGAGGGAGGTATGTCTTACAATAAGAGGGAGGTGAAGCCTTGATCAATAAAAATGTAGCATCCCACCCCACTGTGTTTAGCTGGTTAGTGGGCATGGAGGAGGAAGCAGGAAATGGGCTGTCATTTACCAATGTGTATACGCCACATGTGTTACTCTATAGCAGTGATGGTGAACCTTGGCACCCCAGTTGTTTTGGGACTATATTTCCCATGATGCCCAACTACACTGCAGAGTGCATGAGCATCATGGGAAATGTAGTTCCAAAACATCTGGGGTGCCAAGGTTCACCATCACTGCTCTATAGTCGCATGGGCTGCTCAGATGTGATAGGGAGGAAATGCTCAACATGGAAACTAAAAATGAAAACTGAGCATGTGCAGAGTTGCCACAACAGCTGCAAAATCCTTAGCTGAATTGGGGACATAAACATAAGGTGGAATTAGAAAGCATCAGGATCAACCAGGTTTTTTGCAGAATACAGAAATGAATCCCATAGTGACTGAGTATGAACAGCATGTAATACACCATTTATTGATAGTTTTTATATCAAATTTGCAGCACAAATAAAAGACATTAGGTTAAAAATATAAATATGTCTAATTTTAAGAGAAGAGGGAGGAGGTGGCAGGGCAACATGACAAGACCTTTAGAAGGTCAGCTTTAATGGAAAAAAAAAAAGACCTTGTGAGCAACCAAGTAAATATGCACTAAGCAAAAAAATAAATAAAAATGAATAAATAAAATAAAACGAGATGGTCACATTCCCATATAAATATGCAAAAATAACTTAAAATTATATAAATGCCGTGCTGGGTATAACCATCCTAGTGAATAGAAATTCGATAAATAATCCTTTGCCAATAATAATCATTCAAAAAACACAAGGTACAATGGTATATAAGGTGATATTAGCATGCAATATATAAGTGGTGAATTTAGTCCTATTAGGTGCAATAACAAAATATTCTACTTGTGACTTGATTCTGTACTCAATAAAAATCTCTGATAAACTGTGCAATCCAATTTGATGTGCTTCAATCACCACTGCGACACCTCACACGTGCTCCCCCCATTGGGTATAGGCTCACCTAGTGTGACCTCTCATCTAAGTTGGGTCAAAAAACGCCTGTGGGCCCCTCCAGGGATCAATGAGATGGATTTAGGTCTGCTGGTTCCTGCAATCTTCCAGCAATCTTCAGTGGTCAGCATCAAAGTACATGTGGATGTAAAAGGATGCCAATAGTGCTTATAACGTTTAAAAGCTGAGGATTTTTATTAAAATAAAACAGGGTACTTGCGTGCTTCCAGTGCACCAGACTACAATGTACACATTGGCATGTAAAAAAAGTCCTGCAGAGCTGCACAACCATTCTATTCCCTCCTGACTGGCCACTTACTCCTCGTAAGGGTGCGGGTGCCTTCACCGCCCTCACCCCTCCTTACACGTGTCGACACAGGGTCACGTGTCTTCCTCAGGGGGAAACATACACAGCGTGGCATTTATATAATTTTAAGGTACTTTATACTGGTGCCATGTCATGCAATAACATAGGTTCATTGTAATTTTGGGTATACAAAGTCCTAAACTGTTCCTTTCAAGTTACTGTATTTGCAATTATCCCATTGGCATTTATCTGAGGATTATAAATAGTTTTAGAGGGGAAATTTAAAGTTGCTATAATATAAGTACAGGTAGATTACTTATTTCGCTTGCTTTACTCAGTTTAAATTTTGTCTGCAGCCCCACCTGGAGGTGAAACCTGGTACCACTGCCTTGTTATAGAGCAAATTTCTTATGTGGGTGCTTTTATTTTTCAAAGGTGCCATGTCATGTAAAAACATAGTTTTATTGTAATTCTGGGTATATATAGTCCCAAGTTTTTCCTTTGAAGTTGCTATTATTGCTTATCTTCAAATATTCAGTTGGTATGTCTGTATCAAAAAATGTTTTGGGGGGGAGTTAAAAGTTTCTTTTAGTGCTAGTTCACACCAGATGCAGTTCCGTGCACTTTTTTTTCTGCACAAAATGCATGCACGGTGTTTTCAATGTATTCCGATGGCTCCAATTCCAATGCAGTCAGTTTCCGGTCATTTTCTGCATCGGAAACTGCATGGTGTGAACTAGAGCCACTGGAATACATGGAAAACACTGTGCATGCATTTTTAGTGCAGAAAAAAGCACACAGAGCTGCATCTGGTGTGAAATAACACTAAGTAGAAGGTTTAGCTTCCTTGCGTTATTTAGATCAGAAACTCTTATTTAAAATTTTGTCTGCAGCCCCACCTGAAGGTGGAATGTCATTTCATGCCTACAGAGGTATTGTTCCTCCCCCAAAAGTGCTAGTTGTTGTTGAGGTTTTAAATCGATAAAGCTTAGCAGTGAGAGCAGGACTTCTTATGTTCCAGAATACACAGGAGCCATCTTGGGGGTCTTCTGCAGTCACTGGTGTACAAGTTAACATTGCACAATGGTTTGTGTATTTTGGCTGTTGACTAGAGTTCTTCTGACGTCCGCGCTATGGCTGAATGATGGCCACAGCACGGATGTGAATTCCCGGGAGGCCGTCATGTGACGGCCTTCCCTGTGCACGCTCCCTGCGCGCGCTGTGATCACCGAATCACTGGGACTCGGCTGATCACCGATCTGAGTAAGGGGCCCGTTCCGGCCCCTTACCATGTGATCAGCTGTCAGCCAATGACAGCTGATCACATGATCAAAACAAAAGCTTGGTGATCGTTTTTTTTTTCTCCTCACACTGACAGAGAAAGCGAAAAAAAAAGCTGATTACTGGCTCAGCTTAAAGGGACATGGGTCGCGAAACGGAAGAGGCAATTATGCCTCATAATTGGAACCTGAAAGTCCCCACAAGTGCCACCTATCAATGTTCATAAGTGCCACCTATCAAGGGCCAGAAGTGCCACCTATCAATGTTCATAAGTGCCACCTATCAAGGGCCACAAGTGCCACCTATCAAGGGCCAAAAGTGCCACCTATCTATGCCCACAAGTGCCACCTATCTATGCCCACAAGTGCCACCTATCAATGCCCACAAGTGCCACCTATCAATGCCCACAAGTGCCACATATATATGCCCACAAGTGCCACCTATCAAGGGCCACAAGTGCCACTATCTATGCCCACAAGTACCACCTATCAATGCCCATCAGTGGTGCCAATCAGTGCCACATAGAAGTGCTGCCTATCAGTGTAACCGATCAGAGCCCATGACTGCCACCCATCAGTGCCCATCACTGCCGCCTCATCAGCTTACATCAATGACGGACAAAAGTTACCCGTTTTATAACAAAATTTAAAAAAAAAGTAAAAAAAAATAAATTTGATCTTTTTACATTTTTTTAACAAAAAATAAAAATCATACAGGTGATCAAATACCATCAAAAGAAATCTCTATTTGGGGGAAAAAATGATAAAAATGTCATATGGGTACAGTGTTGTATGACCGCGCAAATGTCATTCAAAGTGCATCAGCGCTGAAAGCTGAAAATTGGTCTGGATAGGAGGGGGGTTCAAGTGGCCAGTAAGCAAGTGGTTAAATGCTAAGTATTAGAGGAACGCCTGTTGTTTCAGACATATATTTTCCCCAAGGTTATAATCATGTCATGTCATGTAGACCTCACCTCTCTGCAATACAAAGTTGTGCTTCCCTGTTTTGCTCAGACCGTCTGCTGTAAATGACCTCACCGATGTTAGAATTGCTTAATGCTAAATCATTTTACCCATGCCTAGAGCAGCGTGACGCGCACACGTGGCTCTTACATCTGAGGGATGTCCGTGAAACAAGGCATTTATAATAATTATTCCCTTTCTGTACAGGAGCTCTGACTCTGAAGAAGCCTTTGAAACCCCGGAATCCACAACGCCAGTGAAGTCAGCCCCTCCGATTCCTATTCCGGCCCTTCCAGAGGTTCAAGAACAGCAACCCCAGCAACGCCAGGATCTTGAGGAAATTCTTCCCCCTCCGCCCAAGCCTGAAGAGCCAGGTATTTATACCAGACGCACAGCCATATGCATTCGTTGCTGCTTATATTTATGGAATGGAGAAAATCAAATACTGACTTTAACTGCTGCTTCACTCTCTCAGTACACATTGATTATTTTTCATTCTTATGCTGCTAGCATCAGTAAAAATATAAATTATAAATTAAAAAGATAAATTATCTCATATTTACTTGTTTTAAACTTAAATATCTTCAGTAACTTCCTGGTTTCCAGGCCTGGGCAAATTATGTCATATATCCCAGGAGTCTTCAGGAGGGGAGGAGGGGCTTTGTCAGCTAAGTACATCCTTCTGCCTGCATGCCTGAGCTAAGGGCAGATTCCAGGATGTAAATGCTGAATCTGCCCTTACTTAAGATGGCCACGGACTCAAATGCTGAGGGCTGTTTTTTTCTTTTAATGGTTTTTATTCAATTTTTGAAATTCACAACAGGAATAGAAAACTTACAAGATTCCAAGATACATCAGGCAACGTTTAGTACAACATTAAACAGAGAATTTAAGGGTTGTTCTGCATGACAAAACAATCCGCAATGTAGCTTGAGGCATAGACCTAAAAAAACAGTATGAAGTGTGCAGTGAAGAGCCAGCATCGGCGTGTAACGACCACATATAGATGGCAGTCAAATCTTAGACCGAGCCTTATAACAAACAATTGACTAAGTTATAGTCGAGCAAGGGACCATAGTCCATATGCCCATTAACCATGTATTAGAGAAAGTATTAGAGAAAGTGGAGGGATGAAACCCCCACCGCCGCCCCCGCGGGGGAACTTGCTGCGGCGGGAGGAATCTCAACCCCCCACACCCCCCCCCCAATGATCGAACCCAAAGGCCTTATGAATAGGCGTATAACACGGGATTATTCGGGAAGACGGGTTATAGTAAAATGTACTGCTAACCCGGTCAAGGGGACAACTTTAACAAGAACTATAGTGGGATGATCAGAGAACAAGTAAACTCAGGGTGCGGAGCATAGAAGGGTTTCAGGGAGGGCTGTTTTTTAAGGTGATTTCCCAGCAAAATAAAACATGGAGACATGGATGGATGGGAGAGTTTGCTTTGGATATTAAAAGTTAATTAAATATCGTTTTTGGTTTGTGGTGCTCAGATGCAGTTTAGTTTTGCTTTAAGTGGACCTATCATTAAATTTCACATTAATCCGTATTACTTTGAGTTATAGTAAAAAGTACCTTTTGCTGATCACAACCACCTCTACGGCTGGGTTCACATATGCATTGGGTCCGGTATGTCCCTGTTCACCAATTCAGGTGCAAATCGGGTCCAAATTTGTGGCTGAATTCGCACCTGAATTGGAAACCAGTTGCACAGGACCCTTTTTAAATGCGGTCCGTGGCCACCCTGGAGCTGTGTGAACCCGCTCCATTGAGAGCCGGTTCACACTCTCCTGTCATATGAATTGGATGCGGAGAAAACCCCCATCCAATTCACACCCAGCCTACTTCTGATAGATGTCAAACTTCACTTGAAGCTTACAGTGCAGTGCTGCTATATATGACTTGAGTTTAAGCAAAACAATGATGCTGGTATTCAATGACTAAGCTTGTAATGCTATTATAATAGCATTATAGCTAGTAATCTGCTATGACTTTGTATTTTCTGCATATTAAGTGATGTTATCTGCAAAGCATACTTTGTTTTATTTTTTATTCTAAGGCCTTGTTTATAAGGGCAGCTAAGGAGACGGTAAAACAAGGTGTTCAAGCTACAGTTTTACTACCTCCGACCCCCCCAGCCACAGGCTAACATGGCCATTTGGGGAGTGGTACAACGGGCTTTCAAGGGTTACAGTAAAATAGGAATCCAGGAGGAAACATATCACCTCCAAGCCACCTGTCAATGCCTCTAAAAAGCAATCCACCGCAAACAGCTTTTAAGAGGGGTGACAATGACGGCTTTATTAAAAAATTGACAGAAAAATTACCACTTTCACCACTGTCGGCAAACACTCACCCCTATGCCCGCTTGAAAAAAGTTGATTGATTTTTCAATCAACTTTTGTTGGAGTAACAGGTCAGCTTAACAGCGTTTGCATTGAGTCAGCTGCTTCAGCGGCTACTGAATACAGTAGCCGGCAAATTGCATTTCTCTATGCACTCTGCTTAGCTTGGAAGGGGGAAATGGTGGCTTTCAAAGCATGAGTAGCCAACTTAAGCCAGGCATACATGTTTAAAAATTCTGCCAGTTCATAAAGGGTCTGGCCAAATTTTGATCCATGTATGGGCATGCTGGTTGTTAGATAGCAGCGCTGATCAGTGTATTCTGACTGTGGGGAAATCTCCCCATTGTCAGAATACAATAGCTCAGTTAGAAGAAATTGAGTCATTTTCTTTTGTCGTCCAATCCACTAATTAAATGAAAAAAAAGACTAATGTATGGATAGCCTTAGTCCAGTGATGGCAAACCTTGGCACCCCAGATGCTTTGGAACTACATTTCCCATGATGCTCATGCACTCTGGAGTGTAGTTGAGCATCATGGGAAATGTAGTTCCAAAACATCTGGGGTGCCAAGGTTCTCCGTCACTGCCTTATGTCCTGTACACACGGTCGGACTTTGCAATGGAAAATGTGCGATCGAATCGTGTTGTCGTGTGTGTGGGCTCCATTGGGCTTTTTCCATCGGAATTTCCGACACACAAAGTTTGAGAGCTGGATCTAAAATTTTCCGACAAACAAAATCCGATCATTTAAATTCCGATTATGTGTAGACAATTCCGACGGACAAAGTGCCACACATGCTCGGAATAAATTACGAGGCGAAAGCTATTGGCTACTGGCCTCTTTATAGTCTCATTGTACGTGTTTTACGCCACTTCGGTTTGAACGATCGGATTTTCCGACAACTTTGTGCGACCGTGTGTATGCAAGACAAGTTTGGGCCAAAATCCATCGGAAAAAATCAGACGGATTTTGTCGTCGGAATGTCCGACCGTGTGTACAGGGCATTAGTCTATTTTCAAAAAGACAGACTGGTAGACTTGCATTGAAATAAGAGGATCTGCAGGGCAAGACCCAGAAGCAGAGCCTTTAGGCTGTACATACACTAGTTGATTTTCAAAAGAACGTTTGTACAAGACATTTGTACAAAAATTCTCATCCGTACCTTTAATGACAAGAGGAATGTCAGTCAAAACTGCATAAAAAAACATTAGCATTTAACAGTTGATTTTGGAATAAATGGACTTTCCCAAATGAAATCTGCATTCACTGTAAGCTCTTGTACACACAGTTGGACATTCCACACATATGGAAAAAGTCCGATTGGACCGTGTTGTCGGATAATCCCACCGTGTGTGGGCTCCATCTGACTTTTTCCATCGGAATGTCCGAGCAACAAAGTTTGAGAGCTGGATATAACATTTTTCGACAACATGATCCGATCGGACTTTGTCCAATCATTTGTAGAGAATTCCGATCGGACAAAGTGCCACGCATGTTCAAATAAAATTAGGAGACCAAAGCTATTGGCTACTAGGCTGAACGTAGTCCTGTCGGAATGAACGAACGTCATCACATTCTGCACGATCGGATTTTCCGACAACTTTGTCCGACCGTGTGTATGCAACACCAGTTTCGGACAAAATCCGTCAGAAAAAATCTGACGGATTTTGTGGTCGGAATGTCTGACCGTGTGTACAAGGTCTTAGAAATTAGTGGGTTTAGGAAATTTATTCCATCCTACTTAATAAAATTTTGAAAACAAATGTTGATTTGATCTCACTAACAAGTAGAAAAGTGAACGAACATTCTAAAAAGGAAAAATTTTGCACAAAATTCTACTAGTGTATGGGCAGCTTTATATGGCAACCACTTTGACCACACAGGATATATAAACTGTACAAGAAAAACAAGGTTGTATGCACAGACACTAATGATATTTAAATTACGATGAGCTTTATGAAATGGGTATCTAAAAATGTTAATAAAAAAAAAAATATATATATATATATATATATATATATATATATATATATATATATATATAAAATAAATAAATATAATTGCTGCTCCCCTGAAAGAGTGGTGTGCTCCTATCGACATGTGAAAAAGTGCGTATAGGGGGCACCGTGATTAGTGACATTAATTAATAATTAATAATCCCATACCAAACAATACATTTAAAAAAATCATATAAAAATTCACATATGAAAGTGTTGATACAAATCGTCCGTCTGGACAGGAAATGTGTGAGTAAATAAAGTAATAAAGTCCCAACAATCTTCCAAATATAACAATGAAGTTATTATAAGTTATTGGCCCCAGCTTGTGTAGTGGAGCTCTAGTCTGCTTCCTCTATACTTCTGCATTTTTCTTAGAGTGTATTCCCCTTTTGCAGCCAAATTCGGATAACAAGTACCGTACTTTATAGTTGTTAAGTGTTTTTAATGATATAGCAAAATTTTAAAAAACGCTGCTTACCTTTCTACTTCTCTTTCCTGAAAACCCCAAAGCTGAAGTTTTCAACTGCTATGCAGGAGAGGTTGGAGAGTTAATGATTTCCATAATTAACCCTGTCAGTGCTTTGCTGACATATCTCATTATCAATTGTAAACTAGATTTAAACACTTTGTCCACAATAGGGATCAAAGATCTAGATGCTGTCATTTTGCATTGTATGTTAATTAGCATGTTAATGAGGGGAAGCCTATAGTGTTAGAAAAACCAGGACCCTACATTCACTATATCTGGTCTCCCACAGTACAAAAAGCATGGAAATGCAATTATTTTAGTAAATATAAACTGCTAAATACCTTTTCTCATCAGCAGTATATAGCAGTCTTGTGACTTTTTTCAGTGCCAAGCACTGGTTAAAGCTAATGGGAGGAGTTTTCATTCTCCTCTGACTGTCCTATGAGGCTGTATGACCCCTGACCCTCTGTCTGGACAGCGCTGATTGGCCCTGTGCTGATCACATGCACCCCCCCCCCAAAAAAAAAACTCTCTAGCAATACACACCAAACTGAGCATGTGCAGAGTGCCTCCTAGGGTTCTGTGCTATCAGCAAATGAATTGAGGACTGTGGAAGAAGGGGAGGATCAGAGAAGACAGGATCAAACAACCTTTTTACACAGTGTAGAGGATTAACCACTTAGGTTCCACAGGGAGTATATAACAAGCATGCTTTACTGCATATACAGATTGATTTTACTGTTGTGGGTTTAGTAACATGCTTTAAGCTGGCCATAGATGGATTCAAATTCTGCTGGTTCGATCCATTAGTGGCCTCTGCAGTTGAACAAAAGTCCAACTGCTTTGTCAGATAAAAAGCACTCGTTTAATGGCTGCAGCACTGATCTGTGCACTTTGGGCCCCCCACACAGTGGGGAGGATTCCCCCACCCACCTTGAATGTATGGATGGTGGTAATTGGTTACGTTTTTTTTGTTCAGCGTGCTTGCCGAATGAAAAAAACTGAGCCATGTATGGCCAGCTCTAATGTGTAATTCAGAAGCCCTTGTACACATGGTCAACCAAATCCGTTGGATTTTGTCCCACGGATTTTGTCCGAAACTGTTGCATACACACGGTCGGACAAAGTTGTCAGAAAATCTGATTGTACATAACGTGATGACGTTATTTCGTTACGACGGGACTACGTTCAGGCTAGTTGCCAATAGCTTTGGTCTATGAATTTGTTCTGAGCATGCGTGGCACTTTGTCCGTCGGAGTAGGCTGCACATGATCGGAGTATGTCCAATCGGAGCATGTTGTTGGAAAAATTTATAGACAAGTTGGAAAACAGTCCGATGGAGACCACACACAGTCGGATTATCCGACAATACGGTCCGATCGGACACATTCCGTCGGAATCTCCGACTGTGTGTACAAGGGCGTAGAGGCAGATTATGTTTCATCTCAGTTTCAAATTGTGCAGAGTAGCTTGCAGTATGCCCAAAGCCTGCTCCAAACTTTTTAAAATATATATTTTTAGGCATGCTGTGTAAATGGGAACACATAACAAACATATGGGGTTTCTCAAATTTGACTGCAGAAGTGGAAATACACTATGAGGGTTATTTACTAAAGGAAAATCCACTTTGCACTGCAAGTGCACTTGGAAGTAAAGTCGCTGTAAATCCAAGGGGGATATGCAAGGAAAATAAAAAACAGCATTTTAGCTTGCACATGATTGGATGATAAAATCAGCAGAGCTTCCACTCATTTCAGATCTACCCCTTAGATTTAGAGCGACTGCACTCGCAAGTGCACTTTCAGTGCAAAGTGGATTTTCCTTTAGTAAATAAACCCCTATGTCTCTAAATGTACCTACTGTTACAGTTTAAACATAAAGCCAAAAATAAAAATAAAAAATGAATGCCTACAGATTTGCATTTTTTGTTTTTCAGCCTTTCAGTTATTCAAAATCCCTTTGACTAACAAACATTTTGCTTGCCTGGTGACCACAAAAGTGAATAGCCTCAACTAGGGCAGAAATTAATCATTAACATGTATTGTTTCCCTTTGTTCAGCTCCAGAGCAAAGTTTGGAGAACACACAAGCCCCTGACCCGAAACCTGCTGAGAATGAGAACATTAACGATTCTCCATTCCGTCAGCCTTCTCGCTCATTTTCTGTAGTGTTTGATGAAGACAAGCCCATAGCAAGCAGTGGTACCTACAACTTAGATTTTGCTGCCGTTAACCCAGTGGATGTCATTTCAGCATCCTCAGAATCCTCTTGCAAAACTCGTCGCAAATCCACAGACTCCGTGCCTACCAACCGAAACACTTTGTCCCGCTCTCTTAGCTTACAGGCTGCTGATTTCCAGTTTGATGATGTGTTGAGCGGTCAAGGAGGATATGAGAGTGCCTGTAATAGTCTTCGCAGGACTAAAAAGGTGAGGCCTGCATCGCTAAAGAAGAAGGCAGCAAGTGCTAAAAAACAGACAGAGGCTGTAAGCAACAAGGACACTCAGGCATTGTCAGCAGAGCCACAAGAAGCAGAAGAGTCCAAAGATCTTCAGATTCAATCCGTTCCATCACCTCCCCCAACAGATAAAGAGCTACCTTTATTAGGAGAGCCGGAAACACAGCCTGTTGCCTCCTTAGAGGTTACCTCTGTGGATCCCCAGCTGAGCAGCGTCACAAGCACCCCTCTCGTTGACTCTTGCCCTCTGCAAGTAACAGGACGAGTGTCCCCACCATTGCCTACCCATCAGAAACGCGAGGCGATCACAGGAGACTCAGAAGTCCCAGAATACCCTGCGGTGGTTGGGCAATCAGTGAGGCTGGAGTTCGATTATTCTGAGGAGGCACGGGATGGTCAGCCTCCTGTAAGAAAAGGCAAAAAACCCTCAGGCAAAATGCCTCTACGAAAAGCTAAGCCTAAAAAGGCAGTTGAAAAGGCCGATGCGCCCCCTGGACCTCCCAGCTCCATTTCTACAGATCTTGATGACATTCCTATTGCTAAAGGATCATATACATATAACCTGGACCAGTGGGATGATCCCAACTTCAATCCCTTCTCTTCCAATATGAAACTACCGGATTTACCACCCACTACTCAAGAATTACCCGAACCATGCAAACCCATTGCGCAGAGATCGGAGTCTCCTGCAAAAACACCAGCTTCTTTTGAGATTCCAACAAATGATGCAGATCAGAATGGAGAGAGCAATAAACCGGCCAAGAAGAAGAAGACTCCATTAAAGACGTAAGTCTCTTCTATTCTCTAGGAATGTTATACACATGATATCTATCTACTCTGTCAGCAGTGGCAACTGCCAAACTGTTTCCTTATTTTTAAGGACTGTCCCTGGTTTTACAGTTTGTGAAATGCCCTGTTTTTAAACACTGTTGTACATTATCCTAAAATTACAGTTTTTTTTTCATTTAAATCATATCGTCCAATACTATTGATTTGTCTGTTATGCCGCGTACACACGACCGGACTTTTCAAGGGACTAGGTCCGACAGACTTTCGACGGAGTTCTGACGGAGTTCTGACGGACTTTCCGAATGAACGGACTTGGCCACACACAATCACACCAAAGTCCGACGGATTTGAACGTGATGATGTATGACCGGACTAGAATAAGGAAGTTCATAGCCAGTAGCCAATAGGTGCCCTCGCGTCGGTTTTTGTCCGTCGGACCAGCATACACAGGAGCGGATTTCTCGGTAGGAACTGGGTCCGGCGGAGTTCCGGCAGAAAAATTTGAAACATGTTCCATTTCTAAAGTCTGTCAGATTTTTGCAAATCAAAAGTCCGCTGCAGCCCACACACGATCGAATGGTCTGCCGGAATTGTTCCGTCGGACCTTTGATGTTGAAAAGTCCGGTCGTGTGTACTCGGCATTAGATTTAAAGTGCTTCTAAAGCCTAAAGTTTTTTTTACCGTTATATTTTCCTGAGCCCATTCCCCATTTAACAATGTGCATGAGAGCCGAGGCTCTCCCTGCTCTGTCCCTCCTCTATAGGCAGATTGATAGCAGCAGGAACCATTGACTCTTTCTACTGTCAATCAAATGCTGAGACGATGGAACAGGGGACAAGGCAGAGCCACCCGGTTTGTGTCAATAGACACAGATAGGGTGGCTTGAGAGTGAGTCTAAATTAGTTCCTTCCTATAGGGGCACTCGCCAAGGAGGAGGAGCAAGGAGCACCTCGGGGGGCCCTAGAAGAAGAGGATCAGGGTTGCTCTGTGCTAAACCATTGCACAGAGCAGGTAAGTATAACATGTTTATTATTTTATTTTAAAAAAAGAACCTTGAATATCACTTTAAAGACTGTTTAGTCAGAAATAAAGTAAAAAAAAACAGCACATAGGACATTACTTACTGTCAGTAGGATATGTCACTTGTCCTGCTGGCACCTGTATTAGGTGAAATCTTTCTCCTACGATCCCCTCCCTACCCAGCCACCGTAATTGTCTGATGTGGCAGAAGTTATTAGAGCCCAGGAACCTTTCATATGCATTTGTCAAGAGTGCTGACTATGCATATCTTTTCTGCGACCCTCCTCCATTTTCTGAAATAGAAGGAAGAACAGATAGATGAATGAAAGCTCTACCCCTTCCATTCATAGATCATGTTTCATTCATAGAAGCTATAGTACAGCTTGGAGAATGGAGGAGGGGGGCAGAAAGGGAGGGCATAGTTGGCACTCATGATGAGTGCCTGTCACAGGTCCATCAGCTCTAAGCCCACTGGAAGATTATGGGGGTGGGGTTAGGTCGCATGGCGACTATGACATGTTAATAAGTCATACATGAGTTAGAAAAGAGATGAACATAAGTGGTGGCAGAGTCCTGCCAGACTTTTGAGAGGCATGATTAAACCTCAAAGCGGCTCAAAACAAAGCATACCTGTAGACGTAACAATGATATAGTAACATCACGAGGCTCAAATTATTTTTGTACCATATTTTTTCTCATTTTTTTAGTAATTTTTTCCTGTATGTTAGAACAAGTGCATTGAGAAACATACAGTATAAAATGAAAATCTATGTTTAATATGGGGAAAATACAATGTGTTGGGTAGTACACCCTTTGATCCATGATAAAGGTCAGTTCAGTCTTAGCATATGATCAAATAATGTATATACAGGAATTACCAGGAAAGTCAAAACGATTCATTAATAACGAGAGCTGAAATTAAAGCACATCACAACTTTTTCTGTAAAGGTTAAGCTTGGCCCCCTCCAACGACTCCCTGTAGGTCAGCGAAGCAGCCAATCACAATATTCCTTGGCTTGGCCCATGCAGAGATAAACAACAGGTTCACTTAACTTCCATTCTTTCCAGCTGCGCAAACTCTCTTGCGCCATTCAGCCAACAGGAGTGAAGAGACAAATCCCTGTGTATGGTTATTATTATGTTATTATTATACAGGATTTATATAGCACCAACAGTTTACGTAGTGCTTTACAATATAAAAGGGAGACAATACAGTTATAACACAATAAAATACAAGAGGATTAAGAGGGCCCTGCTCAGAAGAGCTTACAATCTAATAGGGTGGGGCAGGTGGTACAGAAGGTTGTAACTGTGGGGAATGAGCTGATGGAAGTGGTAAAAGATTAGTTGGAGACCTGATAGGCTTTCCGGGAGAGATGAGTTTTCGGGGATCACCTGAAGGTAGTAAGAGTAGGGGATAGCCGGACAAAGGACTCTTCCCCTTACTCCTAAGTGAGTAGCAATTCGTCAATCCCCCAATCAGCAATGAATCACACGGGAGGAAGGGGATTGAGTTACATGCTCTTCATACCTGGAAGTACTGGCTTTTTCTCTGTACTTTCATCAGCCCAGTGGAGCTGCAGGGGAGCGTAGGAAAAAAGATTATGTATAGGTGGGTAAGTCGGCATTTAACTGAACATGTTGGCTTGCCCTGCACAGGCATGGTACAGGGCAGAAGTACTTTTACTGAGAAATTTAGACTTGCCTGTACCGTAAATCTAGTTCCTTATACTTCACCTCTGGTGATTTTGACATAAAAAAATTTTATGAAGGTACTCTGAACTTATTTTTCATCATTTCTTTGAATTCTAAGGCTGAATTGTGCATATTTGAGATGTTGGCCAGAGATGTGTGTTCTATCATTCTTGTTGGCATTATTGGTGCCAATTTTTACTTTACCGACCATCGGTCAATCACTCAACTCACATCTTGTGTGTCTTGCACATGGCAATGATACATTGTACCAATCTTGGGAGAAGTGAACACATTGGAGGAGATTTATGAAGGGTCAGTTCATACCATAGAAATGCAGTCCGGATGCATTCCAGATGCAGGCCAGTGCATTTTTTCCCCCTCTTTTTTCTTAACCTTAAATAAGTGCATTTTGATGTGTTTTACAGCATTCCAGTGCAGGAAAAATGCAGCATGTTCTACTTTTTTTTTCTGGAACTGGAAAGCACAGGAACTGCTGTGAACTATGCCATTGGAAATCATTTAATCTACTTTCCATGCATTTTTGATTCAGAAAAAAATGCACTGGACTGCATGTAGTGTGAACTGACCCTTAAACTGGAGTACTCAGATTCCGGTGCAGCTGTGCATGGTAGCCAATCAGCTTCTAACTTCATCTTATTCAATCAAAGCGTGGTTGTAAACCCTGCTTTGTTATTTTTACTTACAAGTAAGCCTATAATAAGTCTTACCTGTAGGTGAAATTAATATCTCCTAAACCTGCACGGTTTATGAGATATTCACCCTGCATGCAGCTGCTGACCTCAGTGGCGCATGCGCTTTGAAGGTCCGGCTTACCATGCCGGATGTTCAGAGATTTTTGCAGGAACCGAGGGCACTGGCCACTCACAGCGCCCATGATCCTGGAAGAAACGGGAGTAGATGTCAGTCCTCTCAGGGGTGACCGGTCGCCGCTGAGAGGGCTTCATTCTAAGATGAGTATTTTATAATATAATGTGCTTGTATGCGATTCCTACAAGCACATTATTCCATTGTCTTGCAGGTTTTTTTCGTTTTTTTCGCCATTGGTTCACAACCGATTTAAGCTTTGACAATAAAACCTGAAAGCTGATTGGTTTCTATGTAGAGCTGCACCAGATTTTGCCTGCTCCAAGTTTAGTAAATCTACTACATTGTACTCACAGGTGTTTAGCAGTGAAATGGACAAAGATCAGATTCAGTGCAGCTTGTTCATTCTATTCCAGCAAAATGAAGCATTATGCTGTATAGCAGGGATATGCAATTAGTGGACCTTCAGCTGTTGCAGAACTACAAGTCCCATGAGGCATAGCAAGACTCTGACAGCCACAAGCATGACACCCAGAGGCAGAGGCATGATGGGACTTGTAGTTTTGCAAAAGCTGGAGGTCCGCTAATTGCTTATGCCTGCTATACAGCATAATGCTACATTTTGCAGTAAAATGTTTTCTTTTTCTGTCTTGTATTCTTTACATTCTAATCAATTCTCAGCCGTACAGGAACTAGGAAAATCTTAATGTAAACATTTGAAAATCACATTTAGTTAGAGCTAATTGAAATCATGTTTTGCCTTGGGAGAAAAGATTTATTTAAGTGCACGGATTTCCTATAAGATAGACTATCAAAGGGCACTGACTTATGTTGTGCCAACGAGTACTGCAGGTTAATTCCCTGGTCTGCACAGACAGGATACTATAAATAATCTGGGTTTTAGACACATCAAAAACAAAGCTTTGTACTTTTCATTAATATAGCGCTTGTCGTTTCCACAGGCGATATAATACACAACTATCTAAGTAGCAGGATACAAATAAACCCCACAATATTGACTGTATTCTACAGCGTTATAGTTTTCTCTACAACACATTTTTCACTGTATGTGGCTCCATGAATTAGCCAGTTTTTGATAAGATATAAATATTTATAAGCAGATTACGAAAAGCAAAATTAGTGACAGGCATACACAGACATGAGCAGAGGGATGACCTCATCATTGGGCTTCTGCTCCTTTATTGTCCAATAATCAAGCTGGGGAAAGAGAGGAATTTAAAGAAGCAGTCGCTGTCTTCTGTAATCACCAATCAGGCGAGTTATGCCCTGTACACGCAGTCAGAAATTCCGACGGAAAAGGTCCAATCGGATTATATTGTCGGAAAATCTAATCGTGTGTGGGCTCTATCGGACTTTTTCTGTGGGAAATTCAGACGGAAAAAATTTGAGGGCAGGATATCCAATTTTTTTCCGATAGTTTGTAGAGAATTCCTATCGGACAAAGTGCCACGCATGCTCAGATCTAATTACGAGACCAAAGCTATTGGCTACAAGCCTCTAAGTAGTCCCGTCGTACACAACGAACGTCACCGCGTTCCAAACAATCGGATTTTCCGACAACTTTGTCTGACCGTGTGTATGGAACACAAGTTACGGACAAAATCCGTCTGAAAAAATACGAGGGATTTTGTGGTCAGAATGTCCGACCGTGTGTACGGGGGCTAAGACCCAATATCCTGATGTTAGTGCAGGAGGGTGTTCAACTATTTACACAGAGGATGCTTGCAGCTATAGGAGGTACAAATATGTAACAAATATATTTTAAGGTGAAGTTCAATCTGCTGATATTTTTTTAGCCCCCCCCCCCCCCCCCCTTATTAATATACTAATAAGATTTTAAAAAAAATATATGTTTTTATTAAATACTTTATTTTAGAGCCAGTGAGCCTCTTTGCTTCTCTAAGCAATACAGTCAATCTGTGGCTGGTAGGAGGAGCCAAGCAAGTTCTATGTGCTAATAACCGCATATCTACACCCCAAGTTGCAATATCAGGGTGAACAAAATGAACACATACATATATCATGCAAATGAAAATACTTTATATTGTTGTGTTGGAATTGATTATATATCAGATACACTTTTTTTAAAGTCCACTGTGATAGTAAAGGACCCACATTTTATAATAAAAAGGGCATCTCAAAACACCCAATAAGTAAATGGTTCCAATAATGCAATATAAAGTCCAGCGTGGTGATAATATCCACAACTCTTGAAGTTATAGTGCTGCAAAGTGAATACGCAGTGCCCAGAGAAGCTTATTATAGGCTTGCAGGAATGTCGTGACCCTCTTCATATGAGTGGCCAAGACAAGCGTGTGTATGTCCAGACGGCCCCACTTCTTAGCGGTACTCAAGGTAGCCTTGGAAGTCAGCTCCCAGATAAATATGGCAGATGCATAGGTTTTTTTAAAAAAAATGCCCGAAATAGTGTAAAATACTTATACAACACATTTATTGACAAAAAAATGTACTCACATGCTTAATAAGGTCTTAGCAACTTAAGAAAACCCTTCCGGCCATCATCCAGCATAGACGAGGAATGATCGGCGGGCGTGATGATGTCGTATACATCTGCCATATTTATCTTTACATTTTTTTATTGTATTTTATTGTAATTTATAAATGCAGTATTTAAAAACTGGATCTAAGGTTTAGCACAGGGAAACACTTTTTGATAGAGAAGTAGTACATTTTATATACAACTATATAGATCAGAGCAAAATAAGGGACAAATGAGGAGGAAAGAGGACAAAGGGACTTTGTTCCAAATGAGGGACAGTCCCTCGAAATCAGGGACAGTTGGGAGCTATGCTGAAGCTATCAGTAATCACTGTAATAGCAGTGACTGCTACATTGATTTCCCGCTTCTACAAGGATCAACCTGATTGGCCACATGCATACTTACATTGGTCCAAGTTGGATGAATGTAACTATGAAAAAAATCTCCATACCTGGAGTTCAGCTTTAATGCCTGTCTATAAAATCTACCTGAAGATTAGCTTTAAAGAGGAAGTAAACTCTCCCACTTTGATGCTTCTTTTCATTTAGTCCATTATAATAAGTAATTATCAAACTGTAGCCACTGTAATGCAGCCCAAATTGCAAATTACTTACTGTTTAAAGAAACTTTAAAAAACTTGTTTCCAGGGGTAAGGCAGCGCCATCTTAAGTATTGTTTTCTGAGTCCACAGTGGAGTGTATTTCCTTACGTTGAGCACTTCCTGTACTGTTAACCAAGCCTCCTTCTCAATCCAATGTTTCTATGGCAACCCTGCTTCCCTGTTCATAGCTGACTTGTTTTATTTCATAGTATTTACTTGTGCCGATGTCTTATGTTTGCCTTCAGTCTTATCAGCTTCAACTGATAAGACTGCAGTAATGGCCAAGTTTACACTGCATGTGATGACACATGGTCACATGGGGTGTAGGAGGAAGCTCTGAGTGATTATGCAGCCTCTTGGGAGTTCAGTGTTGTGTGCCGTAGGAAGTCCTGATAACAGATAGACAAGCACATAGAGCAGGGATAAGCAATTAGCGGACCCCCAACTGTTGCAAAACTACAAGTCCCATCATGCCTCTGTCTCTGGGTGTCATGCTTGTGGCTGTCAGTCTCTCTATGCCTCATGGGACTTGAGTTCTGCAACAGCTGGAGGTCCGCTAATTGCATATCCCTGACATAGAGAGTGTGCCGTAAATCAGGGGAGATCTGGGCATGCTCACTGATGTCATTCTACAGAACAAAAAGGATTACAACAATACTAAGCAAGTAAGGAGATATCTACAAGCAGTGTTCATTAGGGTTTTTTATGCTGTTTTACATGGGACAAAGTTGTGGGGGAGAGTTCACAACCACTTTAACTAGTACACTTTGGCCACTGACTTACCTGGAGCCTGCTGACTGGGCAAAGAGGAAGCAGCAACACACTGATGAAGTCATCACTCTGCCCGCTCTGATCTCTCCTCCTGTCAGCATGCCGCCTGTGATAGATTGACAGTACGGTGTGTTAGAAAAGAACCCTGATTGGTTTACAGTGCTTTCCGTGCAAGAAATTACAAGGAAAAATCTTTAAAGATTGACTGGACTGCTTTAATGCTTTATTCTCTGTGCGCTTACTAAGCATTTATACATTCCCTAGATATATATTATTCATCAAGCCAGTTCAAATTTAAGCAGACAGGTCAGTGTGGGAGGATTTGCTTTAGTTTTTAAGCAGTTCCTTCCTGTTAATATGTATTTGTGTGTACATAAGTCCGGTGGGGCCACATGGAATGTTTATTACAGTGCGTAGACGGCCTTCTGTCTGTCTGTCTCTTTGTCTCTGTGTCTATAGGATGGTTGAAGATGTCGTGTCTGTCTGTTCTCTCTTGTAAGTAACTTCACTTCAGCTACATTCCTTTTCTCTGTGCTTCTCTCCTTCATGTGCATGTTTGTGGTCACGGCTCCTTCCCATTAGATTCCCATTGTCTCCTGTGCCAGTTGTGGCATGTTATGCTGCTTTACACTTGGCAGTACGTGTCTGTATGTGGTGGAACATTTGGGAATATGTGAATTATATGTGAATTGTTCACGCTTTGTATATTGCTGTGTTCTTATGTGTTGGCTGCTTTATTTGTTTTATTGGGAAACCAATATAAAGTATTTAACAGAAGCATTGTATCATCCATCAGTACAATAATGCCAGTGGTCACCTATTGAGGCATATAGCAACCTCCTTAGCAGGGTGATTGCTCTGAATGCCCAATACTGACCCAAGTAACAAGGTGAATATTTGATTCTTTTGCTCCTTGTTGCAAACACACTTCTATGTTGAAAAAACCCTTAGTGCCATATTAGGCATTCTCTCCTTTATGTGCCTTAAAGTGGATGGAAACCCTCATATATACCCAGTGAAGTGAACAGCCTCAGATGATACACAGGGATGAAACAAATCTCCCTACATAAGTTTTACATCTATATCTTCTATATACATCTTTATATACTGTTTAGAAAGTTCAGATTGTGTTAGGAGATTTTTCTTTCTGGTTAGCACTGCAGTGAAGCCTGGGCATACAGCCAAGACAGCTGATTGGAGGAAAGGCACACACCCCCTCTCCTCATAGGTAGAGACTTTCAGTTCTGTTCCTTGAATAGTTTAGGGCTCTGCTAATCTATTTATAGCATCCTTCCCAACACAAAACTCTGGCTGAATTTATCATATGTGACAGAGAACTCATCAGCAGTTATCAGGCTCATAACAGAAAAATGGGGCAGGAGACAGCTATAGGACATAGGGCTTTGAAGAGAGATAAGAAAACACTACAGATATGTGCCCAGCTCAAATTTCATGAATCGGGTCTACATCCACTTTAAAGTGGTTGTAAACGTCAGAGAAAAAATATGAACAAAGCATATCCCTCTGTAGTGTGTACTTGTCTCAATCCAGAGCACTAAGGGGTTGATTTACTAAAGGCAAATAGACTGTGTACTTTGCAGTTGCGCCCTGCAAGGGCAGTTGCTTTACAGCTTAGTAAATTAGGTAAAGCTTCAATTTGCAAAGAGTACCGAACCGTGTGCAAGGAAAATAAAAAATGCATTTTTGCTTGCACATGATTGGATGATGGAAATCAGCGGGGCTTCTGTTTATTTACTAAGCTCTGGAACAACTGCTTTTGCAAAGTACAATTGCACTTTACAAAGTCTATTTTCCTTTAGTAAATCAACCCCACAGTGTCATTTCTGTCTGCTACCCTGTTCCTCTGCTATCTGCGTGAGTCACTTCTCACAAGTTTTCCTGACACTTAGAGACAAAAGGTGACAGGGGAGGGACCTCCAGCTGATTGACAGCCTCAGATCTGTTCCTGTGTGCTGCAATCAGCGGCTCATTGCCAGGGGAATATCTCCCTTCCCTCCAATCAGTTCTCAGAGGTCTCCTCACTGAGCACTGCGGTATTAAACTTCAGCTCCCCATCCCGTTTTATGACAGCTCAGCAGTGGCAACCAGTGGTAATTTTTTTTGGGGGGGGGGGGGGTGGCAAACAGTATGCCATGACACCCCCCCCCCCCCCCCCGGTCGGTGGGCCGGTAGCACTTACCCCATCGCTTCACAGCTGCTTTGGGATGGCCTCCCTTCCCCTGCTCTCCTTGGGTCATCACGGTGGCGGCGGCGGCTTCCATTTCCTTCCTCCTCCTCAGCAGACAATTGGGAGTCTTCTCTTTTCAGCCAATCTGAAAACGAGTCTCACACCCGCTTCTGATTGGCTCGATTGAGGATCAATGTTTTAACAGCGAATATTCATTTGGTGTTGTAACACCTGGGTGGGCTCATGGCGCAATGCTCTGCACCACGAGCCCACCCTATTTTGAAGCCTATTAGAGCCTATGGCCCCCCACCTCTGTAATTCAGGCACCTAGCAACCTGAAAGGGGCCGGGCGCATGAATAGGGCTGGCCACGGTGCCCATCTATTATACATATAGGGGGTGGCGTGGATGGACAGGTGCCACTAATGGTCTGGCCGCCATTGCAGCTCAAACAAGCTTTATTAATTTGGTACTTTGAATGGATGTACAGAAGAGAAGACTGCAGATCAACATATAGCAGGATTTGTTTAATCTCTGTGTATCAGTCACTTCACTGGGTATATGTAAGTGTTTACAACCACTTTAAAGTATATCTAAATCCAAGAATAACATTTTAAAATAGTGCAGCTTACCATTCTTTATATGTGGTGTCTGCATTCCTTGTTTCACTGTCTTTTTTCACCTTGTGATCTTTTGACGTCCTGTCCTAGGGTGACAACACTCACTGACGGTACTGTGTCTATAGAGAGGCAGCAATGTCACCCGTGGACAGGCAGTGTGGTAGGACTAGAGCCTCCCTGCACCTCCTCTCCATAATTATTCCCATGTAGCCAGGCGATGATCTGGCTACACAATCCCATCTAATTCCTGCTGTTTCGGAAACCCATAGATCACAATTATTTTCGGCCACTGTGATAACTAAAAACGATTTCTCTACACAAGACTCTATGGGGAGATCATCTGACACTATCCAGCAGATGGCGGGTTAAAAATCAATCGACCCTTTTCAAACGCCATCATTTATTGGCTTCAACCAACAGCTAATTACGTAACTGTGTTTTCAGCTGGAGAGACAAAAATGTCATGGGTGTGATATTCATTTACTGGCTAACTGAAAATGAAAACAAACATTCAGTATCTGTGGACTCTGGATCAGTGTTCATTCACTAGTAATTACATGTAAGATACAGATGTGCATGTAAATGTAAAACCAAGATCCGTTCAAAGATTTTGTTTTTTAATAAAGTGGTTAGAAAACCTGTCATATTTTTATTGCATGTCTGTGTTGTCACTGGGGACATTTTTCCCTAACTTCCTGTCCTGGAGACTTCACGGGAAATAAAAGGAAACTCATGAATGCAACGCCAACTTCCTGCACTATTTTTGGCGATTTCAGCTGCGACCTGCATAGACATCTGTGTATGAATTTGCATAGATGCCAGCCAAGTCGCACCTGAAGTTGCACGGATATGCGGCTTTGAGATTGTGCAGTTTCAAAAGAAGTTGCACAATTTCAAAGTTGCATTTGGTGTGAAGGGGGGGGAGGGGCTAAAGCATTGTTCAAGGTGTTGTGTCGGACCGCTGGAGGGCACGGGTTGCTGCATTCAGAGCAGCGGTCCAACTCTTGTGTGCTGCAGCACAGGATATTTTATCCTTGCGGCAGCATTTAGCAGGTACTAATTAAAAGAACAGAATATTTATTACTGAAAAAAAAGTAAAAGAGCAGCATACTTTTTTGCTGTATTTGCAACCTGACTGCATTACAGTTATAAATGAAGAAGGATGAAATGGGCTTTAAGAATTTACACAGCAGTGCTGAGGAATGTAGAACAATGCAATGAATCGGCTGTAGGATTTTAATATCTAAATGCACCAAGAACACAAAAGAGGGAGACTGCTTGCTATGGCCAATGCCTTCACTCTCCATTGTGTTTTGTTAAAGCGGTTGTATACCCACTGAAGTTTTTTTTTCCCTGACTTGCAAAGGAAAAGGCATAATGAGCTAGTATGCACCGCATAATAGCTCATTATGAAATACTTACCTTAGAATGAGGCGCCGATCCACGCCGAGGGAGCTGACATGTTCCCTCTGCGTTTCTTCCAGGTATCGTGGCTCCGGCGCTGTGAGTGGCCGTAGCCGCGATATCGTCACTCCCGCGTATGCGCGTGGGAGATTTCTTTCCAGCAGGGTCCGGCGCCTGCCGTACTTTCAGCCGAGAATGCCCTATGTGCATGCGCCGCTGCAGTCAGCGGTGCATTGCGAGGGGAATATCTCCTAAACCGTACAGGTTTAGGAGATATTTTTTTTACCTACAGGTAAGCCTTATTATAGGTTTTCCTGTAGATAAAAGTAATAAAAACTACTACTATACTATACTATACTACTATACAACCACTTTAATCAAACCAGATATATAAGGAATATTTAAACAGCACAATGTAAAAGATCAGTTTCGGAGAAGACAGTTCTGAATGTATGGCGGTTTTCATGTAATTTCTTCCTGTACCCAGTTAAATGTAATATCCATGGCATTTTGTCTGAAAGTAAAATGTATCTTACCTGTTTGAAGATACTTTTGGCATGTAACCCAGGCTACATGCAGATTACCACCCTGCTTTTCCAGATGCCGTCACATTGTAGCTAAAGGCTATGATGAAACTGCATGGTATTTACGTGACGCCTTTAGAAGTAGATGTGATGGTAAATAACCTGTGTAATCATACATTTCCCATTGTGATTGTCATTTTGTTGTCATGACTTGCTTTCTGTTATTTTTTTTCAGTGACACATTTAGGGTGAAGAAGTCACCAAAACGCTCCCCGGTTACTGAAAATGGCTCTGAGGTTTGTATGAATGATATTATTTTATTTTATTATTTTAAGTTACTTATATACGTCAATGTACGCAGCGCTTTACATATACATTGAATATTCACATCGGTCCCTAACCTCAAGGAGCTTACAATCTAAGGTCCCTAGTTCACATTCTTATACTAGGTCCAATTTAGACAGAAGCCAATTAACCTACCAGCGTGTCTTTGGAGTGTGGGAGGAAACCGGAGTATCCGGAAGAAACCCACACAGACACAGGGAGAACATGCAAACTCCAGATAGGTAGTGTCGTGGTTGGGATTCAAACCAGCGACCCTTTTTACTGCTAGGCGAGAGTGCTAACCACTGAATAGTTAACACTCTATATATTCTGTGTGTTCTCTATGATTAAATATTTCAATATATTATTCAGAGGTTAAAGAGACCCTGTCACCAGGGCCATTTTTAAGGAAGGGCAAAAGGGACAGCTGCCCTGGGCCCTGTCATTGTTTTGGGGCCCACAGCATCTGCCTCATACTTTCCAGTTCCCTTGTTCCTTGAAGTTTTAGTCCCTTGCTGTGTCCCGATATCTCTGTGAAGTGCTGCTACTAATGCTGCCCAGCTCTGCCCTATTGTTGCGTACAGATGACTCACCTGCTGACCCTGTGTTTACATGTAAATAACCGGCATTCATATGTAAATAGTGGCAGCATTCATATATAAATAGGTGCATCCAGCAGCATAGATATGTAAATAAAGGTGGCATTCGTATTTATATCTTGCCCCCTGCAGTGAGGAGAGGATGGGCTGTAGCCTCTAGCAACCAATCAATGAGCAGTATTACTGTACAGTAATCATTAGCAACCAATCAACAAGCAGAAATCATGTGCTGTAACATCTAGCAACTAATCAGTGAGCCGTAATATGTGCTGTAACCTCTAGTAACCAGTCAGTGAGCGGTAATGATACACTGTAACCTCTGGCAACCAATCACAATCGCTGCCTGATCTGATACAGTAAACTAATTTTAAGTCTAGCTGCCAATTATTATATGTCTCAGAGCTGATGGAGAGTGAAATTGTATGGGGGGGGGGGGGCAAAAAAACGTTTGCCCAGGGTCCAATCGATATTAAAGACAGCCCTGCCTGTCACCAGACCATTCATTTCAACTAAAAACTTTCCATAAGATTATATGAAGAATGTATTTTATACACGTTTTTACCTGTAAAAAGCCTCTCTGTAGACATCCAAAATTTCTCAGGTCGCTGCTGGACGCTGCTATTGCAGATGTGATATCAAAATTCCCAGCAGACTCCGAGCTAGTAGGGGTCTCCAAACTTTCGAAACTAAGGGACAGTATAGTCTTTCAGACAGGAGTAAAAAAAAAAACACACAAAGTGCCTGTGACAGGCAGAAGAAAGAACAATGCCCCACCATTGGTATTAGTTGAAGGAATAGTGCCTCATCGTTGGTGTCAGTGGGAGGAATAGTGCCCACTCAATTATATCAGTGGGAGGAATGATGCCCCGTTGCTGGTATCAGTGGAAGGAATAGTGCCCTATCAGTGATTTCAATAGAAGGAATGGTGTCCCATTATTGGCACCAGCGGGAGGAATAATTCCCCACTGTTTCCTCCCCACTCTGGGAGGAATGGCAACTCATTGCTGGTATCAGTGAGGAACAAGGGCCACAAACTTGCAAGCCACGTGCACAGTTTTGAGACTACTCCTATATAGTATTTCCCTTTGTGCCTGCCTCAGCAGCCACTTAAAAGGTTATGTAGGGAATTGATGGGAGGGGCAGAGGAGCAAGGCCAGCACAGACAGTAAATTGACACTCCCAGAAGAGGATAGAGTTATGAAGTGCAAGGTGGGAAGGGCCTGTACTAGGAGATTGATTATCTAATTTTTCTATCAAATTTAAAGCCACTTTGAAAGTGAGTAAATATTTATATATGGGAAAAAACTGCATGAGAATGAGGTGAAGCTCTGCTGACTTCCATCATCCAATCATGTGCAAGCAAAAATAGTTTTTTTCATTTTCAATTTGAGCCTATTTGTCTTTGTGTAGGGAATGAAGATTTATTTGATCACAAAGTAGTTATAAAGAATGGCTGATATTTAATACTACCCAAATACTGTAGGAAACCTCCATAGTAATCATTACATTTTGAATATTTCTCATAGTATAAAGCATGGATCCTCAAACTACGGCCCTCCAGTTGTTCAGAAACTACAATTCCCATCATGCCTAGTCATGTCTGTGAATGTCAGAGTTTTACAATGCCTCAATGGGAATGCGTACTTCCGCAACAGCTGGAGGGCCATAGTTTGAGGATCCCTGGTATAAAGCCTAGTACACATGGGCCGAATGTCGGGCGGCATCGGCTGGTTTAATGGAAAAAGGCCGACATTCGGGACATGTGTATGGCAGCTGGTCCGGCAGAAGCCATCTAACGAAGGGCCATGACCGAAATAGGTCTGCCGGCCGACTCACAATCAGTGTTCCTGCTGAACTGGCCAAGATTCTAACCATCTATGGCCAGATTAAGTCATCTTCCAGGTTTTATAGTCAAACCTTAATTGGAAAGGCTGAAGTTAGAAGCCGATTTACTCTTACTTACCTTTGCTCTTATTTATCTCTCTGCAGGAGCTGACCGTACTCTCTAAGTCAGACACCCCCCCTGTGATAGCCTCTGAAGATCACGCCACTGATGAGGAGAAGCTAGCCTCTTCTGTCGGTAGCCAGAAATGGACCTGCATGGCAGTGGATTTGGAACCAGACAAACAAGACTATCCTCAACCATCTGACCTAACCAGCTTTGTCAATGAGAATCAATTTCACTCGTCCACAGATGGTACTGCTCTGTACACACCGCATTACACATATTGCTACAGGTCACCTTGATTAACTTGAATTCATTAACTTGAAAAACTCTTTACTCTTACAGCATTGGCACTTAGGCTGGGCATACACTTTGAAGGACCAAGTGGGTTCAATTATTGTTTTTAGCACAAAAATATTTGGACAAGGCAATGTTGCTTTGAGTTTTTTACTGCCACTCAATGGTCTTTCAGGAAACTAGTGTCTCTCTGTTGCCAGTCTTATAAACTACCAAAGTGCATGTGAAATAGACAATAACCTTTATTGCCAGTCTTACTTGAGTATTGGGTAGCTGATGTTTTATGTGCTAGACTCCACGTTACTTGTAAGTAAAGTATGTACATTGTCTAATATATAAATACCTAGACAAATGTAAAATACAACACTTTACCATAGTTATTGGGAACTAAGCCCCGGTTCACACTATGAAATTGAATCGCACAGGAACCACACCACATTCCTGTGCAATTAATGTAATTCAGTGCTTTGCGATTTGAACCCATTCATTTTGAATGGGCTCAAATCGCACCGCATTGCACCAAAGAAGTGCAGGCACTTTTCTTGGAGCCGCATCGCAACCCATGGTTGTTTTGTACCAAGCGATCTGGTGCAGGCAAACCGCATTGCGTTTGTGATCATTTTGGGGTGTGGTAACATTGTATTGACACCCGCAACGGATCGCAAACACAGTGTAATTGCAATGCGCTGGGGAAAATGCACAAGAATTGTTGCTTTTCCTGCACCACATTTGTGTGTACCTTGGCTAAATCAGCCAATCAGTCATGTGTAAGCCTATAGTGTCTGTCTAAAATCAAATAGGCATTCTCATTGGTATATATTTGGTCACGTGTTCATCAATTTTAACCAAAATGCTTATCCAGAGAAAGGCAATAGAACACCAAAAAGCGAGGTTTAATTTAAACAAAATATATTTTCTATTCCCAAAAGGCAATTGGATAACTCTCCCGGTGATTTTTTATATTTTGTGAGTTACCCATTACATTTTCTACTCCTTAACATGAATATTTTTACTTTTATATACTTTACAGATATAGATTATGGAAGCTCATTCAACATTGAATACATGGAGAAAACCGGCAAGTGCTCTCCGGTAAGCCCTGTTTATTTATTACATAGCACATCATGTGTAGTTTGTGTAATCTCTGTTAGCATTTGCATTTTTTGTTAATACTTGGAATATTTTCAAGCTTCTGAAAACTTATAATGAAAACATGTGTGTTTTAAACACTCCATAATTAAAACCATTCCTCAAATCTGACCATACTTGGTCAAAATCGGCTAGTTTGCGATGCTTCTCCTCTTCAGAGTCCAGAAGTTGGGCGTATTCTAGTAAAAATAGGCATAATTCATAAGTATGATATTGCAGTTTGGAAGTTTCAAACAAAGCCAATTACTGATCTGTTTGTACCGTCGAAGAAACTGTACACACGTGTGAGCTCTGTGCATTTCCCTAGCTGGTATGACCACCGGGGCTTCCATAAGGATTCTGGCAGTATTGCAGGTAGTTACAGTTGGTGTCATGAAGCCTCTTGAGATATAGCAGAAGGACTGAGCGGAATACAGTTGGTGTTAAACATAGATGTTGGACAGGGCAGGGTAAACTGCCATGCGCATGGCAAAGAGTGGCTGAAAATAGTGTAGAGAGAATTAGAGGAACGATGGAGAGACTCAAATTGGAGATGACTGCGCTAGAGGATGACATCATTGGTTTAAGGAAATGGCCTTGAAACCCCAGCACAATAAGACAAGCAAAACTGTTCCTTAAATTTATTAAAGCTGCACTCCGGACATAAAAACTTTCATTTAAATAGATTCCTAAATAAGTACAAAGGATATAAATCCACTTTGTGTGTACAAATGCCTTTGCTAACCCAGATGTTGCCTTGTACAAGGAGCAGTGACATCATCACTGTGCTGTGCATAGCCTATGCAAGAAGCAAAGTTATGGGAGGGACTCACAGCTCCGGCTGTCTGCAGAAAATGATGGTAGAGGGTAGAGACAAAATGAATCACCCTGCACAAGGAAAGACAGCAGTCTTTATTGCAGGAAGCTCCTGCACAAAAGAAAAATTTCACTTTGAATTACTGCATTAACATAATGAAATACACAAAGCACAGCATTATTCAGGTAAGAGTTACATGTACCTCTTGTATTTGGACAATATTAGCTTGTACTGGAGTTCAGCCCTAAAGCGGTAGTAAACCATGGCAGTTTAAAACAAAAACAAAAAAACACCTGTAAGGCAATTGCATAATGTGCCAATATGCATAGCATACTAGCACATTCTGTGAAACTTGCCTTAGAATGAAGCTCTCCAGTGGCGCGTTGTCACTGCTGAGAGGGCTGACATCTTCCCCTGGAATTTTTTTCGTGTTCGTGGGCTCCGGCAGTGTGAGTGGCTGGAGCTACAATGACATCACTCCTGTACATGTGCATGGCAGCCCTCAGTTCCGGCATGAAGCTCTGACACAGTATGCCGGACCTTCAGAGTGCATGCGCCGGTGACATCACCAGCTGCATCCGGGAGATGCATATCTCCTAAATGGTGCACGTTTAGGAGATATTCATTTTACCTACACGTAAGCCTTATTATAGGCCTACCTGTAGGTAAACATCACAAAGCGGACTTTACTACCACTTTAAAGTAAACCCTCCTATCGTTTTCAGCCTATCTGTTTAATTTTCAACTGCCATGGTGCTGCACATGTGATCCGTTATGACACCAGCCATTGGATGGTTTGACAGGTTGGTTAAGAGCACAGCCAATGTGCAGTTAGTATTCCCGACACTGTGTTTTGAAACTGTTAAATCAATGGGTTTACTTCCGCTTTAAGGAGTTGGTGTTCCCAGAGCAGGAATGGATTGTGCCGATGCACTATAGCAGCATCAGGATGGAGTAATATAAACAAGAAGGCTCTGTCCCCTTTATGGGGGCCCTGTAAACCTTTTAAAGGAGACCAAAGGTTACAATTTAATTTACTTCCATCCCTCCATCTTGCTTTTCCAGAGGGAAAAAAAGGGTAGAAAGTTTTTGGCTTGACCTATGCTTTAATACTTATTCATTTTTTCATTGGAAAATCAATCAATGGGACCAATTTTTGACTTCAGATCCACGTTCTTAAGTACATTAGTCACAGTGCATTTATTCAGTTACATTTCAAAGAAATCAAAAACGCACTTCTAAAAAAGATTGTCCTGATTGTCATGACATTGAAGTAGGGAAAGTTGCTTTTTTAAATATGGAATCTATCAGTGGCATTATTCTCTGAAATGGCAGCATGGGGGATGTAGTTTATGCTTATAAAATCTGTCCTTGAACACAATGTCCAAAAAAAATGGGAAGTACAAATCCATCCATGCTGTAAATCTGCTTGCATACATTATATACAAGGTATTTATTGCAGAGCTCTGTAGCAATGCATCAAAGTGTGTTATTAAAATAAAGCCATACATAAGTAAAGTCATTACTCAGGGTGTGTATTGTATATAACAGCAGCCTAAATATTATAGAGTTTGACTCATCCTGACGCTGCCATTGTAATGTTTGCACAGCTCCGGGATGTGCCTCAGCCCCAGTCTCTGTATCTCATGTTTGAAGCATCACAGGACAGCCCAGAAAACTCTCCTGCCAAGTTTTCAGAGTCTTGCACCCCAGGGACGGAGTAAGTAGATCAGCAGCACATTGTGGTGTACAGTTGCCATCAAATTTGTTTTGCAAATGAGAGGCCAACTGGTCTGTGCGGGATGTGCAAGGCTGCCGAGCGAATATCAGATGTGCTGTGTTTATATCCTAATTATCTGTAATCTTTTCATCCATCCAGCTTTGAGACAATGGAGTCCAATATATGCTCTGGACAGCTGCCCCTCTCCAGATCTCCACCCATAATGCAGGACAGTACACGGCAAGCCCTGGAGAGGTCGCGGTCCAGAGACGATGAGCCAGAGGTGATTGGGAGTGGAAAAATGGAGCTGGTGAGGAAGTGTTTATTCAAATATTCTGGTTACAAAATATATTTTCAGTACACTACCTAAAGAAAGAAGTTCTGCTTTTTAGGCTTGTTAACTTCCCGAAATTATAGCACCCTAGGTGGATACTTACTAAAGCTGGCGCACACAGAATCTGGTCCAGCTCTGCATAGTAACCAATCAACTTCTAGGTTTTATTATCAAAGCTTATTTGAACAAACTGAAGTTGGAAGCTGATTGCTTATTATGCACAGCTGCACCGGATTCTGTGTGCACCAGTTTTAGTAAATCTCCCCCGTAGTTTGAATCTATAAACCATCTCTCCCCAAAATTGATGACTTTGAGTTGGGTACTGGTTAGTTTTATCACCTGCTGTCTAATAATTTCAACGATTCCATTAATGAAATTTGGATCTCAACTGACTTACAGGCTGTAACCATCGTATCTCCCTTGCAGTTTAATTTTCTAATTATTTGCTTATCCTACAGTATGGAGAATTAAATAGGTAATTGTGACATCATCATTGGTTTTATAATGAGAATAGCAGATAGACATAATTGGACTTTATGATAATGATATTTCCCAACTAGCGCCCAAAAGATATAAGAAGTGGATACTTTGCGTCAGTGATAGCCTTTAACAAAGGGCAGCATAGACTGCATGTTGGTCTGTTAGTAAAAAAATTTGTAACGTTGAACTCTGGGAATTATACAAAATCTACCCATGCAGCCCCCCCCCCCCCACTATAAGGGTTCCATGCCTATTGAGTTTTAGGGGTGAATGGATAAAAAGTGTACCCCTCAGCAACACTTTGGAAGCCTTCAGTGCTGTCCTTAAGCAAGCTCCAGCCTGTGGGTGGGGTGGTTCTTCTGCATCATCATGTACAGTGCAGGGCTTTTGACCCTGTATTTTACACGAGGAGGTAAGCATGCAACTGGAGTCTGAAGCAACTTAGTGAGGACATGGCAGTGAATCAGTTAGGTGTATAGTTGGAGGGACCCTGCTAGAGCCAGGAATAGGGTAAGTAATTAAAGTAGAACTATGGGCAAACTTTTTATTTCATTTTGGATGGACCAAAGGGGAGGGTTATAACCCCTGTCAGATTTTTTATTTTTTTTGCTGTCTGTCCCATTGAGAAGATTTCCCTTTACTTCCTGTCCCATAGCCAAACAGGAAGTGAAAGGGCATCCCTGCAAATGAAGGGAATTTCTTGAGGACCCCCAGGTTACTAGAATTTTCCGAAGGGGACACTAGCCCTTCGGAAAATTTCCCCTCTATTACTTTTCTGGGGACAACCCAAAATTTGGGATTTTCTTTTACTTTCACTTTCAATGATAATAGTAAACAGAACAATTAGAGAGACAGCAATAAAAACCAGACAGGAGTTCTAATCCCTCTCCACTCTTTCAAAACTAAAAAAAAAAGTTTTGCCATTAGTGGTACTTTAACCTTATCACTGTATCTCTAGACCAAGGGTCACCAAACTATGGACCTCAGTTGTTCAGGAACTACAATTTCCATCATGCCTAGTCATGTCTGTGAATGTCAGTTTTACAATGCCTCATGGGATGTGCAGTTCTGCAACAGCTGGAGGGCCGTAGTTTGGAGATCCCTGCTCTGGACAAGCACTTACCCTTTGCAGTGTGGGGACCCCAATACATGAGTACATTTTGTCTAATTCCCAGAGTTCAGCTTTAACATCATTTACATGGTATCTAAAGGTTTCAGGAACTTATCAGAAGTAAGTACTGTATTTATTGGCATATAACACTCACTTTTTCACCATGAAAATCAGGTGCAAATAGCGCGTGCGTGTTATACGCCAATACTTCAATTTTAGCTGCCTTGGAGGGGACAGGGAGGGGGGGGCGGGACGAGCGCCGTCAGATTACATACAGTGAAAATCTCCTGTTTACTTGGCAGCCTCTGTAATAGGAAGTCTGGTCTCCTGGGCCACCATTGGACCACTGTTCTGTCTATCATAGGAGATTTTCCCTGTATGTAATCTGTTGGCGCTCGTCCAGGCCCCCCCCGTCCCCCGTCCCCTCTAGGCTTCAGATGAGTATTGATCAGGCTACACTGATGGCAATGGTGAGTCTGCTGCATTGAATGCAATGGTGAGTCTGCTGCATTGAATGCAATGGTGAGGCTGCTGCATTGAATGCAATGGTGAGGCTGCTGCATTGAATGCAATGGTGAGGCTGCTGCATTGAAGGTAATGGTGAGGCTGCTGCATTGAAGGTAATGGTGAGGCTGTACAGATGTGGACTGATGAGGCTGCATTGATGGCACTTGTGAGACTGCAGATGAGCATTGATCAGGCCGCATTGATGGCAATGGTGAGGCTGCAGATGGGCATTGATCAGTCCGCATTGATGGCAATGGTGAGGCTGCAGATGGGCATTGATCAGGCCGCATTGATGGCAATGGTGAGGCTGCAGATGGGCATTGACCTTTATTTTGCTTCAAAGTTCCTTATTTCAAATTTAAGTTTTTTTCCTGAAACTTCCCTCATAAAATGAATGTGTGTGTTATACTCCTGTGCGTGTTATACGCTGATAAATACAGTATATTTTAGAACATGTGAAATAGATAGGAAGTGCTAGGCCAAGGTTACTTCCTGTCTGATTTTTACATGGAAAGGAATACTCCTAAGGCCGCGTACACACGCGGGGACTGTTCGCTGAAACTGTCCGCTGAAACCAAGTTTCAGCGGACAGTCCGCTCGTGTGTGGGCTTTCAGCGGACAGTTTCAGCGAACAGTCCGCTGAACAAGGTTTTTCGGAAATTCCGAAAAACTGTCCGCTGAAACCTTGTTTCAGCGGACAGTCCCCGCGTGTGTAGGCTTGTTCGTCAAACAAAGTTGCGCGCATGCTCAGAAAGGATTTTCACGCCGAAAGTTATAATGCAGTGTATAGGACGTCGTATTTTTCGTCCCGTCGTACGTGCCGTTCACGTCATCGCGCACGGTTTCAGCAAACTGTTCGTTCGTCGTGTGTGGCCAAGTCCGTCCATGCTAATTTTGAGCGGACTGTTTGCCGAAACTGTTTGACGGACAAAGTTGGGCGAACAGTCCCCGCGTGTGTACGCGGCCTAATAGTGACTTTTAAAGTGGTTGTAAACCCACGAACAGAACAAACTAAAAAAAAAAAACAGCCTACAAGACAAAGGCATCATGAGCTAGTATGCATAGCATACTAGCTCATTATGTATTACTTACCTTAGATCGAAGCCCCCGCAGCGGTCCTCGTTCACTGATCTGGCCGGTGACGCTTCCGGAGTTACTTCCGGGTATCGCGTGCTCCGGCACTGTGATTGGACAGAGCCGCGATGACGTCACTCCCGCGCATGGGAGCCGCCGGTAATGGCACAGTCTAGCTGAAGCAATGGCACGTATGTGCCGATGCTTCAGTGCGCATGTGCCGATGACGCAGATACAGGGGATATCTCCTAAACCGTGCAGGTTTAGGACATATCCAGGGTAGCTACAGGTAAGCCTTATTATAGGCTTACCTGTAGCAAAAAGTGGTTGTAAAGGGTTTATAATAGAAGTCAATACAAAACAAAACATTATACTGAAAAGAGATGAATACTTAACATTACATATCCAATGTAGGGTTGCCACCTTTTCTTCAAATCAAACCCGAACACTTTAGAGGCACACAGCAATTTTTTTTTTATAGTATAAACGATGCATATATTTTGCTATTGAATCATAATCATATGACGTTAATAACAAGAGTCCCCCTTTACATCAGGGTCCACAGAGTTCCCCTTTTACATTTGAACTTGCAGAGTTCCCTTTCACTGTAAGGGGGGACTCTGTAGACTCTGATTTAAGGGAGAACTCTGGGGACTCTAACATAAAGGATGCTCTGGTAACCCTGATGTACGGAGAGGACTCTGATGTAGGGGGAACACTGTGGCCTCTGGTGTAAAGGGGAACTCCGATGTAAGGGGTGCTGTGAGAACTCTGATTTACCTTAGTGTACTCACTTAGAGGCAGGAGAGAGAAGGAGGGGGGAGACTTCAGTTACAGACAGGGATGGATGGTGAGCTCACTCACCCCTTGGCAGTCAGCTCTTCTCAATCCAGATGTATTTGAGGTTGCTGGACTTCAAATTTCAGGCCCCAACTTTTCTTTTCTGAGGCACAGCGCCAGGGATTGGAGTGTGGGCAGAAACAGAGGGGTGGGGGAAAGAGGTGCAGATCTAGCCCTCTCTCCTCTCCCTTTTGTGTGTGTGTTTGGGGGGGGGGATTGTTAGGGCTGGCTTTGGGCATAGTGAAAATGTGTAACAGACACCCTCAGCTTAGACAACTGCAGCCAGCAACCCTGCTGGGAGGCCATAGTCCAGTCTAAACAATGTGTCCGGGTTTCAGGCTGTCTGAAACCCAGACACATGATTCCAAACGCGAACTGTCCGGGTGAATCCTGGACAGGTGGCAACCCTAATCCAATGCAGATTTGGAAACTGATATATACATATGTGTGACTCTAATTCTAGCTCACCCATACAAGTATATAATTGGTTTTAGGCTTAGTGGTGCATAACACAATGAGCAATGATCTGCCTGAACTGAGTCTGAATGATAGAGCTAATCAGAAGCCAGCCCTTCTCAGTTAAACTGTACTAGATTATAGCACCTCATTGCTCTGTCTTTAAGAAAAAAATAAATAGCTAATATATAGTTACTAGAATGGACAATTACGGCTGTCAATTCTGCTAATAAATTCAAGATTTTTCAGATAAGATTATTTACTGGTTTAAAGCCAGCTCCAGAGACGCATTATATTCTTTCTTGGCCTTTACTGTGTTTATCCATTAAGGTCATCATTTCATTTTCTTTTTTGGACATCTATCAATTTTTTTTTCTCAGGCTTAAGGAAACCCAGTAATTCCAGTTCCCAACACATTACACAATTATATGTTGAAGTGAGTTGTGCGCTTTGTAATTATTCCCTGTGGTCTGAGCTCACTCACACAACACTGCACCATTAGCATTTGCTTGGGAATCGTTTTTTCTTCTTTTTTTTTTTCGTTTACATAAAGCTAAAATAAAACCACATTTGTTCATGAGAACCTTTAGAATCTAGTGATTTGAAATAGAACTCCAGTTTAAGTTATTCATTTTGTTTTGGCACAGATATGGCAGGTTGCCCATGGATCGCTCATTTTACAGGATCGCTCAACCTAAAACAAAAAAGTAAAATTACATGAAAATTACATGAAAGATCTACCAACTATATTTGTGTGTTTGTGTGTGTGTGTGTGTGTGTGTGTATGTGTATATATATATATATATATATATATATATATATATATATATATATATATATATATATATATATATATATATATATATATATATATATATATATATATATATATACCATATTTATCGGCGTATAACACGCACAGACCTATAACACGCACCCCAAGTTTAGGAGGGAATTTTAAGGAAAAAAACTTTTAGGAGGGAAGTTTAAGGAAAAAAACTACATTTAAATGCCCATCAATGCAGCCTTATCAGTGTCCATGTGCAGCCTTGTCCATCATTGCAGCCTTCCCAGTGACAATCTGCAGCCTTACCTAGTGTCCATATGCAGCCTTGTGTCATTGCAGCCTTCCCAGTGTCCATATGCAGCCTTGTTTCATTGCAGCCTCCCCAGTGTCCTTGCAGCCTTGTGTCATTTAAAATTTGCGCCGATCGGAGAGGAGCGATCGCCGCCGACATACACAAAGCTAAGTGTACTTCGGCTAGACTCAGCTCCTCTCGCAGTCCCACCCATCTCCACTGATTGCGAGAGGAGAGGAGTCTAGCCGGAGTACACTCGGCTTTGTGTATTTCAGCTCCGCTCGCTCCTCTCCTCACAATCGGCGGGGATCGCTGTATAACACGCACCCACGATTTTCAAAAGTGCGTGTTATACGCTGATGAATACGGTATATATATATATATATATATATATAATATATAATGTGTATATATGTATAAATACACCTGCAGTTTGCTTGCTCTTCTTGTGACTGCTCTGGGTGCTCCAGTTTCCCCCCACATTCCAAAGACATGCTGGTAGGTTAATTGATTCCTATCTGAACTTACCCTAGTATACTGTATGTATGTTTGGATGTGAGTAAAGCTGGCCATACATTATACAATTTTATTATTCATTTTTCTTTAGATTGACCTTCAACTATATAGTGCAAGGTCTTCCCTGATTGCATACAAATTGAAAGTGTTTAGCTAGGACATCATATTATATGGTTTTGCTAAATCCAGAAATTTGTACAAGAAAATTGTGCCAGCCCTAAAGACCTTAGACTTTAAGCTCCTGCAAGGACTGATCTGAATGTACAATATATATGTGTAAAGTACTGTGTAAATTGATGGCAATATATAATAACCTGTAGTAAATAAAAATATTTATACTGTATGTATACCGTATATACTGTACAACATTGTATATATGTAACTATCCTCCTTTAAACAGAACTGGAATTATTTGACATGTATACACAGTAAATGTCATCTCCTTGCTAGTTGTGTTGTCGGATGACCATGGGGGGGAAAAGGAGAGAGGGTATCCATATAGCGAGCGTTCCACAGCACAGCCTTTCCCCGGGGGGAGGAACACTGTAATGAAAAAAATACTTCTTTCTTTCAACTAATGTTTGTATTGCATTGTACATTACTGATCACAAATGTTTCCTCCCAGGGCTCTCCCGATGATGAATATTTGCCTTCTGAAGCATTGTTGTCACGGATCGCACATCACAATACTCTCTGTGACCAGCTGAGTTACCTAGAGCCGGATCTTGCAGAGAAGAACCCACAAGCATTTGCACAGAAATTACAGGTTTGTCCTTTCACTCTTGTCATGCCTAATATGCAGATAGACAAGTTTCAGCCTTCCGTTTGTGTTTAATTGTACCTGCCATGATATTCAGCCAGGCAGCTAAAGCTAGAGTATTGCACTTCTTATTTTTACACCCTTTTACCTAAAAATCCATTTCTTTTTCATATCATAGTGTACTCCTCCTTCACTCTATAGAGGGTCTTCTGGCATAAGTTAAATTTCAACTACTACTTGTAACTGTAGGTTTATTAAAATAATCCTCACGTTCTTCCATATATCGTTTCTCCACCTGCTGGGGAAACCTGGCATTACAGACCAAACCTTTAAAATAAAAAACAAAAAAGAAAATGTTGTTTTTAATACAATTGTTTAAATTCTGTTTAGTACAAAAAAATATTTTTATTAGGTAAATTTGACGTTTTTGCATATATGGTCAATATTTACCACTTGCAGCCATTGCCATGCCAAGAGGTCACTTGTGTTGGGGGCACCAATTCAGGCACGGTGGGTGATGTTATTTAGGCCAGACACTCCATCCTCAGTGTAGTTTAGTACAGACATACCCCACTTTTCAGTACACAATGTTTTTTTTTTACTAAAGCTGGAAATTGCAAAATCAGGTTCACGTCTGCATAGAATCCAATGAGCTTCTATCCCCAGCTTGTTCAATTAAGCTTTGGTAATAAAACCTGGAAGCTCATTGGTTTCTATGCAGAAGTGAGCCTGATTTCTCACTTTCCAGCTTTAGTAAATAAATCCCATTGTGTACTTAAAAGTGGGGTATGCCTGTAAATGCAGAGTCTGACAAAATCACAGGCTCAGTATTACAGAGCTCCCTCCCAGGCCACTGCACCTGTCACACAGCAAAAATGACTACCTCAGATGGCATCTACACCCAGCACTGCCCGCTTTGCAGCCTACAGATGAGGCTCACTGTGCCATGTATTGAAATCAAGTAATGCAGGCATACCCCGCTTTTAAGTACACAATGGGTTTATTTACTAAAGCTGTAAAGTTCTAAATCAGGCTCACTTCTGCATAGAAACTAATTAGCTTCGAACACCAGCTTGTTCTATTAAGCTTTGGTAATAAAACCTGGAAGGTGATTGGTTTCTATGCAGAAGTGAGCCTGATTTTGCACTTTCCAACTTTAGTAAATAAACCCCATTGTGTACTTAAAAGTGGGGTATGCCTGTAATTAAAAAAAAAAGACCATGATATCAAAAGAGGGAATCCTTCTACTTCCCTGCTATAAAAAATGGCAACATCTTAAAGTATATGTAAACCTTATCACAAAAATTGCAATAAAGCTTTGAAAGAGAAGTATGGGATTTTTATTTTCTTAATCAGACATACTTATACTGCATCTTTCCCCCACCGGCTCTAACACTGAGAACCGAGTGATCAAACACTACCGATCGCTTGGATCGCACAGCTGCGTGAGCAGAGAGCTGGTCAGTCACAGGCTCTCTCCTCTGCCCCCCTTCCCGCTGAGAGTCTGAGCTGGGGGTCGGTCCAGGCATGTGGGTGGACCTTGACCATATGGCCGCAATCTTTCCCGAGCCTGGACCGGCTCTGAGACGTCAGCCTACAGAGGGCTTCAGCCTGTTGTCTGCTGAAAACGGGTCACAGGAGCGCAGAACAAACTCCAATCCTGTGATCCACAGGAGAAGTACAGCCAAATCAGCTTTAGCTGTACTTCTCCTTTAACATGTTACATCAGTTGCAATTTATATCTGCAGCTATAATGCCATGAAGGATGTTCAGACATTTCCTGTTATAGGGTTAGAATGCTCCATACCTTTCTCCCAATTTCTCACTTGTGCTGTCACATTGACTTCCAGTAAAGACTACAGGCAGTAAAGACTTCCGGTAAAGACTACTGCCAGTAAAGGCAGTCTTGCTGATGCTAAGGCTCCATGCACCCTGGCTTAAAAGACTTTTCTTTTACAGGAGTTTTGTGTTCTGCCTGTAGAAGCAGCTCAATGTTATCCTATGTGTCCATGCACATTAGGACGTTAAGAGGCATATTTTGAGTTTAGTGTTTAGAGGCAGAATAAAAAAACCTTCTGGTTCACGTTTCTGCTTGGAGCTTGGAGGCAGAAAAAAATGTAAAACTCTCCTAAACTCTCCTAAACTCGTCTAAACTTTGTACAAAAAATGCTCTATATGAGCGTTTTTTACTTCCGAGAGAACAGGCGTTTTTTTTAAGCCCAGTGTGCATGGAGCCTAAATGTGCAGCCATATTATATTGTTGTCACCACCAGGAAGGCTGCATTGCGCAGTGACATTCAGATGTTGCTGGAGCTTATGTAGACAGAAAGTTCCAGCAAAGAGACTGTGGGAGGTCAGCAGTGCTCAGTTGCAAAAGAGGTTAAAACAGCATTTCCCAAAAGAAAGTGCATAAACAATGCTTTAGAAAACGTCATCTACTTAGGGTTTGCATCTACTTTGTAAATGGATAAACAGAAAGCTAGGCTTCCCTTTGACATAAAGAAGTAGTACTGTAGGTGTATGAAAACTCCTCCATGTTACTACTTAGAGGGGTCAGCAGCACATTTTTATTTATGTCAGAACCTCTTTAATTGTTTATTTAATTAAACCCTGTTTAATATCCCTTTTCTGAAATGCTCATGTCCCCATGTTCCTTATTTTCCTTCTTGTGAGATGTTTTCTTTGTGTTTTACTGAATGCTTTTCTCTGGCTTGTTACTGGAGCAGGAGGAGTTAGAGTTTGAAGCCATGCGAATTGAGGCTCTGAAGTTAGCCCGACACGTATCCCAGTCGTCCCAGTATACAGAGGTATCTGGGCTGTGTGTGCAGTGAACTGGTCTCTGCATCCCTCTGACAGTGTGTGCGTTCATGGATCCCGCACCATTTCCTCTCTGCACAATCCCTGCACCTTTTACACACTAGTATTAACTGTAAGAATGTATAGATAATACACATTATGGGGGAATTTACTAAAACTGAAGCAGGCGGAATCTGGAGTATCTGTTCATAGTAACCAATCTGCTTCTGTCGTTAGGTTTAGTTCCACTTTAACTGAACAAGCTATCGATTTATCCACTTCCCAAAACAGTTACATTCAAGGCATGCCATGAATGATAACTGTCCCAGGTGCTTGTGCTGTCAACTGAAATATCAAGCCAGTAAAAGTTTGGTGTCATAACTAATTACATGTGCAGCATCGCGGCAGCTGAAGATCAAAGGGAGGCCTGCTGCTGTTTTTGACAGGTGTGAGCGGCTGGCCGTGGCTTTTCTTTGCTGCTTGCACAGCCAGAGATGATCGCTGCTGGACTGTCAGAAACCATGAAATCAGACCAAATCACACTTGTTTAATAATAAAAATAAATAGAACGAACTTAGTCAAAACATAGCCAGAGTTCAGGAACCGTAACGGATAGTCAGGCAAGCCAAATGTCAGGGAGCCAGAGACGAGCGTAGTGAAACAGCAAGCAAACAGCAAGCAGGATCTGGAGCCACAATGGATGTCAGCCAAGCAAGTCTTTTAACAGAAATGCAGGAGAGCGTCTCTGTGATGTTGACTAAAGCAAAGGCAGAGATCTTCTGGGCTGGACATCTTAAGTAGACAGGACTGACGAGCAGGATATCAACAGCTGATTACCTGTGGAGAGATAGGAGCTGGCAATTAGCCGACAACTGAGCAGCCAGCTCAGAGAAGAAGGGCTGAGGCCAGCCCTGACATGGACGCACACAAAGCAGTCAGATGCCTACAGCTACCATTTGCACCATGGCAAAGGGTCTGTGCAAATGTAGCTCAACCACTTGATGATCAGTGATGCATCGGTACATCGCTTGACGGTTCTAAAAAAGGAATGATGCCTGCAGCTTCAGGCATCACCCTTATACCATTTTTTAGAGCCGGCAGTCGACTCTCTTGTAAAGCAATCCTAGCAGCTAACTAGCCGCTGGATAGCTTTTACAATCAATGAGAGGTAACACCCCCCCTCCCCCTCACCGCCTTCCATGGCTTCATCAGGCTATCCCCTCCCTCCAGGACAGCCCAATCGACCAGCTGGAACTCAGCTGATCACAGAGATGACCAAAGACTGGAACCGCTCTGTACGTACCTATTATTATATAGGGAACTGGTACTGATGCCCTTACATCACTTCCGGTTTACCCGGATGTAAATGGCAACATTTTTTAAAATGAAAAGTATTTGATCGCACAGATCTTGATCTTTAAGGGCAGAGGAGGGATCTAGGGTCTTATAGACCCCACATCTCTCCATAAACAATACCTGTCACATGCCTGTTGCTGTCGCAAGGGATGTTTGCATTCCTTGTGACAGCAATAAAAGTGCTAAAAAAAAATTTTAAAGTGACAATCTAAATGAAATAATTAATTTAAAAAAATGTTTTTTTTAACCAATTCCTGAATGCAGAGAGTATTTTTGTCTGCATTTTTTTTTTAAACAAAAAGTGCCAGAAAAGGCCTAGGGGTCAAGGGGTTAAAATGGCAGATCGTTTTGCTGTAAAGAATAGGAGGGTTTAGCTTTGAAAATCAAAGCTAGAAACTTAATGATTTTCTATGCACAGCTACTCCAGATTCTGGTTGCTCCATTCTTAGTAAATTCACCTCCTTGAATATTGATATTGTTTAAGATTTAGAAACACTAAAGCTAACCACATACATGGCAGTCTGATTGCCTAATCTCCTTTTAGATTTTCTATCATAGGAGGGAGAACCTGACTTGATATACATTAAATGTAGTGTTAAAAAAGGCACTATCAGTATATAATTATTGGTAAATATAATGGATATTTTACGGAGATTGTACAATCAGATTGAGACATGTATGGCTGCCATTAGGGAGCCCAGCATGCTTAGCTAAGAAAGGTTCATTGCACCAAAATGGTAGCTGTGCTGTTTCCTAGTTGGAAGCCATGCCAGGCCTGCAGAGTGCATGCTACTTTTCAATTTTGCATCCTACTAAAGGCATGGCTTGAGCCAACTGAAGTTAACACAAGTATATATATATAGTATATATCCCAGCTAGAAACAAAAGAAAATGACTCAAGCTAGTCGCCATGTTCCTAATGTTTAATAGGGAGTTAATTATACAATGTACGGCTGCATGAAGCATTTCCTTGTAAAACATAGCTTTGTCATTCACACACTAAGACAAATAGGAGGTGTTAGCATTCTTGAAAAATAAAAAGGAAACCTGTCACAAACCTGCAAATCAGACTGAGCGTATGATGAAAAAATGCATAAAAAGGCCTTATGTTTAGTGAATGCCACGTTATAAGTAAAAATCAATGTGATAAAGGCAGCCCAAGTTAAAAAATATCAACTTTAAATATCAACAAAAATATCAATTTTAAAGTTAAAAAATATCAACTTTTCCCATAGCTCTTCAACACGGTCCTACACCCTCCTGCCTCCTGTACTTGCTATTGGTCCATTATTGAGTATTCTCATTGATTAATGGAAAGGTTTTAAATATAAGTTTTATTATAGGAAACGTTGAAAAAAAAATTTGTGCAACTTACTGCCTTTATCTCTGGATCTGTTCATCATCTTGACATGCCATTTTCACAGTAGGCAACCTCAGCTTATGCATGTTTTATTTGTGTTCTCAAATTGAGTGCTTTATAGTATTATAATGATATTATTATAATGTACTAACACTAGGGATGGTGTCAGCACAAGACAATATATGTGGACACCTAAACATGAAAAGATGAACTTCCCCATCTAGAGGCTATTCTATGAACTGCACCACACAATTTCTATATTACACAACTGTATTATGCCACAGCGGAATAGAGGCTGCCCCGAGGTTCCATACTTCTGCTTTAATACTATTAATCTGGTTTAAATTACATATGGGAAAGTAGGATTAAGTATTAATACCAGTTGTTTATTCTTGGTCTGTTTATTGTAAGCTTGTAATGCATTGCTTAATAAATAATAAGAATTTATAAAGCTACATACCCTAGATCATTTTTTACAGATATATATATATATATATATATAATCTGTAAAAAATGTGGAGATAGATAGAGATATCTATCTATCTATCTATCTATCTATCTATCTATCTATCTATCTATCTATCTATCTATATATATATCTATATATATCTATCTATCTATATATATATATATATATATATATATATATATATATATATTAGGATTGTCCTGATACCACTTTTTAAGACCAAGTACAAGTACCGATACTTTTTTCAAGTACTCGCCGATATCGATTACTGATACTTTTTTTTAATGTCATGTGGCAGTTTTCAAAGCACAATACAGACTAATGATATCTTCTGCCACTGATTAAGCAGCACTGATGAGCACTGATAGGATTAGGTGGCACTGATAGGATTAGGTGGCACTGATGAGCACTGTTAGGATTAGGTGGCACTGATGGGCACTGATATGCAGCACTGATGAGCACTGAGCTGATTATGCAGCACTGATTAGCACTGATAGGTGGCACTGATTATGCAGCACTGATAGAATTAGGTGGAACTTATGGGCAATAATATGCATCACTGTTGATCACTGATAGGTGGCACTTATGGGCACTGATGGGCAGGCACTGAAATGCATTGATTGGCAATTGCTGGCCTGGCATAATAAATGACATGAATGATGACAGGAAAGGAAGGATTTTGCAATGCATTGCAAAATCCTTCCTTTCCTCTTATCATTCATGTCATTTATCATATAGTATATGCTGCGACCCCCCATCTTGGTACACCTTGAACTCGGCTGCAGTAAGCGGTAGCAGACATTTTGTTACACCCAGCCAGAAATATATGGGCTGGGTGTAACAAGACATCCGCTGCTGGCTTACTGCGGCTGAGTGCAGGGTGTACCAAGATGGGTGTCGGGATGTTCAACCCCTGACGGAGACATGGAACGTCACGTCTGTTACCGAATGTGATGGCTCCGGTCACCATTTTCTGATGGAACATGCGACTGCGCCCTGCACCCCTGCCCGGCCAGCTTACCTAGTTCCACTGCTGCCAGCCTGTTGGGGTCTCACTCTCTGCTCCGCCTGCTGACTTCCGGTTGCGAGCAATGCTGCCTCATTCCCAGATATTGAATTAAGCATCGGGAGCATTTGTGCAAGTACAAGTACTCGCGTAAATGCTCGGTACTAGTATCAGGACAACATATATGTACATACAACATACAATACAACATATAATATATATACTGTATATATTGTTTGTGGTGGGCCAATTTAAATAAGGGCTTAAGAGCCGCGCACAGGCACCATTAAATAACCAAATTAATATAAATTAAATTACATCACACAAAAATTGATTGAATATTGAAATATATAACTCTAAATCTTCAAATTATTCTCATCGATCGACACTAAATTTGCTTAAAAAATGACTTTAAGACAACAGTCCATCAAAAACTGCAGGTATGGGTCCTATGTATGAGTTATTAACATGACACCACGGTGATTCCACACGAAACACAGCAAGCAAGTGCCCGTCACCGAGAAGTGAATGCGCTTACCAGACGGTAAAACAAATGAAGCTTTAATTAAGAACCATCCGTATCGTTACTGGTACTCCGTAACTTATCGATCGACCTTCCACTGGTAACTACAGCGTGACTTTAATCACACAGGATCCCCAATCCCAAACGGATAATGCACTAATAATAGCTCAAAGAGAGGAAGAAGCCCTCATAGTGTAAAACCGATTTAGATATTTTATTAAAACAAATAAACATTGCACTTACAAAGCTTGTACCAGAAATCGCATATATAAGAACAGTCAGAAAAGGGACAATTTAAATGCTTGAATGCAGGAGAATATAAATATTTTATTCTTATACATACTGTGTATGGTACAGCGGCTAGTAGTAGGGTTATAGTAATATTACTATTCTTATTAGTTACTGAAACCCATTAGAAATGCTTGGAGTGCCACGTTAAAAAACTGAAATCTCTCCTTCAGTAATCCACACCAGTATGGGTGCTGGCATCTCTAGCACTTAATAGTATTCTTTACTTGCATATGTATAGCTGAACAAAATGAATTACTGCATTAAGACTATTAAACGTGTTTTCAAGATTATATATGGACCAGTGACCTGTACACAATTTTAATGCTAGGTGTCCCATTTGAAAGCTTAACACATTATTATATAAACAAACAGGTTTTTCTGCTACCATACATAGGCTATTTGCTCGCCAAGCTATATTGTTTTAGGCCCTTTTCACACGGGACGGATCAGTAATGATCTGCCCCATGATGATCCGCTTGCTCAGCAGGGATCGCTCCGTTGTCCCCGCTGAGCCAGAAAGGGGCCTTAGACATAATTTGCTCTTAGGCCCCTTTCACACATGCGGACATTATGTCCGTATTTCATCCAACCGTTTGCGGATGAAATACGGACATACATGCATTCCTATGGGATAGCGGGTGTCTGCGGATAAACATCCACAGTGTGCGGAGACCGCCCTGTCCGCCGCCGGCTCAGCGGGGACAACGGAGCGATCCCCGCTGAGCAAGCGGATCATCACCGGGCAGATCATTACTGATCCGTCCTGTGTGAAAGGGGCCTTACTGTAACTGGCCCATGTATAGTAGGTAGATAGCAGCTGCTCAGTTAAATCATTATTTGTTCAGGTATTGCTAGGACAGGAGGGAAAATATTGCACTGATCTTGTGATTTGGATGATATGGTCATTTCTCTTGGCCTGTGTATTGTGCATGTCTAATGGTGCATGTGTGGGTTAGATGTCCTTATAGAAATGATTGCTAGCAGTATCATGACCTATAGACCTTGGCTTTCCAAACATCCTCAATACTTTTAAATCATTGTTTAATTCTGCACATAAAACTTCCTCTGTGTACACATTTTATTTTATTTATGTTGGAATAGTCCCATCAGTTGTTGGAGCAGCCGAGGCAGTTTTCCAGAGGTCACAAGCTGAGAGCGGTGCCCTTGGCAGCTTTTAAGGCAGAATATCCCAACGTTGCATTAGTGAATTTTTGTTGCTATCTATAAAGGTGGTTGGAGGACTCTTGTACTGAGAGAAAAGGGAGGTTTCTACTACTGAGCACTCCTTTGGGAAATGTTAGTTTCTAGGTTATCATACTGATCCGGAAACTGACCCGGGACAACTTTCCAGGTGAGGTTTTCTCGCTTCATTAGCTGCATCCTTAAGCTGGTCATACGTTGTTTGAATTTCAAACAGTTACTGATTACGGATGAGCTCAGACATGTTTGGATCCTGGTCCAAACCCACCTGAGCAATCCTGCCAGGAAGCTGTCACCGTACTGGGCCAATCTTAAAGTGGTTGTAAACTCTCCCCCACAACTTTGTCCCATGTAAATCAGCATAAAAAACCCTAATGAACACTGCTTGTAGATATCTCCTTACTTGCTTAGTATTGTTGTAATCCTTTTTGTTCTTTAGAATGACGTCACCGAGCATGCCCAGATCTCCCCTGATTTTCAGCACACTCTCTATGTGCTTATCTATCTGTAGGAGCTTCCTCCTACACACCATGTGACCATGTGACATCACATGCAGTGTAAAACAGGGCATGGGACAGCATTACTGCAGTCTTATCAGCTGAAGCTGATAGAACTCACACAAGCAAACACTAGATAATCAGCACAAGTAAATACTATGAAATAAAACAAGTTAGCTATGAACAGGGAAGCAGGGGTTGCCATAGAAACGTTGGATTGAGAAGGAGGCTTAGTGAACAGTACAGGAAGTGCTCAATGTAAGGGCGGAAATACACTCCACTGTGGACTCAGAAAACAATACTTAAGATGGCGCTGCCTAACCCCCTGGACACAAGTTTTTTAAAGTTTCTTTAAACAGTAAGTAATATGTGATTTGGGCTGGATTACAGTGGCTATAGTTTGATAATTACTTATTATAATGGACTAAATGAAAAGAAGCATCAAAGTGGGAGAGTTTACGTCCTCTTTAAGTGACTGAGGCATTCTCCATCCCGCAGTCAGACATATACTTACCCCTTGTATACATGTGCCTGTTCTCCGGCGAATGCCTCAGCTACTTATGATTGGCCCAGTACAGTGATAGCGTTCTGGTGGGCTCATTCAGGTGGTTTCGGACTAGGACTGAGTCATATCTTAAAGCTGCAACACATTTTTTTCCTGCATAACTATAGTATTACTTGAGCTAAAAACATCTCTACAAACATGTTCTTCCAACATGATAGTCCCTATCCCACCCAAACCAGTCCCTCAATGCAGAGTATTTATGTCTGCATTTTTGTTTTTAAACCGAGAATACAATTAACAGTGGTGATGGCCACAACAAATTTCTCAAAAAAGTGAATTGGCGTCCAACATTAAATATTGGGTGGCCGACAGTTGGTCTTATCAGAAAAACTGAAGGAAGAGCCGGAACCGCTGGTTATGAAGTCTGTGATCTTTATTGTATCATAACAAGTACAAAAAAAAAAATCAGACGCGTTCAGCACGTCTTGTTTGAGCATTGAACAAGGCTTGTGCCGAAACGCGTCTGCTTGTCCTTTTTATACCGGTCATGATACAATAAAGATCACAGATGTTATATCCAGCGGTGCCGGCTCTTCCTTCAGTTTTTCTCAAGTTTGCCTATTTGGATGTAAGAAGGACATCCTGAGCCCTAGAGCACCTGGATTCTGGGTGTGCCGAGGTTACCAGTTACCTTTTATCCATATATCGTAGTTCAGAGCGGTGTTATTTTTGTGTTGCTAAGTCGGTCTTATCATGTGTTTTAAAAGGTTCAAAGTCTCCTAAAATAGATTGGGGTTGATTTAGTAAAACTGGAGAGTGCAAAATTTGGAGGAGCTGTGCATGGTAATCAGTCCGCTTACCCATAAGAAGACCGCTTACCCATAAGAACTTGATAAAAAGTAATGTTCTTTAGCCAGGAACATACATTCCACATTAATAATTATGCTACCAAATTTAGCGTGTGCTGAATATTGCCTCCAGCATTGCTCCTGTTTTTTCTTGCTGGAGGCTTCCATTTTGCTGAAGCCCATAGCCCCTGAGAAGCAGTAAATCATAAAGTGGAACTAAACCCATCACTTTAACGGTTCCAAAAAACATTCCTGGAATGCCAGGTTTGCTAACTGTCACATTTGTTTGTGTCCTTAACCAAACTGGCAAACCATCAAATGGCTGGTGTCATAACTGATCACATATGCAGCACCATGGCAGTTGCAGATCAAACCAAAGCAGCTTCCTTGGCTGTAAAGCATGGGTGCCCAACCTGTGGCCCTCCAGCTGTTGCTGAACTAAAATTCCCATCATGCCTCTGTCTTTGGGAGTCATGCTTGTAACCATCAGCTACGCAATGCCTCATGAGACTTTTAGTTGCACAATAGCTGGAGGGCCACGGGTTTAGCACCCATGCTGTGAAGGATAGGATTTTAAATCTGCTTTAAGATTGTCAGCAGACGCGGCCTCTACAGATTTGGCAGTACCGAAAAATACAGAGCAACTGAGCATGTGCAGAGCAGGGTTAGACAGTGGGGTTGATTTACTAACGGCAAATAGACTGTGCATTTTGTAAGTGCAGTTGCTTCAGAGCTTAGTAAATGAGGATAAAGCTTTACTTTGCAAAGAATACCCAATCACATGCAAGGAAAAAAAGAACTTGCATTTTTTGCTTGCACGTGATTGGATGATGGAAGTCAGCAGAACTTCTGCTCATTTACTAAGCTCTGGAGCAACTGTTCTTACAGCATGCAACTGCACTTTGCAAAGTGCACAGTATATTTGCCTTTAGTAATTCAACTCTAGCATTACTTTTAAACAGTATACAGGCATACCCCACTTATAAGTACACAATGGGGTTTATTTACTAAAGCTGGAAAGTGCAAAATCAGGCTCACTTCTGCATAGAAACCAATCAGCTTCCAGGTTTTATTACCAAAGCTTAATTGAACAAGCTGGGGTTAGAAGCTCATTGGATTCTATGCAGAAGTGAGCCTGATTTTACACTTTCCAGCTTTAGTAAATAAACTCCATTGTGTACTTAAAAGTGGGGTATGCCTGTAGCCACTTATTTTTAATGTTTTACATAGCTATACCCGCAAAAGGTGCTAGCCGCCTGACGTGATCTAGCAGGACCTTTTCTGAATAAAGTTTCACTAGTTTTAACAAAAAAACTTGAAGCTGATCGGCTTCTGTGCACAGCTGCAGCAGATTATGTATTCTCCAGTCTTAGTAAATCAACCCCAGTATGCTACAGATGCATGCTGGGAAGGAATAACACGTGTGCCTGCCTTCGACAAGACATATACAGTTGTACCTTGGATTCCAAGCACAATTCATTCCAGTAGAATGCTTATAATCCAAAGCACTCGTATATTAAAGCGAGTTCCCCCATAGAAGTCAATAAAAACTCAGATAAAGCGTTCCACAGTGACTGCTATTGTATGCATTACCACATTTAGCCAGAGGTGTGGTGGGGGGGGGGGGGGGGCTGGAGACACTTATAAACACTCGGAGACCGCTCTGAGCCCCTCGGACACTTGGGAACGGAGTGTTTCCGAGTGTCACCGGCGCCTCCGCACCTCTGGCCAAATGCGGTACTGCACACCCCAGAGGCTTGAATCCTGCTCGTCTTGCAAGACAACACTTGCAAACCGAGTCAAGATTTTAAAAAAATAGCTCATATTGCGAAACGCTCGTAAACAGCATTAGAGGCAATCCGAGGTATTACTGTAGTGGTTGATTTACTAAAGGCAAATAGACTGTGCATATTGCAAAGTGAAGTTGCACTCTGCAAGTGCAGTTGCTCCAAAGCTTAGTAAACGAGGTAAAGCTTCACTTTGCAAAGAGTACCTAATAACATGCAAGGAAAATTTACAAAAAAACAGCATTTTTTCTTGCACATGATTGGATGATGGAAGTCAGCAGAACTTCTCATTTACTAAGCTCTGGAGTAACTGCACTTTGCAAAATGCACAGTCTATTTTCCTTTAGCAAACCAACCCTTCAGATTTATGCTTTTCAAAATATGGGACACGCTTGTAGGACTGATTCTCTGTAGATGGGACGCTGTACGGCTCTTGCTTTCTTGCATTTAGTAGAATACAGTTCTCAGTGATCAGCTACCAGTGTCAGTTTCCATAGGGAGCATGGTAAGACAGTTAAAGGGGTTGTAAAGGCTTGTGTTTTTTCACCTTAATGCATCCTATGCATTAAGGTGAAAAAACACCTGTCGGTGACCGACCCTCCAGCCCCCCGTTTTACTTACCTGAACTCTTGAACTTGTCCCATGGGGACGCGCTCTCTCTCTGCAGGGGGTTCTCGGCTCTTGATTGGATAGCTTGATGGCAGTGCAGCCATTGGCACCCACTGCTGTAAATCAAATCCAGTGGGCGGGGCCAAGTCCTGCATTCAGCCTCTATGGACGTTGAATGCTGGACTTGGGAGCACGCTCGCAACCCCCTGGGAGAGTGATTCTGCCGGGGGGGGGGGGGGGGGGTTATCAGATGTGGGGAGGAGCCGAGAGAGCCACAGAGGGACCCCAGAAGGTGAGGTTGGGGGCCACTCTGTGCAAAACGAGCTGCACGGTGGAGGTAAGTGTTTGTTATTTTAAAAAAAACCTTTAGTATCACTTTAATATATCAGTGGACAAGGTGATGGAGACAACACCCTGGCAGTGCTGCAGAGTGGATTTGTGCTCATTTTAAAGTGACCCTGTGCTTTGCCCATGCAGGACACAGCTATGTGTTAAATTCCATGCTGGTCTTTACTTCCTTTCCTTTAGACCCCCCACTTCTCTGTTCACCTGCTTACAAGCAGCGGCCTTTTGTAAGCCTTAAATCACAACGTGAAGCTTACACAAGGCTGAGGGCTCTGCCTTCCCCACATTTCAGCATTTGTGCGGCTGTCATATAGATGGAAGGGAAGGGAGTCCCATACTTGCCTGTATTCAGTATGTCACTTACGTTTTTTTAGGCGGATGGAGCAGCAGCAAGCAAGGAGGGTGTAAGTATAAGCAGCTGTGAGGTTTAACATTAAAGAGAACCTGTGGCATTGTCGTGCATGGGCAGATGTGCCATCCCCTCCACTGCATAGGAATAATAGCAATGCATGACTTTACAGCTGTATAAAGCAACATAATTGTCTTCTGCAATGGTAATACAGGAAAAACATTTTTTGTGATGAATGCTTTTCTTCTTTCTGCTTCACAAATAAATTGCTGTTTCATTATTTAAGGTTCTGTGTTTCCGGGGCAGAGGGGAGGTAGTGAGGCCTGTTTGTGCGGTTCACTGACGGCACTGGGTTGATGATTAACCAACCACTAAGGGTCAGTAAGACCTTTAGGTAAATCACCTCTTGGAGTGTTTCAGCTGTCATAGAATTGCAGGTTACACTCATCCTGCAGTCCAGTAATCGGCTGAAGCCATCGACATTAATATACAGCTGATCCCTGTGTGCTGTGCCCTGCACTGCTGTCTAACCTGATTGAATTTACCTGCGTCCGCCTTTGTTTTATATTATTGCTCTGTCGATTTGGGACTGAAACATTGGAATACAAATTAATACTGACCACTGTGTTTTTACCTACAGCCGGAGATCTTGGACCCAAATGACGTAGGCCTCTCGCACAAGTCACTTTATTCACGGTCAGTGGCTATGGAGACAGCTGGAGGTGGCCATTTACATAACTATCAGCACTCTGACCTTGAAGCAGCTCTTCAGCTTGCCAGGGAAGAGGTACAGTAAACCTTTGCTGACAGTTGCTGTCATAGATTTCTGTAGCAAGCCTACATTTGGCTTTATCTGACTGCTCGGTAAACTGATCTATTACAAGACACTTGATACATTATATACTTATAAATGGGATGCAGTTTTGTTGGGTAATTGTCAACAATACATCATGTAACCACTATGTGTCACTGTTGCACCAGTGGATTTTCTTGAAAGCAATATTAAACCCAAAAGCAAACATTTTACTATATGGTAGCTTATCAATTCCTGCATGGTGGTTGCATTTTTTTTAGGCTTTCTTTAATTTTTACCTGGTGATCCACGCAGTAAGTCTGTTGATTTTCAACAGAAAAAACTGTCCTTCAAATGTAGCAGTTGGAATTTTGAGACAAAATATTTACTAGAGCACTGCGTCCCAAGCTTACCCAGTTGTGTGACAATAGCAAATGAATATTTGCTATTGTCACACTGATACTCCTCTTTACCAATCAGGAAGCGGTTCATGAGACCCGTCACTTGATTGGCCAAAAGGAGATCCGATCGGATTGGTTGCCAGGAGGAGGAGGGAGGAGACGCTGAGGAACCAACACAGCAGCCGCCCACAGCCTTGAGAGAAGCCGCCGCTGGATGGGGTAAGTGCGGGGCCCTGACTGACTGGTTGACTGGGGGGGTGCTTCTGTGCCATTCCCACGACCCGACGTAATGGTGGGTGTATTGTTTGTCTCCCCCCCCCAAAAAAAACACCAGCCTTTACCGGGCCTATCCCTGGAACAAGGTTGCCATCACTAGTTACTTAGGGCATCAGTGCATACACATATACCCAGGCAGGATGAGGCTGTCCACTTATGCACACATCATTCAGGTTAAGACTATGGAGGTTGATTTACGAAAGGCAAATCCACTCTGCACTGCAAGTGCACTTGTAAGTGCAGTCGCTGTAAATCTGAGGGGAAGATCTGAAATGAGGGGAAGCTCTGCTGATTTTATCATCCAATCATGTACAAGCAAAAATGCTGTTTTTTATTTTCCTTGCATGTCACACTAATGCCCTATACACACGGTCGGACTTTCCGACGGTAAATGTGCGATCGGATCTTGTCGGAAAATGTGATCGTGTGTGGGCTCCATCTGACTTTTTCCGTCGGAATTTCCATCACACAAAGTTTGAGAGCAGGATCTAAAATTTTCCGACAACAAAATCCGATCGTTTAAATTCCGATCGTGTGTAGACAATTACGACGGACAAAGTACCACGCATGCTCAGAATAAATTACGAGACAAAAGCTATTGGCTACTGTCCTGTTTATAGTCCCGTCATTCTACTCATTCTACTTCACCGTGTTCAGAATGATCGGATTTTCCGACAACTTTGTGCGACCGTGTGTATGCTAGACAAGTTTGGGGCCAAAATCCATACGAAAAAATCAGACGGATTTTTCGTCGGAAATTCCAACCGTGTGTACAGGGCATCAGATCTACAGTGACTTTACTTCCAAATGCGCTTGTAGTGCAAAGGGGATTTGCCTTTAGTAAATAAACCCCAATGTCCTTTCATTTTAGGAACCAGCTGATATGATTAGGGGCTATAGATGTCTTCTCCTTTCCATATCATGTCCAATCAGTTATAAATAATAAAACAATTCTGAGGTTCTGTTAAAGCCACGTTATTGTTTTTTGTTGTACTAAAATAATGTACCTGGAAAAAAATAAATTGAAATTTAGAAATACATTTTCCCAAAAAACAGCCCAACCCCCCTGCTGACGTGCACACCGCCGGATCGAATGAGGGCTGATACTTAAAAAAAATTTACTTTAATACAGGAAATGCATTAAGGTAAAAAATATGTAGGCTTTAGAACCACCATCAATAATTTATTTACAGGGTAATTCTGCAAGCAGTGCTTATGAGAAAACCCAGCATTCTTTGCAATCTGAGTGCTGTAGAAGCTTATGGCATTGCATGATTAAAGTAAAGTTTTTACATAAATAATTAAAATTATATATAATGTATGTTTATAAATGTGTAACCTTTCAATAAAAGTAAAATAAAATTGTTGACTAGAGGTGTCTGTCTGACATAAATCCAGTGCTCGGGATTAGGCAATGTTTATAGTCATTATTCATTCACTGCTATATTCTACTAACCTGCCATTGTATTCTTTAGATTACAGCTAAGGAGAGAGAAGTAACAGATTGGAAGAAGAAGTATGAAGAAACTCGCTGTGAGGTGGTAGAAATGAGGTGAGAGGAGCTACAATCAGCCATATATTGCGCATTGTTCATCTGTCAGGCCAGCTTATATGTAGGCTGTAGGTTTTAGCATTACTGGGCATTGGAGTCTGAGCTGACTTGAGCATAGCAGGCGATCCTCTTGTAGTACTGTGTAATCTTGCTTTTTATACCTCAGATGGCCTTACAAATCCAAGGCATTAAAGGCCCCTCCATATGGCAGTGAGATAAGCACAAACCTACATCTACTTGCATCACAGGCAACTCTTGAACAGAGAAGGTTCTAGTTCAATCACCGTAATGTATGAAGGTCCTTAGATGTCTCAATGTGGGACATTTTCAGATTGTAAAAGTAAAATTTGTTGAAATAAAATAGGGTGTACCCACTAACATCACTTAATTTGGTAACTACTGTATTTATTGGCATTTAACACTCACTTTTTCACCATGAAAATTGGTTACAAATAGCGTGTTATACATCAATACTTCAATTTTAGCTGCTTCGGAGGGGACAGGGAGGGGGGCGGGATGAGCGCCGTCAGATTACATACAGTGAGAATCTCCTGTTTACTTGGCGGCCTCTGTAATAGCAAGTCCTGTCTCCTGGGCCGCCATTGGACCCCTGTTCTGTCTATAATAGGAGATTCTCACTCTATGTAATCTGTCGGCGCTTGTCCTGTCCCCCTCCCTGTCCCCTCTAGGCTGCAGATGGGCATCGATCAGGCTGCACTGATGGCAATGGGGAGGCTGTTGCATTGATGGCAATGGTGAGGCTGCTTCATTGAAGGCAATAGTGAGGCTGCATTGATGTGGACTGATGAGGCTGCATTGATGGCCATGGTGAGGCTGCATTGATGTGGACTGATGAGGCTGCATTGTTAGCAATGGTGAGGCTGCATTGATGGCAATGGTGAGGCTGCAGATGGACACTGACCCAAAGTTCCTTAGTTAAAAAAAAATTTTTTCCCTGAAACTTCCCTCTTAAAATGAATGTGCGTGTTATGGGCCTGTGTGTGTTATACACCAATAAATATGGTACCCAAAGGGTGACTAATCATAAGCCAAGGAACTTTCAAAAACTAGTGTGTGTATAAGGGTTTTAATAACACCAGAAGAGCTAGTAGCAGCTAATGACAATTATTTGTTTATTGATGTTGCACCATGATGAATGAATTATATAAATTAGAACACAATGGTTTCACAAATTTTCATATGTCCCATCATGTTCTCATAGAATCAACATCTCCCATGACACATTGATTTCTGAAAAAAGAAAGGAGACTGCACACCAATGAAGTCACACGGCTTAGTAGGGATTATTCGGCCATTCAGGCATTGCGACTTGTTCCTGCCTGGAGACTGTTCCTTCCTTTTCTTTTTTCTTTTTTTGTCAGTGTATTTCCCCAGAGCATGGCCATACTACAGATCAGCATTCGGTCGGCTTTGCAGCCATAGAAGCTTGGAGTTGTGGCTCCTGTTTGACACATGGGTGACTTGTGTCACCCATGTGTCTATAAATTCTGTGACATGTTCCCAACATTCATTTAAATTATGGGAGCCACTTGGATGAGTAGTAAAATGTTGTCAGCTTTACAGAACAATTCCTGTGGAATATTAGTAACAACTGCTAGCTATATTATGATCTGAATAAATGAAAACCTTTACACATTCATGTTCTTTTGCTGTACAACTTGATTAATCATTGATCAGAGTGGCCACCCCTATTTTACCTAGAGGGAGATGCTAGATGAGACGGGATTGGTTACCATGAACAATAAAGGTGTACAGTTGTTGAAGTACTGGTGTACATTCTTCATTTTATTGGAAGACATGTAAGACCTCTTTCACATGGGGCACACTAATCGTATGCCTGTGGAGGGCTGTGTTTACCCACATAAGGATGCACATATGTTCCCTGCATCCCTTTGCAGGCAGTCCCATTGATGTCATTTGGGATACTGCGGCTGCATGGACACAGACACTGCTCCCAATTTGATATTTGAATTCCCATGCTGGTAAACCTCGCCCTCCGTAGGCATATGCTTTAGTACGCCCCCGTGTGAACAAGTCCTGATAGTTCCCGAAGGTTATCAGAAGGTTATCAGAGCAGATGGCATTAAACTATTAATGCCACGTACACACGACCGGACTTTTCAACGGACTTGGTCTGGCAGATAATCTGACGGACTTTGCAGCTGAGGTCCGCCGGACTTTCAAATGAACGGACTTGGCCACATCACTCCAAAAGTCCGATGGATTCGAACGTGATGACGTAGAATAAGGAAGTTCATAGCCAGTAGCCAATAGCTGCCCTAGTGTCGGTTTTAGTCCGTCGGACTAGCACACAGACGAATGGATTGTCTGCTAAAAGCCGAGTCCAGCACACAAATTTGAAGCCTTATTTCTAGGTCCGCCAGACTTTTGGGAAGAAAAAGTTTGCTGGAGCCCACACACAATCGAATTGTCCGATGGGCTCTGGTCCACCTTAAAGTCCGATCGTGTGTACGTGGCATAAGACTGCATAGCGGGGAGCAATATTCATCATAATCTTGAACTACTTACCTATTACAATTGTTTTCTTCAGTGGAAAAGGTAGACTTTGGTAGAGTTTGGAGTTGAGAGCATCATAAATACACAGAGAACGGGTATTAAAATCACAGGTGTTAAAATCCTAATTCCAAAGGAATATAAAACTTTTCTGTAGATGTAAAAAACTGAAGATAGTTACTGCAATTCTGACTGTACAGTGAGAAAGCAAGAAAGTAGAAAGAGAATGACAGATGGCCACGAAGGAAACGGATTAGGAAAACAGGAGGCGAGGAGGAAAGTAGAAAATAGCACACATTACCCAAGCAGAGAAGGACAAGCCTAGAGGGAGGAAGTAAGACTAGTAAACATAACATAGACAAATCAGGCTAGGTGAGGTGTTGGAGGAAGTAGTAGTTCCCACGAGAGGGGAACGAGACGAAAAAGGATTGTCTATTTGCTAGTATTATCCAATATAACATACATCATCTTAGGTTTAGTGGTCTTTCAAGGTCACGATTGCCTGACAGTGTAGCTAGCAAATACTAGCAAGGAGAGGGCTGCTTTGTTGGTGGATCCTTGTCTCCAACTTTCAGCACTTGTCACCATCAATCAGAATGCACAGGGAAGGAGGGCGTTTTGGCAACATCTACCGCTGTATTCTCCATTGTGAAGCTTGCTGGGGGCCGGAGACAGGCGATTGTTGGCAAAACCGCCACCTCCATGCTCGCCGGGGTGTCGGAGGCTGTGCATCCGGGGGGGGGGGGGGGCTGTCTGACATTGCAACTAGTGTTACAGGGCACCTAGGAAGATGGGACAAAGTACTACTGAATGCTGTAAAAAATTATACTTTTTTAAAGCATAAATCAGATGACTCTTTCTACATAAACTATAATTCTGTATAATACTACAGACTTGTTGTGAGTGCTGACCAAAGCTGCCATCCCTCTGTGTCATTTTTTACTGACAAAACATGAAAAATTTACTGACGGAGCACACTTTTTATGGACAACCTGAAAAATGACAGAACTAAGAAAAACTAAGTCAATCAATATTTAACCTCCCTAGCGGTACGATTATTTCGGATTTTAGGTGCTAAAAGCGGTACAATTATTTTGCAGTCCTGTAATTCTTAGGAATAACTCACTTAAATCTGTCCAAACCAGAGTCTAGCAGACATCCCGAGTATGATAAAGTTTGAAAAATGAAATCATAAATTATAATATAATAAATAACTATAAATAATTATACCAAATAATAATATAACAATAATAAAAATTATTCAATAATGTAATCAAATCAAAAACACTGAAATTTGCTCAGTTGCAGAATTGTCACTGTCATTACTTTTCAATATTTGATGACGGATCTCCCCACAAATCGATATCCCTCAATTCTGCGAGTGATTCTAATTTATTATCGCTGTTTTCTAGCTGTCTAAAATCATTTTTGATGTAAAGGGACAGTTTTGGTTGCTATGGACAATCTCCAGTTTCAAGGCATAAAGAACAGTTTTTATAATATAAAGCTGCATGTGGGGTACTGGGCAGACCACTAGGGACAAAGGGGATGTGAAATGATTACATACAGCAATGTAATCTGTAAGATTACATTATACTGTATGTAATGTGTGTGTTTCACTTTTTTAAATTTGGCGCCGATCTCCGTCCCCGTGCATTGCAACGCTCGCAGGGAATGGAGCTCGGCTCTGTGATGAATCGAGCAGAGGATGAGCCGCTCATACAGCGGGGGGACATCGCTGGATCCAAGGGAGAAGGTAAGTAACCACCTCCTGCATACAGCGATGCGGTTCCGAGTCTGGTATAAAACCGCTTTTGGTATAAAACTTCCACCCCGAGCCAGACTCGGGAATACCGCCAGGGGGGTTAAACAGTATAAACATGATATGGAAACACTGATCATACACATAACTAGTAATTTGCCTGGTTTACACTTAGAAAAGTCAACACAGCATGACAAATTATCAGCCCCTAATATTATTATTATTATTATTATTATACAGGATTTATATAGCGCCAACAGTTTACGCAGCGCTTTACAACTTGAGGGTAGATAGTACAAATACAATGCACTTTAATACAGTAGGAATCAGAGGCCACTACTCCTTAGAGCTAACAATCTAAGATGTATGGACATTTGTAAAAGTCACAGACGTTTACAAACTGTCAGTATATTTACTGATATTTAGCAAACCCAGTGCAGATAGGAAGATATGGGCGTTACAGCTAGGGATGAGCTTCGAGTTCGAGTCGAACTCATGTTCTACTCGAACATTGCCTGTTCGCCTGTTCAGCGAACAGTGAACAATTTGGGCTGTTCGCAGCAAATTCGAAAAGCCGGAACACCCTATACAAGTCTATGGGAGAAATCTAAAGTGCTCATTTTAAAGGGTAATATGCAGGTTACTGTCCTAAAAAGTGTTTGGGGACCTGGGTCCTGCCCCAGGGGACATGGATCAATGCAAAAAAAAGTTTTAAAAACGGCCGTTTTTTCAGGAGCAGTGATTTTAATAATGATTAAAGTGAAACAATAAAAGTGTAATATTCCTTTAAATTTCGTAGCTGGGGGGTATCTATAGTATGCCTGTGAAGGGGCGCATGTTTCTGGTGCTTAGAACTGTCGCTGCACAAAGTGTCATTTGTGCAGGAAAAAAAGTCTTTTAAAATCACTTGCGGCTAAATTGTCGGGTCTCCGTAATACAGAGAACACTCAATGAGTGTTCTCTGTATTAGCCGACAATTCATTCATTCATTGATTAAAAAAAAAAAAAAAAAAAAAGCGTGGGGGTTCCCCTAAATTCAATCAAAAGGCCCTTCAGGTCTGACATGGATATTAAGGGGAACCCTGTGTCAAATTAAAAAAAAAAATTGACGTGGGGGTCCCCCCAAATATCCATACCAGACCCTTCAGGTCTGATATGGATATTAAGGGGAACCCCGCATCAAATTTTTAAAAAAAATTGACGTGGGGGTCCCCCTAAATATCCATACCAGACCCTTTATCCGAGCACGCAACCTGGCAGGCCGCAGGAAAAGAGGGGGGGACGAGAGAGCGGCCCCCCCTCCCTCCTGAACCGTACCAGGCCACATACCCTCAACATTGGGAGGATGCTTTGGGGGTCTGTGACCCCTCAAAGCACCTTGTCCCCATGTTGATAAGGACAAGGGCCTCATCCTCACAACCCTGGCCGTTGGTTGTGAGGGTCTGCGGGCGGGGGGCTTATCAGAATCTGGAAGCCCCCTTTAACAAGGGGACCCCCAGATCCCGGCCCCCCCCTGTTTGAAATGGTAAGGGGGTACAAAAGTACCCCTACCATTTCACAAAGAAAGTGTCAAAATGGTTAAATAAGACAAACACACTTTTGAAAAATTCCTTTATTAAAAATAAAAAAAATAAAAAAAAAATTCCAGCGGTGCTAATCCACTCTTGCTATCCAGCGACGGGTCTCCGGGGTCCAGCGATGGATGATCATATCCAGCGACGGGGGATCTCTCAGTCCAGCGCTGTCCATACCTCCTTCTTCTGTCTCCACTGCGGAGACACTGCAGAGAGCCGAGCGCTGACATTTCTTATATTGGGAGGGCGGGGCCACCCGTCACCTGACCCCGCCCCTCTGACGCAGGAGAGGGAAGCCAGGGGTTCCCCAGTGACGTGTGGGTGACCCCGCCCCCTCTGATGTAACGGAAACCTGCGTTACATCAGAGGGGGCGGGGTCACCCACACGTCACTGGGGAACCCCTGGCTTCCCTCTCCTGTGTCAGAGGGGCGGGGTCAGGTGACGGGTGGCCCCGCCCTCCCAATATAAGAAATGTCAGCGCTCGGCTCTCTGCAGTGTCTCCGCAGTGGAGACAGAAGAAGGAGGTATGGACAGCGCTGGACTGAGAGATCCCCCGTCGCTGGATATGATCATCCATCGCTGGACCCCGGAGACCCGTCGCTGGATAGCAAGAGTGGATTAGCACCGCTGGAATTTTTTTTTTATTTTTTTTATTTTTAATAAAGGAATTTTTCAAAAGTGTGTTTGTCTTATTTAACCATATTGACACTTTCTTTGTGAAATGGTAGGGGTACTTTTGTACCCCCTTACCATTTCAAACAGGGGGGGGCCGGGATCTGGGGGTCCCCTTGTTAAAGGGGGCTTCCAGATTCTGATAAGCCCCCCGCCCGCAGACCCTCACAACCAACGGCCAGGGTTGTGAGGATGAGGCCCTTGTCCTTATCAACATGGGGACAAGGTGCTTTGAGGGGTCACAGACCCCCAAAGCATCCTCCCAATGTTGAGGGTATGTGGCCTGGTACGGTTCAGGAGGGAGGGGGGGCCGCTCTCTCGTCCCCCCCTCTTTTCCTGCGGCCTGCCAGGTTGCGTGCTCGGATAAAGGGTCTGGTATGGATATTTAGGGGGACCCCCACGTCAATTTTTTTTTTAAATTTGATGCGGGGTTCCCCTTAATATCCATATCAGACCTGAAGGGTCTGGTATGGATATTTGGGGGGACCCCCACGTCAATTTTTTTTTTAAATTTGACACGGGGTTCCCCTTAATATCCATGTCAGACCTGAAGGGCCTTTTGATTGAATTTAGGGGAACCCCCACGCTTTTTTTTTTTTTTTTTTTAATCAATGAATGAATGAATTGTCGGCTAATACAGAGAACACTCATTGAGTGTTCTCTGTATTACGGAGACCCGACAATTTAGCCGCAAGTGATTTTAAAAGACTTTTTTTCCTGCACAAATGACACTTTGTGCAGCGACAGTTCTAAGCACCAGAAACATGCGCCCCTTCACAGGCATACTATAGATACCCCCCAGCTACGAAATTTAAAGGAATATTACACTTTTATTGTTTCACTTTAATCATTATTAAAATCACTGCTCCTGAAAAAACGGCCGTTTTTAAAACTTTTTTTTGCATTGATCCATGTCCCCTGGGGCAGGACCCAGGTCCCCAAACACTTTTTAGGACAGTAACTTTCATATTACCCTTTAAAATGAGCACTTTAGATTGTGAACGTTCGAGTCCCATAGACTTTAATAGGGTTCTAAAGTTCACACGAAGTTTAGGTCTGTTCGCAGGTTCTGGTGCGAACCGAACAGGGGGGTGTTCGGCTCATCCCTAGTTACAGCTAACAGTGCAGACACCCTCCAGAAAGAAGAGCACCTTCCTATGTCTTATGATAGATACATTCAGTTATTTAGCAGGCAGCTTTTGGACAGATCTCTGTTTTAATGCTAGTTTACAACAGTTCATCACATCATTATTTATCCTCCTAACTGGCAAGGTCACTTTCTTAATCAGCGTGAAGGATTAATTGTTACCATAATTAAACTGGTATGCCTTTAGGAAGGTTTTAAGCTTTCTATTAAGAAAGAGATTTAAAAGTCTTTTTGTTTTCCTCCAGGAAAATTGTTGCAGAATATGAACAAACAATTGCACAGATGATTGGTAAGTGTTCACATTGTACATCCATATAGCTTGCATGCATATCTTTTTGTGTATATGCTAATTTCAATAAGTATTCTGGTAAATTTGTGGTACCTAACACTAATCTTAAAATTATATATACATTGTATATATATATATATATATATATATATATATATATATATATATATATATATATATATATATATATATATATATATATAGTATGTCTATACTGTATATCAATTCAGCTGCGGCCAAACATTTTGAGAATGACACAAATATTCGTTTTCACAAAGTGTGCTGCTTCATTGTTTTTAGATCTTTTTGTCAGATGTTATTGTTGTATACTGAAGTATAATTACACGCATTTCATAAGTGTCAAAGGCTTTTATTGACAATGACATGAAGTTTATGCAGAGTCAATATTTTAGTGTTCACCCTTCTTTTTTAAGACCTCTGCAATTCACCCTGGCATGCTGTCAATCAACTTCTGGGCCACATCCTGACTGATGGCATCCCATTCTTGCATAATCAGTGACATTCTTGCCATAATCAGTTTGTCAGAATTTGTGGGGTTTTTTTTTTGTTCATCAACCTCTTGAGTATTGACCACAAGTTCTCAATGGGATTAAGGTATGGGGAGTTTCCTGGCCATGAACCCAAAATTCTGATGTTTTGTTCCCTAAGCCAATTAGTTATCACTTTTGCCCTATGGCAAAATGCTGGAAAAGGCATTGTTTGTCACCAAACTGTTCTTGGATGCTTGGGAGAAGTCTTTTTGTACCATTCTTTATTTATGGCTGCCCCTGATGTTTTTCCTGGAGAGAAGAGGCTTCTTTGCTGCCCTTATTGACACCAGGCCATCCTCCAAAAGTCTTCTCCTTGCTGTGCATGGAGATGCACTCACACCTGTCTGCTGCCATTCCTAATCAAGCTCTGCACTGGTGGTGCCACAATCCCACAGCTGAATCAACTGTAGGAGACGGTCTTGGCACTTGTTTTACTTTCCTGGGCACCCTGAAGCCTTCTTCACAAATGCAGTGCGAATTTTTTTTTTTTTTATGGGATTAAGTTCATTTTCATGGCAAAGAGGGATTTTGCAATTAATTGCAATTCACCTGATCACTCTTCATAACATTCTGGAGCAGGGTTTCTCAACCAGGGTTCCTCCAGAGGTTGCTTGGGGTTCCTTGAGCAATGAGCAATTTCGTCATCTCAGATAAGTTCCCACTGATACCATTGATCTGTTTAGCTATCTGTAAGGGGATAATTCTTCCCAATGATGAAGTGCAAGGAACATTCTTCCCACTGACCATCACACTAATGTTTTATGAGTCGTAGATTTAGTCATTTTTAGTATGGGTTCCCTGAGACTGGAAAGTTATTTCAAGGGTTCTCCTGTGTCGAAAAGGTTGAGAAAGGCTGCTCTGGAGTATATGCAAATTGCCATCATAAAAACTGAGGCAGCAGACTTTGTGAAAATTAATGTGTCATTCTCAAAACTTTTGGCCATGGCTGTATAGCAAACTTGTACTGAGAGAACTCTGAAGACTACGGATGCTGATTAACTTCGAAAAATGCTAGTTGCTTGGCTTTCTCTGTCTATTGTTTCCCTGAGTATGTAAGCAGTGCAGGCAAAAAAGTCAAATCTTTTCATCTGTACAGGCATACCCCACTTTTAAGTACACAATGAGGTTTATTTTCTAAAACTGGAAAGTGCAAAATCAGGCTCACTTCTGCATAGAAACCAATGAGCTTCTAACCCCAGATTGTTCAATTAAGCTTTGGTAATAAAACCTGGAAGCTCATTGGTTTCTATGCAGAAGTGAGCCTGATTTTGCACTTTCCAGCTTTAGTGAATAAACCCCATTGTGTACTTAAAAGTGGGGTATGCCTGTATACTTGTTACAGACCAGTCACTAAAAGTATTGAAGCGAGTAAATTTGCATGACAGCAAGGCAGGTAACAATTACAGAAGAAGTACAACTTTTATTTACCACGGATGGATAGCTCACCTGATGGATTGAGTTCTTGCTCTGTGGTGCCCGTACGACCCCAGAACTTTGCAGATTTCCAAATACTTTGCAGCATATTTCATATATCAAATCAGCTAAAGACATTACATGTGCATTAAAACAAAAGATGTGCAAAATCTTAGAGAAAGTGGACACATCCTGAGTAGAAAAACTTGTCCCTTGGAAGCATACTGTGGAGAAGGGCCCTTGTTCTCTGTAGAAGCAGTAGTCTCTCTGCAGAGTTCACGTGTCCCTGCTATATCTAGAGCTTTCCAGTCAGTAGGGAACATAAGCTTTACTGATTGCACAGCTATAGGTTTTCCCTAGTGCGGGATTGTCAAGCCTTTGCAGAAAAACCACTCCTTCCACACAGAGAGCAAGGGTCCTTCTCTAAAGCATGCTGGCAGGGGATAGATGTGACTGCTTTGTAGAGCAAAGAAAAACGTGGTTTCAAAGGATGGTCATTGAACGCATTGATAGACTACTGAGGGGAGAAACAAAGATCGCTTTCTCTTGTACTGGGAAGCATATTGGATACACCCCCTCAACAGTGTACATCCTGAAGGGTTAGATATCACTCTTCCCTTTGTATGTTTTTTGGATGAACACTAGACCTTGAGTATACCGAATGATCAGAACAATGTTGTGTTTTGTTTTTTTTACAATTTCTATACCAATTTCTCCTTGAGCCCTTTGTGTTGTCTCTATAACAGTGCCTACTGGTCCATTCCTATTTGATTAGCGAAATTATGATGCACGTTGTTCCTATAGTACTGATTAACTCATAATGTGAGAGGGCACTTCTATTTATCTAATTCTAGCGTATTAATCTATGCTGTGCCAAGTAAGACATCCTTCCTTTTTCTCCTTTTTTCTTCCTTCACTGCCTTTTCCCCCCTTCTTTTCTTTTCCTTTTTTTGGCAGGTTCTCCCGGTTTTTATCTCTTTCCCGTTGCTTCTTTAGTCATACACAGGACAAGTCTTGGTACATTGCTTAATATATTTTACACATCTTTTGTTTTGATCCACCTAAAATATATTTAGGAAATTAAAACGAATGGTTTAGTTGAGGCAAAGAGAAAAATACATTAGCCACATGCAACCAAACAATTCATGTTTTTAACTGATCTGATCAAGAAATAAATCTCACTGATTGGGGTTATGAAGTAATGAACCCTCCTTGCTGCTTGCACTGTCTTTTTCAATAATTTGCAACCATGAGTTAGGCCCCATTCACACACCTGAGCATTTTATAGTTTGAAGCTACAAAACACTTTACAAATTCCCAAGGTTTTCAGCTGTGCTCATTAATACCTTAATGTATGGCTTGAAAAAGTACACAAGCTTCTTTTGCGTTACAAATGTCAAGCATTTTGGCCCCAAAAGATGTCAATGGGAACACCTGAAAACGGTGTAATAATGCCCATATCATGCATTTTTTCCCCTATTGACTAGAGGAGAAGCAAAGCAAAAGTGCTAATAAACACTTGTACAAACACTCAAAAAAAGCCCGTAAACATGACCAAAGATGTTCAGCTCAAGTGTGAGTGCAACCAAAGTGCATTATGGGTGGGGGGGCTACTATACCCGATTCACACAGAATCTGATGTAACCAATCAGCTTCTAACTTCAGCTTGTTCAATTAAAGTGGAAGTAAACCCTGATGGGTTTACTTCCTCTTTGTCTCCCTGCAAAGGTAAAGCATAATGGGCTACTATGCATCGCATAGTAGCCCATTATGTGTCACTTACCTGACACAGGAGCCAGCGGAGTCGCCGCTGTCCCCTGTAGCACGGAGCGTCCATCTTCTTCCGGGTATCGCTGCTCCGGCCACTCACAGAGCCAGAGTAGCGATGATGTCACTTGCTCGCATGCGTATAGGAGCCGCTACTAACGGCATATCGCCGTTAGCTGCGGCATGCCCAGTGTGCCTGCGCGCTGATGTCTACGGCGCATGCGACTTAGACAGCGGTTCCTGTCTTTTTGTAAATACCTCCTAAACCGTGTAGGTTTAGGAGATATTTCTTGACCTAGATTAAGGCTTACCTGTAGGTCAAAGTGGTTTGTAAGGGTTTACAACCACTTTAAGCATTGACAATAAAATCTAGCACATGCACAGATGCACCAAATTTAGTAAATCTCCCCTATATGTGCAGTGGACATTTGTGCATCGTTCCATCCTAACAAGCCCTAAGCCTTGTACACACCACTATCTGATGTTAGTACATTAATCTCCCATGCTGTGCTATTGTGTCCTGACAGGGGGGCTGCCCCTCTGCCAGAACACTCCGGTCAGTGCTCTCAGCCATTGGTTGAGAGCGCCGGTCGGCAGACCTTTTTGGTCATGACCCTTCAACAGCAGCTTGCTCTCGGACTAGCTGCCATACACATTGCCCAACATTCGGCCCGTGTGTATTAGGCTTAAATAAGACGATAGAAGTGATATTGAAGCCAAGGGCAGTTTTCACTCCCCTGAAATCTTTTGTTTGTTGCCCTTTCAAAAGCTAGGCAGCATTCCCAGTAGTATGATTTACTTTCTTTTCCTAAAAATGTATCCCTTTCATCCTTTAGCAGTTACACATTCCCAACTAGCTTTGCAGTTCTTCCCATGAACTAACCTGATTTACTTTGCTTGTTTTATTTGTTTTATCCCCTGCTTTCTGCTTGTTTTCTTTGCTTACAAATATAAGGCAGCCCAGGTAAGACTTTAATGTGCCCCGTATGTCTGTAATAATGTACCGAGACGTCTGGTGAATCATGTAACCGTTATTTTCACTGGCTGTCTTGTTGTAAAAGTCTATTTGGCTTATTCAGTATGGCAGTATAAAGAGGATTTGTTCTGCATAAATTGTAGTGCCGCAAACCCACCACTCCTATATCATCTCCCAGATATGGGCTTATGCACGTTACATATCATCATTGCACTGCCTTGTTAAGTAAGCTAGTCCTGTATGTCTTTTCTTTTCATCAGTGCTAATCATAGTAGTTGCAATGAGTACCATTTTGGATCATTGTTGAGATTAAAATATTTCATGACCTAATAATCATGTCTTTGTTTTCCATTGATATTGTGTTCCACCCATTTCATTTACCGTTTAGCGTTATGTACTTTTACAAACCACAATGTTCACACATGTACCAGTACAGCTATAGCGAGAATGGTCTGGGGATATGGAGGAGAATGGCTTTAGGTATTGTAAAGCTGGTCATACATTATACAAATTTTTTTTATTCAATTTCCTTTAGATTTACCTTCAACTATGTAGTGCAAGGGCCTGTCTGATTGCATACAATTTGAAAGTCTTTAGATGTGACCCCCATATTATGATTTTGGTAAATCTAAAGGAAAATTGTATAATGTATGGCCAGCTTGTTGTAACCCACAGCAGATAATCATATTTCTATTCCTAAGACATGCTCTTTAAAACCGAGTCGTTTTTGTAACACTAAGACCCCTTGCACACTGAGGCGCTTTACAGGCGCTACAGCGCTAAAAATAGCGCCCGCAAAGCGCATCTCTTGCCACTCCAATGTGAAAGCCCGATGATTCTCACACTGGAGCGGTGCGCTGGCAGGACATCCAAAAAAGTCCTGCAAGCAGCTTCTTTGAGTGGTGTATACACAGCTCCTAAAGTGCCCCTTCCCATTGAAATCAGCGGCAGCTCAGTACGGGCCGCAAACCCTTTTTCGGCCGCTAGCAGGGGTTAAAAGTGCCTCGCTAGCGACCGAAAGGCACTGCTAAAAATAGCAGCGCTTTACCGCCGATGCCCCCAACGCTCCAGTGTGAAAGGGTTCTTAGATCAAGGTACAAATAACTAAAGTTGACTATATACTTAGAGATAAGGTCACCTGGCCCTTCTTAGTCCTGGGTGCTGGTGAATCAATCTGTAATAGAATTGGCTTTGCATGGCAATGGCTAAATCTGATTAGTATGACATTGGTATAGGCACCACACACATACTTACAACACTCTTATCTTCTACACAACCAGTATTTATTCACCTGAGAAGTTGAAATTGACACATACATGGCTCAGTATAGAACTGGCTTATGTACAGACTCCTTTCAGCTATTCACTGTGTAGAATAAATGTTGTTTAGTTAATAAACAGCTTGATAACATTTACCATCACCATTTTTCATGTGCTAGATGCAACAAAACTAAGTCTTAGGCCGCGTACACACGGGCGGACTGTTCGCCCAACTTTGTCCGCTGAACAGTGTTTCAGCGGACAGTCCGCTCGTGTGTGGGCTTCAGCGGACAGTCTGACGAACAAAGTTTTTCGGAATTTCCGTAAAACTGTCCGCTGAAACTTGGTTGAGCGGACAGTCCGCTCGTGTGTAGGCTTGTTCGTCAAACTAAGTTCCGCGCATACTCAGAAAGGATTTACACGCCGAAGGTTGCATTGCAGTGTATAGGACGTCGTTTTCTAGTCCCGTCGTACGTGCCGTTCACGTCATCGCGCACGGTTTCAGCGGACTGTTCGTTCATCGTGTGTGGTCAAGTCCGTTCATGCTAATTTTGAGCGGGCTGTTTGTCAAACTGTTTGACGAACAAGGTTGGGCGAACAGTCCGCGCGTGTGTACGCGGCCTAAGGGATCCCATCACTTTATTCATCAACTGTGAAGTGTTGGAAGTGCTGGGTTTGTGCAGGTGCAAATGTGTCACAATTTCCACAGGTCCCATCACTCAAGAACAGACAGATATTTCCCACCAGTTGTTCTAAACCAACCAAAGCAGGTTCAGCAGGGACCGGCCGAGATTCGAACTATGTATGGGCAGGTTGTTTGTACCCAAGTCAATCCATCAGTCAACTTGGGTACACCCTGCATGTTGGCTTTTTCATACAATTATTACCAGCAACTATAGTCGCAAGCAATAATCACTGTGTGTTCTCCTGGCCAGGAGGGATCCCCCTCCCCAGGAAAACCAAATGGAGTTGATTTACTAAAGGCAAATCCACTTTGCACTACAAGTGCACTTGCAGGTGCAGTCGCTGTAGATCTGTGGGGAAAATCGAAATGAGGGGAAAATCAAAATCAGGGGAAGAGTGAAATGAGGGGAAGCTCTGCTGATTTCTGTAATCCAAATCATGTGCAAATAAAAATGCTGTTTTTTATTTTCCTTGCATGTCCCCCTCAGATCTACAGTGACTGCACTTGCAGTGCACTTGTAGTACAAAGTGGATTTGCCTTTAGTAAATAAACCCCAATGGCTTAGCAAGAGGGATGTCCCTATCAACAATGTCTTTGTTGATGGGAGAATAAGGCGATTTTCTTTCCTGCAACCCACGGTTGCAGAAAATTAAAATTGCTCCATCTATGGCCAGCTTAAGGGAGATATATGCCCATTTATGACCAGGTTTATTCTTTTTTTAAGACTCAGGGGCAGACATATAGGGGTCTCAGGAGTCGCCATTGCGACTGGGCCCCATGTGGGCCCCCTGTATGCCTAGATCGGAGGAGCGGCAAGGGCGGCTGAGACCGCACTGCGGGGAGCTCATCACACTGATTACACCTAAGAAAGTGAAAGCAGTGTGTGCTGGGCTCTCTGCCTCCCCCTAGAGGGCAGTACCCAGCAGAAAGAGATAAGGTAAGGGACTGCTGTTTTTAAAAAGGCTATCTGTATGTATGTGTTTATATGTGTGTGTGCATGTATGTGTATGTGCATGCAGGGCCTTTTTCTCAGAGAATAGGTGCAGGAACTTAACCACAAACCCCCTCCCTCCGTGCTACCTCAAAGGTTGCTTGTGACCAAATGGATAAGTGGTAGAACCTTCAGTTAACACACAGAGTAAAGGATGGTGCAGAGAATGCAGGGATCAGAAGTATATGATGCACAGAATGCAGGGGTAAGTAATGTAGAGAGTGCAGGGATCAGGAGTAAGTAATGCAGAGTGTGCAGTAAGTGATGCCCAGGCCAGTGTACAGAATACAGCCATAAATTAACCCCTCTAGCCGGTACAAACCCCTCTCCTCAAGCCCATATCCACCCCAGCTCAGATCTTACCCAGCAGCCCCAATCTCCTCTCCACCTCCAGTAAAGCTCAACCCCCACCTTGTACCAATGTCACACTGAGAACAGCAGCTGTGTCGGTACAGCTCCTTTGTCCCAATAGATAACAATGGAACTTCCGGCACAGGGATATATGGAACACCTGTACATCCATGTCTCAGTAAAACATTGCCCTGCATGAGGCACAGATAATCACTTCATTTGAATCCCCCAGTCCAATCCCTCTGTAGAAACTATTACATCCCAGCTTCCTGTAAAATAAAGTTTTACAAGTTAGTTCTAGAAGACACTGCTGAGCCACATACGCGAGTCTTACTGTACACAGGGCTCTATCTTGCTCCCTCATTCTTCTGCTTTGTGGAAAGCCTGCTATTTATTTCTCCTTATTCTATGGCACCAGTATCAAAGAATGTACCTGTGCACGCTGGAGGGGAGAAGAGAAGAGGGAGTGGGAGAAGAACTGTTGCCACCTGTTGCCCATTGGTGGGTGGAACTTGACCAGGAGGAGACCAATGTCAGATCACTCCGCCTTTCCTGCTCCTGCCTTTCCGAACCCCATAGTTTGCAGACCGCACTAAGCAACACTAGGTGATGGGTCGCCGGTGTTCTGACGGAACATTGGCAGCTACTGAATTGGGGTACCACCCCCTCAACTATGCCACGACCTGCCCCCTCCTCTGCTGTTATTGAGATAAGCAGAACAGGGAGGATTCTGTGTGGGAGAACTGCGCTGTTATTTGGAGACACAGAAACGGGGCCAGTGCCAGAGGTGGCGGTACGCCATTCCGGCAGGAAAAAAAGCCCTGTGTGCATGTATGTGTGTGCATGTGTTTATATGTGTGTGCATATGTGCATTTATACATGTGTGTGTTTATATATGAGTGTGCGTGTATTTATATACCGTATGTGTTTTATATATATATGTGTGCTTATATCTACAGTATATGTGTGTTTATGTATGTGTGTGCGTACATGTTTGTTTACATGTATGTATGCACATTTTATTTATGTGCTTTTAATCCTGACCACCTATATGTGTACAGTCAGAACTGATTTTTTTTTCCCCGTTTGTTCATAATACCAGCAAAAAAATGTTGTGATCCATGCTCAGATTTTCAGACTTTTGAGAGGCATATGACAGCTGGTAAAGAGGCAATATGTTGCCTTCTTACTGCCTGTTTGAACCCACTAAATGCATCACTATGCTGCAACTGCGTTCAATGCACACTGTTGTGGAGTGGTTGCAGTACATCCCCATTCACTTAGGGGTATATGTCAAGGGTGCCCTGACTGGAAAAAAGATTGGGAAACGCTGACATAGAGGAAGCGATCTCTCCATTTTCCTCCTACAGCCACTGAATGCCTGTGGGAGGGAGAGCAGGAGAAGCAGGGGGGAAATGGAGAAATTGGTTCCTTTATATGCAGCCACCCACTTGCGACCGGGCCCTGGCATTCCGCCACCGGGCACGAAGGAAAGGTCCCTGTCGGGATCAGGGGGGCCCTTCATGGTTTCTTGTATCGGGGCCTAGTTAGTTCTAGTTATGCCACTGTTAGTTCTCCATGGAATTAATTTACTAAAGACAAATAGGCTACTCACGTTGCAAGGGAATTTTCCCTTAGGTTAATGAATGTAGTAAAAAATCACATTTAAATGCAAAGATTACCCAACCATGTGCAAAGAAAAAAAAAAAAAAAACACAATTTTTGCTTGCACGTGATTGGATAATGGAGGTCAGCAGATCCTCACTGCATTCAGGGAAAATTCTCTTGCAACGTCAACAGACTATTTGCCTTTAGTACATCATCCCCGATAAGTTCTGCTAAATTGCTGCTTCTAGAATTGATATACTATTTTTAACAGTAGTCTAGTAGAGGAAGGATAAGGAGAATACATCTGTACCTAATTTCTTTATGCTTCCAACTACACTGATTACAGGAAGGAGTAGTTAGTGGATGTCACACTGAGCTTCTAGCAGAAACTGAAGGAAGGATATGACAAGTGACAGGAACATTGCCACACACAATCACCAGTTAGGTAAAATTCTTTGATAAATTAGAGACTGGAATGTAAAAAGCACCAGCGTTTTAAACACATGGCTCCATAATGTGTTCAAGCCTCAACCTAAGATGACATGAAGGTCTTACCTTGGATACTGCCCTTAGTACATAGAAAACAAAACTTGTTCATAAAAGGCCAACTTTGTTTTTCATTTTCCTTTGAACAGAGGATGAGCAGAGGGAGAAGTCCATGTCACATCATACAGTACAGCAGCTTATTATAGAAAAAGAACAAGCACTCTCTGACTTGAATTCAGTGGAAAAGTCATTGGCAGATCTCTTTCGAAGATACGAGAAGATGAAAGATGTGCTGGAAGGCTTCCGGAAGGCAAGTGGCTTGAAACAAAACTCTGCACTCTAGTTGCTTCATTCTTGAAGATCTAAGGATCTAATGATTTAAATTGTCTGTAAGAAGGACTTCTCATAGCGATGTGATGTTTCATGTTGTGATATTGGGGAGAAAATAAGAATCTGGTAGCTATGAGTAGCAGTTCTTCATTTGGGTACTTTTGGTCAAACTTCTTGCTCTTCTTGTGAAGCTGTTTTGAATGACTAGATCATTTCCCCCTCCATCTTTCCAATCTATCTACAGAATGAGGAGGTGCTGAAGAAGTGCGCTCAGGAATATCTGGCACGAGTGAAGAAAGAAGAACAGCGATACCATGCTCTGAAAATCCATGCTGAGGAAAAACTGGATAGGTAGGATAATATGATACAGCAAAATTAAATGTAACAGGCTGGGAGCAGCCAATAAAAAATGTATTACTTGGATTTGGCACGGGTTTCTGTGATCTGCTTTTCCTACATGTGTCTGCATTGTATTTGACAGTGTGTGATCTTTTCTTATAGGGCTAATTCAGATATTGCCCAGGTGCGTACCAAGTCTCTGCAGGAACAGGCAGCATACCAAGCCAGTCTGAGGAAGGAACAGCTCCGAGTGGATGCTTTGGAGAGGACCCTGGAACAAAAGGTTAGACGTTGTTTCTGAATGCTTGTAGTAAAAAGCAGTGTTCAGTACGGTTTGTCCAAATAACTTCAGATGTGTTCTATTTCTCAACTTTGGATCTTTATTGCTTCGTGGATTCAATCATCTGCCTTTTTCTGAGACCTTATGCCTCAGTGTTCCAAATGGTTCCTTTCTCTCAACCCCTCTTAAATTTTAATCATAAAGTAGTGTAAGGAACAGCACATCCGAATAATGTGCCTCTTCCTGCAAGTTCTGTCCCTTTTGTCATCAGCCATATCACACAAGTATACAAAATGTTGCGTTTAAAACATAATGGATTATATGCCAAGCTGCCATAGTTTACCATTCTACAGCCAACAGAGGAAAGGGCACCTGCATATTTTCTGTTCTACTGATCTAGAGTTTTAACTCCGTCCCAACCTGAATCTGTATATTCATTTTTTCTAGCATGATGTGTCTTGCAAAACATGTTATTAATTGTTTCCCCTTTGAGAGCCACCAGCTGACACTTTGCTTGGCTGGTGGCTCTTAATCTCTGGTGCCACTGATAACTCCAGCCCCCACTGGTAATTAGAATGCTCATTATTAAAATAGTGTTTAGAATAAAAGTCTTATACAAATTAGAAAAATATATTGAGGGTATGCATATGAGTTTTTGTCTAGGTAATTGATGCTGCTATATTTTTGCCTATGCATCTAAGCTTTTTAATGACCTCTGATCATGAGGGTTCTTGAGGAATGCAGTATTTTCTACACTATGCATTTTTTTAAATCAGAAATTCGATTTTCAATTTCCTTATCTCATTAGTGCACAAATCAGTTAAAATTACTAAATTGTATTGTATTGTAAATTTGTGTGCATCAGCTTAAAGTGAAAGTAAACCCTCCTATCATTTTCAGCCAAGGAAGCTGGCATCTTGACCTCTGTTTAATCTTCAACTGCCATATTGTTGCACATGTGACCAGTTATGACACCAGCAATTGGATGGTTTAACAGTTTGTTTGAGAGCACAGCCAATGTGGCAGTTACATTCCTGGCATGCCGAGAATGTAACTGTTTTTTTAAACTGTTAATTTAATGGGTTTACTTCCACTTTAACTGTCCAATCAGTTTTCTCCAGTCGGACAGTCTCCAGTTGTTGCTAGATCTAAAGGATTTTGTATGGTCAGCTTGTAACGTGTTGTGAACCAAGGAGATTTCCAGGCATTTATTTTTGCATCTCTATGGTAGAAATTTAAGAGAAATTTTTGTCCAAGGGAGCAAAAAAACAACCCCAATCTGACTGGATTAATCAATTTCCACTCTATCCAAATAATGTTGACTGCAGGTACACTTTAGGATCAGAATTGACCTGTTCTGTCAGTCATATTTGAGTCTCATGCACTTTTCTTTTGTGGTTTCAGAATAAGGAGATTGAAGAGCTCACCAAGATTTGTGATGAACTTATTGCTAAGATGGGAAAGAGTTAACCTGGTGCTTCATCTTTTGGGGTGCTTGGTTTTCAAGCGGAGTGCAATCTGGATGATGTAGGGAAGGACTGATCCATTTTTATTTGTACCTTGGATATGGAGATGTGGCACCCAACGGCTAAGGGTGGCACAAGAAGAATGATGCCAGCTTCCTTTCCTTGCATGGCCTTCCTGTATCAGGAAGGTAGAAAAAACTGGCTTTGCATTTCCATGCATTTTTATCTTATTTTATATGGGAGTTCTGCATTGTTGTCAAAGAGCTGTAAGCTCATTCTACGTCCTGCTGGGCAAGACTACATCATGTTTTAAACACTTTATAAGGAATGGCTGAGGGATTGCTTTCGTCACTGGATTGCTATTTAAGTAGATTTCAAGATGAAATGATGTTCAGCTCATACTCGCATGATTGGAGTGCTGTAAATAAATATGTATTATGCAAACACTGGAGAACCCATTTTTCCCCTTTGAGAAACGTTTTGCTGGAATTGCTACCATCTTGTTGTTCTTCTTATTTGTCATAAAATCTAATTGTTTGTTTGAGAGCTGCACTATCCTGAGATACACAAGAACAGCTTCCAAAATTGCCAAATATCTGTACATTGCTGGCAATTAAATGGTTTAACCCTGCTGCTGATTGGCACATATCTTGTCTGAGTCATTTTGTATTAAGTATGTATAGCTTAAGAAGGGTGACCACGCGATTCTGACCATGACGATCTACCATTGGCTCACCTCCTGCCTACTCTCTGGTTCTGCTTCCTGCCTTCTCTTTGTCCCTGCCTCCTGCCTGATCTTTAGCCACTCTTCCTACCTGATCTATGGCTTTTCGTCCTGCCTGCTTTTTGACCACACTTCCTCCCTGCTCTTTAATAACATGTTTAGAAGATTTTTGGTTGTTTAAACTTTAATTCTGCACCCAGGGCATTATTAGCACTATTAAAGCGGTAGTAAAACCGGACATTAGAAAAGAAAAAAAAACTCTGCAAGGCAAAGTCATAATGAGCTAGTATACTCATTATGAAATACCTCAGGACGAAGCCCCCGTATCGGAGCCCAGTCTACGCCGAGGGAGCTGACATTTTTGCCCTTGGTGTGCCTTCCGGGTTCGCTGCTCTGGCGCTGTGAGTGGTCGGAGGAGCGATTTTGTCACTCCCGCGCATGCTGCCAGACCTTCAGCCAGGCATTCAGAGAGCATGTGCCGCTGACGTCAGTGACTGCATGCAAAGGGAATATCTCCTGAACCGTACAGATTTAGGAGATATAAATTTTACCTACAGGCAAGCCTTATTATAGGCTTACCTGTAGGTAAAAGTGTAGAATTTGGGTATACAACTGCTTTAAAGCATAATGGGTTTGACAAGCATCCTCGTTATGCATGTCCACATCTTTTAGTGTATAAGCCCGGTCCACGCCAAGGGAGCTGACATCTTGCCCTTGGTGTGTCTTCCGGGTTCACGGCCCTGGCACTGTGAGTGGACAGAGCCGCGATTACGTCACTCCCGCGCATGCTGCCGGACCTTCACAAGGGCATTCAGAGCGCATGTGCCGCTGACGTCAGTAGCTGCATGCAAAGGAAATATCTCCTAAACGATACAGGTTTAGGAGATATTAATTTTACCTACAGGTAAGCCTTATTATAGGCTTACCTGTAGATAAAAGTGTAGAATTTGGGTATACAACTGCTTTAAAGCATAATGGGTTTGACAAGCATCCCCATTATGCATGTCCACATCTTTTAGAGTGTATATACTTTTCACTTTATTTCAGAAAGTAAGCGTGTATGTACATATGCTTTATACTTACAGATATTCACCTTTCGACCCCCCCCCCCCCAAAGCACCTTAACCTCCCTGGCGGTATGATTATTTCTGATTTTAGGTGCTGAAAGCGGTACAATTATTTTGCATGGAAATTTGGCGTTTTATATTGTAGGCCTGTAATTCTTAGGAATAACTCTCTTAAATCTGTTCAAACAAAAGTCTAGTAGACATCCCGGGTATGATAAAGTTTATAATATAATAAATAATGATAATAAACAATAATAAAAATTATTCAATAATGTAATCAAATCCAAAAACACTGAAATTTGCTCATTTGCAGAACTGTCGCTGTCATTAGATTTAGTGTTTGATGACAAATTTCCCCACAAATCGATATCGCTCAATTCTGCAAGTGATTCTAATTTATTATCGCTGTTTTCTAGTTGGTCTAAAATCAGTTTTAACATAAAGGGACACTTTTTGGTTGCTATGGACAATCTCCAAATTCCAGGCAGAAAAAAACAGTATTTATAATATAAAAGTGCATGCAGGGCACTGCACAGACCACTAGGGACAAAGGGGGTGTGTCATTTTTTATACAGTACTGTAATCTGTAAGATGTGATCCCGAGTCTGGCTCGGGGTTACCGCTCGTGGTACTGAAATTGCAGCCCGAGCCAGACTCGGGATTACCGCTAGGGAGGTTAACCTTCACACAAAAAAACCCCGTATATAGTATGCTGAACACAGATGTCTCTAAGGTCCATCAAACTGTATATCTTTCACATAATAGACAAGCTCCTCACAAAGTGCTGGAAGATATCAGTGCCCCCATTTAATGAGGGAAAACCTCACTTAGTATAACCAGGTGTTGGGAGGACTACCACCCCTGTTTTCCTCAGGTTGCCCCCAAAGAAACAAACCAGTGGAGTCCAAATGGCCCAGTTTATCTATAGGCTCAACAGCCATCCAGATTAGCAGTCTGAATAGCCCCCCCATAAACCACTAATGGTTCTATCTTCTCTAATCAAGCACATCTAAAACGAGGTCAAGGTAGCTCTCCAATAATAAAAATTTATAACAAAAAGTGCACAACCTAATAGATGCATACATCAGAAAACATCAATGAAAAAAATAATAAGCTTCCAGGTTTTATTGCCAAAGTTTAATGGAACAAGGTGAAGTTAGAAGCTGATTGGCTACCATGCACAGCTGGACCAGATTCTGAGTACTCCAGTTTTAGTAACTCCCCCCAGTGCATGTGTGCGTGAGATCTAATGAAAAGAAAATCAAAATGGACAACCAGGAAAGACAAGCATTCAAAACAGCAAGGAATCTAAATATATACTTTAAAAAAATAAATAATAATAATAATAAAAAAAATAAAAAAAAAATATATATATATATATATATATATATATATATATATATATATATATATATATACATACATACACACTATAGTACCAAAAGTATTGGGACACCTGCCTTTACACGCACATGAATGGCATCCAAGTCTTAGTCCGTAGGGTTCAATATTGAATTGGCCCACCCTTTGCAGCTATCAAGGCTTCAACTCTTCTCGGAAGGCTGTCCACATGGTTTAGGAGTGTGTCTATGGGAATGTTTGCGCATTTCTGAGGTCAGGCACTGATGTGGATGAGAAGGTCTGGCTCACAGTCTCTGCTCCAATTCATCCCAAGGGTGCTCTATCGGGTTGCGGTGGGGACTCTGTACAGGCCAGTCAAGGTCCTCCACCCCAAACTCCCTCATCCATATCTTTATGGACCTTGCTTTGTGCACTGGTCCAAATCATTTGGTGGAGGAGGGATTATGGTGTGGGGTTGTTTTTCAGGAGTTGGGTTTGGCCCCTGAGTTACAGTGAAGGGAACTCGCAAGGCGTCACCATACCAAGACATTTTGGACAATTTTATGCTCCCAACTTTGTGGGAACAGTTTGGGGGTGACCCCTTCCTGTTCCAACGTGACTGCACACCAGTGCACAAAGCAAGGATGAGCGAGTTTGGGGCTGAGGATACAGCTTCTAAGTTACTGTATAATGACAAAACCTCCTGTAAATTCTTGCAGCAATCCTCATTATTCCATACGTATTTGTTAAAATTGCAAGTGACACATTTTTAAACTGGTCTCCAGGCACACAGCTAAATACTGTACATAGTTAAAGTAAATTTATAGAAAGTAAATATAATTCTGAACAGTCCGCTTTTTGATCCAGCATCCCCTACAGAGCCTCTACCTTTTTCTCTATTCAAAGGTAAAAAAGATGATCTGGCTGGAGTTGGGTTTTAAGGTTTCAATAGAGAGACTACCAGAAATGATTTGTATTGATTTTTTTCCTCTGGATTATGCTGACAGATTTCTGTAGGTATAGAAAAGCAGCAATAGAAGCAATTTGACAAAACAAATAATATAAACCTACTTTTAAACATTGTTCCCTTGGACTTAAATGTGACTCAAATGTATTTCTCTCACTGATGCTTCAAGGCACAAGGGATCACTGCATTTTGGTAGATGCTGTAGAGAACATTTTAATTAGGGCTGTGAAATATAAAGATTAATTCCTTGATTAATTGATAAATTTTTTTGATCGATCAAAATTCTTTTGATCGGTACTCACCTCTCCACTGGCTTTTGGGACTTCATGGAGTTCCATCAGAGATCCGGTGACGTCACGGACATCGATGTCACTGGACTCCCCCCCCCCCCTTCCCCAAGTGCCTCTATCTGCCAACGAAGGGAAGGGGGGGAGGAGTCTGGTGACGTTGAAGTCCTGATTGAACGTAACGCGTATGGGGGAGGAGCTACGCATGACGTCACCCGCTGCTGCCCTACGGAACTAACATGATTGTCGGCTTTACATGCTGTGTTTTTATCATCTTTATGTGAGTAGTTTGTGTTTGAACACAAAAATGAAATCTTATACTTAAGCGGTGAGCACTTAGATCTTTTCTTTCTACCCATGACCTGGCGTCTTTGCTGAGATCTAAGGAGAAGTGAGAGAAGTTTATGGTCAGTGTTAACCCTTTTGATACCCGCTTGCATGACCACCTGTTTGCACAGGGGTCCATGCCATAAGGTGAGAGTGATTAGTTAGACCGGAGGTGAAGGGATTGTCACGCTACTGTGGGAAAAAAAATGACTTACATCAGTGCTACAGTTTGAATTTAAAACTTATTTGTGTGAACTGTGAAGTTAAAGCGGGAGTCCGGCAATTTTTTTTTTTTTTTAAAAGCAGCTACAAATACTGCAGCTGCTGACTTTTAATAAATGGACACTTACCTTTCCTGGAGTCCAGCGATGTCGGCAGCCGAAGCCGAGCAATCGCTCGGCTCTCAGCTGCTGCCGGCGCCATTCTTGGTGAGGGAATCAGGAAGTGAAGCATTACGGCTTCACTTCCTGGTTCCCTACTGCGTATGCTCGTGTCCCGCAGCGCAATGAGAATGGTCCGCACTGTCTCTGGGACCCGTGTGTGTCCCAGCAGACAGCAGGGTGGGACAGGAAGAGGCGTAAACTTCCATGAGAGTCTATGCCCGGAGGTGGGTGCAAATACCTGTCTTAGGTATCTGCACCTCCCTCCCCCCTGAAAGGTGTCAAATGTGACACCGGGGTGGGAGGGTTCCGATAAGCACAGGTTACGTTTTTGTGTGAACCTAGTGTCGGGTGATTGTATATAGTGTATACCACATTTACCACTGACTAATGCAGACTTGCAATGCAAGGAGTATGTGCGTTATAATTAATAAAAATGAGTAGATTAATTGATAAAAAAAAAAAACGATGAATCAAACACAAAATTTTCAATCAGTAACAGCCCTAATTTTAATGTTTCTATGGGTGATCCTGTGTTTGGAGAGAAAGTGGGATTTAAGGGAGAAGAAACCGTCCTCTTTACTAGTGAGCGGTTCACTTTGGATACCGAATTGTGTGCAAGATAAAAAAAAAAAACAGGATATTTGCTAGCATCTGATTGATCGGCGGCCTTCATGTTTAATTTATTAAGTGCAGTAAAAAAAAAGTGAACTTTTCAATTAGTTTCAGTTTCTTTCCCTTCACTAAATTAACCCCAATGTTTTGTTGATTTGTCTCCGTGTCAAAATGATTTACAGAGGTCTCATCAACGATAATGTATTGTGACCTAAAACTTGTGGTATCACAACTGTATTTGGCCTAAGGTTGGGTAGAAATATTCAGCTGGACTTCCTTTGTGCGAATTACCAAAATATATATGTGGCTAAGTGGTTAGCACTTTCGCCTAGCAGCACTAGGGTTGTCGGTTTGAATCTCAACCACAACACTACCTGCCTGGAGTTTGCATGTTCTCCCTGTGCCTGCGTGGGTTTCCTCCGGGTACTCCGGTTTCCTTCCACATCCCAAAGACATGCAGGTAGATTAATTGGCTCCTGTCTACATTGGCTCTAGTGTGTGTATATGAATGTGAGTTAGGGTCCTTAGATTGTAAGCTCCTTGAGGGCAGGGACTGATGTGAATGTACAATATATATATATATATATATATATATATATATATATATATATATATATATATATATATATATATGTGTGTGTGTGTGTGCAGCACTGCATAAATTGACAGCTCTATATACGTACCTGTAATAAACACGTTTGAGACATATTCCTTCAGTCTTTTTTTATTTTTTAGTTATCCATTCCTATTCATAATTATGTTATAAGTCAGCATTATACACAGTTTTAGGTTTCAAACAGAATTTATTGTGTTAGTGCTGAAATACTACACCACCTAATGCTTTCTCATATGAAATGAGAAAATTGACTGAAGTAGAAATACAGTCCATTAAATACGGATGTTTTAGACTCCGTTCATACCTACCCTGTTTCCCCGAAAATAAGACCTAGCGTTATTGTCTGTAATGCCTGCAATATAAGCCCTACCCCCCAAATAAGCCCTAGTTAAAGTCCTTGTAGGTCTTATTTTCAGGGTAGGGCTTATTTTCAGGGAAACAGGGTAGGGCTTATTTGGGGGGGTAGGGCTTATATTGAAGCCATCACCGACCATCATGCTAGGTTTTATTCTTGGCGAAACAGGGTAGGTGTTTTTAGGCGTTTTTCTGCTGTAAGCCTCAGCTCTAAAAACGCCCAACAAGACAAATCCCATTAATTTCAATGGCCCCTGTTCACATCTGAGCGTTCTGGTAAAACACCTGTCGCACAAAAAAGTACAGGAGCTTCTTTTTTGGCAGGTTACAGGCGTTTTACTGCTTTTACATTGGTGACCTTTTAACCTTGCAATCGCCTGTACAAAAACTCTGCAAAAACGCACGAAAAACGCCTGTAAAATAGCAACACCTAGATGTGAACAGAGCCTTATAGAAGAGTAAAGTATAACAGAGCAGTGATGAGTCACGGTAGTAAGACAATTGGGGTTTCTAATGTCTGACAGACGTTCATGTTGTTCATTCTCTTCATGGGAAAGGAGGTTGCACATCGTTGTAAAGAACAATTAGGCTTAATGTACACGGGACATTTTAATACCACCTCTGAACGATTTAACTTGACAGATAGTAAACAATGTTTACATGCTGTGTTTATCCGTGTTCGCATTTTAGGAGCGTTTAAAAAAAATAATTTTGCAATTTTTTTCAAATAATCATGTATCTCCATTAATATGGCTGTAAACGAAATGTGGCTAAACACGCGTTACCACGTTTACAAGCTGTTACAGGCATTTGGGGTTTGAAATGCCTCTGAACATCCATCCTGAACGCTTTTTTTTTTTTTTACTTTCCAAAAAATGCTTCCAAACTCAACTGCCTAAAAATGACTATAAACAACCCAGTGTATATGTACTGATAAGATAACAGAAGAGAGTTCAATGGCAGATGAAAAAAATGCCCAACTGCTCCTAAACGTCCGTTTACCAGCAGCAGTGTACATGAAGCCTTAAGCCACGTACACACGATTGGATTTTTCGATGGGAAATGTGTGATGACAGGCTGTTGCGGGAAAATCCAACCGTTTGTACACTCCATCGGATAATTGTTGTCGGATTTTCCATGGACAAATGTTGGATGGCAGGTTTTAAAATTTTCCGCATACAAGTGTCTGTTTTCAGATTTTCCCGAGCGTTTGTACACAAGTCCATGGGACAAAAGTCCGAAGTACAAACACACATGCTCGGAAGCAAGGACGAGGATCTTGTAAACTAGCATTCGTAATGGAGAATTAACATTCGTGACGATGCAAATTAGGAAATCTCGAAATGCAGCGCACATTCTCTTCTTCTTTAATGAGATAATAAGGAAGCTGCATTGCTGGTGATACTGATTGAGTTATTGCAAACTAATTTTCAAAGGCTTTTTTTTCCCCAGTGATATCAAGAATAATATCATTATGCTTTTTTTTTTTTTGGCAAGTTACAACAACACCATTATCCCGTAGTTTTTAAGATCAAAGATACAACTATGTTGGTGTCGCTTACATTGTATTTTTTTTAAATGTAACTGCCTACTCCCAAACTGTCATTTGAAGTAAAACACATAGCCAAGTATTATTCTCCACAATTTTTTTTATTGTGCATTAAAAAAAGAAAACAAATAAAATTAGACATGCTATCTGCCAATAGAACTTAACGAAAAAGTGCATTCTATGCATCCAAAAATATAACAAGCCAAATAAGTTTTATTCAACCAAAAAATTAAATAAAAGCATGTGTCCTGCTTCTTAATATAGGGGGTCAACAATGCAAACAGTTGGTGAAAGCAGGGGTCCATCTGGAGATAATTCCAAAAAACATCCGGATTATTCTCCTGGAGCTCCCGTAGCAAAGGCATAGGACATAATTGGTCATGATTAATAAAGCAACCAATTTTTGGTCCACAAGCTCCTCCTTCTCCTGTTCCTGTACTGAACTTGGGTCAAAGCAAACCAAGGCCACGTTATCTCCTCCTATTCCGCAACATGTCTGGTTGAAGAACGGCTGTTCAGAAACTAACTGAAAAGCACGAACTGAAAAGCGCTAAATGAAAAGAGTGAAATGAAAAGCTTGAATCAACACTCACCAAACTTCTACTAACACAAAAATTAGCAGAAGGAGCCCAAAGGGTGGCGCTAAAGAGCTGAAAAAACACGTAGTACGTCACTATGTTTGCGTTTGTTGTCCGACAAGTCCTTGGCGTTGGTAAGCAAAACAAAATCCAGGCATACGCCTTCGGACAAAACTCCAAGGTTTTGTCTGCGGAAAATCTGATCGTGTGTACGAGGCTTTAGACCTGCAAATTAATGGATAACTGTTGGTTTGATTGGGCACTAGTACATATATATATTTAGCTTTGTGTAATGCCGGATTAGACCTTGGGGCGCCCAGGGCACTTTGTTTGGGGGCCCTTCCACATAGAAATTAAATTATATGACAAAAAGGTGAACTGAAATTAATGATAAACCGCATTTGTTCAAAAATATATATATCATTTCGTTTCCGAAGAAGACAGTTTTCAGATTTTTTTTTTTTCCCTCAATTTTATTGACTGTAAGAATACACATTACCGAGGTAATTGAAACTTGCAAGTCATACATCACAGTTATGCATCACACTACAATGTTTACAAAAAGTCTTTCTTCCTGCACTTAGCATGTGCAAAATATTTAACTAACTCATCAAACTGTATCATCTTGAGGACACTGTTCTCGACATCCATTAGGCACAGTGCACTTATGCTTGCTACACACAATGAGATTATCGGACGAATGATCATTTTTTTTTTTTTGCATGCTAGTCTCCTATTGAAAGAGTTTACGAAAGTTATAAAAATTCTCTTATGACAGAATAAAAATTTGGAAGTGATGTAATGTGCTGTAGTGTATTTGTATTGTATTTTTGATTGACAACTGTACTGATAAAACAAAAATCGTATGATCTGGTATCATACGAGAAATATTTTTGCGCTTGTCCAATCGGATAATATCATATGAATTTTCGTCATCGGCTCTCAAAAGCTGTGTATTAACGATCAGACTATCATATGATCAATTTGAAAGTGGTATTTATTGTACAATTTTCTGATCGTGTGTATGGGCCATTAGTCTTTCCTGGGTCATGGTGGTTCTCAGATAATTCTTTATCAGTGACAATTTGCTGAATGACCTTTCTCCTGAACAACTAGTGACCATTATGTTCAAACATTTTCTAAGGGTCCTTTCACACGGGGCGGATCAGTTCTGATCCGCCCCGTGGATATCCGTTTGCTCAGCGGGGATCACTCCGCCGATCCCCGCTGAGCAGGGAGATGACAGCTCCGTCTCTGCACACTGCGCAGGGACGGATCTGTCACAGCGCCGCTCTCCCCTATGGGAGATCGGATGAAGACGGACCGCAGTGCCCGTCGTCATCCGATCCGATCCGCAGACGGATGGAAAAATAGCTTTTTCCTCCGTTACACTTTTTCGGATCGGAGCGGGTCGGATGTCAGCGGACATGTCACCGCTGACATCCGACTCTCCATAGAGCTCTATGGAGCACCCGTTCAGGTCCGCCTGAAAAACTGACAGGCGGGCCTGAACGGGACATCAGTGTGAAAGAGGCCTAAGAGTTCCATTAACACCCGGAAAGGTATCAGCAAGCCCTTCACCATGTAATAAAACTGCCTATTCAGATGGAGTAAGACATGACTGGAGCTTGGCAAAGGCTGAAAACTGGACAATTCCATCAACGAACACACTACTGAAGTCTTGAGTGAAAATACATGTCGTTGGGGGTGTCTGGGGGGCCTGGGGCAAATGCCCTTTTTGCCCCCTTATAAATCCGGCACTGTCTGTGTTTGAAGTTTTTCAGATCTGGCATCAACGTACAATCTGGCATCAACAATCTAAAGAGAGCCTAGGAAGGTAAACCAATATCCTGGTAAAAATGTAAATCATGATTTTTCTTTGTAAGTCCTGCCATTCTGGCACTTTACTATTACATAAAAAAAAGAACAGATTGCTTTAGCAAAGGGCTACACTATTTATGATACAGTACAATATATTGTCTGTCAAGCCATAAATATCCATACACAAAAAATAACAGACATCTGTGTACCCACTTGCTAGAATAGTAGCAAAAGATATATTCAGATGGAGATCTAGAAACACAGAAGCATCACTATCAATGGGAAAAAACTGTAATTTTTAATTAAATTATTTAATAAATTTAATTATACGAAGAGTCTAAAATATTACTATACTGAGGCCTCAGCAACGCAGCTAATAGTAAATAAGAAAATAGACACAAATGTGATATAAATTGCGGTATAAATAATAGTTATTGTTGCTTCTGCCCTTTGCTGGAGAATTGCATGTGACATTCTTCCCCTTCCGCCCCTTATGTACTACTCCACTTAATTCCACAAGATGCCTCTCTTCTTATAATGTTCTATGTCTTTTCTATAAGAAAAAATTCCTCTACATGCGTTAAGAGACTCCCCGCATATGGCTTCACATTTCTCTTATTATTTTACTATTTTTCAATAAAAACATATTTGCATAAATAAATATAAAAAGTTTAGACTGGAATTCTAAGGTGCCACACATAACACAATAAATAAATAAAAACTGCCTTGAACAAAATATTCATACCCCTTGGAATTTTCCACAATTTGTCATGTTATAAACACACTGTTCAATCCATCATCCGAAAATGGAAAGAGTATGGCACAACTTCAAACCTACCAAAACATGGCAGTCCAAGGAGAGCATTAATCAGAGAAGCAGCCAAGAGGCCCATCGCAACTCTGGAGGAGCTGCAGAGATCCACAGCTGAGGTCGAAGATTAGTCGTGCCCTCCACAAATCTGGCCCTAATGGAAGAGTGACAAGAAGAGAGCCATTGTTGAAAGGAAGAAAGAATAAGTTCTGTTTGCAGTTTGTGAGTAGCCATGTGGGGGACACGGCAAACATGGAAGAAGGTACTCTGGTCAGATGAGACCAAAATTGAACTTTTTGGCTGAAAAGCAAACGCTGTTTGTGGCGGAAAACTAACACTGCACATCACCCTGAACACACCATCCCCACCGTGAAACATGATGGTGGCAGCATCATGTTGTGGGGATGCTTTTCTTCAGCAGGGATAGGGAAGCTGGTCAGAGTTGATGGGAAGATGGATGGAGCCAAATACAGGGCAATCTTAGAAGAAAACCTGAGTCTGCGACAAAGGTTCACCTTCCAGCAGGGCAATGACCCTAAACATACAGCCAGAGCTTCAATGGAATGTTTTAGATCAAAGCATATTCATGTGTTAGAATGGCCCAGTCAAGGTCCAGATCTAAATCCAATTGAGAATCTGTGGCAACACTTGAAAATTGCTGTTCACAGACGTTCTCCGTCCAATCTGACAGAGCTTGAGCTATTTTTCAAAGAAGAATGAACAAACATGTCACTTTATAGATGTGCAAAGCTGGTAGAAACATACCCAAAAAGACTTGCAGCTGTAATTGCAGTAAAAGGTAGTTTTACAAAGTATTGACTTACGAGGGCTGAATACAATTGCACACCAAACTCTTTTCAGATATTTATTTGTAAAAAATGTAATTTTATTTTTTAATTTTAATTTACCGTATATACTCGAGTATAAGCCGAGATTTTCAGCCTCTTTTTTGAGGCTGAAAGTGCCCCCCTCGGCTTATACTCGAGTCACCGCTGTCTGACTGCCCGAACAGCGTGTCGAGCAGACAGACAGCGGCCATTCTACCTTTCAAAAGCCGCGCCTCCGGCTCCGCCTCCGCCTGTGATAGGCGGAACACTCAATTTCCCAGCAGTCAGTGTTCCGCCTATCACGGACATCGGCTCATCCTCGTACTACGGACGAGGATGAGACGATGTCTGTGATAGGCGGAACACAGACTGCTGGGAAATTGAGTGTTCCGCCTATCACAGGCGGAGGCGGGAGGCGCGGCTTTTGAACAGGGGAATGGCCGCCAGGGCGCCGACGAAGAGCGGCGATCCTGGCATGGGACGACACGGAGGCTCGGGACGGGACGACACGGAGGCTCGGGACGGGACGACACGGAGGCTCGGGACGGGACGACACGGAGGCTCGGGACGGGACGACACGGAGGCTCGGGACAGGACCGGACGGAGGCTTGGGACACAGGTAGGCTGGACACACAAGGCTGCACGGACACACACACACACACACACACACACACACACACACACACACACACACACACACACACACACACACGGACACACGGACACACACACACACACACACACACACACAGGGAGGGATGGATGGATGGATGGACACACACACACACACACACACAGGGATGGATGGATGGATGGACACACACACACACACAGGGATGGATGGATGGATGGACACACACACACACACACACAGGGATGGATGGATGGATGGACGCACACACACACACACAGGGATGGATGGATGGACACACACACAGGGATGGACGGACACACAGGGATGGACGGACACACAGGGATGGACGGACACACACAGGGATGGACAGGCATATCTCACCCTCGGCTTATACACGAGTCAATAGGTTTCCCAGTTTTTTGGGGGTAAATTGGGGGCCTCGGCTTATACTCGGGTCGGCCTATACTCGAGTATATACGGTAATTTTGAAAAACATTTATCATTTTCCTTCCACTTCACAATTATGTGCCACTTTGTGTTGGTCTACCACATAAAATCCCGATAAAATACAATTATGTTTTTGGTTGTAACATGACAAACGTTGAAAATTGAATACTTTTTCAAGGCACTATAGTTAAAATCATATAAAATCATTTGCATTGTTTTGTGAAAGGATAAACAGAAGCTGACCTCCATACTGTACATTATTATCTTAGATGTCACTGCCCCATCACTCTTATCAATTAAATTATTGATAGTTCAGAATTTCTGTGGTGCCATAGAGTTAACAGTGTGCAGAACTCAGGAGATCAGGATGAGGTTGGAATTGGAGATTTAAGCTGGGACTCTTTTTTTCAAGGGATAATGTTGATGACATGAGCTTCTAATTGGAAAGATTTGTCTTTATCAGTGTGCGCTGCCCCCCTCAACACCAGATTAAGAAAAGATGTTAATCCTTGAGTTAGCTCAGGCCCATTTTTACTTGTCTGTGGGGAGATACAAAGACGTGTTACCATGCGGCTGGTGCACACCCTTCTGCTTCTCTTTGCATTCAGCATACAAGAAGGTAAGTGTTTTTTTTTTAAATGTTGCTATAATTATCTAAGGTGGGATGTGAAGTTTGAAATGTGCAAGAAAATAATTACTTTGCTTTATACCTGCTCTCATCATTATTTATAAAGTCAGCGATTTCAACTAAGTTGCCCCTTCCTCAATGAAATTGGCAGCTTTTGTTAACTAGACTTGAAGTAGGTTATCACAGCTTGTGGACAACTTTTTAACTTATGACAGCAGCCAATAGTATTTCAGCTATTGTGTTTCTAGTGCACATCACAGGTAAGCAAGCACCTTACTGTTAACTAGGGTAAACTATATTTTTCTTTATCTTTGATTTATTATACCATGCTAAGCCTGAATCAAATGCCATGCAAATGTTCAGTAGGGTGAGGGCATCTATGTTCTCTAGAGCAGTGGTCATCAACCTTGTCCTCAGGGCCCACTAACAGGCCAGGTTTTATGTATTACCTTGGGGAAATGCAGACTAGAATACTGCAATCACTAAGCAGCAAATGATATCACCTGTGATGTATTTCAGTTATCTTGCAAACCTGGCCTGTTAGTGGGCCCTGAGGACAGAGTTGATGACCACTGCTCTAGAAGATGAACAACCACAGCTAGTGATATAAAAGGTAATTTTAAAGGCAAAGTTTTTATGTATGATTGTTAAAGGATCAGTTCACAAAATGATATTCAGATGTAGGTGGAACCTGGGGGGCCGAGACAGATCTTGGCTTTTGATATGGCTTGGATTCTCCTTGTCAAAATTCTTGACTTGCTGTCCATCTGGGAGATTTGGGTGCTTCCACCCATGTGTGTATGTTACAGCAAATCTTTCTGCCTTAACCATGATAATACATAAAAGAACCATTTATAATGGCCACCTGGCCATATTGGGAGCTTACAAACAGAGTCTACTAGTAATATCAGAAATGATTATTCTGCACCTCTAAAAAATTGAAATAACATAGTTGGACTGATCCTTCTAGAATAGATGTGTGGGGTTGCTAAACTAAAACTGTAGAGTACGAAATCTGGTGTAGCTGTGCATGGTAGCCAATCAGCTTCTATCTTCAGCTTGTTCAATTAAGCTTTGACAATAAAACCTGGAACTTGATTGGCTACCATGCACAGGTGCACCAGATTTTGCACTCTCCAGTTTTATTAAATCAACCCCTGTGTTTCCTTACAGCTACTTATCACAATCAAACCTGTATTGTGACATTCATGGAATCAATTTTTGAATTTGTTGGCAATAGGGCAACATTGATAATGGAAAATTCTGACACTTGATACATCAGCCCCTTTCTTTTATTTCATGACATGTTTCAGCTACAGCAGCTGGTTCAATGAGCTTTGCATTTTTAATGTCTGGAAAGGATTATTGGAACTGCCATTTGTGTCCTATTATGAGCCCAGGGATTGGCATCCTTATACTTGCTGCGACTGAACCGTCCCAGCACCCAGCTTTGGTGCTTTTGTCAGTATAACGCTTCTTCCAGTCTGGACATAGGAACCAAATATTATAGCCTTAGCATACAAGACTAGCCGGCAGTAGCTTGTTTGAGAGCTGGAACTGTTTATTGAAACTCAGACACTTACTTTATACCCCACAGAAATGTCCCCTCCTGACCATATTACTTGAACAATACAAACTGTAACCAGAAATTGAATTAACATGAGCTAATTAACTAGTCTCTTGAACCAGCCTAGATGACTCGATGCCCACCCAGATATTGTTGTGATTAATAAGATACAACTAACCATGGGACAGACATGCTTAGCAGAAAATATATAACACCTTAATAAACAGACAATAGCAGGACACCACTAGCACCAGATTGCTGATTATATTAACATCTGCCATGAGTCTCTCAGTCTGAAAAGGTGGAATCAACTTCTCTTGATATATTTCTTGAGGGATATTGTTGTAAACCCAAGATAAAAACCCAAGATAAAAAAGAAAAGAAAAAAACCTGCAAGACTAAGGCATAATGAGCTAGTTTGCATAGCATACTAGATCATTATGTATATACCTTAGATCAAAGCCCCCGCAGAGGTGCTTTTTCACCATCGATATTCAACATCTCTCAAGGAGTTACTTCCGGGTATTGCGGGCTCCGGCACTGTGATTGGCTAGAGCTGCTGTAATGGCACAGTCTAACTGAAGAAATGCCACGTATGTGCAATTGCTTCAGTGCCCATGTGCAGATGACCTTGGCATATGCAAATACAGTGGATATCTCCTAAACCATTCGGGTTCAGGAGATATCCAGGGTAGCTACAGGTAAGCCTTACTATAGGCTTACCTATAGCAAAAAGTGTGTTACAACCACTTTAAGTAGCTGTCCATCATTTTCTCAGTCACCATGTGCCCCTAAAAGACACAGGGTAAAATACACATAAGAGGGGCCTGGGGAGCTGAACAAGGAGTTTCCTGACCTTTCTAAGGTAAGGTGGGTTCCACAACCCCCCCGCCCAAAGTGACTCCCATCACACTTGCTTCACCACTGAGTCCTTGACTTGGAAAATATGCATAAATGAGGTGTTTTGACACATGATACTTGTTCCAGGTCAGTAAATAGTGAATAAAAGATTAATATGATAGGCCCAGGACTTCAAATTTCAAGTTAGCAATGGGTGCTCCTATACTTCTTAACTTACGAGATTCCCTTGAAATAGTATATTCTGCCCTCTTTTTCAAAGATATTTTTTAGGTACCTTCCCTGAAACCTATCCCCATATGAACTTGGAGCTTCTAACTTACAATGTGCCATGTATGACTTTTTAAATTCTGTGGTTTTCTGTATAACTATACTATTTTTATTGCACTTTATCTAAAAAGCATAGAGGTTACACTAGCTATCTCATCCAGTGTAGTGTGAGAAAACATTACACGAGTTAGCCTCCTTACAGTATAACATGCTATATTTTGCTAATCATGTTAGTGCCACTATGCGAGTATAGTATAGAAAAGAACATATTGGCACTCATAGACTAGACCTATTTTGCCTTTAGTAATTTACTCTATTGGCATCAATTTGAAGTATTTGGTGTAAATGAGGCCTAATAATCTGTTGACTTATTATACTCCAGGGCAGCCTTTCTCAACCTTTTCAAACACAGGAGAACCCTTGAAATAACTTTCCAGTCTCGGGAAACCCCTACTAAAAATGACTAAATCTACAACTCATAAAATATTAGTGTGATGGTCAGTGGGAAGAATGTTCCTTGGACTTGTGGTCATTGGGAAGAATTATCCCCTTACAGATAGCTAAACAGATCAATGGTATCAGTGGGAACTTATCTGAGATGATGAAATTGCTCATTGCTCAAGGAACCCCTAGAAACCTCTGGAGGAACCCTGGATGAGAAACCCTGCTCCAGAGTATCTTCATTAAATATTTCTTTTTAAAATGCTGAGTATAAATATACTGGAATAAACGTGTATTATTCCAGTTATAGTTCAACTATAAATAATTATTTTGTAGTTGAACCAGTTTGAAATCTTTAGGATTCTCCAGAACTACATATTGTGAGCTATTTTGTGCTCAGTAGGGTATTTTATAGAATTTGACGTTCTCTGCAGCCTTCTGTCAAAATCCATTACTGCTGCATAGTTGCAGATTCGTCAGTGTGGGCTCCTATCCAAAGGCAATAGTTCTCCGGATAATAAATATACTGATCTTTGACTATTTTAGTTACCTTGTAGGAGCAGTAGTTCTTGGCTCACTTTAAAGGTGAAGCATTAACCCAGCATTATTCCAACTTTCTGGAATAACAAAATAAGCAATATTTTTATTTGTGAAGTGCATCCAAATGTTAGATCTTAAAAAAAAAAGGACATTGAATTAAGAAATTTAAAGGCTAAATGTTTAAAAAAACAGCAAAAATTGTAATCAATAAATGCAATAAAGGAGAGATACACCTTCTGTGCCTATTACGCTTGTGTTCCACAGCACAGTTCATATAACACATAATCGGCTTCAGCTTAGACAGTGGGGGGGGGGGGGGTTATATCTTTTCTTCTGGCCACTCCCCCTTCTAAATTCATCATTCTACCTATACAGTATGTTTGCTTGTCCTGGTGACTATTGTCACCAGAAAGATAAAAAAAGAAAAACATTTTTGAGTTGTCACCGGAAAACTAGATGAGAGTAATGCCGTGTACACACGATCGAATTGTCCGGCGGACTTGGTCCGGCAAACAATCCACCGGACTTTATAGCGAACGGACTTGGCCACACACGGACACTCCGAAAGTCCGGCGATTTCTAACGCAATGATGTACAGCACGTACGACGGGACTAGAAAAAGGAAGTTCAATAGCCAGTAGCCAATAGCTTCCTTCTCGTACTTGCTTCAGAGCATGCGTCATTCTTAGTCCGCTGGACTAGCACACTGACAAACGGATTGTCAGCTGAAAGCCAAGTCCGCCTTGCATTGGCAATTGACGGAGGAGGAACTGCTGAATAGGCTATCCCACACTTCGTGTCTGTACACACATACTGATCGCTGATGGAATTTACTTTACTTGCGTAGTACAGCGTTTACCTAAATGACTCATCTGGCAATACTGCTTGCATTCCCTCATACTGGCCATTTGAAACCAGTCTGCAATCAGATTGATTCAATTATCCAGACTTGATTTTAGGTTGATGCGTCACTATACAGTCTGTGCATTTTGGGTCAGCGGGTGCATTGATTGCACCTTCCTCTCTACTCATCACTCACGATTAACATATGCATAGACCTGTGGGACTCTGATGCAATTGCAATCTGTGGGACCATTGAATAGGATGTGTGCATATGAATACTGCTCATAATTATGGTATGCTGATCCATTAAGAGGAGGAGTACCCTGTGGCGACTAAGGATATATTTACCACGCTCTCATTAAGCTTTTATCTGGTAAGCGCACTCACTATAAGGTGACGGGCACGTGTGCGCAGTTTCAAGTGTGTGCAACCACCGTGGTGTTTTTATATAGGATCGCAAGGGTTGACCATCTATGGACTTTTTTCATGAACTCATTAATTATGGATTCATATTGAATGTCACTATTTTGTTATAAGTTTTGAAGTATACTAATTATACACTTACACAGCAATCGGTGCTATAAAATTGCACTCATTACTGTGTAAATGCGACTGGCAGGGAAGGGGTTAACACCAGGGGGCGCTGCAGGGGTTAATATGTTCCCTGGGAGTGATTCTAACTGTGGGGGGAGGGACTCACAAGGGAAGGAGACCGGTCGGTGTTCCTCTGTGTACTGGGAACACACCATCGGTCTCCTCTCCTCTGACAGGACGTGGATCTGTGTGCATACATATACAGATCCACGGTCCTGCTTTGTTCCTGGGCAATCGCGGGGGCCCGGCAGACATCGCAGCCGCCAGGCGGCCGGGAATGGGAGGACGTCATATGACACCCGCCCAGGATGGGAGATCCCATCTGCGGGCGTCATATGACTATGGGTGGGTAGGGAAGTGGTTAAGAAGAACTATCAAAAGTGCATAAGTGCAACAATGTACCATTAGGAAAAGATTTGTCCAAAGCAGCTGAAAAAATCTATCCATGACAACTAACAAAGTGGAGAAATCTGACACAGTATAAATCTCTGAGACAACCTCCAGAGAAAGGTGTCATGCAGATTAATAAAAAAAAAGTGTATAAGTGCAACAAAGTATCAGTTTACACAAAATATGCAGTTTACACTTCCATAATAGGATACAAATAAAGACTTTCAAAAATCGTACCAAAATAGTTCATAAAATAAAAAGTCCTCTCTTAAATGCCCTATAATGTCCTTTAAATAAACACCCGGAGTAGTATTTCCTTGCAGATAGTGGTAAATCAGAATAGGTAGATCACTCCATGTGCAATATGTGACCATATATAATTGACATCGAAGAGATTAGGTACGCTTACCACAGGTGGTGGACACACATATCATATAGCGGTGTGTCAAACGAGCGTTTTAGACCATCCAATCCAACAGGTCTGGGAACAGCGATGTTGTAAAGATATATGTTAGCCACATCACAGGCAGTAACGGTAAGTAGATGGCTCCCAAGACTCCAACAGATGAAGGTATCATCAACTGCGAGGATCCACAATACTCTCAATGGTGTCCGAACAAAGAAAGATGGCAGCAGCAAGCCATGTGCTCACATCTGTAAACCAAAGGGGGTTACTTGTAATTCTTTAACTACCTCCATACCGAACACTTTGAGCCTCTTCCTGCCCAAACCAATTTTCAGCTTTCAGTGCTGTCACAGTTTGAATGACAATTACTCAGTAATGCAACACTGTACCCAAATGAAATGTTTATAATTTTTTGAGACAGAGCTTTTTTTTTTTAGGTGGTATTTAACCACTAGCCGACCTGCTCATGCAGATATACTGCGTCACGTTGGCTCTCCTGCGAGAATCACCGTACCTGTACAGCGGCCCACGCAGGCACAGTTGCTGGCGGGCATGCACTCTTGCTCCTGCTGCATGCGGACCCACGATCGCCTATTACAGAGGCAGAACGGGGAACTGCCTTTGTAAACAAGGCGGATCTCCATTCTGACAGGAGACAT